>NC_037673.1:105185230-105820094 GCF_003255815.1 Theropithecus gelada | reverse complement strand
GGGGGGAGGGGGGAGGGATTGCATTGGGAGTTATAACTGATGTAAATGACGAGTTGATGGGTGCAGTAGACCAACATGGCACAAGTATACATATGTAACAAACCTGCACGTTATGCACATGTACCCTACAACTTAAAGTATAATAATAATAAATAAATTTAAAAAAAAAAAAAAAAGAAAAGAAAGAATACCCCTTGAGGCTGAAGCCAGGGTGCAAATCAGAGAAAGATAAACCAGAAGTCTGATGTTAAGGAAGACAGGAAACTATCCCTTTGAATCCATTACCTACCTTCAACAAATATCAACATTTTGTCAATTTAATAAGGATCTTCCATTCTTAGCCTCAATATGATAGAAAGTCCTTAATAGGGTTACTTGGGAAAATATTAAAAATATGAGAAAGTGGCTGGGCACAGTGGTTCATGCCTGTAATTCCAGGTGGCCTTTGGGAGACCGAGCTCAGTAGTTTGAGATCAGCCTGGACAACATGGTGAAATACTTGCTCTAGAAAAAAATTTAAAAAATTAGCCAGCTGTGGTGCTCTGCCCCTGTAGTTCCAGCTACTCGTGAGGCTGAGCTGGGAGGACCACTTGAGCCCGGGATATCGAGACTGCAGTGAGCTGTGATCACACCACTGCACTCTGGCCTGGGTGATGGAGCGAGACACTGTTTCAAAATAATAATAATAACCATCTAGTACCTCTAGAGTCAACTGGATAATCAAGTACACACAGTTGATAGAGGCTTCTGAGTTAATACTAACATTCTAGTTGGTAGTTGATACAGATGAGTAGTTAATGGCCACGAGTATAGTAGTATAATGGTAGGTCTATAGTATCCAGAAATACCTAAGCTATCTTTTTACACATTTCCTCTCTCTTACTCTCCTTCAGTATTTCAGGAAATAGGTAAATGCTATCTGGATGACTAATACAATCTATTTAATAGGACGTTTGTTTTTATAAATGTCATGTTAACTACACTGTGTCATATCAGATAGTAAAGATATGCAAACCAGATTTTGTTTTAAATTCAATATTACTGTGATTTAGAGAGTATGATTGGCAATTCTGAAGCATGAGAAAAACATTCACATTCACCAAGGATTTAAAAAATTGTTTCTAAATTCCTGTTATTTATTCCATCTGTTCTCTGAGTTGTACATGTATATTTTTAACATGGTTCTAGTTTTGTCAATTCATTGATAGTTTTCTCAGGGAAATAGTGAGTTCAATCAATATCTATTTTAATGCTAACAATCAGCCTTCTGTTAAAAAGAAAAGTAAAAAGTTTTGACTGTCTTTCACAGGAGAAAGAATCCAATTCATGTATCCTTTAAAATGTAGAGGCAAAGAATCATTACTAAGGAGTTTGGTCTATAAGCTAGAGTTGATGCATATTTGTATCATATTTGGAATACATCTTGCATTATAAAAATCACTTCAGAAAAATCAGAAGCTTCATCCACAATTCAGGAAAAATTAATTCTTAGTTAACTTTTAATTGTAATGGTTAGTGCTTCTGCTTCCATCCTTGATAGAGTAGCTGGCTTTCAGATTTGCCTTTCTCTATAAACAACTGGGAAAGTGAACAAAATATATGAAGCAATTACATGCAGACATTGGACAATAAGCAGCCTCAGAAGGCAATTCGTGAAAGAAGAGAAAGAAAAGAGATAATCCTTGAAATATCCCTAGCTTTCTGCCTAAAGGAGGAGGAACCCAACCAAGCCTGATGCTCTCACTGAGTTAAGGAACGTCAGGGTTTGGAAGGCTGGTGCAGTAGGGTTAATGGGAAAGAGTGTTGGAGAAGAGAGAGCTATGCACAGAATTATCTTCAGATATCTTAACAGAGTTCCTCGGGTCTTTGGCTGAATATCAAGATGTGCATGCATTGGGTGAGACTCCATAAAGCTGGGTAAAAAACAACTGCCAGGAAGCAATAAGTTTAACAGTTCTCAGGGCTCAGATCTGGGAGATGATTGAATTCTGGTCTGACTGAGTGAAGAGATCTGGTTGACCAAGCAGGGCATTCAGTAGAGATAGCAGATATATCACCCTTAAAAGTAGGACTAAGGTTAACCTCGAATAAGCCTCTTTTAGATACACTCTAAAAGCTTAAAAATAATCCTCAAAAGAATAAGGATTACCTACAGGTTGCTTACTTTGCCTGTCAAACTCTTTAAAGGAATACAAAAAAATGGTATATATATCAACAGAACATTTACAATGTCCATCATTCAATAAAAAAGTATTAAACTAGCAAAGAAGCAGGAAAATATGATGCCCCACCTTCTGGCAATATAGTAATCCTTAATTGGTTATTGAAAGAAATTATTTCTGCATCATTATGAGAGCAAGATTTGTTAAGGATGGCATAGCCAAGGAAAATAATCACTAGATCACTTGTCTGTATGCCTCAGCCCACAATCAGTTCCACTTTGGACATTAAAAAAAAAAAAAAGTCTCTGAGAAGAAAGACAATATAGATAAAGTCTCATCTGCAAACATGGAGGAGTTGTTCAAACTAAAGGAGAAACTGCTAAAATTACTACAATAGACCAGAACAGGGCTATGGCAACTCTATAGTGTACATCTCTGAGTGACACATATCCCCTTTTTTTTTAACCTTGACGTATTTATTGTTCTTACTTCATTTATCAAAATGTTCAAAACTGAATTCTTTCTTCTATAATGGCAGGTGATCTAACAAGGGTCTTGCATTCTTCCCAAAAATGAGGAAAAAGAAAAATGGATGAAAACAAACATAGACTAAAATTTAGAGAAATTAAAATAGACTTAGGATAGGAAAATAAATAAGTTATACACCACCACCATTCCACAAAAAGGGAGCTTGGTTGCCTCAGGGAAGTAACCTACTAGCTATCCATTTTGTTTGTTGATAGTGCAAAAATTTCCTCATGGATCTGTCTGCATCTGCCTTTTGGGCAACATGATTCTTGTCAGTTATATCATTGCTAAATTACTAAAGTTACGTGGTCTTCTCTTCCAAAATTAATTTATAGAAATTCTTAATAAAATACATGTTAAAATTATAATCATATCATTAAAGTAGAATAAAGGAAAATAGAAGGGAAAGAAGGAAGATGCTGAGAGAGGAAAAAAAGAAAGGATGAAAGGAAGAAAGAAGGGACGAAAGAATACCAAAAATACTTTCAGCAATAAATCTGAAAATTCAAATGAAATTAATAATTTTGTAGAAAAATAGATATTACCAGAACTGACACCTAAATAGAAAATATGTTTCATCTTACAACAATTAAAGAAATTAAAAGTTTTAAATTCTATTCACAAATTAAGCACTAAATTTAGAGATTTAAGTTGCTATTTTTGTTTTATTTTGTTTTTTGAGTCAGAATTTCACTCTTGTTGCCCAGGCTGGAGTGCAATGACATGATCTCAGCTCACTGCAACCTCCGCTCCCCAGGTTCAAGTGATTCTCCTGCCTCAACCTCGCAAGTATCTGGGACTACAGGCGCCCACCACCACACCCGGCTAATTTTGTATTTTCAGTAAAGACAGGGTTTCTCCATGTTAGTCAGGCTGGTCTCGAACTCCCAACCTCAGGTGATTCGTCCACCTTGGCCTCCCAAAGTGTTGGGATTACAAGCAAGCCACTGCACCTGGCCCAGAAATTTTAAGTTTTTATCTTCCAAAATCTTCAAGGAGCATATTAGATTTAGGAGGAGAGAACTAAATTTCTTTTAAAATAAAATAAAATAAAATAAAATAAAATAAATTTTTTTAAAAAGCCCAAGACTAATTATTTTAAAATGTGCTGAAAACCAAACTACTAACTAGACAGATAAAAGAAAACTTTATCTTCAAAGAAGCTAATAAGATATTAAAGTTAATTTTGAAAAGAAATGATGAAAACCAAAATATAAAGGAGTGACATCTTTAAATTACTTAAAAAAACTGCCAATCTAAAATTTCATGTCTAGAAAAAATATTCAAAACTGAAGGCAAAATAAGTGCATTTTATTACAATTTAAAAAATATTGCTAGTAGGCTTGTAATTTTAAAAGTTCAGAGTTTGTCAGATACATGTAACTATGTAAATGCAAGAAATTAAAAGGAAGAGCAATAGAAAAAGTAAAAATGTGGGTAAATATAAATATCTATTGAATAAAAAATTTTTATAGGATTTAATATACATCTACATTTAAAAGGCATGATAAAATTATGCAAGAGGCAGAAAATGGTCAATTAAAGTGTTTTAAAGTTCTAGAATTTTATATTAGCTTATATTATGACAAAGATGCATGCTGTAACTTCTAGGAATTGAAAAAGAACATAAACTATATAGAGGATGAAAAAATAAAAATATATTTAATTTAATAAAAGGAGGTAAAAATCAAAAGGAGCATGAAAGAGGAATGGAAAATAAAAAATAAAATAATAATACAAATACATGTATTTATATAATTACAAGAGTATAAAGGGCTTAAATATTACCATTAAAAGACTAAAATTATCTAATATTTTTAAAAAACAGTAGTTAACTGCAGGTTTCTTTAAGAGACAAATTTAAAATATGAAAACAGAGAAAGTGTGAAAGCATTAAGATCGCAAAAGATATACCATAGAAAGATAAACAGAGTTAGACAAAGAAAATTTTAAAGCATGAACATTATTAGATATTAAAGGTGTATTGTATTAGTCCATTTTCACACTGCTATAGAAAACTACCTGAGACTGGGTAATTTATAAAGAAAAGAGTTTTAATTGACTCACAGTTCTGCATGGCTGGGAAGGCCTCAGGAAACTTACAATCATCGTGGAAGGCAAAGGAGAAGCAAGCATCTTCTTCACAAGACAGCAAGAGAGAGAGAGAGAGGGAAGTGCCACACTATTAAACCATCAGATCTCAGGAGAACTCACTCAATACCACTAGAACAGCACCTGGGAAATTGGCCTGGTGATCCAATCACCTCCCACCAAGCCCCTCCCCAGACATGTGGGGATTACAATTCAAGATGAGATTTGGGTGAGGACACAGCCAAACCATATCATGTATTTTATAATAATAAATTTGTCAATCCACCAGAAGGATATAATAGTTCTAAATCTGTATTCATCAACAACATTTCTTTAAAATATATATTGGAAAAATCTACAAAAATAAAGAAGAAATAGATCATTTTATAATCTTAATAGCTGATAAAACAAGCAGATTTTAAAAATCAGCAGATATTGAAGACTTGAGCAACACTTACTAAAACTAACTTAATTAACATATGTAGATCATCGTGTTTAAATACGTAATCTTTGAAGTGCTATAGGATACTTACAAAAAAAAAAAAAAAAAAAAAAAAAAAAAGACCTTATGCTACTCCGTAAAGTGAATTTCAACAAATTTTGATGGATTTAAATAATGGCAGTGTATTTTTCTGACGATAATTATCAAGTTAGAAATAAATTAAAAAGCTAAAAATAAGTCACACAAAGATAACTAGAAAAATCCTCCATTGCTTGAAAACTAAGGAGGATATTTGTAAATATTCATAAATCAAGAAGAAATCACAAAAAGTATCAGAATAGACTTTAAATTAAATGATAATGAAGACATGACATCAAAATTTTAAACATGTAGAATGTAGCTAAAGTAAAATAACTTATAATCTTCAAAAGATAAACTAGATTTAAAAAGCTAAAAAATTAACAATCTGATTTTTAATTCAAGGAGCTAAAGTAAAGCAAATGAACCCCAAAGAAAATTGAAAGAACATAGTAAAAAACAAGTTCAAAATTCAGTGAACTTGAAAATTAGATAAAATGAACATTTTCCTTGCAAAAGATAACTGATCAAAACTTAAAAAAAGGAATTCTAAATAATTTGATATCTATTAAAGAAACTGAATTCATTTGTAAAAGCATCTCACATAAAGAATACCATAAGTCTGGATGGGTTCATGGGTGAATTATTACAAAAATTTAAGAATTAACACAAATCTTATACAAACACTTTCAGAGAGAAGAAATAATAAATGTTTTCAAATTCATTATCTGAGGACAGTCTAGCTCTGATTTCAATACCAGACAAAGACATTACAAGAATGGAAAATGACAGACCTTATTCTCTAATGAGCATAGATGCAAAAATCTCAAACAGAATATTAGAAAATCCTGTTCAGAAACACATAAAAAAGATAGTACATCACAACCAAATGGAGTTTACTTCAGATAGCCAAAGGTGATTTAACATTCAAAAGTGTATCAGTACAATTAACCATATTAATAACAAAAAAGTAGAAACGTCATATAATAATCTCTCAGATGCAAGAAAGGCATTTGATAAAAATTCAACACCCACTTTTCATCTTTCAAAAAGTCTCAGCAAATTAGAAAAAAAGAACATTTTTAATCTGATATAGGTTATTTATGAATGTCTAATATTATAAATAATGAAAATATTCTCCCTAAGGTGGGAAATAAGCCAAGAGATACAGTATCATCATTTCTATGTAATATTGACTGGAGTTTCCAACAAGTGCAGTGAGGCAAGAAGATAAAACCAAAGGTTTAAAGATTGGAAATGGAAACATAAAACTGACATTCTTAACAGAAGACTTAATTGTGTATGTAGAAAATTTAATTAATCAACTGAAAAATCTACTAACAATTAGGATTCTTAGGTAAATTCATATAGGTTAGAAGAAAATCTTCCATAAGTATGTTCATATTTCTGCACAGTCCTGGCTTTCTGAGCAAGGAGGTAAATTTGAATAGTAAATACTTCAGAAGCAAAAAATAAAGTATGGTTCTGGAAATATTTAGAGACTTGTCTCTCTGGAGCCATTTGTTTGCATTCCTGGATAATAAACCTAATCTCTGTATCTCCTGTGGGGAGAATGGCCAGGTTTGCAGTAGCCTCTTCGAAGAAGTTTCTAATGTTTAGTGTTTCTCAGATGCAACATAAATCTTTTGGGCAGCATCCTCCTGGGCCCACTCCGTATGACCCCGATGAAACTTCAGGGCAAGTGAAACTGACACAAACATGTTGTACCATGAGTAATAAATTGTCCACACCCATTCCAGCTATTTCTTACTGATAGAATTTTTGGAAACATGGCAAGCAAATCTTAGTAACTGCTTGACAATCTGTCTTAATATTTGACAGTGAATATGTGAAACTGAAATTTTACAAACAGTACTATTTACTGTACTAAAATATATCAAATACCTGAGATTATATTTAACAAAAATTGAAAAGACCACTACACTAAAATCTATGAATAATACTAACATAAATTAAAGAACTGAGTAAATGGAGAGATTTATCATGTAACAAACCCACAAGGCTGATTTATGGTGATTTATTAAACCAGTCTTGTGAATTTGCCTCAATTATCTCAAAATTATTCTGTAGATTCAAAACATTCTTAAACAAAATTCCAGTACGTTGTACAAATTAACAGGCTTCTAAAATTCTACATTTCATGTAAATTCTTAAATGCATATGAAAATGCAAAGAACCTTGGCAATACCAAGGCAATCTTGAAGAAGATGAACACTGGGGAACACAGACTTCAAGATACTAAAGATAATCATTATAATCTATAAACAGTGGAATAGAATAAATTCAATAAGAAGTCCACACACATTCACTCACCTTATTTTTGAAGATGACACTTCAAAAAAGTGCAAGGAGAAAGAATTATCTATCAAAATACTGTGCTGGACCTGAAATTATAAAACTCCCAGAAGAAAACATAGGAAAAATGCTCCTTGTTACTGGCCTTGGCACTGACTTCTTGAATATCACACCAGAAGCTCAGATTGCAACACACACAAAAATTAATAAGTGAAGCTACATCAAACTAAAAAGCTTCTTCACAGCAAAGGAAACAACGAAATGAAAAGGCAACCTATGAATCTGGAAAAAATATTAGCATACCATACAATTGATAAAGGCTTAATAACCAAAATATATAAAGAACTCATATAACTCAATAGCAAGAAAACATGTAACCCAGTTAAAAAATAGGCAAAGGATATAAATGGACATTTTTCCAAATAAGACATTTAAATGGCCAACAAGTATATAAAAGGATGTTCAACATAACCAAAAAATTAGGGAGATAGAATTCAAAACCACTGTAATGTATCACTTCACACCCCTTAGGATAGCTATTATCAAAAGAGAAGTTGTAGCAAGTGTTAGCGAGGGTGTGGAGACAAGGGAAACTTTGTACACCGTGGGAATGTAGAAAGTTGCTGATATTATGGAAAACAGAATGGAGATTCCTAAAGAAATTAAAAATAGAATTATTACATGATCCAGTAGTCCCTCAAAAGAAATGAAATCACCATCTTGTAAAGGTATTTGGAATGTTCATAGTTCATGCCAATGTTCATTGCAACGTTGTTCACAATAGCCAAGATGGAAACAACCTAAGTGTCTGCTGATGGACGAATGGATAAAGAAATTGGAGTACATATAGATAGTAAATGGAATATTATTCAGCCTTTACAAAGAGGAGATCTTGCCATTTCCCACAACATGGATGAAACTGGAGGACATTGTGCTAAGTGAAATAAGCCAGAAACAAAGAAAAAGACTGTATTATCTCACATGCGGACTCTCAATTAAAAGTGAAATTCACAGAGATAGAGGAAACAAAACACTGGTTACTGGTGCTGTGCAGAGGGAGCAGGAAATGGGGAGAAGTAGATTAAAGGACATTAAAGTAGCAGATATGTGGGATGAACAAGTCTGAAGTCCCAGCGTATAACATGAAGACTACAGTCAATAATAGTGTATTGTTTTTAGGATTTTTGTGGAATGAGTATTGCTACTCTTGCCATAAGGGGAAAGAAAATGATAATTATGTGAGATGATGGACATGTGCATTTTTTTCAGTATAGTAATCATTTTACCACATGTATATATGTATCTCATGATATGTGATATACCTTAAATATACACAAGAAAATCTACTTAAAAAATTATGTCAGAGTCATTTAATCCACACTAAAGCATGTATCTAGAGCTCTATCTCTTATCATACACACAAAAATTCCAGATGGACT
The DNA here is from genome assembly GCF_003255815.1 of Theropithecus gelada. Lineage (NCBI taxonomy): Eukaryota > Metazoa > Chordata > Mammalia > Primates > Cercopithecidae > Theropithecus > Theropithecus gelada. The sequence continues at coordinate 105,811,038 of NC_037673.1, read as the reverse complement.
GCAGATCAAAATGTGAAAAATAAGCAAAGTTTTTTAAGAGAGCATAGAATATACATTCATGACCTTTGAGTAATCAAGGATTTCTTAAACTGTAACACAAAAGACAGTATTCTTAGAAAAACAAAAAATGATACATTTGGCTATAAAGTAAATACTTCTATTTATCAAAATACACCACCCAGAAAATGAAAACAACCCACAAAATGGGAAAATATAATTGAAATATGTATACTATACTTATACACACACACATTCAACAAAAGATTTATATCAGAAATAAATAAAAACTGCTACAAACCAAAAAAAGTAGATATATATAACTACGAAGAGATAAAGACATGAACAAGCACTTTACAAGAGAATAGCCAAATATTTAACAAACATGTGAAAAGATACCCTTTTATTCATCACCAGTGAAGTGTAACTTATTAACCACAATGTGATATCATTACAAACCCATTAGAGTGGGTAAAATGTACCATGTATTGGCAAATGTGTGCCAAGTATTAGCAAATATGTGGAGCAACTCGTCCTCTCATATGTGCTAGTAGGAGCCAAAATGCTCTAATCATTTTAGAAATCAGTTTGGCAATATCTATGACAGCTGGACATCACCATACCTAACAATTGCACACCTAATTATATACCCAATATAAATATGTACATAAATTCACTCAAAGACTGGTAAAGAATGTTCCCAGCAGCACTGCTTATAATAGCCAAAAACTGGAAATAATGTAAATGTCCATCAAGAGTAAAATAAGCAGACATTTTGATGTTGTCATAGAATAAAATACTAGGTAGCAATGAGAATGAATAAACTTCAACTATTAGTAAATGCATGCTAGTAGGGATTTTTTTTTATTATATACACAGTGTTGAGCAAAAGTAGCCAGACCCAAAAATAGTCTAATGTATCATTCCATTTCTATAAAGTCCAAAGTAGACAAAATTAATCTCTGGCATTAAAAGTCAGTTTAATACCTTTGGTGGGGGACAGTGACTGGAAGTGGACAAGAGGGTGCTTCTGAGTGTTAGTCATACTCTGTTTGCTGGTCTGAGAGATTGTGAAAATTTCTCAAGCAATATGCTTAAGTTTTGTGCATATTTATCTGTTATGCTCTACTTCAATAAGAAGAAAAAAAGAAAAAAATTATTTCTTAGACTCTTTATTGAAAGGATCTAGAAATAATAACCAAATTCTTGGGCTACCATTATAGAATACCAGCGACTGGATGGCTGAAAGAACAGAAATTTATTTCTCACATTTCTGGAGGCTGAGGAGTCTGAGGTCAAGGCACCAGAAGACCTGCTGTCTGGTGAGGACACTCCTCCTGGTTTGCAGAAGGCCATCTTCTCATGGTGTACTCACATGGCTGAGAGGAAAAAAAAAAATCTCTCTCATGTTTCTTCTCCTAAGAACATTAATCCCCTTCATGAGGGCTCCACCCTAAAGACATGATTGCCTCCTACACCTCACTTCCTAGTACAATTATATTAGGGGTTAGGAATTCAACATATGAATTTTTGGGAGACACATTCAGCCCATAACACAAAATATAGGAATCAATACCTCTAGTTTCCAGACTATGGTCTCAAAATACTAATTTCAACTAAACGGACCCAGGACCTCTTGGAAAAATGTAGGTTTTCAAGTCTGGGACAGAAATTTCCAAGATGAACCTAGAACAACTTGTCATAACAGATATCCACAAAGCTACTGATGACAACTAGGGTTCTATCCAAAGGACTCAAGAGCCATCGTGATTGTCCAAGGATGGATCCAGGGCGCATTACATAATTTTCAGGGCAAAATAAAATTGTGGAGCCCCTTGTTCAACACACAGGGGGATAACTGCAATTAAAGGCACTATAAGCATTTTTTCCCTTCTGCAGTATGTCTCTTGACTTGTCATGGTGATTTTTATTTGCTATTAAATGTCATTATAAAAAATGAAAAATTAAAATTTTGAATTATTAACATAGATTGTTCCATTCTTTATATTGTATAATTTCATTTCAAAATGCAAATAGAAAATCATTTAACTCATATGCAGAATTACTGAAATTACATGATTTGAATTTCCTAGCTGGTACATTCAAATGTACTTCATTCTTACCAGAACAATGTAAGCATTGCACAAAATTAACTCTTCTATTATTTTACTTATTGACAATGAGCACCTTCTATCAACACTCTCTACCTTTGGTTTACTGATGAGTAAAGAATAACTGAAGGAAAGCAACTACGAGTTGCCCTCTTTCCCTTACCTTCTAAGCCATCATTTTGTCATTGTTGTAAAACTTTTGATAGTACAGGGAAGTAACTTAAGTTAAAAAAAAAAAAAAAAAAAAGCCACAGGTGTCCTTGGTTGTTCGTCTTTCTTAGAATGCTAATGCCTTCTCTGTGCATTAGAAGCAAATTCTTGTTTGAATGGAAACTATGGCTTCTCAGGAAAGTCAGTGCCCTACTTAGTCATGGGCCTTATGTACCTACCTTGCATTTACTCTGTGTTTCACTAAACTCCCACACATTTTTCTACCAGAATTCAGTGCTCATGGCATTATGAACACTACATGCAAATGTGGCAGCAAGGAACAGTAGATACAATATGTTCTCTGTGCAAATGCATGCTCCATTGTCCCATCAAGACTTCACTTAGAAAACAAAAGTTCAAAAATAACTCGATTAAGGATTTAATGACAGAAACAGCAGAGCATTAACCAAGCATGCACCTGTGGCTGAACCTAAAAATGATGTATCTATGTCCTGACTCCCAAAACATGCAAATGTGGCCTTATTAAGTTAAAGAGCTTGAGATGTGATTATCCTGGATTATCCAGGTGGCCACTAAACCCGATCTTTATAGGAGACACACAGAGAAAAGACACACAGGGAGAAGAGGACAAGGTTGTGTGAAGACAGAGGCAGATATTGGAATTATGCAGCCACAAGTCAAGAAACACATAGAGCCACCAGAAGCTGGAAGAAGCAAAGAAAAATTTTCCTTTGAAGTTTTCACAGGAAGCACAGCCCTGCTGCCACCTTGATTTTGGACTTCTGATCTCTAGAACTGTGAGAAATAAATTTTTGTTGCTGTAAGCAACCCAGTTTGTAGTAACTTGTCATGGCAGACACAGAAAACTAATACAGGGTCCCCACAAATGTGAGGCCCTATGAGACTGCACAAGTCAAACATACATGAAGTCAGCCCTAGGTAGAACTTTTATGTTTGCTCAAAAATGGAACAGGTTAGATACAAATGATAACCATAAATTAGAATGGATTGAGACCATCAGATATGTTTGAGTTTAAATTAATGAGTTTAGAATGATGCTAAAGATCATCTTTGGAGAATGCAAGATAACTAACCCAATGTTTTGGAAACTGATAAAGGGGAAAATCAATAACTGATCTTGCCTCTCCTCTACAAATTTTGACACAGGGTAATTAAATAGTTGATAAAGGAAAGTTCTCCATGGAGATATACTCCAGATAGTAAATGAACAAGGAATGCTACAATTAGAATATCGCAAGTTTTCAGCCTCTATTGTATTAATGGATTCAGGCAATGATCATCAAACGGTTCTGACATTACACAGAGATATAAAAACCATTCTGTGTTTCTTGACTAAAGTATATAATACTATCTTTGATGGTGCAGTGCAACTGAGAAAAGAATCAAATCTAAATCTGATCAGTCACCTAGATCTAATTAGCAATTTATAGGAAATGCAAGGGCCAGAGCAACATGTTAAAGAATACCTTGAAAATGCATTTGGGAAATATCACACTGTGTTTTTGTGAGTAACAGAGCAGTACACACAACGTGTTTTTTGTTGTTCATTTCAAGTAAATAAATTATAAGGGATGCAAAAAGAGAGGGAGAGAGGATACGTATAGATTTAAACAGACTTAAGAGGCATACCAAACTAGAAATTTAGGGTTTCAATTTGCAATTGCCATTCAAATAATCAACTATATTTTTTAAATTTCAGTAGACTTTTTGGGTGAAATTTACTTGAGAAATGGATCTTAAAAACAGAAGAACAAAGAAGATTTATGATAATTTTGAAGAACAACAATGAAGTGTGAGGAATTATTTCCTATATATAAACGGCACTAATCAGGCAGAAAGGCATTAGCACTGGTCTCATAACCCCCTATGAATGCCGAATGTTAATCTTTTACTTTCTAGATCATGGATGGGTTTGAGGAGATAGGCAGAGGGACACCTGGGGAAATGGAGAGAGAAGCAGAGGAGGCTCAGAGGTATCAGAATAGTGACTTTTTAACAAAAAAAAAAAAAGTTACTATCTGTACAAAAGTTTTGTTTTATCTTAATAATTAGTAGGGCCATACTAGTACAACTCAGCTAAATATAATCCTTAGATATTGCTGCATACAATGAAATGAATGAAACCAGAATAGAGAGCTGAGAAAGGCATGCATACATATGAGAACTGAGTGGATCCCACATGCAGCATTGTAAGTTAGAGATAAAAACAGCTATTCAATAAACAATATGAAGATAATTAGTTATCTATTTGAAAAAAGTTAGAACCCTACCTTATCCACTTAAAATTAAAGCCAATAGCTTAAGAACCCAAATGTGAAAAAACTAACTCTGAAACTTTTAGAAGAAATACAGAAAATATATTTTAGACCTCAAGATAGCAAAAGAGTTATTAAATAAGTAACAAAAAGAAAAAACATATAAGGGAAAAGGTAAACCATTTTGACTATAGTGAAATGTAAACATCTGTATAAACTAGTAGTATACATAAACTTTTAACCATCAACTGAAAGACAATGGCAAGGTATTTACTATCACACACGTATATTATATATAAAGACAAGAGACCCATTTGAAAAATAGGCAAAGACTATGAACAGAAAAGGAAAGTCAAATTGTCATTAAGCATGTAAAGAAATATAAACTTCCTTGTAATCCAGCAAATACAAATTAAAATAACAATGAAATACCATTTCATAAATATTGGATAGGCAACATGTTTCAAAGTTTAAGACATGTAAATTGACCCATATGAAATTGCCATTTTTGTACATCAAAAGTGGTTAGATATTGGCAATTTTATATAGTTCACTAATACATAATCTATAATCTAGTATTTCTCCTCCTTGTGTATAACCTTTCTAAATTGGAATTTCTTTAAAAAACTAAGCCCTACAGAAAATAATTTGAGCAACTACTTTCTCAATTCTCTCAGGATGCATAACTATTTCCATTCTAGATGCATAGGAAATAATTAATTGATATATATGATGATTGCTTTAGAACAGTAGAACTTAATTCTCTCCCAGAATCCTAGTTGAGAAGAGGTAAAAAGAAACTCTTAGGAAGGGTGCTCCTTGGTGTAGGGAGAGAAAAACTGGAGGGCACGCCAGTGCACAGTGGCTCACTCCTGTATTCCCAGCACTTTGGGAGGCTGAGGGTGAGCTCAGGAGTTCGAGACCAGGCTGGCCAACATGGTGAGACCCCCATCTCTACTGAAAATACAAAAAATTAGCCAGGTATGGTGACACGTGCCTGTAATCTCAGCTACTCAGGAGGCTGAGGCAGGAGAATTGCTTGAACCCAGAAGGTGGAGGTTGCAGTGAGCTGAGATCGCACCACTGTACTCTAGCCTGGGCAGCAGAGTGAGACTCCATCTCAAAAAAAAAAAAAAAAGAAACTCTTCCACGTGTACACAATAAAGAGTTTATTAGGATAGCTAACGAGCCTCTTTTTAATGGCCAAAAATAAAATAAAAGGAAATATATTCATGAGAAACATCCGCGGTGGCTCAAGCCTGTAATCCCAGCACTTTGGGAGGCCGAGACGGGTGGATCACGAGGTCAGGAGATCGAGACCATCCTGGCTAACATGGTGAAACCCCGTCTCTACTAAAAAATAACCAAAAAAACTAGCCGGGCTATGTGGCGGACGCCTGTAGTCCCAGCTACTCGGGAGGCTGAGGCAGAAGAATGGCGTGAACCCGGGAGGCGGAGCTTGCAGTGAGCTGAGATCCAGCCACTGCACTCCAGCCTGGGCGACAGAGCAAGACTCCGTCTCAAAAAAAAAAAAAAAGAGAAACATAAATAGATAATATATCCATACAATGTAATACTAAAATAAATGAACTAATTATATATGTGCATGAATAAATTTTAATAATGTAATTAACTAGAAACGTTGCAAAAAAGTATATAGAATATATACTTTGTATTTAAATTTTAATAGCACACCAAATAATTGTATATATTGCTTTCCAATAACCATATATGTAACAAAAGCATAAAAATGTATGGAAAGAAGAAACACGAATGTCTGTATAGTCATTACCTTTGGGAAGGAAGGTATAGGAAGAGGTTTAAACAGTATCTGTAATCTGTTACAATGCTATGATTTTCTCTGTAAAAGAAATTTGCAACTTGTTAATTAATGTTAAATTTAGGTGTTAAATAAGTACATAGAGGTTTATGTTGTCATTTTCTGTGCTTTTATATTTTAAATTTTTTGTAATGTTTTGAAAATTTAGTAAGAGAAGAAAACAATTCCTAGCGTGGTAAAGATAAGAGCAATTGATATCATTTATTAAGCACTTTACATGTGTTACCTCCTTTGATCCTCTCCATAACCCTATGAGAGAAGTACTCCAAGATCCTCTTTTCACAAATGAAAAAATTAAGACCAGACACTTTGCTCAAAATTCTAGTTGGTTAGATTCAGGGCAGTTCCAACTACAAATCATTTCTTCCAGGATGACAAAAAAAGAACAACTAAATCACATGAAGTTATTTTAACTTTTTTGAATTCACCCATTCAGTTATGTAATCTCTCAGTCATTTTTCCCTACTCGTGTCTAAGCTCCATCCCTTACAATATGTATAAACTTGGAAAAATTATCCAAATCATCTTTAATTTGATTACCTCATCTGTTAATGGAAAATTACTTTTGTGTTTTCAGTCAGGTTAAAAGCATTTAAAATATTTAGAACAGTGTGCAGAGCAAGCACTCAATACATCTCAGTAAATCTGTGCTTATTCACATATTCATTTGCAATTAACTATTTACCATTGGACAACCATAAGATCTGGCCTGAACATACAGAGATAATGAATAAAACACTTTTTGTGATTCCAAGGCATTTCTAATTTAGTGAATAAGATGCTCATATGAACATGTAAGTGCAATTAAGTGTTGTAGGGGTGAGTTCAAGTCCAAATAAGGTACAGAGGGGAATTAAGGTGGATCAATGTCACCTGTGAAGAGACAAGGCCGGTAAGAGGATGGCAAGAATATTTTCAAAAAGTAGAGTTCATGCTTGAGTTGAGTTTGGGGAAATGAACTTAGTTTAGCCTGGCAGAGAGGATGGGGTCCTGAGTGAGAGGAGTAGAGAGAGAAGAACATCCAAGCAGAAGATAGACCATGAATGAAGGCATGCAGCTGTGACCTGACATGGTCTGTTCAGTGAATTGCTGAGGTGTTGGGAGTGTGGGAAGATGGTGATGTTAAGGGAGAAGACTGGAAGGACACTTAGGGATCAGGGTGTGAAGGATCTGCCTGGGATGCCTCACTAAGTTTGAGATTTTCATCCTAAAGAAAATGGGAAGATACCAAGGGATGTCAAGCACTACGAAGAGATTTGCATTTTGGAAAATTTAGTATAGCAGCTGAGATTCTGTTTTGTGACCATTTGATTCACATTTCTCTCCCCTACAACACTATAAAGTTAATTAGGATACTGGCCATGTTGGTCTTACTCAACATAATGTATACCCAACACAGTTCACAGTACAATCTCATAAATACTTATTGAATGAATGGAGGACGTAAGATCAGAAGCAGGAGGCAACTGAAGTAGAATGAGTAAATTGAAGCAGTGGCAGCAGTAAGGGTGGATATGAGATCCTCGGGAATGTGTGTAGTACGGTACTTGGGTACGCATTGGATCTGGAGAATAAGGGAGAGGTGTCAAGCTTGGGTGATTCTATCCAGGGTAACTTGGTGACTGGTGGTTGCTATTCATTGAACCTGGGAAAAAACAAAGGAGAAGTGGGTTTGTAGACCTAGGAAATGGATTCTGCTTTGTTTAGAGGGAGAAGAGACAATGTCAAATTTGACTATATTCTTTCTTCTCTTATAGTCTTATAAAGAAGTTAAAAACATGAGAAGACATTTGGATATAGATCATTGTTCGCCATGGACATAAGGTTCTTATACATATAAAGACTAATACCAAAATGGTGAACAATCTTTGAAGTAAAAGAAATATCACCGAAATAAAGAAGGAATTAATTAAACAAGTAAGAGAAACGTTTGAAATTTTTTGATATAATGGGGGAAAATTAAGGAGGGATCAAGTATAAACGTGAAATGAAATTTGTATGAAAATAACACCATAAAGAGGAAGGAGTCAAGAATCTATTGAATAACACTTTTACCTAAAAAAGGTGACTAGGCCTTGCTTTACATTAATGGGTGCTGTCAGACTTGCAGTAGGAGCAATTTACCAGACCTCAGTCAATAGAAGTCTGAATCCCAAGCAGAGTATTGCCTCTTCAGAGAACCCAGAAAGTGTCATATCAGGAGCAGAAGACCTTACATTGTCATATTAAGGGAGCTTTGACCCCACTAGATTTTAAGCAACTTTCCAAATCAAAAGCCTGAGTGCTAGCTCTGGAATCCTGCTTTCTGGAGCTCCATAAGTATCCAGAGGCTCAGAGTCTCTCTTAGCCCTGGGAGGTGAGAGGGCAAATGATGTGTACTGAGTGATGACTATGTCAACATTTTCTTTCCACTTTCTAACTTTTTAAAAGTTTATGACAATACTTATTTTCTTTCTTTATTTTAAAGTATATGTACACACTTTCTCCATAAAGGCTGTTCTAATTTTATGAAAGAAAAGTAATTAAATCCTCTTTTTCCACCTCTTCCCAGCTTCTGAACAATGAGCATTCATTTCCCCATAAATTGCAGAATAAATGTTGATTGGTGTAGTTCTTTTTGTGGTGGAAACAGTGATCTGTGTTTGTAGCCACACGTGTTGTAAGTTATATGGTGTGCAATGGAACACAGTCATGACTCCTGTAAGTGGGTGTGAAACAGCACCCATTTTTCTCTGAGTACAGAGGGAAGAAAGCAGATTCCACTAGCATCATTGTCACTTCCTGAGATCATTTGTTCAATGCAGTATTGAATTTTAGGATCGTATTTAAAAGGTGGTCAGTGCAATGAAGAGGATAAGTGTATCTTAAATAATTTTCAAATACCTTCACAGACCATTGATAGGAAACTGATTGCACAAAACAATTCCTCAAAGTGTCCCAGAAAGTGATGTGTTCTCAATGGTAACCCTGTAAGCACCTGGATTCTGAGCCACTCAAGATGAAATTCTAACCAACAGGTGCCTGGCTGACTCATCTTGGACTAGAAAGAAAAAGCATGCAGTTCTGGACATTGTCTATAGACAAGAAGATGGAAGTTCAGCGAAGAATGCTCAGTAACAGCTGGGCAGGGTGGCATAGGCCTGCGAAACACAAAGCATGACAATGTGGGCCCCAAAGGGCCCCAAATGAAATTTCTACTGTAATGAAATTTCCTTCTTTCACAGTTTCAAATAGAGACGTTTGTCAGCAAATGTAATCCCCAACTAGCTAAACTCCACATGCAGCCTTTCTCTGCGATGTTAGGAGCATCTCATGGAATGGCAGGATATGAAGTATCAAATGCAGAGTGTCCTCTGATGGGCAGCATCCCTGTGATTTGTGTTTCTTGTGGTTGGACACACACCAACCAATGTGAAGCCAAGGGATTTTAAGTGTACTCACTCTAAGAAGGCACTTGGCACTAGACAAACCTGGGACTTCTGACTCTGGGACTTTATATCCTAAGGAAGTGCAAGGCTCATGGCACACAAATGTCATAAACAAAAGCCCCTTCTCAATTTGTCACTTTTCACATGCCTAAGTACTCTTTTGCACATCTTGTACTATGGATTGGAGGCTGTCAGTTATATTGGTTATGTTTGTTGTTGTTTGCGTGTTTTATTCATTTATTTGTTTGTTTGTCCTGAATAAACTTAGAGTATTCTTTTTATTCGTTAACAAAAGTCATTTTTAATGAGTGAGGTAGAGAGTCTGGAGAAGGATCTAGGCAAGTAATTTCCTTGAGTTCCAGCTTTGTGCCCAGCCCTCTGCTGGGTCCTTCTTATACCTCCTTCTACTCAAACCCACAACCACCTTATGAAACAGTTATCAGTTTCCCTATTCTCCAAACCCAGAACCTAAGATATAGGCACATCAACTGACTTTCCCACGGTCACCTGCTGGTGAGTGGGACACTGGGATATTACTCAGGTCTCTCCAACTCCACTATCCCATTATACCTCCAATATTGCACATTATTGACAATGGTATTCAGAAGAACCCAGACTATAGCGTGTATCTAGAATATTTTTACATTGCCATATTGCCTCTTGAGATACCTGTGTGATACTGCTGTGAGGACAGCAAATACGTTTAGTAGACCCAAGCCCCATGACTGAGTCATTACATGGCACAAGTCACGACAAAGTTAGTGATACATGACTCAGAAATCATGAATTTTCATCTGTGTTCTCATCTGTGGCCAGGTAGTTATTTATTCATTAATTTTCTTATCTCTTTGCTCATTCCAGATGTCACAAGGAAGTGGCCTGAGGGCTGAATTTGATTTGCAGATCAGGTTTGTTTGAATTCTCCCACCCTGGTCTCACACTGTGTTCTTAAATGCTTTTAGTTGCCAACATTTGAAAACTCAAGGGCTTTCCCATCTAAAATATCAATTGATACTGAAACCAGTAGATCTGGCAATATTAGGTTTCATTTTCCACATGGCAAAGAGAAGCTGTAGGTGCATGCACTTTTAAACAAGTTTTGGCTCTTTCGCCCCAGTTCCCATCCAGCCCACTTTGCTCATTTATGTTTCCTTCCTACAAGTCCCCCATTCCCTTTCGAGTGCTTATACTCTACTCTAGAAAATTAAAAATGCATGGAGGTGGTTCTGGGACTGGGGCAGGATGAAAGACTCCCTTAACAATGCAGAATCTCAGTGTGTTCAACAGGACCAAGTAACTATGTGTGCTTCCTTATTTTTAGGGCATTTGGAGAGCCCAAGAACTTCAGGAATTGGGGCTTGAGGTTAAATCTCTTACTCTGTAACCTGAATAATATTCTACAGCCCTCACTTGAACACCTCAGAGAAACCTGTTCCTTTGTTGAGCACCTACCATTCTTAGGAAATTTCTCATTAAACTGAGTCCAATTATGCTCCCCTGTGAAATCTGCCATCTGATGATCCTGCTTCCAATTCAATCCTTGGGAACATGCTTCACCTGCCAACCCACTAAATATTTGGGGACATCTCTCATGGCACCTCTAAGTCTTCTCAAAATCTAACATCAAGCACCTACCACTTCTTACAAGAAGCCACTCCTGTTTCCCACAATGGCTGTGTGTGGTTTCAAAGTTGTACAATATAGGAATCAGTGAAGAATTCAATCAAAAGGGAGGGATGGTGTCTAAAGGGTTCCTCCTTTTATATGATTACATCTTAAGATTACATCTTACTTCTGACTAAAAAAGATAATCTTTCAAGCTCATAGGACTGGATTCTCAGAGGAGTTTGTGCACTAGGATGTCTCAGAGGGCAGAAACTGTCTTCATCTCTGAACTACATAAATTTTCTGTAAGTTTTCAGTTCCACAGTGTGTTTAGGGCATTTCAGCCCTGTTGATAAGGGTGTGTTCACATAACCCAAACTCAGCTCAAAGCAGTCAGTGATGACAAATTCTAAACTGCCTCTAAATTTTCCAGAAGTGGATTCTAAGAGCATATGTGTTTGTGCTAAATATCTCTTTCTGATAGTCATATCAAAAGAAGTATTTCTACCTATTATGACACTTTCCCAGTCAGATTATGAGCATCAAAGATATCCCACGTCAGGTTAGGACAGGGAAAAATGTCTATGGGGCAGGAGGTGAAGATTAGAGAGGTTGGAAGGGCAAGGAGATAGTAAACATCCTTTCATGTATATAATTTCACACAGGCTAAATATGAGTCTGGGTTTTAATGCATAGTTACTATTTATGTATACTTAAGGAAGTTAAAAATCTGTCGGGGGAGAAAAAGGCAGTGATCTTTAAAATGAAACTTGAGCACAATGGATATCAATATTACAACTTTTCATAAGAGCTTTAATTACACAAAAAAATTGAAGATTTTTATGAAAGGAGAAAAGTTTAAAATTAATTAATAAAAACTCCATGAAACCTCTTTCTACTTGAAAAAAGACCATCAGAGAGAAATCTCAAACAAAAGTCCTGTGACCATAACATTTCCCTTTCAATAAGATTGTAGTCCGGCTACCACTAACTGTAAATCCCAAAGGTAATTTAAAGATGAAAAAAGAAAAAAAAGTACTCCATCTGAGTTCAGCAGAAGAATTAAGACACTATGTTTTCTGAATTAAATATATTGCAGTTCCTGAACTGAAGTATTGGCTTCTTGTCTCTCTGAAAAACATAGGAAGCAAATTAGGTTATATAATTTCCATTTCCAGTAGCAAATTTCTGTACCAAATTTTAGCAGGAATGTACAAGCCACCCCTGAGGTTCAGAGAAGCCAAGGACATACCTAAACTCACACAGCCAGTAAATGGCAGGGCCAGGATTTAAAGTCAGCATGATCTGACTTCAAGAACTATACTCTTTAGCTGTTTTCACAATTGCATAGAATTTTGGCTTCACTATCCTGGAAACAGACTCTCTTAATAAGTGCTATAATTATATAATTCTTAAGTTCCAGGCTCCACTAGCAAGTTTGAGAATAAGGGAAGCATCGCAAAAAAATAAAAAGCAGAAGAGGCTGCAGGACCCAAGGAAACACCACTCAGCTGGTTTTCTATATATCAAGAGTTACGCAACACAAAGATTCTCACTCAGAAATGGATTCTGATAGCATTACTTTTGTACTGAATTAAGTTCCTTCTAAAAACAGTTTCAGTCTTGGACCATTTCAGTTATGTGAGTCAGTAAGTCTTTTTGCTTAAGCTAGGTCATAAGGTACATGCAATTTATGCATTTACATTATAAGGCTTTCATAAACAACTAAACAAGGTAATGGATATAAAGCACCTAACACGAGTCGAAGATACAATAGGCACAGTTAAATGTGAGCTCTCTTCCTCTCCCATCTATTTTTACTTTATTAAATCTACACTTAAATTGGACATTATACTTTAAATGGTTATTAGTAATTCCAGTAAATGTCATTATTAACTCAGTTGATTACCATTTCTCCTCTTGTAGTGTAGGGCTCTGAATCCTCTTCCATCTTCTTATTCTCAATTGCAGGAGAGAGGAAGGAGGAAGAAAGGAAGGAAGGGAGGACGGAAGGGAGGAAGGAAGGAAGGAAGGGAGGGAGGGAAGAAGGGAGGGAGGGAGGGAAGAAGGGAGGGAGGGAGGGAGGGAGGGAGGGAGGGAAAGGCACAGAAAACCTCTAGCCATATGCACAATCTCTCTCTTTTACCTGTCCTATTGGAAATATGGACTAGGACTTCAAGAAGAAAATATGCATTCCCCTATTATAATCTGTATTATCTGGCTGAAAATAACAAATTTTAAGCCATTTTAAGCTTTAAAAAAATTGGAAAGGTGATTTACTGGATCACAGAACCAAAGCATGAAGAGGAAGGAAGAGTGTGTCCTCAGGATGAAGGGATCATGAGACTTAAACAAGGTAGCCACACTCACTTTCTCCAGTTTCCACTCATTCCAGATCTCATCTTCTCTACTTCTACACATTTTTCAGCTCAACCTCTGGTCTTTGGTGACTTCATTCTCTTAGCTCTACTCCACATTGTCAGGAAAGTGGTTGTTTTGATGTCATATTTTTGCAGCTAACAGTCCAAACGAAAATAGAGAACTCCCAACTTCAGGGAAGAACCTTAATTATATGAGCGTGGTCCACAGTCCCACTCGTTATACCACAGAGGTAAGGGTCTATGATTGATAATTCTTGCAAAATCACAGAGTGAAAGAGCAGTTCCTCGGGGGAAGTGAGTGGGTGTTGTCAATAAAAAAGAGGGAAGGGGTGCAGTATGGAAACAAACAGCAGTTGTTCACTCTATGTGAGCCTGGAGCAAGCCTGAGGTGGTCAACACCCTGATTTCTCTCTCTCTTCAGTGTACTCCATTCCTGGTACCTTGAGTCTACAAAGTCAACGTTGTTTTCTAAGCATTAGGCAGGCACATACACAAGTATAGACACATACACAAGCATAGACACATACACACACAGGCTCCCTAACACTCCCTAACACACTCTCTAAACCCCAGAACCCTCAGGACAAAAGATCCCCAGCAAACTAAAAAGATACAATATTTTTCCCTCTCTTGCCGAAGTTTTACTCCTAACCTTCTTTCTGGAGGTTCCAGGAAATGAAACTGTTGATCAAAAAGAATGTCTGCTAAACCTCTCTCCCAAAGGAATATCATTCCATTGCATCCCAATCAATAGCATCCAACCTTTGTTTTGGGGGCCAATTTTTCATCTTTCTGAGGAATTGCTCTGCTAGCATCCTTTTCCCTGTGTGTATCTAAGGCTCTTCCCAGAAAAAAACTGAGCTGAGTCGGGGACCCAAAGAAGCCCAACTGAGTGGCCTTAGTTCATGTCCATGTCTGTTAGGACAAGGTACTCACTTGCCCCTATCGTCAGCTCACTTGAACTGCAGGCATAGCAGTAAGCAAGAAAAAATGACAAAACTGCTGTACACTAGCTTTGCAATGTAGTTTAAATGACTAAAAAAAAAAATCAAACATTCAGGCCCACTATATTAATCCAACATAGAACTATGATTGTGGTTTTTTCCTATATATTTTTAAATAATAAAAATATTGAAAAAAGAAAAATAATTTTTCTTTGTGCTTTGTGGTATAATTTACTACCCCAGCACAATTATTTTAATTATTATAGGTGCTTATTTAGTCTTAGATATTGACTATAAATTGCCTTAACAATTATTTGCCATACTGCTTAATTTCATTCAAAATCAATCTTGGTCAAGACATTGTTCTGAAAACTCATGGGGCTGCTTATCAAATCACTGCATAATTGTGCATAGGGGCAACATGACTTATTTGTGTCAGCATGCTAGTGAAGACACACATTAACCTGCACAATTCCCAGCCTCAAGCAAAAAGACTGGGCAAAAGTATATAGAACAAAATAGGTGAAGGTCAGAGATATCAGCGGAAGGATTTGATTCCGCTTGAGACTTTTTTCGAAGAGGTATATAATCACATACCCATCACAGTGTGTTTTGCAAGTATATGCAGGGCAATAAAGGTCTCTTCCAGTCTTACTGCTAAAGGTAACAAGAAAGTGCTTGTAATCAGATGAGGTGTGAGACTGATTATGCCAAGTCTGAAGGCTGAATAAGTGATTAAGAGTTTGAACCATATAGAGGGCCATTTATTTCAATCCCAAAGGAATGTTCTGGGTAGAAGCAACACTGTGTTCCAGAAGTCTAGACTGTTCTGCTTCCTGTTGTGGCTACCTGTCTTCACACCTATTTCCTTCTGTGAGGAGTAAGCACTCACAGAAGTAAGTTTACTCACAGGAGTCAGCTGGCTGGCCATTCAGTCGTCTCTGCACATCACCTACCCACCTTCAAGGATTCATCGTGGTCTGGCCCCTAGTTAGGCGTTCAGTGCATGAGATATATGCATCTCAAACTCATCAGTCCAACATCCACTTCTATATCTTCCCTATAAAACTGGCCTTCCCACAGTCAACCCCATCCCTCCATTTCAGCTCTGTTGATAAAATTCCTCAGGCCAAATCCTGTAATCATCCTTCATTTCTCTACTCTTTCCTTTCTAAATAGTTAGAAAATCTACCTGGCTCTACCCTATAAACAAATCAGCATTTGCCACTTCTCACCACTTTATTGTGGCCACCCTGGTCCAAGATAATGGCAATAGTCTCCTAGCTAGCCTCTCTGCTTCCACCTTTACCCCCTTCCTTCCTACTTCAATACAGCATTTTCTCAACCCAGAAGCCACAACCTGGGTCATATCATTTTACTCCTCTGCCCCAAATCTTCTGTGGTTCCCAATCTCATCCAGAATAAAATCCTAAGTCCTTTCAGCCGTTCACAACGCCCAGTGCCATTATCCCCATGAATACTTTGATTTCATCTTCTACCACTGTGCCCTTCCTCACACCACTCCAGCCATACTGGCTTCCTGGCTTTTCCATGAATATGTCAGGCACATTCCTGCCTCAGGACATTTGCATGTACTCTATGCTCGTTGAAACGCTTTGCTTCCAGATATTTGCATGGCCTACTCCCTTACCCTCTTTAGGTCTTTGCTCAAATTCCACCTTCTTTGTGAAGGCTTTCCTGCCTCCTCAATTTTAAATCACAACTCCGTAGCCCCCACTCTACTTAATTTTGCTCCATAACACCTATGGCTATCTGACATACTGTATGTGTTAATTATATTATTCTTTTTTTTTTTTTTTTTTTTTTTTTTTGATGGAGTGTCGCTCTCTCGCCCGGGCTGGAGTGCAGTGGCACCATCTCGGCTCACTGCAAGCTCCTCCTCCCGGGTTCACGCCATTCTCCTGCCTCAGCCTCCCGAGTAGCTGGGACTACAGGCGCCCGCCACCTCGTCTGGCTAATTTTTTGTGTATTTAATAGAGACGGGGTTTCACCGTGTTGGCCAGGATGGTCTCGATCTCCTGACCTCGTGATCCGCCCGCCTCGGCCTCCCAAAGTGCTGGGATTACAGGCGTGAGCCACCGCGCCAGGCCATGGGTTAGTTATTGATTAACCATTTGTTTTCCCTTGCTGGAATTTAAGCTCCATGAAATCAGACTTACTTTCTGTTTTGCTTGCTGCTTTGTCCCCAGTGCCTAGCATGTTAGTGATAAATATCTGCTAATAGGATGGCTTGTTGCCTGGATGAATAGATGGAGGGATGGATGGGTAGATAATTGAATAACTGAATTGATGAATATATTAGCTAATTTTATATTTTGTAAGAAACTTTATTCATTGTTTAAGAAAGATATTAGTTCTAAATTATATATTAAAAAGTAAATAAAGTCAAATGACCAACCCAAAGATGCTAGGTTGTCTGAAAAACGGGTCTTTCTAAGTTGCTAATTTCAAAACTGCTCCCAGATTAAACTCTATATTTAGAAAAGGTTTCGGATAAATGGTTTGGGCAAATAATCACTTCTTAGTGCACGTCAATTATGTTGTAAGCAAACCAAGTAGGAAAATTCAAGACAAAAATATCGTAATCAGTTTCAAGCCACAAAACAGATTTAATTCAAACCGAATAACCAAAACAAAACGGAGGGGGAAGAAAAAAAATACACACCAAGGGATGGATGCTCTTGTTTGACTTTCTATGCTGATAAAAATTAAACAAATTTTCAATGCTGTCTTTCATTTTGCACTGTTAAGGATGGAGACTATATTCAACTAAGTGTCCTTCTTTCCCATTTCTTATCAATAATATTCTATGGTTTTTAAGTATTAGTAGATATTATAATTGGTTTTTCAGGCTCATGACAAACAAGCAAGAGAAGTGGACAGATGGTTTTAATGTGAACTAAGAAGAACATGTTGGATCTTCAAAAATATGTCAGATCTCACCATTTTGTGATTAGGATGGTGTTATTCATTGCAGTGAAAGGAAGGAGGAAATATATTGGTCTGAATTCTTTGCTTTGTCCCTTGAGGGTAAAGGCAGGAAGCACCTGGCCAGGGTATCTGTAGACAAGGCCAGTTTTGGATGCTGCATTCACCAGCATCCCCTGCCATTGGTCATTTTTGTTTGTTCTATAAGTGGGGAAAGTATCTTCTCTCTGGACAGTTAATTTTAGGGTCATGTCACATGAAAGCTTGGGACTGATGAATTTGCCTGACAGGGAGGAAGGATAACAATTACAGAAATAGTTACTGTTTCAAAGCTACCAGGAGAGAAGAACAGGGAAGTAGTTTTTTCCCTCTTGTTATCATTACATAGCTATGCATTGTGTTTTGATGAAGCAATGTACTATACAGGGCAATTGGGAGGAACTGGACAGATACATGAAAATGATTACTGTTTTAAAGCCAGAGAACTTATGGTAGAAGAAAGTGAGTACATGAAGTTAATAGAGCTTTCTTCTTTTATTTTTAAATTATCCCATGGTTAGTATTGAGAACTAACACAAGTAGTGAAAACTGAGTATATGAGTAAACATTATTCTCAAAAATGTGTCCAAATAGCTAAAAGGATACAAAATGTCCCAAAACTGTAATCTAAGTCACTTACTTGATTTAATCCAAATTTTCATAAAAGGCTGTTAGGCTATTACATTGATTTATCCCTATGTAAACACTAGTATTATGTGGATTTTCTTAATAACTAATAAGAATTCATTTGTACACCCTCTCCCCACTTCCACACACAGTTTTTGTTACAGGTGTTCAAGTTTATCTTGCCTTTTCTCTATATTTCTAGGTTCCCCCATCACTCATGTCTCCCCACACTGGCATTCACAGAGTTTAACAAATTTTGGGTTTGCTCTCATTTATGTGGAAGAGTCTATTTCCAGCAAACTACTGGACTTGTACCTTAGGGCTAATTATTCAGGAATTGGCAAAAGTCCTTACTTACCATTCTCTAAACATTCTCTGTCACTTCATTACAGCCAAGATTTTATTGTAAATTACTACTTTGACCTAATACACATGAGAAGCTTTTATGAAATGAATGAATGAGAAGATGAAAATTTGCCTAAAGACTCTTCAGCTAGTAAGTCATTATCTTATTGAAGGCTATCAAAGCCTTTCTTAGTTACTTCTTAAACCACTCACTGCCCTTGACTACCTTGCTTCCAAATTTATTTCTTCTCATTGATCATCAATAGAGGATAGATGTTACTTCTCAAATAGTAATATAACTTCTCACAAGGAAAAATAATGGATATCTCTCACTCATATGGTCATCACTTATATTGTAATACTTTGTATTAGAATGAGAAATTGTGTGGTGAATTGCAAAGAACAATGAACTTAGGTTAAGATCTGAATTCTAGGGCCAGATATGACACTATTTAGTTCTATGGTCTTGATCAGTTCAGTTAACTTTAGACCTTAGTTTGTGCAGCAGAAAATTGAAGGCATTGTATCAGATCAGCCTTTTCAAATTATATGTCTTATAAAACACTAGTTTCATATAATAATAACATTTTTTAAAACTTCAATATTGCATTTAATTCAACAAAAATTTACTGAATGTCTATTATATGCTAAGAAGATAAACCAGGCTAAATGATTCTAAATGCAGCATGAAGAGAAAAGAGAAATAAAAGGTATGAAATACAGGAAAGAATAAGAAATGTGGAAAATGTAATGACAAAATCTAAAATTGAAGTACCAAAACAAAAGAGTGACTTAGAGACAATATTTGAAAAGATGATATCTAAGAATTTTTAAGAACTGATCAAAGACAGCAATCCAGAGATTCAGGAAGACCAAGTATATCCCAAGTCAGATAAATTAAAAGAAATCTCAGATAAAATACATTATAGTAAAATTGGTACAAATCAACAACAAAGAGAAAATCTGAAAGAAGCCAGAAAAAAGAAAAGACAGATCACACATAAAGGAATGTTAGACAGCTGACTTCTCAATATCTCAGCAGAATCCTAATAATAATGGAAAAAGCCTTCAAAGTTCTAAAGAAAATGACTGCCAATCTAGAAGTCTATATTCAGTAAAATATCTTTCAGGAATAGAGTAAAAATAAAGACATTTATAGACCTAAGGGAGTTCTTTACCAGCACTAATTTAAAGGCAGTACTTCAGGCAGAAGGAAAGTAATTTCAGATGTAAAATTTGAGATGTTGGAAGGAATAAACTGAGCTTATATTCATGAATATTGATTGTATAAAAGACTAATAATAGTGTCAGTTTTTTAGTAGAATTGAAAATATAACACAATAGCGTAAGTCAAGAGGGTAATAAATGGAATTAAAGTTTGAAAAGAACTTACTTTTTTTTTTATAGACAAGACTTTATTGTAAACCTACATTTGCCTGTTACATTTATGGGCAGCTTTCATAAAACCAATGAGTGACCATCTTTCCAGTTGAGAGGAAGAGCAAGGTTTTGATTAAACTTAGGCTTTGATAATTTAAGCATATTAGGTAAAAATCCCTAGAATAAACACATAAAGAAACAATATGTGCAGTTTTCAAAGTAGAAGAGGGAGGAATGAAAGACTAAAATTACTCATTCAATCAAGAATAAAAGGCAAGAGGAGGCCAAGGCAGGTGGATCACAAGGTCAGGAGATTGAGACCATCCTGGCTAATAGGGTGAAACCCCATCTCTACTAAAAATACAAAAAATTAGCCGGGCGTGGTGGCGGATGCCTGTAGTCCCCACTACTTGGGAGGCTGAGGCAGGAGAATGGTGTGAACCCAGGATGCAGAGCTTGCAGTAGGCCGAAATCATGCCCCTGCACTCCAGCCTGGGCTACAAAGCGAGACTCTGTCTCAAAAAAAAAAAAAAAAAAAAAAAGAATAAAAGGCAAGAAAGGAAAGAGAAAACAATCCCAGAATAGTCCTAGAACATAGAAGTAATTTTAAAGTATTGGAGTGATAAATTGCATCATTCATGAAGGAAAGATGGATAAATGTACATGTTGGCATTCCTTATACTAGGATACCAGGTAAGAAGAAATCAGTTCCTGGACATTGCCTAGTTCAGAGGTTGTGAATTAGAGATAACTGGATAAGTGAGCTTGTAAAGTGGCAAACATCTGTATTTTTTTCTAAAATGTGTAAAGCCACTTTGAAATTTTGAATGCAAATTATCATCCTTACATTCCTGAGTTGCACTCCTCTTGTGGTGAGCCGGATGAAAAGACAGCATCCGCTTTCCACAGCTCTGATACATGTTTGGTGGCACCCTAGGATTTCCCCATTTCCCACATGTTTAGGCAAAAGTCATTTTAATTTTTCACTTCATTTTGGTATTTCTGAATGCTACTTACCACAAAAGATTGCATTTTCAGACTGCCTTGATCAGTAAAGGATTTTCAGTTGTGCCGGCCCCTCTCTCTACTAGATCCCCAGGCAGAACAGCTGCAAAACTTAATCTAGCTTTTGGTAATGAATTCATTCATCTTATTTGTATGCAACTCAGGCAGACTACCTCTAACTTTAAAGGAAAATGAGTGCTGATCTTTTTAAAGAGAGCGAATATGGAGCAGCCTGCTCCCTAAGAGGCTCTGAGAGATTGAAGTTGTTCAAGTCTCACCCTCAGGCCTTTACAAGGGTAAAGCCACACAATCAGGAAGAGATTTGACAGTCCTGTCAATCAAAGATTCTTCACCAAACCTCTCTCATTCAGATTGATTAGCTGAGAGGACTTATCTGAGAACAGTTGAAAGAACACTACTAAAAATCAGCAGCTCAGCTCGACCTCTTAATCTTTCTAAGCCTTAATTTACTCATCTGTGAATTAGGATGAATTCAAACATAATCATCTACAAGCCCAGTTCTTAAACTTTAGTGTGCATTGGAACCACCCGGACAGCTTGTTAAAACACAGATTGCTGAGCCCACCTCCAAAGTCTCTGATTTGGTAGCTCTCAGGTAGAGCCCAAGAATTTGTGTTTCCAACAAGTTCCCGGGTGATGCTGAAGTTGCTAATACAGAGAACATACTTTGAAAACACTAATCTATATGGCCTCATAGCTATATTATTATACTCACAAGTAGTGCAAAATTCAAATTATGGAAATGTTTATTTTAATATCAAGTTTATACATAAAATAACTTTTGCTAATTTTTATAAGCACATGTATTATCAAACCTTGTTGACACACTGTTAAAATCATTTACAATTATTCTCATTATTTGCCTTTAATATTTAACAAAGAGACTTGGTATACAGCTTTTTTTTTCTCAGCAAGCTATGTATTTCTTTAAAAGATATGTATTTTATATGCAAGAGCAAGCCTTTAGGTATGCAGTAAAAATTACCATTTATGTGTTTGTGGGTACTAAAAAGAAGTATTCAATTCCAAAAACACACTTGCTTGACCAATTCCTTACCTCAAGATTATATTTAGTCCTTTGCAGAAAAACTGAAGTTCTATTAAAATGCAAATATCCCAGAATATAGTAAAAAATCATTAAACCTTACCAATTACCTATTACTGTAAGTGATTTTATCAAATTATTTCTCAAGTCCCAAGTTTACTAGGAGAAGGAGAGAAAGAAGATGAAGGCACAGGCATGATTCACCGTGGACATCATCATGGTAGGAAAAGGAGATGCTAGTTGGGAAGAGCCCACACTGAAAATTCACCAACGTCTGCATTTTGTCCAAGCCTAGACTTATCTGTACATTTAGTAAGGCCTTCTCCCCAGTAGGCAAAGCCAGGTCCAGCAATCATAAGTTCAATTGTGAAATCCAAGTGAATAAAGCTCTGCAGATTCAGATTTGTCTAATAAAATATGGTGTTGCCCAAACTCGTGCAGTTTCCTGGACATGTTACTGATGATAACTACACAACAGAATATTGGTGTTGTGTCATCCAGATCACAAATCACCCACCTATTTGGTAGAAATGATTATGCCAATGCTTTCTGTAGTCAAGAATAAAAATCTAGGACCCAACCACTCTCTGTGGTGCTAAAAAGTAAAACTACAGCTCTCTAGGTCTATGTTATAAATGAGAACGGGCAGGATTAAAATTGAGCAGCTGTGCGTTCCCGTAAGTGCTCCTTACTACCTTGCTATTTGTTTCCTTATGTCTAACTGAAAAGCATTCAAATATTTCAGAACTCCTAGGGCCTAAAATGTCTTTGGCTACCACATTCATTTAAGCCCCAAAAACACTTGTCTTAGTCTGTTCAGGCTGCTATAATAAAATACCACAAGCTGGGTAGCTTATAAACAATATAAATTTCTTTCTCACAGTTTGGGAAGCTGGGAAGTCCAAGATCAAGGTGTTAGCAGATTTGGTTTCTGGTGAGGATCTGCTTTCTGGCCCTCACCACACATGTCTTCACATGGTGGAAAGAGTGAGGATTGTCTCTCTAGCTTCTTTTGTAAGGACATTAATCCCATCTATGAGGGCTCCACCCCCAAGACCTAATCACCTCCCCCACCTCCTAACACTTTCACCTTGGTGGTTAGGTTTCAACACATGAATTTTAGGGGAACACAAACATTCGGACCATAGAATACTCTGTACTACAAACAAGATAAATTTGTGAAAGGGAAACAAGAAAAATTTAGAGCATAAAAGAAGTTGAAGTTTACATAAATCAAACAACAAAACACATGATTTCCCATAAAAACAACATCACAAAAGCTGGCCTGTGTATGGCTAACAAATATGTTGTCATCTGTGATCTTGCCTTTGACATTGTACCCACTTAGCATGTCACTAAGGCAAGTATATTTCCAAGATGTTAAAAAGTGCATTTAATTTGATTTCAGTAAATATTGATTAGAATCCCTGCTGCTACCTAACGGCTCTAAAATTAGATGCTAGTGACACCATCCTGAGAAGAAGCATGTCTTTAACTCTGGGTAGCAAGCCTTTGGATTGCTGGGGTGGAGGAACTCCTTCCACTAGCTGCCATTTTGCTTTGCATGCAAACGCTATCACAATGGCAAAACCTGCAGGGCTGTAAATGCCAAGTATTGCCCCCAGCTGTGGCAGGTCTTTGGAGCTGGACCGCCAGAATTTAAATTCCAGCTCTGCCACTTAAGGCCTGTGACTTTGGGTAACACATCTAAATACTCTGTGTCTGTTTCTTCAACTGTAAAATGAGGCCAAAATAGTTATCTACCTAATGGTGTTATTGTGATAATTAAATGATTAAAAGACTAATACATGTAAAACATTTTGAAAAGTGCCTGGCACAAAGTAAGTGTTAAATGTTGGCGGCCGGGCATGGTGGCTCACGCCTGTAATCCCAGCACTTTGGGAGGCTGAGGCGGGCAGATCACAAGGTCAGAAGATCGAGACCACACTGGCTAACACGGTGAAACCCCTTCTCTGCTAAAACTACAAAAAAATTAGCCGGGCGTGGTGGCAGGTGCCTGTAGTCCCAGCTACTCGGGAACCTGAGAGGCGGAGCTTGCAGTGAGCGGAGATCACGCCACTGCACTCCAGCTTGGGTGACAGAGTGAGACTCCGTCTCAAAACAAAACAAAACAAAACAAAACAAAACAAAACAGTTGGCTATTGAAGTTTAACCATTCAAAGTTCTGTGGATCAACCACCTTAAAATTTGGATGGGGGATACCGTGTGCTCCTCCATTAAGCCTCGGCGCCCCTGTTCAGCAAAAGCAAGGCCGTTTTCACAGGAAACTCTGTACTGTCCACCCGTGGGTCTAGGTTTGAATATTTTGTCCAGTGCACGGTTTTCTCTAAGTGCAATGTCCAACAAATATGCATAATTGGTGTTATTAATAATCATAGCTGCTGTCCATTGAGTACTGATCACGTGCTGCTTGCTGTTTCTCTCCAGTACTCAGACTACCCCTGCAAGGTAGGTACTGCTGTCACCATTTTAGAGCTTCAGAAACTGAAACTCAGTCAGGTTAAGTCACTTTCTAAGGCTGCAAATATAAATGGCAAGACTGGGATTTGATCACAAGTTTAACGAGCTCCAAAGTCATGCTCATTCCCCAAATGATTCTGTCTTCTACCCAGTGGAAAGCCGATAACCAAAAGGTCTTATCTCAGGTGTGTGATTTGGAAGCATCTTTGTATGGTGGATGAATATTCTATGGTTCTTAAAACTGCCGGGGTTGTTTATACCTGTATATACCTTTAATTGCAGCCCAAACTCTCCTGAATGGTGACGTTTCTCCCTTGTATTAGAGAGGAATCTGCTGTTGCCTATCATCAAAATTATCCTTACTGGTAGTTATTAATGCAGGCATCAGGAGTCAGTCAAATGAAGGTCAAATCCCGCCTCTGCCACCTCTTGGTTACCTAACTGAGCAAAGCTACTTAACCCAAGCCTTCAGTTCTGAAAATGAGGTACTTGTACCTTGTGGTTCTTGTGGTGAGGATTCCATGAGAAGGTGTATGTCCAGTGCTTAGAACAGAGACTGGCAGAGTGGCTGCTCCACAAGCAAGCCCAGCTGGGCAGACAAGAATGAATATGCCGGTGACTGGCTGTGGGAGACTTATCCTTCCTTATCCTTCCCCAGATTCCCAATTCCCTGGTTGACCCAGTTGTTACCCTTTGTCCTGAAATTTCAGCCCACTTCAGACGATTAACAAATATTCATCAACAGTAAGAAATTCAAGAGAAAAACATTACTCTTACTAAGCTTGTCTATTCGTGGCAATCACTCACCATGCATTTACTCATCACAGGACTAATTTGTTGTGATCTATACATATAATCTATTATTTTATATATGTTATATATATTTATATATTATGATATATGCATCATGTATAGCACTCATATATATATATATGTTTTACCTGTTTATGTGTGTGCATATATATAAATGCATGTACAGGCATATACGAAATGTAAGTACATACATAATTTTAAAGAATTTTTAAATGTCTGCTTCAAGATCTATTTTTTAGGAGCCTAAGCAGACTTGGATTTCAAAGAAATTTCCTTCTCTGTGAGTTATTATTAAAACAACCGGGCCTTCCCGTTTGGGTTCGATTGTGTGTTTATTATCTCCTCAGGCTGAACTTGGTTGAAAGGTCACACAATCTTGTTGAATCAGCTCAATCTGTTCATTTAAAGTCTTCCCATCTTTTCCACTGATGTGAGTTTAAGTGAGAGCAATTCAGGTCCTGTAAGTTGGTGATGTCCTCAGGTCCTCCGGGCTCTAGATCACTGCTGACCTCTCCACCCACCCTCTCAGCTTTTATGAAAATGTTAATGATCAGCCCCTTGATGCTATATACCTGTTTGTAACTCTCCTGAGTCGCTATCAACCTTAAAACGACAGGGATTCAGGCATTGAAATTCAGGCCCCATATAGTCCACCTACTGATATAACTAATGCTCACTAACCTCACTTGAAATAATATAGTTCAGAAAAGACACAGAGAAAGCTTCTGTTGGTTCAGAGAGAGTGAGCTGAAGTCCTTCAGGGCAGCCCCCACACCAACTCAGGAAGCCTACAGTAAAACCAAAGACCATGCAAAGGCCACAGAATTTATTTTTACTAGAATTGTGTCTTGAGCTACAAGGAGCTATAATGATGAAATAGCAGGAGCTTGAATATTTTACAAGAAAAATTTTCTACTCACAATAACTGAGCTCTTCAAGCTATATCTACACATTCCTTGCTTCCAATTTTCCTAAATGTTCCAGCTCTCAAACACTCATGCAATTTCTGTGTGCATATGTGTGATTTGGAGTTTGAGAAATGTTTAAAATGGAGAAAATATAAAGACTAATAAAACAAACAATCCAATAACATATGAACCACTGGAAAAATAGTATTAACCATTGAAAATATTTTGTCTTCTTTGCTTCGAATGTTTTATTTTTTAAAATCAAAATAGATCTTAGTATAATCTTCTTCAACCACCTTCTCCCAATCCAGTGTCAACCTTTACCATGAACTGCATGTATATTTTACTAGTCCATTTAAAAAATATTTTGTCTTATGTTTACACTCATTAAAAATATAGTATACCATTACCATTTTTTAAAATTTACATAAATTGCATCATGTTGTACCATTCCACTCAACCTTGTGTTCCAGTGATGTTTACATGTTGATATAGAAAGCAGATCTAGTTGATTCTTTTTAATTGCTCAAGGTCACAAGATAAGTTAGTGTAGGAGAAATAAAACTTGTCCATTTGATCACGCAGTAAACAAAAGGCTAGGGACTACAAACCACAATCAGCATAAGGCAGTGCCCATGAAAAAAATGTCCAGTTAATATTAATTAAATTCTGGTACTGACTGAAAGTGTTCATCATGGCCCACTGAGCTAGACAAAAAATTTAAAGTCACAAAGGGTACCTGCCATCACCAAATTCACAAATGAGTTGGGAATGCAAACTTAACACCCCCAAATAATTAAAAGATAATGAAATGTGTTTTTAAGGAATTGTCTTTAGGGACCAAAATCAATTCAGAACTGGGAGTGATCACCATGGACAGGTATAATCAGACAGGGCTTCCTGGAAGAGGCAATAGCCGAGACAGGCTATGAAAGGTAGGAAAGGGGCTTATGGATTAGGAATATCATGAGCAAAGGTTTAAGGGTTGGAATAAGTATGGCATGCACAGGATTACCCTGAATGGAGGAGAGAGAAGCTGCTGGAGAATGGGTAAGGTCAACATGTGGAGGGATCCGAGAGCCAGACAATGGAGCTTGTGTTTGTGTAGTTGCCAACATAGAGCACTTTGAGAATGTACATGTAGGATTGGCGCTAACTGCTCTGACTGGAACTCCTGGAATGTTTTAGGCTCTTCCACCCCTGCACCTTTGCACACCCTATTCCCTCAGCCACGAATGCCATTCCTGATCCCTGTTTCACCTTCGGCTTACAGAACTCATCTGAGCCACATCCTCAGGAAGCCACCCTGGGCATGTGTTCCCTGCACCCTCACATACTCCACAATGTCCTGGACTTCCTTCTAGCATAGCGTTTGTCATACTGGGCTGTGATTTTGCTTAATTGTCTTTCTCATTAAATTATAAACTTATTGGTGGGAAGAAGAAATTTGACATACCTGTCTTTTTGCTTCAGGGTGTAGCACAGTACCTACTTCATAGATGCATTCAATTAATGTTTGAATAAGTTAATTAATGCATTAATTAATGAATGATTCATCAAAGAATTATGTTTTCTAAATATTTTCATATAATATTACCCATTTAGGCTACAAAAATAATTGTTTAGATGTCTCTTGGCTTCCAGAATACATCCCATGAGAAAAAACAAATTATAACTGGTAGCAACATGAAAGAATTGTCAATAATGCATAAAATTAGGGATTTAAATTTTGAAAGGTAAGTCAAAGTTTTATTTGTTTTGCCACTGTGCAAAACTCAAAATCTTTTCATCTACAGGGAAAGAAACCATGAGCACTTTGATGTAACTGAATATGACACTTCAATCATGCCATCTCCAACTAGATGTATTGTTGAAAAAGGAAAAAAAATCATTTGAATTTCCTATAAAGTTCTGCTTTTAAAAATAATAATTTGTCCATTCATGTCTTTATTCAAAAAATATGTTTTGAATGTTGGCCTCAGGGATTGAAAGGGAACAAGCCAAATGGAGCTTATAGTCTCATAGATGAGAGATACAAAATGAAAATAGCAAGTAAATAAATACATGAAATAATCTGCATGTAACAAGCTCATGAAGAAACAAGAAACCAACAAATAAAATCACAGGATGCTGCTACTCTAATCACAGGAGCTACTATTAGGTGTGTGGGTCAGAAGTCTCCTCCGAGAAGAGGGTGAGCAACACTGGCCACAGGCTCCCTGGAAAGAAGAACATTCCAGGCAGAGGCTTTAGCATGTGTGAAGTTCCCAAGGAAGGCAGAGGGTAGACATGCTCAGGAAGCTGCAAGACCACAGTGCCTGGAGGATAGAGCCTGAGGAAGGGAGCGAGTGGCCACAGAAGACCACAGGGCCGCGGCAGCAGAGTTCACAGACTCTACTGGGGAGTCGTGATACTCTTCTAGGAAAATGGGAAACCACTGATGAGTTGAAACAGCAAGAGCATAATCACGTAGTATTTCCTATGTTCCAGACATTAAGCAAAGGGAGAAAGTCAGGAGCATTAATCAGAAGGTAACCTGTCTTAGTTCAAATTCCGGCTTTGCCGCTGGCCAGTCATGTGATCGTGGACAAGTCATTTCACCTTCTGGGCCCCATCACAGAGTTGTGTGAGGACTGAATTAATAAAGTGCCTAGAAGAGGGCCTGGCACATAGGAACTGTTCCATACCTGTGTTAGTGAAACTCTTCACGCATGTTAGGGTTTTCAGTCAAACTTAAAATAATATCCTAGGTCTTTCCAATGGCTGTCACGGCCCCATGTGATCCAGCTACGTCTCTAACCTCATTTGCTCTGACTCCTTCCTTTATCACCAGCCTCTGGCCATTCCCCAAACACACCAAACTGGTTCCACTCTCAGTGTTTTCTTTGCTGTTCTCCTACCTAAATGCTCTTCCCCTGGAGAGCAGCATGGCTTGCCCCCATGGCTTCATTTGTGTCTGCCCCCGTCAGAGACGCTGTCTGAAGCTGTATCCTCCATCACCCTGTCTGCTCTGCTGTGTTTTCCCTCCTGTCTCTTCTCAGGACCTGATGCTCTCTTTATATTTCTATGTTGAGTTGCTTATTCTCTGTATCTTCCATGGAGGCAGAGACTTTATTTTTTGCACTGCTACTCCTGACTACCAGAAAAAAAAAAAAAAAAAAAATTGATGAATAGGACAAATAATACATGTATGGTCTCATTTAATACTCACAACTCCTTAAGTGTATTGTTTTACGGATGAGACAAATAAGGTCTGGCAAGGAAAAGTGGTTTGCACGGTTGGCTCTGTTGACTCCTGGGGTCTTTATCATGATGATGTCCCAGTCTGTGTTTGGTTACACACCTACCAGTTCACATCCAGCCCCTCCTAGACAATTGAATGAAGCTACACCTGTGCACAGCCCATGATGATGTTACTAACACTTGTCACCACCTGGCAGGGAAAGGAAGAGCAGCCCTGGGTGCGTCTGTCACCTCACACCACCCCCCCCCCCCCCGAGTGACTTCCGCATTAAACCCGTGGTAGGCACAGCTCTGTCTCACCCCTCCCTTCATCAGACATTCACGCCAGTCCTCAGTCACATCAGCACCTGCTGAGCAGAGGCTTTCTCCCCACTCCCTGCTCTCTTTCCTCTTGATCTTTTCTGGGCAGACTCACAGATGCAGGCCACATTGGAATGAAGGAGTTGTGAATAGATAATCTCCTTTGATGCCTGTCTCCAGCTGCCTACATTCTTCAGTAAAAAGGCTACCTCATTCTGCCAGAAACCTCTTGGTGGTACCTGACCTTCTGTGGTTTGATCTTTTCTCAGCCTGTCTTTGCAATTCCCTCAAACCTAGTTTCCCTTTCAGTGCCTAGAATGCTGATTTATTTTGAAAGAGCACTGTCAGCTGTGTTTTCTCTGTGCCACAAGTTAACTAATAACTGAGTCCAGGCCAGCAGTGAGTGGGTCAACCAATGTTTCCATTCTAGCCACCCTCAGCCTTCCAGTAACACTGTTCCCTGAGTTTTGGGGGAAAGGCGTACCAAGAAGCAGAAATACAAGAGCAGATCAGTCAGTTTGCAGAAAATCAAGTAATTCCAACTTCTTTTTGAAGGAAAACCTTTTAGCAGCTTTTACAAAAGAAAATACAGACAATAAAAGTTACAGGGCTTCCTCTCCCCTCATTTTTATGGACCCCTGAGCATGGAAGGGTGAGATGGCCAAACACTTCCTCGCCAGCTGAAGGACTGACTTCAGGCTTCCCCTCCCACCCACTTCTCTGAGCCTGCAATCTATGGGTTCACCAGGCTTTTCATTGCATTGGCTTCAAAACCTGGCATTTCTCTCTCCCTAACCCCTTCAGGGCCAGGGTTGAAGCAGCCACATAACATTTCGGGGTAGGAATTGAAGTTGTTTTCCTGCTGTGCTTTTCCCTTTTCCTGCCTTCATCAAAGCAGGGAGCCTGCTCTTTGATTCATTGCCTTAGGGCAAGTCCGTGGCAGAGTGCAAAACAGGAAGTTTGCGAGATTTTCTGGTTTGTGTTTTCTTAACTCTAAATCCTTTGGGTACAGGAGGATTTAACTGAAGAAACAGAGGGGCTTGGAGAAGACAGGAGGATTTAACTGAAGAAACAGAGGAGCTTGGAGGAAGTGCAGGAGGGCATTCCCCCAGGCTGGAGGGAAGAGAGAGCAGCAGATGCCCAGAGGAGTGGAGAACTACCTGGTCTTGCTCCATGGTGGTAGCTTGGGGCACAAATACCCCAGAAAGAAATGTTTCCATAGACAACCAAGGGGCAAGACCCTAAGCACAGAGGGTACTGGCTTCATCAGAGCTGCCCATGACCCAGGACATGTGGAAACAGTGAGTCATCAGATAACAGGAGACATTGAGGGCTTAAATAATGAGGATGGCAGCCAGGAACACAGAAGATTTAATATCAAGAAGATTTAAAATCAGAGGACTTTATTTTTTTCAGGCATCATGCAAGACTTCCTCCCATCCCAGGATATGGTGCAATCCCAAGAGAGGGAGGGAGCCACAATGATAGATATGGAATGTGCCACCAATTGGACAAGTGGGCCCTTAGAGTTTTAAATCAAATTGGTCTTCAGAAAACAAAGAGATATTTCTTCTACAGTGAAGTTTATTGGAATGAGATTCATTCGTGTGGTCAGATCATCCTCCTGGCTTTTAAAATATGCTGTTACCCCAGATCCCATCTCTTAAATCTACTTGAGATACATCTCATGTCTAGTCACTGCCAGCAGCGGGCGCTGTGATCCTCTGTCCAAAGGCCCCCGTCTGCTTATCTAAGTAGGAGAGGGGGTATCTTCAGACAGACGTTGTAATTCATCAAGGCTCCTTGTGTTAAATAGTTACTATTTCATTTTCTTCATGTCTCATAGACACCTTGAATCAAATGCTCCCAGAACTGAATTATTTCCCCCACTCAGTCAATGATGTCTCCCAAGAGGAAAAGCTCATAGCTATCCAATCTTTGTTTCTTCTCTGCACTTTCCTGGGGGTTCTAGATCAGAAATGTCCTTCAGCTCTCTCTTCTCTTTATCTCTGCCACCACAGTCTTATTTGGGATTTTATTAATCCTTGCTAATACTATTTTAATTAATACAGTATGGTAGCTTTTTAGTGGGCATTAAATGAATATGTAATAAAAATAAGGTCAAGAACTATATAACATGTATTTTATTACCAATATTTGGAATCAATAAGTTCTAATATTTATGATATAAATTTATTCTACAGAAAGAGTCCTATATTTAATGTGCATTCTCATTCCACTATTTTCTAACATGCATCTGTTGTCTTTGCGTTTAATGGGGTTTGGGCATTGTTTTGTCTAAATGCTAACATTACTTGAGGTAAACCAGCATGGTCAGGGAATTTGTCACAATAGCCAGCCTGTCAACCAGCCAGTCAGCCTCAATTCAGCTTGGGAAGCTAACCAAGGTCAATTGCTGCTAGCTAATAAAGTCAAAGTTTCTTGTAATTAATGCTACAGCAATCACAGATTTGCAAAAGTGCTTTCTAGAAAAAAAGTTGATGCTAGAATCGAGATGGTTATTCTTTCTTGGTGGAATTGCACTTGACCTGACAACTTGCCAGAGATCTCTATTCCTTTTCCAGGGCTACAGCAGCCAGAAAAAGGAGCTTCTTTCAGTGAATGTAAATTCGTTAGATTATATTTCAGAAATGTGAAGATGGCAGGCACTGGTGATTAATGGCAGGAAATTTGGACATGATAAGTTGTGAGAACCTATAAAATATGACACTGCCATCAAGCAAACATGAGTGTGTAGGGTGTGTTGGCAAGCCTCAAAGCCAGCATCCTCCAACAAGGAAAAGGAGACCAGTATTCCCATGCCAGAAGAGAGCCAGGAAGAAAAACAGATGCTTCACTTACAGCCCCATGCCTCCTCTCTTCCAAGCTTGGATGTAACAAATGACATTTTCAGTATTTATAAGGGTAAAAAGAAGGTAACCACTGCATTCTCCAAATGACTCTTTACCTTTAACACATTTGCTATCCCTTTATTGTGTTGCAAGAAATTTGCAAAGCAAATTTTCTTGAATTTTACATAGATTCCCACTATACACATATTTAGAAACAACTTTCTGTTGATTCTTCATAGCTATAATAGTTTGAGCTTGTCAGAGTATCCTTTCCCCTGGTTTGTGCTCGCCCCCTCATCATCCTTGTAGAGTAGATGCTTTATCCAAGGATTCATTTTGTGTAACTCTGGAGCAACAAATGATTCATGGGCTTCATTTAGGATATGCTACCAAGGTACTAGCCATTCTCCTCCCTGGGACCGCTAGGCCGGGCATCCTGCATCCAAGCCAGTCAGTGCATTCTGACCTGTTCTACCCCAGCTGCTCCATTATCCTCCATGCAATTAACCCCTAGCCTTTGCAGTCAACTTTTGAGAATAGTGTTCTGTGATTTTATTTCACCCGGTGCTACCTGAAGCAGAACTCATTATTTTAAAGTTTCATCATCAGAAACTTGCAGATCTCTGTTGCTATCATTTGTTTATCTAGACTAAGTGTTTTAGTAAATGGAGCATCTGCTGAATAGGTACTTTCATGGGGAGAAGTTCTTTTGTAGTTCATACCTTCCATACCCTTAACAAAAATGGGTTCTTTGAAAATAAGAAGCCCAATTTTGAAAATAAATAGATGGAGACACTAGGTTTGCTAAGGATCAGACATTTTATTACTTCAGAAGGAAACTGTGACTCTTATTCTCTCTTTCCTCTTTCATGCTTTCTTTCTTAATTTATAATTCTTCAACTCAAACACACTCTAATACCTTGTCAGAGGGTCTCAAGCTGCTAAGAATAGGAGAAGAATGATTGTAGTCAGAAACTTGACAGAGTTTTCAAAAGTACACATAAATCAAGCCAAACATTTTTTATAAAATACATAAGGATAAATTGATTGATAGATAAATGATGGCTAGATACAGATTTAGTTACAAAGGCAAAACTGCTAGGATATATACTAAAATGTTAGTAGTGTTTATCACTAAGAAATATATTACCAGTGATTTTTTATTATCTCACTTTTTTTCTGTTTTCCAGATTTTCTACAAGAAACAAATTTATAATCAGGAAAAAAAAAATGATGTTTCACAGTAAAATAAAACTGCATTGGCCTGAAAAACATTGAAAACTAAGAGGCTGGATAAGATTCTAACCGCCACTTGGACTTCTTACATAATGAATCAAAAGGTGGGAATTGCCAGTCCTCTTAGGCTCTGAAGTCTAAGCCCAGAAATGAGTAGCATCATTCTGTTCTATTATGTTAGACAAACCAGATACAAGCCAGTCCAGATTCAAGTGAATGGAGGCAGAGATTCTGCCTGTCAGTGGGGCCATGGAGGATTGAGATGTATATGGGCAAAGAAGAAATTGAAGACAGTCATTTTTTTGAGACAGGCTACCACATGCTCCCAGAGAAGTCTGATAGGGAAGGGAAGAAGGTAAAAGTCTCAGCCAGGTGCAGTGGCTCACACCTGTAATTCCAGCACTTTGGGATGCTGAGGCAGGGGGATCACAAGGTCAAGAGTTTGAGACCAGCCTGACCAACATGGTGAAACCCCATCTCTACTAAAAATACAAAAATTAGCCTGGCATGGTGGTACGCACCTGTAGTCCCAGCTACTTGGGAGGCTGAGGCAGGAGAATTGCTTGAACCCAGGAGGTGGAAGTTACAGTGAGCCGAGATCACACCACTACACTCCAACCTGGGCAACAGAGTGAGACTCTATCTCAAAAAAAAAAAAAGTCTCAGAGTGTTTGGTTTGCTCTGATTCTTCAGAGAAACTCTGGAGAGAAAGTCATGCCTCAGAGTTGTCTCTAAGGGCAAAGAACTAGGTGAATCCAATTAAAAAATAGGCAAAGGATCTGAATAGACTTTTTTCCAAGGAGGATTAAAAAAACAGTCAATAAGCACATGAAAAAAAATGTCCAACATCATTAGTCATTAGGGAAATGTAAGTCATAGCCACAAGATACCACTTCACAGTCACTAGGATGGCTAGAATTAAAAAGGCAGATAATAACAAGTGTTGGTGAGGATGTGGAGAAATCAGAACCCTCATACACTAATGGTGGGAATGTAAAAGGGTGCTGCCATTTTGGAAGACACTCTGGCAGAGTTATCTTTTGATTCAGCCAACTGAACTTACAGCTATATATACCCAAGAGAAATGAAAACATACTCTACACAAAAATGTGCACATGAATGTTTATAGTAGCATTATTCATAATAGCCAAAAGGTGGAAACAACCCAAATGGTTCATCAACCGATTAATTAATAAAATGTGGTATATCCATACAATGGAATATTATTTGGCCACAAAAATGAATAAACCACTGGTACATGCCACAGCATGGACGAACCTTGAAAATATTACGCTGAGTAAAAGAAGTCAGTTCCAAGATACCACATATGTGATCTAATTTATATGAAATGTTCAGAAAAGGAAAATCTATAGAGACAGAAAGTAGATTAGTAATTGCTTAGGGATAAAACTGCTCTAAAATTGACTATGGTCGTGGCTCCACGTATCTGTGAATAGACAAGAAAAAAAAACCACGATGAATCATCTTTGGGTATGGTAAGTATATGGTAAATGAATTATATCTTAAAAAATATTTAACTGGTCAAAATTGTAAAAAACAAACCAGCAAACAAAATAAAGGAAGGGGAGATATAAATTCTTGGACACTTTCAGTTCTCTACGGCTGGGGTAGTTCAAGGGTGGTCCTCTAAAGAATTGCAACTTCTGGTCCTTAAAAAAATGTAGAAGGGATGTTGGGAAGGTGAGGGGAATGAGGGACAGGGGTTCACACAAATGGTAGAAAGATAGCTCAAGGTGTGTAAATTGGATCTGCTGTGGCCTGTACCCATTGCTTAATCAAGCATTATGACCAAGAAGATGCAAGTATCTTATTGTCCAGCACTGGATCCTATGCCCACCATGAGCCCAGACTAAGAATAGGGGAAAGTGGTCCCAGTGGAAAAGTGAACTGCCAGTGCCGGAAAGGAAGGGAAGCTGGACAGGCACCCCCAAAAGATGTCCACTCGAAGGACACAGTCTTCATACTTCAATCTAAGGAAGACTTTCTAAAAGTAGAATGAAAACAGCAGCCTCAAAAGCGGCCAAGCTCCCAGTACAAGAAGTTTTCATGCAGAGCAGAGATGTGGCTGCCTGGAGAGCTGAAGGAGATGGCTCTTGTGGCAGGGAGCTCTAAAGTGATCCTCAGTGACTCCCTCCTCTTGACATGCATGCCTTTGTGAAACTCCCTTCCCTTGAGTACGTAGGGACTGCAGAGAGTGACTCACTTGGGGTGAATAGGATGCAGCAGAGGTCCTAGAAAATTGTTTTTGAGATTAGGTGGCTTCCATCTTGGGTGCCCTCTCTCACAATCTGACCTCTTGCTTGCTTGCACGCTTGCCCTGAGTGAAGCCAGCAGCCTTGCTGTGAGCTTCCCTATGGAACTCTCACGGGAGGGACTGATGTCAATAGCCAGTGAGCTCTTGAAAGCTGCCAATAGCCTTGTAAGTGAGTTTAGGAGCAGATCCTTCCCCATTGAGGCTTGAGATGACAGAAGCTTCACTGACACCTTAATTGCAGCCTTGAGGAAGACCCTAAGCCAGAGGCATGCAATTAAGCCATGTCCAGTTTCTTGACCTGCAGACCATGACATAATGAATATTTGTTGTTCGTAGCTGTGAAGTTCTGGGATAATTTGTTATACAGCAATAGATAACTAGCAGCCTTTAGAGCCCTTTATTCTACTATTACATTAGTTTGAGAATGTTTTATCAAAGGGATTATTTTTGTGGTGTGAGTCTGTGTGTGCCTTTATGTGTGAACATGAGTAGGAGTTTGTATGTACCTGCAGGCATTTTGAAGGGAAGGCCAGGAAGGTGATCCATAAATAGGGTAAAAGGACGGTAATTTCAAAGACTTCAATCCACTTTGATGTTGATGTGTCCTGGCTTTCTCTAGCAACACATTGGTTCCTGCAAACAGAACTTGCCTTGTCTTCCAGAAAGCAAAGTATTGTTGTGACAATAGTCACAAAAAGACTAGCACTTTCCATCTTAACCATGTTTTGTGCCCTCTGTGAGATTGCAGACAGTATCTAAATTTAGGCAGGCCAAATTAGACTCCAAAGAACTGATTTACAGTATAATCAACGTCACTTGGACTTTCTTCTGATTAGTATGGGAATGGTCAGGAGCTTCCCAAGTACCATTTATCCCACTTATTCTATTCTTTCTTGACAATAATACGTTAGGCTTCTTTTCTGCCCAAAAATCTGACTGCCCATTCTAAAGCCATAAATTATACAGGAGGCTCTTCTGTGCAGAGATCAAACCCAGATCACTACATGGCTTTTATTTGTGCCAAATGCGCACAGTCTGCCTTGTCCTGGAGAGCAGGAGCGTCATGCAGTGGGAGCTACAGAAACACTGTTTACATGATCAGAAGTCCAGTTTTGCTCCTGTTTCCTTGCTGCTCCCAACAATTAGCCTCTCTCGGAACATCAGCTTGCCCTTATCCCAGTGGAACAGAATAACAAAACAACAGCTGGCATCTTAGAGCAGCAGTAAGTGAGGACCTGCCTGGAACTCTTTTCTGATGACTTCTAAGTGATGCTTCCAAAGAAGCAGAAGTTATCACCTTCATCACCTGAAAACACCAGCTGTGCTATGGTTAGAGGTCATACAGGTTTCAGGGACACAGGGCCCAAGGAATTTTCAGATGTGCATTCAAATGGGCACGTGGAAGGGGTCACAACACAGATTTCTGTTCCAACCTGAGTGAGGATGCTCACTGGCTACCAGTAGAGCATCCAATATAGAAACAATCTAAGACCAAGGGCTGGAGGGTGGGACCATTCAGATAATAACTTCTAGGGGGCTCTTCCAGCCCCACCAGGACTCAGTGGAGTTGTCAAGAGAATTAGGGTCTTCTGGTGCATTCTAGAGTCGAGGTATTGGCAGGAGGCCAGTAATGTGGGCAAAACATTGGCCTGAGACAGGAGACCTGGATTCCAGTTCTAGAGCTGTCTTTGATCAATTTGTCTTGGTTAAGACTTTTTTATTTTTTTAAAACAATTAAGCAAAAGCAAAACTTACTCAAATTCTCTTAACTCAAATAGGATCCGGGGTATATGTCTCTCATAGAATCCAAAGGAAACAAGTGGAATTGAATTTCAGAAGAAATTGAAACTAGAAACTAGAAATCCATCAAGAATCAAGACAGCCTTTTCCCCTCACCTCCTTTCCCTTCCCACTTTCTCCTTCTCTGTGTTCTCTCATCTATTTCTGCTGTGTGGCTATGTCTTTCTCGTCTCTCTGCTTCTGCATGCTCAGAAAAAGTCGCCCTCCCCGAGAGTGTAAATGTCCTCAGCTCAGAAAGCCAGCTGAACTGCAAGTGCTGCCGAGTCTCATTTTCAGGCTCCCGGGTGAGAGACTGTGACTAGACAGATTGAGTCAGGGGCCTGAGGCTGGTCCAGCCAGCTGTGGCTTGGAATGGGGGTTGGGGGTGGGAGTCAGGATTATGCAGGACAAAGGTAGTTTGAGTGAATTGGGGAAGGAGGGTGGTACAAGGTGGACACCAGGAGGGGACTATTGGGCTAGGCACACTGTCAAAATGTGTCAACTCTAGTACTCAGCCTGTCTGGATTCTAATACTTTGAGAAGTTTAAACTTCTGGCCCCTAAAGTTCTCCCCTCTTTTCACACTGTATGAATCTTGAGCTCTGTTTAACAAAGACATCAGCCTGGCAGTGGGAAAACATTTCTTAACTCTTAGCCTTGGGAAGAGCAGACAGTCTCTTCACCAACACAGTAAGCCCTTCATTCACAAAAAAAGAGATGGCAATTAACTGTAGGATAAGTCTGAAAAAATTAGACAGATAGATCTAGGAGACCAGTCACGTTGGCCATTCTCTTATCCACTGTGCCCTCCAGTCCCCCAGTGACTAAGCATCAAGATAGCTGGGATCTGATAGCTGTGCTTTAATTAACCTATTAAGGTCCAGAGGGGACCACTGACAGGATTATCACTGCACAAAATGGATCAGAAGTTCCAAATGTCTCACTAAGGTTATTGGATCCCCTGGGGCCTAGGAAGAGCATGCCACCCTAAGTACTCAGCTTACCACACTACTAGACAGCAAATGGAACAGCGGGGAGGAGGCTCCACGTGCAGCAGAAGGCATCTGTCCTCAGGTTGTTTACAGCACAGCAAAGATACATCTCCAGCTCCGAGGGAGGCACGGGCCCCACATTATAGAAATAGGCTGCTTTAGGGGTTTCTTATTCTGGTACATGCATGTTGGTTTACTTCTCATTTGAGCTCACCAGTCATCTCTTTTTCACTCTCCTGTCTTCCTGCAAATGGTTGAGAAATTATCTGACCCATTGACACCATCCTTGAGCTGGGGGTTCCTTCGGTGTCAGTCACTTTTGAATCAAGTACATTTAGCTGCCGTCTTGCTATTTTTCTAAATTACTGTCTTCAGCAAATGCTTAGATAAAACAGTCTTTTTATTATTCTGATGGAATTCAGCAAACAGTGTCTATGGGACTTCTGTTTTTGTGAAGTGCTCTGTTGCCAGGATACCCAGGGTGAAGATGTCAAAGAAGACACATTGAAAGGACAAGCTATAGTGAATATCCCCGAATCAGCTCCTTGCATACTAATCATTCAGATTTACCCTATGCTGTTTCTGTTTGCTATAGGAAAGATACTAGAGTCCATAATTTCTGAATAATAAACTATCCAGAGAACAGAAAACATGTATTATTAAGGAGGGCAATGCTTGTTTAACTTCCTTCTTTTTCCTTTTTTTTTTTTTTTTCCTTTCTTTTAAAATGTGGCACTAAGACCATTAGAGACAAATTCTGGTTTTTCATTAATACATGTAGGAAGATGAAAGAGAAATAGATTTCTACACTGACAATTTCAGGAAGAATGTAAAATACAGTGAAAAGGAAAAGATGAGAGGAATGAAAGATACCATTAATAACAGCAAAAAGACCCCAAAAGTCACCTATTTATTTAAAAAGCACAAGGTAAGCATTAGAACAAGCATTTATTATCACCTACTGGGTTTATAGTATGATACTATACTTATAATGATGGCCTTAGGCTTAAGCTTAACTAGATACACTTGAAATGGAATAGATGTAAACTCCTATATCCACATAAATAAATAAATAAACAACAGAAAAGGCAAATCTACAAGTTCAGAATGAGATTTAAGATAGTCTTAGCAGTCCCTTTCAGGGTTATAAAACAACAGGTTTATTATAAGCAAATGGTATGATATGTTTGGGTAGAGGAACAATTAATTGAACTTTGGACTGTCTCAAAACTATTCTTCTGACCAATAAGCATATTGTACTATTAGGATGTGGCTAGCCATACTAAATGACATGAAGTCTTATGTTCATGCAAGCACAATATTGCAAGAAAAATATGCTGGCTAATTACATACATCACAGTTGAGACTGACAAGCTTGGTAGAGATATGAAAGAGAGCTGACCAGAGGGAAAGTTCTGGAAACTACCTCACAAGACTACCTATTAAAGAAACTGAGCATGTTTAAGCCAAGAGAGAAGTTTAAAATGTTAGTGAAAATGCTATTGAGGTTTTAGAAAGCACCAATCCACTCTAAATATACCCATCCTGACCAAAAGTTGTCTGAGCTCAAAAGAAGTATTGTTTTCTCATCATTCAACACAATGGACACTTGAAGGATATATTTCCCAAAAAAGTTCATTAGCAGTCTCCCATCGGCCATGCACTGCTATGTCCTAGCACAGGCTATGGGATCTGACAGTCTTTTGTTCTCAGATGTGGTACCTTGATCCTGTGGTCCTGATCTTGGTTCTGAGGGAATCTTCTCTCTTGGTCTGGTTCTTTCTTTCTCCACTAAAGAGTGAAAAAGACAATCTAGAGGCCTCTTCTCCCCTGTGGGCAAGAGGTTTCTCTCTGCCAGTGACAAGTGTGAAGAGAGTTTTGGAGAGGTGGGGGCTGTCATTTTGAACCTGGGCTTCCACCTCAAAGAGCCACCAAATAGTCAAATATTCTGAGTCCCCACTTAGGGAAATCCATTCCAAGATTCTGTCCACTTTTTAGAATGAACATCCAAAGTAGCTAATAGAATATAAAAAATGTTTTTTTAAGACCAAAACTTTTTTTTTCACAATTTGGGTCCAAATGTGCTGCAAATACCAGAAATGTAGACCACCTCAAACTGCTTAAGCTGTTTCTAAAAGAAGGAATCTCTTCCCTTTCTCCCTTCCTACTGTCAGCCTGGTTTTTAAAATAATTCAAGTACAATTACAATCAAGAAAAGGGGACCATCAAGACTGCCAGAAAAATATCCAGCTATGAGATACCACAAGTATAATAGGGTCACATATGATATTAGTATGCATAGAAACCCGAATTTTTATATTGAAAAATCCAAATTACCCTATATGCTGGTTTGACCATAAAATAATATTTTATGGAGTGCTATAAGGATAACTTATTAGAGTTATATAATGCCTATTACATATTATTAAAGTATTTTTAAAATATCAAGTTAGTGGTAAACCAATAGCAGTATTTCAAAATAGCTTTTCAGTTATTCAATATGAATAAAGAACTTTAAAAGATTCATGACTTTGACCCTATAATTCCTCTTTCTCTATTTTTACATCAAAGAAATAATCTCAAATGCAGACAAGAATTTATACACAATTGATATTTCAAAAATTTGAAAGAAAATCTAACACTTGGGAAATTACTCTAATTTTTAGGAAGTTTGTCCAATGGGATATCAACATAAAATTTTAACATAATTTGAGAGAAAAAAGGAATGGAAAATTTTAGAAATGTGACCAAATATTAGGTAAAACATACCTAAGCCTTAACAGTGGTTACATTTGAATGGTAGAACTATGGATAATATTTCCTGTAATAAACATGTACTATATTGATAATGAGGACTATTCAGTAAAAGCATGTTCAAGGCAATAACTTCTTCGGTATCCACATATCCTTACTCCAGGTGGAAATAGTAGATGGGTCATAGGAAGAGAAAGTAAAATCTGGTTTTGTTTGGACAGTTACACCTTGCAGATACACTACATATGTAACTTTATTGTAACTCATGTTTATCCAGTTGCAACCAACTACCCAAGGATAGTTGTGTCAGGATCAACTTTTCTCTTGGTCTCCCCAGCATGGCAATCCAGTGCTTTTTTTCCTGATGAATTTGTGTCTGTTTTTGGAGACTCAAGTCCCAGAGCACGATAGCTTTTGCACAGAAATGCCACATTTTCAGGAGAAACTAAGCCTGCTTCAAAAGAACATGAGAGTGGGGCTGGAACATAGGCATCAAAAGCCTCAAGACATGAAATACATTAAGAAACCTCAAAAACACGCTGGAGGATCCATGTGCAATTATTACATAGCCCTGAGTGAAAATAATTTCCATGCTACATTTAAAATCAGCGATCCTATGTCTTGCACTAGAACTACTTCTAACTCATTTTCTCTTTTGCCCCCAAGTTCTCTTTTCTCGCTTTTCTCTGCCCCATTCCCATCACACACACACACACACACACACACGCACAAAATCAGCTAAAATAAAGCTAGTATAATCCACCCTCACCTCAGGTGAAGAGGTTTTGTATAAAAACAAATGCAGTGACTCCCTGTTGAGCTCCACGCACACTTCTGAGTGTTTTCACATATATAGTGACCCAGTTAATTCTTACAAAAACTTTATAGGGCATTATTTTTCCCAGTCTGTGGATGAGGAAACTGAGGCTC
This sequence comes from Theropithecus gelada, assembly GCF_003255815.1. Classification (NCBI taxonomy): domain Eukaryota; kingdom Metazoa; phylum Chordata; class Mammalia; order Primates; family Cercopithecidae; genus Theropithecus; species Theropithecus gelada. The sequence continues at coordinate 105,768,312 of NC_037673.1, read as the reverse complement.
AGAGAGACTTTAGACTACTTGTCCCATCACCCATGGCAGATCTAGGGTTTAGATTTCTAGTTCTAAATCCCATTTCTTTTCTATTAAATCACAGTGGGTGCCCACTGGATGATACCTATTGAGTTCCCTAGATACAGGCTGACCTTAACAATTTACCATCCAAACTGGGACAATTTTTAGAGGACAGCAGGCATAAATTTGGACTAAGCAGAGAAAACTGGGACTAGTTATCCTAAGGTACAAAATATAGTCAGGACTTTCTACAGTTTACCACACATAACCATGAACATAAAGTCAGGTCGTCTCAACCTGACAAACTAATACAAAATTGCCAACCAAATGGAAACCACTGAGTAATTTTTATGTTCCTGGAAACAATGCTTAAAAGAACCTGTGTAGGAACAATTCAACCAGTGCAGCCACTCAAAATAATAATGCTTGAAAGGAAGCCACATTGTTGGGATATCATCACAGAAATTTTGAAATTGATTTTTAATGATCTTCCTAAAAGAGGAGTAGGTTTGCATCAAGCAACAGAGGCCCATGTCTCATAAAGCTATATCTTGGTTAAGATTTAAGTGCTGGCTGGCCGCAGTGCCTCATGTCTGTAATCCCAACATTTTGTAAGGCCAAAGTGGGAGGATCGCTTGAGCCCAGTAGTTCAAAACCAGTCTGGGCAACATGACGAGATTCCATCTCTTAAAAAAAAGAGAAAGGGAGAAAGAAATTTAAGTGTTAACTAAGTTACCCTCTGTACAAACAGCATGTAACCAGGTGCAACATTTACATTTGTTCTCTTCTCAGTCACCCTCTTGCTAGAAGCATTGTGGGCTCAAGCAAAAAGCAACTCAAAACCACTGCTGGTTTTATTGGCTGGGGCTGAAGAAACCCGAGTCAGTGGTTGAACTTCAAAGGAAAATTTGCGTCTCTCTCCTCCTACTTGGGTATCCTCATCAGCACATCAGAGGGCCAGAAATCAGCTAGAATTTTAAATTAAGCCAAAACAATATCCACAAATATAAAAGTCATTGTGTCCCTCCCAACTGCCCCAACCAGACTGACTGAAGTATGAGTCTGTGCTAGCACAGAGGTAACACTGGTCAGCTTTGAAGTGAGTGGACATCTCTTCAAGGAAACCCTTCAAAGCTCAACCTTCAAAGGGATACAGGATCCATCCACTGCCCCCAGCCACAGCCTCTGAACCAAGTGGGCTTTGCTCTCTGGCAAAAGAGCCAGAGAGTTCTTTTCAGGTTGAAACAGTCTCAGATGGCACTGCTTTGAAAGCAAATTAACTACTGCCCGACAGGTAGAAAAAGCTGGAACTGTGACAAGGGACAGCAATAGGAGATAAAGAAGAGGAAGACGAGGCACTCAAAGTGCTAAGAGAAGAGGGGAATTTTGAAGAAGCATATTTTCATCACTGTTTAAAATTAGCAGAAGAGACCAACAGATGTCTTAGAAACGTCTTTTGCAAAATCGAAACCAATAATCCATGCGAAAGCTAGACTCTCTAATAGGCTCTACTAGGGCTTAGAAAATGAATTGTATTGAAATCTATGTGTATTGTAGCTCCTGAAGAGCAGCCTTGTGCAGTCACTGTCTCCCGAATAGCTAGTTGTAGTTCATTCAACACTGATGAGTTTGTTCTTATGTGTCTACTCGTCACACCCATAATAGTGCACCTGAGGGAAGCAGCATCATGTGGTGGTCAAAGGCCTGGAGTCAGGACTCAGGAGTGTATGATTTCAAACCCCCGTTCCACCACTTGCTAGATGTGTGACTTTGGAAGTGTTACTTAATTGCTCTAGGTTTCAATTTCTTCCCCTTCAAAAGGTGGGGAGGAGTGATCATGGTGCTTAACTCACGGGAAAATTAAGTGAATCAATATAATCAATACATGTGAAATAATGGAGCAGAGCTCACCAAAGGGTACGTGCTATATAAATGTTGGTTATCATTTATGAATAATAGAAGCACAAGTGGATAAATTCTTCACGTTTGTGGTTGTTTGCACCCCTTCTTGTTCTGGAATGAATGTGAGGTAGCTAACAAAAAATAAGTAAAGTTCAATAAGATAGCATAATTTTCCAGTAGGCACAAGAGAAAAAGAGGGCGGGGCTAAAATTCATCTAGAATATTTATTGCTGGCATTTTTTTTTTCAATTGTGAATTAACCTCTCAAAAGAGACTAAGAGGAAAGACAACAGCTAGACAGACAATGGAAAAGGCAGGTCCTCATGTATCGATGTTGGTCTATTCTTCAATAATTTTCAGGTCGACATCTCATTGCTTCCTTTGAAGCCAACATTTTCCCTGGCTTTGTTCTCTTTTTTCCTCATTACTGATGCTTACTGCTCACGCCAGAAGTACATAGTAGAGATCAGGAATGCTGCTAAAGTGAAGACAGAGAGAGTGAGGAGGTAGAAGCTAAGAACAAATGCAGACACGGACCCAAAGGAAAAGTAGAAAATCAGGAAGTTTAGGGTACTTAAAATACTCCCTATCCAGACCTATAAATCTATTACCTAAAGAGGTGTTCTTTCTACCGTAGAGTGCTCTGTGACTCTCAGGCTCTACAGGGAACTCCCAGCCTGGCCTCTGCTTCCAATTAATGCTGCCCATTAACATTTTCATGAGGTGATACATTTGTCTTCTGAATATGGTAATGATCTCAGAGTTCTTCCTTGTCTTGGGAGAATTTATTCACCAAAAGTGTCTGCTCCAGGAACCAGTTAGAACAGCACTGCCTTAAAGAATTTTACTATGGTTTGAACATCAGGATTAACTTAAGCATAGGCCATGTTTATGTGACACATAAACAAAGAAGTTATTGATATTCTAGAACTAGATGGTTATAATAACAACTCATATTTAGACTCATGAAACTGGAAGAGACCTTTTAGAGATGGAATGCTGCTTCCTTATTTTGCAGCTGAGATAAAGTAGTTTCCTCCAACCCACCCTATTCTGTTCTTATTAGAGTGAGAGGAGATGCACAAAATTTATTTTTCATCAAAAGAGATTAAAGAAACCCGATGCATGATTTTCTTGGTTTTTCAGTTTATCAGTGTGAGAGCATCTTTTGCTGTTGGAAGATGTGTTTCAGGGGTTGGGCATGTCAGGATGTTCACTACGACTCCTCTGCAGTGGGCCACTAGGGAGCCTCTGCTGATTCCTCTCCAGCTGTCCAGCTGCCATCTGTCAGTGTAGCCATTGTTATTTCTCATGAGAATCAGTTATGATTTGAGAAGAGTTGCCATTTGTCAGGGGGAAACCACATCACCAAGTTTATTATGCTGGAAAGCATAATTTTATTCAAATTAGTTGGTGAACTCTAGCTGGAGATCCAGAAGTATGGAGATCCATACTTACGTGTGTGAGCTTTCTGATACCTATTTTTCTCACTTCTCAGAAACATGGTGGCAAAAAAAAAGTGGCCTCTGCAAATAGAACACCTTGGTCATCAGGCTTGTGATCTTAGGCCAACCTCTCTAAGCCCCAGTTTCCTCATACGTAAAATGGAGACATTAACAGTATTGTCTATGACATATGGTTATTATAATATGTAAATGAGATAACTCAAGTAAAGCATTAGTTTATGTAGGCACTAAATAAAGCAAAGGACAGATCTCAAGCCTGAGGAGTAGAAAGACATTCATTTAACACAACCAAGTAATAAAAAAAGATGTCATGCTATCAGATTAACCTTTGTAATGCATATAATTATGTTTTTCAGATAGTGCATTCTGAGGACATACCTTTCAGGGGCTCCCTCTCCCTCGCCTCCTTTACTCTCATGACATGACACTTTCACAGCCACCTCTTTACCCCACACACTGCATTCAGCAAAAGCACTGCATGCAACAGAAAATGGCTGATTCCCCCATGTTTTGAGTCTGGACACAGGAAGTGGCAGAAATCTGAGGGATGGAGAGCAAGGAGATGAAAAGCACTGATGGCATAAGAAAGAAGGAGGGAAGCACATCTACGAATATGGCATCCCCAAGAATCTAGAGTGCAACCTGTGGAAAAGTTGAATAGATTAAGAAATTTATTTTGTTTCACTGGCCAAGTGGTAGGTGAGGAGGGAAGGGAATATGTGTTCTTTTTCCCCATCCCCCATCTCCAGTTCCTAGCAAACAGTTGGATTTCTCCAACTGGAAGTTAGGAAGGTAGAGATAAATAGGCATATCATTTGGCAAGTATCATAATAATACCTGACTCAGACAAGAACTATCAAAGGCTGAGAAAACAAGTGGCTGAAAGTTTGAGAAGAAACAGTATATTTACACCATTTCCAAATATGAATTACAAAGAAGATAGTGCTAACTTTACAGTAGAAAAACACTTAAGGATGCCCCCATAACCACGTAATCCTAGCTAACATCACCAATAATGGGACAAACTGGCATCATGTCTCTACTGATGTGATGGATACTATTATTTATGTAGTATTCCTGCCAAAAAGGCATAACCTGAAAGTAGTGAGGAAACATATACACAAATGGAGGAGCATTTCACAAAACAACTGTCCAGATTCCCTTTCAAAATGTCAATGCTGTGAAAGATAAAAAAGGCTGAGTAATTATTCCAGATTTAAGCAAACTAAAAAGTACAATAAGGGATCCTGGATCAAAGAAAAAGGCTATAAAAGACATCATTTGGACATAATCTACTACTGTCTGAATGTTTGTGTCTCTCCAACAGGCCTATGTTAAAATCCTAACCCCTAAGGTGATGCTATTAGGAGGTGAAGCCTTTGAGGAGTTAAGTCATGACGGCTGTCTTCTTTAATGGAATTAGTGCCTTTATAAAAAAGACCCCAGAGAGCTAGCTAGCCCCTTCCATCACGTAAAGGCACAGAGAGAAGGCACCATCTATTACCGTGAAACTTGCTCCACTAGACACGGAACCTCCCAGCACCTTGACCTTGGACTTCCCGAACTCCAGAACTGTGAGAAATAAATTTCCATTGTTTGTAATCCTTGCTTTTAAGAGAGACACACAGTATTTAGAGATAAAATTCATGACATCTGTAATTTACTCTCAAATCATTTAGCAAAGCTAACAGTAATAGTAATAGGGAGAAGGGAGAAGAAGGAGAAGGAGACTGTTGGAGGGGGAGGGGAGGTGGAGAAAGAGATACAAAGCAAGGATTGTAAAACATTAACATTGGTGAATCTAGGTAAAGGGCATATGGAAGTTAATTACATTACACTTGCAACTTTCTGACTTGCTGTAAGTTTGAGGTTTTCTCAGAATAAACACTTTGTAAAACATTACAAAAAAAGAGAAACACAGAGAAAGAGAGCGTGCACAATGTATAAGACAAATAACTAGCTGATTGTAAGATAGGTGTGTTAACTGAAAGCACCATCCCTTCCATGAGGAGCACGCTGACCTGGGTCACATTTTTTTTTTTTTTTTTTTAAGACAGAGTCTCACTCTGTCGCCCAGGCTGGAGTGCAGTGGCGTGACCTTGGCTCACTGCAACCTCCGGCTCCCGGGTTCAGGTGATTCTCCTGCCTCCGCCTCCCGAGTAGCTGGAACTATGGGACACATTTCACTTGGAAGTACTCCACTAAGTTCCCATATTGTTGCTGTTTCCAGGGTTGTAAACCCCAATCATTGTGCTTTCACTGCCAAGTTACACTGCTGATTTTATGTGGCCTTAATTCTTTCTGAATGCATTAAATTATTTTTAGTAGAACTCATGCTACCTACCAGTCATGAAAAAATTGTTTACTGTTAATTGAAAATGTTTGTAAAAAGAGCAAACTATTGTCAAAAACAATGTATACATGGCTGAAATATCTTTTCTCTTGAATCCTTAGGTACTCTTTGAGTAGGCATTTGCCAGTTGGAGTTGTACATTGTCTTTCTTGCGTTAAGCTCACCCATTGCCAATTATTTCCAGGTTTCATTTCTATAAGGTTGAAAGTGTATTTTGTCTAGATGTTTACATTCATTTCCATCATTTACAGATATCTTGCCTGCTGATGAAATGTAACCTCTTTAATCACAAGAAATTTCATTGAATTTCTTCAGGGCATTCAACTTATTTTTCACAGAAATGACTCTTTTCTTATATATATCATCAGTTTATGTAGTATTTAATTCTGTAATCATCGTTTTAAAGATAACTGGAAGGAAGAGATTTGGAAACAAACACAATTCGCTTTTGGTAAACATACAAGCATACAGCCAACCTAGGGTGCAGAAGAACAAGAACGGAAGGCTGACCAGCCAACTGGTTGTAAGCATTCAATGTGCCATTAGCTTCAGTCATTGTGTTTAGAGAAGAAATAGAAGAAAATCAGTTAATTCATGAGGAGTTGAGTTTCAATTCAGTAGCGGTCACTAAGAGATCTTCTATGTATTTACCTATTTTCAACCCACAAAAATGGTTTGCTATCTTCCCTAGGTAAAAATATCCCTTCCATGGGTAAATATTGATTATCAATTCTCCATGAAATTTACTACTTATCAGAGAAACTAAAATTAGGAGTAGTGATCTGATAGACATACAGCCATTGAGTGCCTACTGTGTGCCAAGCACTGTTCTGGACACCAGGATAACAGGTTCCTACAGAGCTTCATCACAGTCGGTATAGTTATCTGGTAGGATTCACTGCTGGGCTGCTGGGCTGCACTTCTCTGCCCCAGTAAAGTTCATAAGAAAATGCCTGCTTGGCTCAATAAGTAAGGAATTAATTCAAGGCTATTCTTTCTGTCTTCTGAGAGACTGGGAGAATAAAAAAGAGGGAGGTTTTACTCTGTGTCAAGTTAAATGCTGTTATCAGTTGCTGCATGTACAACATGTTGTTTATGGTAGAGTCAATTGATTATGACGCCTGAAACCAAGTGATAGATGGGACATGGCTGTAGCAGCAGCAGAAAAACAAGGAAAAATAGTGATCATTAACATATGGAGGCACATGTATGTGATTTTGTGTCTTCTTTTATTAAAGCAGTTTTCTAAATTTGAGCTGATCCTTTTAATTAATCATGGAGCCAAGGCTTTTTAGTTTTCTGTTTTTATCTATGTCTTCAAATTACTTTTAAAAGACTGTTGCTGCTTTCAGTAGAATTTAGCCTTCAAGTTGGGAAGTAACTGAGAAGATTTCTGAATATTTGGGTTAAAGAACATAGCTGTTGGTTTTGGTGTTGAACTCTGCTTTGCCTACATGCCTAATTGGTTCTGCTCATCTCTGTGCTTGTGATTGATACCCACTCCCCTCTTTTATTGGCTCTCATGCCCACGAGGCAGGCCATTCCCTCCACATACACACACCCTGATGTATGCAAGGGTCCCTGCCAAGGGTGGCTTCATTTTTCTTCTCCATGAATTAAACCCTCAACTTTGCTAAGTAGCCAAATGAAGGTTCCTGAATTCTCAGTAACTTCCTGTCTTTACTCCTATTTCATGAATACCTAAAGTGCTTCTCATGAATACCCTTCGTCAGTGACCCAGGTCAAACTCTTATTTTATCAACAAGAAAATCAAGATGGGAAAAGGTGAATGACACAGCCACTGTCATATTGTAGAACCGAAGCAAAATCCAAGACCTCCTGTCTCTCAGCTAAGCTCTTTCTACTGTATAACAATCCACCATTTTTTAGTACTTTAACAATGGTTCATGTAGCCTCTACAGTGCTATCCTGAGTTCGCTTTCTGTGAGAATTAGTCTGATTCCAGCATGTAAAGCATGCCCTGCAATGAGCATGTAGCTTCCTTGAGGGCAGGGACTGTTCCTTTCATGTCCACAGCTTGCACAGAGTGAGAAGACACTGACTACAGGACAGGGGGATTTAATTAGCCAAATCTCATATCAAACAGCATCAGAACCTCCCTCCCAGCCACCTCCCAGTACCCCAATAAACAACCAGCACATATCTTCTGATTGCATTTCCAGGCCCCCCTGTGCTTTTGATTAACTTCTGTGTTTTTCAGCCTTTGCATTGCTGATGCATCCATTTTGTGTCCCCAAGTGGGATATAGAACTGTAGGTAACAGGCAGTTAATAAGCTAAACAGGTAGGGACAGAGGCTCATTAATGGTTGCTCTGTGATTTGTAGCCAGTTCCCTTAGCACCTAAATCTTGAAATAAATATATTCAGAGACTGCGTTATCCCGGAAGAAGACATGGATCATTTTTCTTTCATTAACAATGGAGCCGCTACAGCAACATTTTTATTTATATGCACATTTCCAAGCCTAAAAGCTTGTCCCTTTAAACCTGCTTGCACTAAATTTTGATCAGCCCTTGATGAAAGAAGACTTACGAATCGGAGACAACCTGGTAACCATCTGTGCCCAATGCATATTAAAGGAAGTGTAAATTCACAAAAGACTCCCCAGCATATATCAGCTTCTCTACCCTGGGAAGACAGAGGATGATTAGAGAATCTGGGACCAAATCTCCCAATTCAGTAGGGCTATGTTAATGAGGAACTTTGACGAAGTACACAGCAGGAAGGAGCCTTCAACAAAAGAAATTTCTAGATAACGGATGGTCCCAAATTTCTTCTATCTAGAAACCTATCCTTCTATCTGATGTGGTAGGCACTTCTAGGGGTCTCTACCCAACCATAAGAACACACATGCATGCTTCACACATACACGTGTGTGAGCAGGTACCTGCACACATAAGCATCTCTGAGCTCTGAACACTAGTACATGTGGGTCCAGGCAGTCATATTAACTGTCTATGCGAACATTTTGTGAGCTCTCTATTCACGCCATGCCACCCCAGGGCCATAGTCTTGGAATCGTTCTGGACAGCCCATGTGGGCGGCAAGCCACCCAGGTGCCGAGGCAAGAGATCGAGGGCACGAGCTGTTCCAGTATAACAAGATATACAAAATAAGAATAGTTATACTAGATGTAGATAATAGATATGAATATGTATGAATATCATTAATCAGTAGTTTGTAGCAATTACTCTTTACTCCAATATTACAATAATCCTTGCTCTACAATTATAACTTAGGAAAAACCGGGCCATACAGAGATAGGAGTGAGAAGTGATCAGAAGACAAGAGTGCGAGCCTTCTGTTTTGCCCGGGCAGGGCCACCAGAGGGTTCCTTGGTCTAGCGGTAACGCCAGCGCCTGGGAAGATGCCCATTGCCAAGCGGACCATGGTCTAGCGGTAGCGTCAGTGTCAAGGAAAAACACCCACTACTTAGCTGACCGGGAAAGGGAGTCTCCCTTTCCCCGTAGGAGTTCAGAGAAGACTCTACTCCTCCACCTCTTGTGGAGGGTCTCACATCAGTCAGGCCCACTCGCAGTTATCCGGAGGCCTAACCGTCTGCCTGTGATGCTGTGCTTCAGTGGTCACGCTCCTAGTCCGCCTTCATGTTCCATCCTGTACACCTGGCTCTGCCTTTTAGATAACAGTAGCAAATTAGTGAAAGTACTAAAAGTCTCTGATATGCAGAAATAATGGCGTAAGCTGTCTCTCTCTCTCTCCTTTCTTTCTGCCTCGGCTGCCAGGCAGGAAAGGGTCCCCTGTCCAGCGGACACGTGACCCACGTGACTTTATCTATCATTGGAGATGGCTCTCACTCCTTACCCTGCCCCTTTGTCTTGTATCCAATAAATATCAGCGCAGCCTGGCATTTGGGGTCACTACCGGTCTCCGCATCTTGGTGGTAGGGGTCTCCCGGGTCCAGCTGTTTTTTCTTTTATCTCTTTGTCTTGTGACTTTATTCCTACAATCTCTGGTCTCCGCACACGGGGAGAAAAACCCACCGACCCAGTGGGGCTGGACCCTACAGCCCGTATACTGTTAAGGCATATACTGTGATCAGAAATCAGGCAATCACATCCCTGCCTCAGAATCCTTTTCAATTTCTCTGACTTAATCTAAACTAATCAGATTTTTTTCTGTGAATTTGGAGTTGGCACTGATAGGAACAGCTCTGTTTGCCTGAGCTGAGGGCTTTGTAAAATTGCCTGATAAAAAACAGCCATCTTCTGCCATGTGGTTGAAGAAATAGCAAAAGTTGGTATAATAAGAGAAAAATAAAGCAGATACACAGTGACAAGTGGTGAGCAAGAGCCACAAAAGTCAGAGACAGACACACACGTAGACACAGAGACAGAGGAAGAAAGAGAGAGGAATTGTGTTGCTTTCTGGACATTTTAAGGTACTGGTCCCAAACCTAGACATGTTTTCCCTTGCATTTCATGAGACAGACACCCTATTTTCTTAGTAATAGTCCTCCACTCTGCTTGAATTCGTGTGCAGTAAAAGAGCTTTGGGGACAATCCCTAGTCATTGAGGGCTGGGCCCATCTAGGCTTCAGGGACAGATTCCCAGCAAAGCCATGCAGCAGTTCTTCCCCACCACTGAGCAACGGAGCCTGGTTAGGGTGTACCACCTGTGCACTGCCTGCCTGTCCTTTATCAGAACTAGCCCTCCTGCTAGCTTTTTAACACCTCTGTCCTTGCCAAAAACATTCAGAGTTGGAAGACAAAAGCATCAAGGATGCAGGAGAGACCCAGGAAATAGTGAGAGCAAAACCAGGGATTGCTGTGGACAAAGATAGCAAGGACAAATCACTTCAGTGGGCTGTCATTCACAACTGAAAGCCACAGGCTGGAGTGCCTGTGGCGGCTGGAACACAGTGTTCTACCATAAGGAAAATGAGGTGGGTAACTACTTTCATTTCCACCACATTGAAGGTCTATTCTTTCTTTCAAAAATATTTAACATACTATTCCAATTGTATTAAAAATGCAACACCAGCCAGGTATGATGGCCTGTAATCCCAGCACTTTGGGAGGCCAAAGCAGGAGGATCACTGGAGTCAGGAGTTCAGGACCAGGCTGGGCAACATAGGGAGACTCCATCTCTACCAAAAAACAACAAAAAAAGTTGAGTGTGGTGGTACACACCTGTAGTCCCTGCTACCCATGAGGCTGAGTCAGAAGGATCCCTTGAGTCCAGGAGGTGGAGGCTGCAGTGAGCTAATTGCACCACTGTACTCCAGCCTAAGAGGCAGAACAAAACCTCATTTCAAAAAAAAAAAAAAAATCAAACAATACCCAGTCTGGTCAAGTTCTTTCTCTTCTTAGCTCTAACACATGTCCTAGGTATCTGATTACATGACAGAAATCAGTACAGAAAGTATTTCACACCCTACCCCACTCCCACACAAAGCCAAAGCATGTCTGTCTACAGTTTGCTCCGTGGCACTGCATCATTCTTCACCCCGCAACCTCCCCCCATCCCCCACATCCTTCCTCCACTGTGCTCCCTGGATAAGCATCCCATTCATTCTTTAGACATCCCAAAGGGAGTAATTTGGCACCACACGGGACACCTTACCCTTGGAGTGCTAAATAGAAGTTAAGACTCGTGACCCTTCTCAGCTCTAATCACAGTCTAATTTCTCTGATAAAGCCACTTCAGATTTCTATTCAGCCCAGACCCTTGGCATCAGGCCTTGGAGCTGTTCTGGGCCAGGCTGCTGGGCATACCCTGTGATCTGAGCTTTAGCAGTCACCACATCGCTCCCCCATCAAATCTTTTAACCTGCTTTGTTTTGATTATTTTAAAATCCTGCCAAACCTATTAGGGCTAATGCTCCTCTGAAAGCAGCCACGACCTCCTGTCAGCACTTGGCACTGCAGGGCCATCCGTGACAAGGAGGGAGCTCACAGTCCTCTCTGTGGGATGCTAGCACCCTCTGCTACCAAAGAGGGAGGAAGCAACAATGGAAAAGGCACCTGCCACCTAAACCTCAGAAGTCAACAGCTCCCCTGCCCCTGCAGCTAAGGCCTCAGCTCTTTGAAGGATATGAGCAGCTGCGGAAGCGATGGTGGCCTCAAAAAGTCCCATCAGCTGCTCTCAGTTTTGTCTTCAAAACAAAAGTGCACCTGTGTTTTGGCAAGCTTCAAAGGGGTTATGAGTTGTGAGCAAATGCAATGTGGTTGAGTGAGAAGTGCTTCGAGCCTATGACTGCACAGACATACCACAGCATCTGGCACCATGGCTGCTCCGTGACCTTGAGGAATCACTCTGTGGACCTTCGGCATAGGAGAGATTCACAGCTTATCAGATTCACCCCTGAGCTTCAGGACCTGGGTTCACAGTTAAAGACCTTCCCAGCTTGTCCTTCCATGCCTCAGGTTTGTATCGCTTTCTTTAGCATCTAATAAATAGCTCCTGTCCCTTCCCCTTTGGTCTTGGCTCCTAGAATGCTCTCCGATCTCCCTACTCAAATCCAGCACATTCTCTAAGACTCAACTTAAGTTATTTTTTCTTGAAGGCTTTCTTGGCTCCTACAGCCCTCAAGGCTCCTCCTACTATCCCATCAGACAATTGCACACAATTACGCAGCCATTTTAGACTCCTTAATATTGTTCTCAATTATTATGTCTGTGTTAATATTGCATCCTTCAACATCCTAAACTCCTCAAGGATAGGGTCCAAATCATTTTAGCACACTCCTGGATTGTGTGCTAAGATTAAAAAGAAAAAAATAATAAAATGGCAACCTCCCAGGGCATGATTATCCAGCCACTCTTCCCCAGCAGTCACACTGAGTCAGGAGAACACGGCACTCTGTAATTTCTAAAGGTCAGAAAAAGGCGATCGTGGTCAGCCAGTAAAAGTTGGGTGAGCCACGTCCATCTGGGTGTCCCTGCTGTTTATTTCTATGTAATCCTCTGCTTAGGGGGCAGTGAGTGATGCCAATAGTGGGGGCTTTCAATCCATAATTGAAACGTCTTTCCTTCAGCCCAAAATGTGGAGCAGCTCCTGATTCCTCCCTTGGCAGCCAAAAGGCTGATCTAGCCCCAACCAACTGCAAGAGGTAATGGCAGGACCACAAACTTCCTGCAGCTGCAGGGATGAGCCAGGGGAGGCTGATAACCACCAGAAATGACCACAAGGACTCTGTGGGTATGCCTGGAGGCAAGAACTGGTTAAGAGCGGAATTGGGGAAAGTAGAAATGAGGCTTTGCAATGAAACTCTGAATAAAGCTAGCTCTATGGGCCTTTGTACTTAAAAGCCCTACATGACCGAAAGGTAGCAATCCCCATCCCCAACAGTACTCTTCATATCCACGCAGGCACCACCTTCCACATGCCCCAGGAGCCCAGCAGCTTTTGAGAACCCTGCTCACGCTCAGTGGTAGAGGAGGAAGAGAAAGAAAGGAAATCCATTCAAAGCCAGGAGCTAGCAGAGTCCAAATAAGAAGATATTTAAAAATAAATAAATAGGTCAATTCACTTTATAAAAGAAGACAGAGGTGACCAACTAGCATATGAAAAAATGTTCAACACCACCAATCATTAGAGAAATGCAAATCAAAACCACAATCAGATACCATCTCATACCAGTCAGAATAGCTATTATTAAAAGGTCAAAATAATAGATAATGGCAAGATTGCAGAGAAAAGGGAATGTCTGTACATTGCTGGTGACAATGTAATTAGTTCAGCCATTGTGTAAAGCAGTGTGATGATTTCTCAAAGAACTTAAAACAGAATTACCATTTGACCCAGCAATCCCATTATTGGATATATATCCAAAGGAATATAAATTCTTCTACTATAAAGACACCTGCACATTTATGTTTATCACAGCACTATTTACTGTAGCAAAAACATGAAATCAACCTAAATGCCCGTCAATGGTAGAATGGATAAAGTAAATGTGGTATGTATGCACCATGGAATACTACACAGCCATAAGAAGAATGAGATTATGTCCTTCGTAGCAAAAAGAATGGAGCTGGAGGCCATTATCCTCAGCAAAATAATGCAGGAACAGAAAACCAAATACCACATGTTCTCACTTATAAGTGACAGCTAAACACTGAGTACATATGAATGCAAAGAAGAGGACAACTTAAGGGTATCTGGGGCCTACTTAAGGGTGGAAGGTGGGAGAAGGGAGAGGATCAAAAAACTACCAATTCGGTACTATGCTTATTAGCTGGATGATGAAATAATTTGTACACCAAACCCCCATGACATGCAATTTACTTATATAACAAACTTGCACCTGTACCACTGAACCTAAAATAAAAGTTTTATTTAACAAGTCAATTTAAAAGGATCTAGAGATTTGGTCATTGGCTAATTTCATTGCACTGGATCTATCATAGACAATAGATATTTGGGCTCAAATGTTTCTAGATTGGAGCATGGGATGAGGGAAATATTGTATCTTTTGTCTTTTTCTAAGAAGGAGAAACAAATTCCCAGGGTGTATTAGTCCATTTTCATACTCCCATAAAGAATTGCCCAAGACTGGGTAACTTGTAATGGAAAGAGGTTTAATTGACTCACAGTTCAGTATGGCTGGGGAGGCTTCAGGAAACTTACAATCATGGTGGAAGGTGAAGGGGAAGCAAGGCATCTTCTTCACAAGGTAGCAGGAAGGAGAGGTGCTGAGCTAAGGGGGAAAAGCTCATATCTCGGGAGAACCATCAGATCTCAGGAGAACTCACTATCATGAGAACAGCATCAGGAAAACCACCCCCATGATTTAATTACCTCCACCTGGTCTCTCTCGACACATGGGGACCAAGGAACTATGGAGATTACAATTTAAGATGAGATTTAGGTGGGGACACAAGCCTAACCATATCATTCCCCCTCTGGCCCCTCCGAAATTTCATGTCCCTTTCACATTTCAAAACCAATCATGCCTTCCAAACAGTCCCCCAAAGTCTTAATTCATTCCAGTATTAACCCAAAAGTCCAAGTCTAAAGTCTCAACTGAGATAAGGCATGTAGCTTGCACCTAGGATTCTGTAAATCAAAAGCAAGTTAGTTATTTCCTGGATACAATGGGGATATAGGCACTGGGTAAATATACCCATTCCAAATGGGAGAAATTGACCAAAACAAAGAGGCTATAAGCCCCATACAAGTCCTAAATCCAACAGGGGAGTCAAATCTTAAAGCTCTGAAATGATCTCCTTTGACTCCATGTCATGCTAATATAAGAGGTGGGTTCCCATGGCCTCAGGTAGCTCTGCCCCTGTGGCTCTGCAGGGTACAGCCCTCTCCCAGCTGCTGTCTCAGGCTGGCATTGAGTGTCTGTAGCTTTTCCAGGTGCATGGTGCAAGCTATCAGTGGATCTACCATTCTGGGGTCTGGAGGACAGGGGCCCTTTTCTCACAGCTCCACTAGGCAGTGCCCTAGTGGGGACTCTGCATCGAGGCTCTGACCCCACACTTTACTTCTGCACTGCCCTAGGAAAGGTTCTCCATGAAAGTTCCACCCCTACAATAAACTTCTGCCTGCACATGCAGGTGTTTCCATATATCCTCTGAAATCTAGGCAGAGGTTCTCAAACCTCAGTTCTTGACTTCTGTGCACCAGCAGGCTCAACACTATGTGTAAGCCACAGACTTGGAGCTTGCACCCTCCAAAGCAATGGCCTGACCTGTAAGTCGGCCCCTTTTAGCCACAGCTGGGATGCAGAGCACCAAGTCCCAAGATTGCGCAAAGCAGCAAGGCCCTGGGCCCAGCCCAGGAAACCATTTTTTTTCTCCTAGGCCTCTGGGCCTGTGATGGGAGGGGCTGCTGCAAAGGTCTCTGACATGCCCTGGAAACATTTTCCCCATTGTCTTGGCAATTAACATTTGGCTCCTCGTTACTTAGGCAAATTTCTGCAGCTGGTTTGAATTTCTCCTCACAAAATGAGATTTTCTTTTCTATTGCATCATCAGGCTGCAAATTTTGCAAACTTTTAAACGTAAGTTCCAATTCCAAACCATCTCTTTGTGCATGCATAAAACTGAATGCTTTTGAAAACACCCAGGTCACCTCTTGAACATTTTGCTACTTAGAAATTTCTTCTGCCAAACACCCTAAATCTCAAGTTCAAAGTTCCACAGATCTCTAGGATAGGGGCAAAATGCAGCCAGTCTCTTTGCTAAAGTATAGCAAGAGTGACATTTTCTCCAGTTCCCAATAAGTTTCTCATCTTTATTTGAGACCACTTCAGCCTGGGCGTCATTGTCGATATCACTATCAGCATTTTGGCCCAAACCATTTGACAAGTCTCTAAGAAGTTCCAAACTTTCCCACATCTTCCTGTCTTTTTCTGAGCCCTCCAAACTGTTGCAGTCTGTGCCTGTTACCCAGCTCCAAAGTCGCTTTCAAATTTTCAGGTACCTTTATAGCAGCACCCTACTCTCTGTGGTATCAATTTAGTGTATTAGTCAATTTTCATACTGCTATTAAGAATAGCCCAAGACTGAGTAATTTATAAAGGAAAGAGGTTTAATTGACTCACAGTTCAGCATGACTGGGGAGGCCTCAGGAAACACATAATGATGGTGGAAGATGAAGGGGAAGCAAAGCACCTTCTTTACGAGGAGGCAGGAAGTAGAAGTGCTGAGCCAAGGGGGAGGGACTCTTATAAAACCATCAGATCTCGTGAGAACTCACTATCATGAAAACACCTTGAGTTAAACCACCCCATGATTCAATTACCTCCACCTGGTCTCTCTCTTGACAAGTGGGGATTATGAGGGTTATAGGGATTACAATTCAAGATGAGATTTGGGTGCGGACATGAAGCCTAACTATATCACAGGGGCAGTACTGTTAGGAAAAGAAATACAGGCATTAAAAAACAAGAAATGGAAATAAATGCATCCAGAAATGTCTCTGGGACTTGAAATAGCATCTTTGCATGTGCCTTTGACAGGACTATGTTTGCTCTAAGAGGCCTATTTCAGACAGAGCAGTGTTTAACTGGGACCTTCTTTTCCCTGGAGATGGCCTGTTCTCTTCTCATCATTTTCTTCACATCCCACACTTCAGGACTTCTGTCCACTGCTCAGTTTCTCACCACTCACACACAAGCCCAACAGCCTCATGGCTGTCAGGAGAATTGTCTGTTATCAGGCTTATGTGAGATTAAATTTAGTCATTATCTTGGAAGAGAATTATCTCATGTTGACAAAATCCCTCAGAGTTTACTGTAGAGAACTTTAATTTCCACATTCAAATGAGATTTGAATTTGATCAGGCATCAATTAAACACTGTGCATTATGTAGTGACCTAACTTCGAAAGAAAAGTCAGTGCTTGTGCTGTGCTTGTTCAGCACAAAGGGTTTCGTTTCCTGCTTCAACCATCATTTGAGGTTACAGGTCAGACTCAGAAATAATGGGCCATACATTTACAATAATACATAGAGGTTATGATTGCTGCTTTTAAAAAGAGCCATAGCATTCTAAATTATAGGCTCATTTTCCTGGGTCAGCTTTGCCTCAGTGAAGACAGCACCACGTGGCACTTAAGAGCAAAGCTTTGGGACCAGACAGGCCTGTGTTCAAATATTATTCCATCACATTTAGCCATGTCAGATTGAGCAATTTCACTAACCTCTCCAAGCTCAGTTTCATAATCTATAATGTGGGAAATAATAAAGTCATGTATACAGAAAGCATAACATAGTGCCTGCTACAGGATAAGCAGTCAATAAATGGCAGCTGTCATTGGTACCTCTGTTAGTTATCACTTTCTACATTAAATAATTTATTTAATTAGCAAATATTTGTCAACCATATACTAAGCCATTGGGGAAGATAATAGAGATAGAGTAATTAAACTATGTGCTCTCTGCTTATGATTTTGGAGTGAGACATGTTTTTTTATCAAGCTTGTGAGACTGTGTATATAAAGTGTTTCAAGAGTATTGGAGAAGGAGCATCCAAACTGACCCAAGATATAAAGGAAGGCATTGTAGAAAGGATAACTCTTGAGCATAGATTTCAATGATATGCATTTATTAGGACTCAAGTACAGGCAAACCACTCTAGTGGAGGACATAACATGTACCGAGTCTCAGAGGCATGAGAGAGTAGAGTTCATTCATGTAATCCCAAACTGGTCTGTCATGCCTGGTGAGGAGAGGTTAAAACAAAGATGAAGACCTGGATAAGAGAAGATCATTGTAAGCCCCCTGAAAGGAGTGACAGGTTTGATCAGTTTTGCATATTGAGGATAAGGCCCAGCTCATATTCATGTGTACCCAACACGGAGACCTGCACATTAGCAGATGCTCAATAAATGTTAGTTGAAAAGACAAATTAATGAATGAATGGAGCATCTCAGTATTACTATCTCACTTTCAGTAATCAGATCAAATTTGTAGGAGTTAGGGGTTCCCGAGGCAGAACTGGATGTTCCCAAATAAATCTGGACCACAGCCCTCTGTATCTTCTACAGGGAAATCCCTAAGGCCATTTTAATCATCTTACACATGTTGGACCATAGAACATACCTGAACACACTTTTCCAGCTCTGTGACCATGATAGAATTAGTTTATACTCAGGTGAGATTGGTCCTCTCTGGGCATTTTCATTTTTGCCCCCTAAACAAATACTTACTGTAGGGTTTGAGTATGAAACAGTGTCTATGGTGGAACAACTCAAGTGCCTTTCAAAACAAAGGATTTAAATATATGGTTCAGGAATTCAGAAAAGTCAGAGCCAGTCCTAAAGTCCGCAAGCACATCTGGTGTAGGAGCAAAAGAAGGGCTGGGCTAGTGGGGTGGAGAATGGAGGAGATCTACGAGAAAAGAAGAAAGAGGGTTCCTGCCAGGCTCCTCTAGGAAAAGAGAAATAGAGGGAACCCTGTTGCTTCCCTCATCTTCTAAACACTGAATTTCTTTATTAATCATTTTGCTCTGTATTCACCATGCATTTCACTATGGCCAGAAATGTTATTTAAGCTTATATTTTGTACTTTGCTTATTGTTGGCACTTAAATGAATATTGAATAGTGATGACAACTGTGTGTATATAAGCACCATCCAGTGGACCGATGAAGGGAAAACTGACATGCCACACCAAAAGGGCCTTATAAAGCCCAGTTTTCAGGATTCAGCTTCGCATATTCCCTGGCTTTTCAATATTACAGAGTAAAACTGTAAATCAGAAAGCATGAACAATATGCTTTCCAAATTTATTGGTTTTGATAGGCACTGAAAAATACCTTTAGGATTTTGATGTAAGGTGGGGTAAGCTGGCTGCTTCTGAGGTCAAAAGAGTGTAACCCTATTAACAACAAGAGGAAGAGAACAAGAATGCTTTGCTCAGTAGAGTGTTCCACAATGGGTTTGTCAAAATCTCTCCTGGAGAGAGAGCAATTTGCACGCTATTTCTCTTGGTTTTATCTCATGTTGTCTCAAAGGTCCACCGTGAAGAAGATTCTAAACAGAATTAACCTTGAAGAGAAAAGTAGCAACTTTGGTATTCATTGTTTTTTACATCAAATATACCATTTCCTTTCTCTGACCTTCAGCATTAGTTAGAAGGTGAGAGAAGCAGACAGAATTGTGCTTTGAAAGCTCAAGAGGCTTTTGTTGTTCACGTTCAAGAGTGAAGTCTAGATCTCCCTGCTGAACAGAGCTCCCTGCCTGTGCTAGATTAAAACAATCAAGATGCTTTCCTCTGCGGAATGAACATTTTTGCCACTCAGTGAGATTCCATTTTCCTCCAAAAGTTCTGCCTGGCAAGGTTAGCACCACATGTGTGAACTCATATTCTCACATAGTGGTCAAAACGACGCTTGTTAATTAAATGCCATCATGGTTTGGGTGAATGGTTACAATCACTTTCCATTTGTCTCATTAACTACTTCACTCTTGGAGTCAGGCTTCCAGGTGCCTGGGTAGGACAATCTAGAAAGAGTTAAAAAGGCCCTACTACACTTGTCCGTAGATATCTGCACCAACCAGGAGCTACTGGGCCAGAAATGTGGCCATTTTCAATGTGTTTGTTGTCGTTATTTTGCATAACCCTTTCAAGGAGTTCTGTATTTTGTGCTCAGCAAACATATATTAAGAGTCTTCCATGCACAGGCATTGTGGGAGATAGAGGAATACAATAGCCTATACTATACAGAGTTTTCTTGGAAGGTGGATATGTGTCAGTAACGATAATCTAGGGGGAAAAGTATAATTGTCATAAGAGTGTTTCAGATAAAATGCTATGAGAATTCAAGAGGGGAAGTTATTGATTACTTCTGGCATTTGAGCTGTGCATTAAAGGGTGGGTATAATTTGGACCTATCTGGAAAGCATTTCAGAAGCATTCTAATTTGTAAGCTTTCTATTTTTACAGTAAATATTCTAAAATAAATAGGTGGGTTTTTGTTTGTTTGTTTGTTTGCTTTTTCAGATGAATTTTCACTGTGGCAAGAGTGGCCTGGGGCGAGCAAGTATTTCAAAGAAGAGGACACCAGACAGTGGAAAAGCACACGCTGGACCCATGAACTTTCTGGATTCACATTTTCACTTACAACAGGCAAAACTTGGACAACCTCAGATATAAGTGATAGAAACAGAAGTTTTTCAGTAAACTTTTTGGGAGATATGTGACCAATGGAGATAGGTTCAAACTCCTGCCCCAAAGCAGAAGGGGGCCCACAGCTCTATCTCTGGCTGGGTATTGGAGGCTTATGGAGGGGCTGCTCTGCAGGCTAGAAGTATAAGTACAGAAGGTAGCAGCTGGGCCTAGAGACTGGATGTATGAACAGGCTAGCCTGCTAGAGTTGTCAATCTAAAGACAGCACAGCGAGGCCATAGTGAATCTAGTGCATGAGATCAAGTCCAGCAGTTCCCTGAGACACTAAGGCTGACCACGGGATTCATAATATTGTGCACAATAGACAAGCCCTGCAGAGAGCCATGAGTCATGAGAGTTGCACTTTCAGTCATGTAATGTAATGACGGACCCGTCAGCCTACAAATAAGACAGGAGACTCTCCAGGAAATGGGTGCCCACCTGGCTCAGGCACACTGGGCCGGCTACGGAGATTCTGAGGTATGCATGTGCCACCACAGGGTGAAGCTGTTGCCCTGCAACTCAGTGGGGTTGTGCCAACGGGAAGGGCTCATTTGGCAGCATCATGGAAGCAGGTTGTTCAAATAAACATTTATTAGAAGGTGAAGGGGAAATGCCTAACTTACCTTTACTTGGAAAGACCTAAATTCTCTGAGGTCTAAAATCAGAGCAGAGAGAAGTGCTGCTGGCATTGTGAAAGGAATTTTAACCAGTGGGGGACAATGAGAGAGACTGAAAAGTGCAGCCAGGTGCATCCTGTGCCTGGAACCACCTGTAGGTCACAGAATCTACACTTTATTAGTGACACAGTGTAATACATTTAGTCCATCATGGTATCTAAGAACTCTTGCAGAGATGGGTGCTGAATCTTACTTGTTTATTGGTATGAGTACTTTTGAAGTGAACAAACTGGTATTAAACTGCTTTGCTACCCTGTTTAGAGAAATGCACAGGATTCTGAGTAGAAGCTTCAGCCAACAGAAGCATGACTCCTTTGAATGTAACCGAGCCTTTTTTCCTTTCATTCTTTTTTGCTGGCATTTTTAACCCATGGATCATGAAAAAAAAAAAAATTCCCCCTAAAGATCACTGTTTCATTAAATAGACCACCATCTTCCAGCCAACTCTGAGATCTGTCTGCCCATGGCCACAATGAGCAGATGCTAGGTTCCATCACTGTAATGTGGAGACGTGGGCATCCATGCAATTCTTCCCCTGGTTCATAATGATACTTTGAAATACAATCTGCTATTTAAAACAGCTGTTGTTGATTTTACTTGGGACACATGCTGATTTTACGTCAAACAGAATGTCATGTGAACTTCTCCAAGGAGTCCTAGGGAAAAAAAAAAGAACAGCATAGAAGATAAGAACAGCATTTATAAATGTTTGCCTACGTTGGAAATCCCCAATATAAATTTTTTTGACACTCTGGGAAATAACATACCTTTGTAACTGACTTCATATTTCTTATTCCATCTTACAATCTCTTATGCTGATATGAGCAAAGAGAAAAAAAGAAAAAACCCCCTACTGACAATGAAATGCTTGTTACACTGATGAAACCTTTGAGAAATACTAAAAAATATGTATCTTCAGGGAAGTACCTTACTTCCTCAAGTCTTCTCTTTCTGTTCCGTCTTCCTTTCCCCCCTGACCTCAACTAATTTCCATCATCATTATTTTCCCTGAAATTAATGCAAATTTATCTGGTTTAAAAAAAGATTCCTTGTGTACCTAGATTTGTTAAGACCAACAACACATCAGACTGTAAGCACTTCAAAGGCATAAAATGGGAATGGGAGCTTCCTTTTTAGCTTCCTATCTCCAGTAGCTAGCACAAAGCCTGGCATGTATGGGCATTTAACAAATTCCTAAATAATTAAGTTGAATAAAGAGTGTGGTTAGTACCCCAGAAAGGATGAGCTGAGAACTCCCTAAGTAGAAATTAGCCTCTCCTTTAACATTGTCCCCTCTCTCCCGCAGATAGCTATTTATCTCCGTGGTCCAGCTCCGTGATCACCTCCCTCACCTTGCCAGTCACCATCAGTAGCCCCCCCACCTTCCAGCACTGGGCCTCTCTGTTCTGTCTGGAGGTGTTGCATCAGTCTGTGCCCCTGACTCTCAGTTCTGCTTTCTTCAATGTACTGGAGCCAACTCTCACTCTGGCTTGCTCTTTCACCAGCTCACCTCCATTCTCACCCTAATTGCTTCAATCCACCGTCCCCATACTGACACATCCTCATTTTAGGAAAGTGAATTACAAAAGAACCCAGGTTGGTTTTTGTTGGTTTGTGTTTGTTTTTTCAATTTTGCTCCAAAAGTCCATTCCAAAGCACATCCAAGTGGTCAGTTTCCCTTGTGGTGCATCCTTGTGATGTACTGGCATATCTAGGACTCCTCAGGGAGGAAAAATCCGCAGGAGTTATAAAGAATCAGCAACTACACAAACAGGGCTACGGACCATCACTATGAGGATAAACAACACTGCACTGGAGTTAGCCAACACAGCAGGCATTTTCTGATTCCATAAGGAAGACCTGATGTCCTTGTGCATCAAAGGTTAAACATGACAAAGAGATTTTCTTTTTTTTTCTTTTTTTTTTTTTGAGACGGAGTCTTGCTCAGTCGCCCAGGCTGGAGTGCAGTGGCCGGATCTCAGCTCACTGCAAGCTCCGCCTCCCGGGTTCACGCCATTCTCCTGCCTCAGCCTCCCAAGTAGCTGGGACTACAGGCGCCCGCCACTAAGCCCGGCTAATTTTTTTTGTATTTTTAGTAGAGAGGGGGTTTCACCAGGTTAGCCAGGATGGTCTCGATCTCCTGACCTCGTGATCCACCCGTCTCGGCCTCCCAAAGTGCTGGGATTACAGGCGTGAGCCACCGCGCCCGGCCTGACAAAGAGATTTTCAAAGAAACGTAGATGGTATGGTGAATTAATAAGATTTTTTAAAGTCACTATGAAGCATCTACTATATGCTAGTCTTATTTCAGATACTGAGGATACAACAGTAAATTTTGCTTTCAGGGAACTTACCTTTACTTGGAAACACCGAGAAAACAAAACAAACAAAAAAAGCAAGTTAAATACAAAAAAAAAAAAAAAAAAAGATGTAGCTTTTAGGCACTAATAGATGCTCTAAAGAAAAATTAATCAAGTTGAGAGATTGTGGCGACACAGCAGGGACTCAGGGACCATTTTAGGTCAGAGGCCAGGGAAGGACTCTTTGGACAAACTCCTTCAAAATCTGGAAGAGAAACTTCAGGCAGAGAAAACAGGAATTGCAAAGAGCCTGAGAAGGAAATAAACCTGGCATGTTTAAGGAACCCAAGAAAGCTGGGGTGACCAGAACAGAATGTGTAATGGGGACAAAATTAGCAAATAGAATTAAATCTGATGTGAGATTTATTGGCCAGTATAAAGAATTTGAGTTGGAGGATTTTAAATGAGAAGTGAAAGAATCTCACTGAGATTTTAAAAGATCATTGAGGGTGATGTGTGGAGACTGGATTTTGCGCAGTCTGGAGTGAAAGCAAAATCCATTACAAGACTTTCGCCCTAGTCCAAATGAAAGACGATGGTGACTTAATAGAATGATAGGATAGGATATTAATGACTTAATAGAATGATCGAGTGATAGGATAGTAGTCATGAACTTGGTGGAGAATAGCTGGATATGTAATTTGAACAATGAACAGGATTTGCTGACAGGCAGGATTTAGGATTTGAAGGAAGAAGATTCAAAGTTGACTCCTGGAACTTTGGCCTGACTAACTGAATAGATGTACTGAACATGCTAAGTTTGAGAAACGTATTAGATAGATACTGGCAATGCCACGAAGTTGCCTTGATGGGAGTTTGGAATTCAAAGGACAGGTTGAGGCTGGAGATAATATTTACAGTCATGAAACTGGATGGAGTCACCTAACAATACAGAGAAGACAAAAATCTGATAAATAAGCCCCCAAAACTCCAAAAACAGTGCTCAGAAAGAAGACAAGGAACCCATAGAGAAGCCTGAGAAGTAGTTGAGGAGACAGAATGAGTATCAGAAAATTGTCACAGCCTGGAGGTCAAGTGAAGACTGTTTCAAGAAGTAAAAAGTTGTGTCAAATGATGCAGAGAGTTCACGAAGAATGAGTGCTGTAAGGTGATCACTAGATTCAGCAATGTGGAAGTCACTGGTGACTTTACCAGAACAGATTGAAAGGAGTGAGAACAAAGCCTGATGAAATGAGTGAAAAACAGACTGGAAGATGAACAAGCGGAAGCAGAGCATAGACAACTCCACTGAGTGTTTTGTCATGAAGGGGAGCCCTACAAGTGGGCAGCAGTAGGTGGAGAAAGACATGGGACTGGGAATTAGTTCTTTTGTTTTTGTTCTTTTAATTTGAGAAATATTAAGAGTTTTTTATACCAATGGGAATGATCCAGTTGATGGAGAAAATTAATGATACAGAACACAAGATGAACTTCTGGAGTTAAGTAAGTAAAAGGAGATGAGCTGCAGTTACTAAGTGAATAGAGAAACTGGCTTTTGATAGGACAAATTTTTCTAATCTAAATGCTTTTCTTTCAGAAAAAAATACACTAATTGCTTCCTCTTTTTCCTCCCTTAATAAGTACAATCTTGTGGGTTAAATCTAAAAGAGAGTTATCACGTTTTCACATACCAGAAAACTAAAATAACATGGTCAAGTGATTTGTCCAGAGTCACACACAGCCAGGCCTCATTCCCTGAGCTTCTGATGCCTTATCAATGGTTCTTTCTGCCTCTCCTCACAACATGTGTGTCAGAGTCAGGCAATGGAAATGCCACTCTCAGGGGCCGATTCAAAGCCACGGGCTTAGACTCTCATGGAAATTAAGTAAGGCAAACTTTTGACAAATTCATTCAAAAAAACTGTTTTCAAATTCAGTCTGCACCTGTCTTTTCCCCAATCAGCCTGGATCAGAGATTCGGAGCTGACAGATGGTCTTTACGACTTACCAAGGGAACACTCCTATCCCTTCTATTCTGCCAGTCCTTCCAGATGCATTTTTTTCTCAAATGGCAGTCTTATCAAGGATATAGTTTATTCTGCTAGCAAATAGCGAAGGGACAGGCTGGAAACAGATAGGCAGCAGAGGGAAGATGGTCTGGAATTATCAGTTTGCTGGGCCTCATGCTCAAATGCATAATTAACAGTTGATAATTGTTCTGGGGTGGGCACAGTCCTATAATGGTTAGATCAAGGCATAGTTTACTGTACTTAAATCTAGGCATTTACAATTCTTCTCCCCTTAATATAAATTAGGAAGTTGGAAGCTCTCTCTCTCTCAAACAGATTTCTCTCTCTCTCTCTCTCTCTTTTTTAACAATTCTACCACCACCTAACTTGCCCTTTAAAAATATGCTCAAATTCTTCCAAGGATAAGAGTGAGAGACAAGAGGATATAAATCCAAAAGGTGGTTTCTGCTGTTTTGCCACATCTGCTCAAAATTCCACAACTGGCACTGCCTCCTGGAGATTACCAGATGACTAATGAGTCACACAGCTCCCAGTCTTAAATGTGCTCGGAAAATGTTCAGGGATTTGACCACAAGTTTTCAACATCAAGAATGAGAGGTGTGAGAGCTCCCAGACATCAGCTAGTTCATCTCTTGCCAGATCTGGATTTTTCCCTTCTGGATAAGATTCTAGCAGATGCTTTAGCTAGTCTTGTTTTAAATATCTTAAATGATGGCACTCCCTCCGCTTTCCAAGGGTAAGGCTTTTTCACAGTCCAGTGGATCTTATCACCAGTCTGTGTTTTCCAGAAAGTTGCCTGAAATTTATCTTTTGTTAATTTCTTAACATAACTCATGTTTATTCACTTTGGCAACTCACCTGCAAGCAGCCTCTCTGCCTCATTGGCAATTAAGCAACTAAGTCTACAAGCGAGAGATCATCAGCCAATCTCTTCCGTCTATTTCTTTTTCTTGCTGGATAAATCCAGCTTGCCAAGAAGTTCTGTGCACTGAACACCCGGTGGTTTTCTGTTCATTTTACTCTGTCTCTTCAGTTATCACCTCATCTCTCTCAGCCACAGCATGGACTGTTCCTATCCACCAGGCTTGGCAGGGGACTCAAGTATCAACACAACGCAGTCATTCTCACTGACTCCCTTCCTGGCCCAGAACTTACAAGGATTCATAACAAATTCCATCTGTCACAGACTGCAGCATGGGGACAGTTAACAGAAGATAGACGCTGAAGCAAAGGTCGATGTAGAAGACTCCACCCATCACCAAGTGGCTCCATGTTTTCTGCTGTGATGGTATCTTGTCCACTCTCATGCCAGCATCTCTCTATGCACCAAACCCACTGCTATTTTTCTTCTAGCCCATTCTTCTCACTCTAGACACTACTTTGGGGCCCCTTAGCTCTTCACTTCCAAATTTCCTCTCAACCTTCTTCTCTTTCTACCTCACAGCTCTCATTTGAACCTTGCTGCATATTTTCCCAGCTGAGTATGTTAATCACTTTCATCTTTTCCTCCTCTGCTGTAGACAACCCTGTGGGCTAAATAAGTCATATTATTTATTTCACTTTTTCACACACTGGAAAATTAAGACAGCATAGTCAAGTGACTTGTCTCAAATCACACAGCTAATATCAGGATCAGAGCCAGCATTCATACCCTGAGCCGTGTCCATAGTTCCTCCTGATTTTCCACACAACAACACAGGCGTCAGTGACACACAATGGACACAGGCTTTGCTATTGACTCCCCTATTATTCTAGGAAGGTGCTACATACCTAAATATACTTATTTTACATGTTGTAAAGAATCAACTTTTTAACTTTCCTTTTTACAAGAATGGTGTCTTAGATGTTGTTTTAAATGATTAAAAACAAAAGATAAGTATAGTTAACAGTAATGTATTGTACTTTAAAAAATAACTAAAAGAGTATAATTGGTATGTTTGTAACACAAAGCAATGATAAATGCTTGTGGTGATGGATACTCCATTTACCCTGATGTGATTATTACATATTGTATGCCTGTATCAAAATATCTCGTGTGCCCCATAAATAATACATCTATGTACCTATAAAATTTAAAAATATTTTTTAAAAAAACAAAGGAACAGTTTCTTGCAAAGTTAAATCACTTTTTTCCCTTTGCATTTAGGCCACATATATTTTGCTATGCAGAAATGTTTAAGTAAATTATGTGATAACTGAAAAGTAGTTTAATAGAATTTACATTTGATTTTTTAAAAATCCATTAGGCTAAGGATTTATAAAGATATTTTTTCTTCTGCTCAATACCTGCCTGAACAAAACACCCACCCAGCCAAAATCAAACAAAAAGCTTCTTTTGTCTTCATGAACTGATGTCACTTGAGTTGTACTACTTTAGAATCCACAGGACTCGAGTGAAAAAACACAGCAACTAGAATGTGAACATCAGGGGGGCTGTGACTCACATACCTGCTTGCTGGCTATTAGATCTCTTAATTTCCCACACAATATGAACTATGGTCTGCTTCAATTCCCACACTGTATTTTAAGAGCTTTTGCTTCAATACACTGGTATAATTTCTAAAAACACAGTGCTTCACAGCCATGGCCAACTGCTTATCCCAGGCAAATTAAATTAAGCCCCTGGCATGCAACTTAAAGTTTGTTTCGCCTAATTGAGCAGCTAATGGGTATGGATGAATCTGAGGTGCAGATAAAAATATTGTTTTCGAAGAGCCTTTCTGATTACCATGCTCTGAAATGAGCAAAGAAAAATATTTATGCAGCCATTTTTATAATCATGCTCAAATCCATTTGTTAAGCTCCTGGGAAGATTTCAGAAAACTCTGCCCTGTCTTTCCATGAGGTGATCTGCTCATTGCTAAAGAAGGTTAAAATCCTTCAGCTGTGATATTCTGTGTTGTGTCAACACCCATCATCTTTAATATGACTTGTGGCAAAATAACCTCTTCCCATTGCCAACATGTGTCTTCACTCAAAGACTGTATGGGTCTCTATTCCAGCGAAGCACTATTCTAATAAGTGCCTTATCTAATAAATGGCCCTGGTGCTGCTGTGCCACTGTAACAACTGTTAGTGGGATGGAGGAGAGAATAAACAAATAAATAGTTGGGGAGGAGTCTCTGAGACATCAACATTCTAGAACGTGTATCATTTTCCTATCGTTTTGCTGTGTTTTCATGTATTAAATGTCAGAGAAGATGGCCCTCTTTCCCAGTTTATCTCCTTTTTATTGCATCTTTTTAAAGTAAGCTTTCATTAACAACAAAGCAAATACATGTGTTATTTTCCAAAACTTACAATCATAAAATAAACTTCATGCCATGTTAAAGTCAGTTAAACACTGGGGCTTGGTGGCTCACTCCTGTAATCCCAGCACTTTGGGAGGTCAAGGTGGTCAGATCACTTGAGGCCAAGAGTTTGAGACCAACCTGGCCAGCAAGCCAAAATCCTGTCCCTGCCAAAAATACAAAAATTAGCCAGATGTGGTGGTGCATGCCTGTAATCCCAGCTACTTGGGAGGCTGACCCACGAGAATCGCTTGAACCCAGGAGGTGGAGATTGCAGTGAGCCAAGATCATGCCATTTCATTACAGCCTGAATGACAGAGAGAAAAAAAAAGAAGTCAGTCAGTTAAAATTTTAAAGACAATTATTTTAAATGACAGCTATCATTGTGACAGATTTATCTCAAATTCTATCCATTCCATCCATTGTCCTTATAAACATGGGCATTTTGGGGGAGCGGGAGTTCTGTGTTTCTTTTTCTATTAGTTTTTATTTTCTCCTTAGATCTCTTACTCATTTGTAATGAGGGAGTGAAGAAAATACCATGGATATAGATGAAAAAAACCCAAGGCCACAGCTAATGTTCCAGAGTCATCTGAAAACTGATGTCAGGTTACTGTGGGGATAATTCTCAAGCAAGTGGATACCTTTATGGCCCTCCACACATTTACTTCATTTGGTCCACAGGTGAACTTGTCACATCACATTTACAGCAAAAAATCCTTTATGTTTCAGGTAATTCCTGAACCTTCAGTGAGTTTCTATTAAACATGTTCTGTTTCCAAATAATCTGTTTTCCACCGCTGTGTCCAGGAAGCGATTATCAGAAAGGAAGAGAGAAAAATGACATCATAATGCAATCTGGCCCCTCTTTTGCTGGGCTAGGAACACAGCATCTGGCAGAGACTTTCAAGTGTCAGATACTGCTTTATCCATCTATTTCTGAAGTTCATTTAATAAATAATGGAGACTGATATGAAAAGGCTTCTAGTTCTACTAATGGAAATCCCTCACCCTGGCTCTGAAACAAACTTTAAAAAAGAAATTGTGACTTTTCTGATGTTAGTTTGCTTCAGATGAAACTTGTTCTTATTCCTAGCTTGAAGAAGAAAATTTCACCCTTTGCCCCTTTAAGGCTATATAACTTTTCTTCCCACAAACTAACAGTATCTCCAAAAGGCACTACTGTCCAGGTTGAGATGAAGGTTCCAGTTGCATTCTCTTCTGGGTGCATGTCATTTTGTTTGCTGTTCACTTATCACATCAAAATGCATAGCAAGTACCAGCTTCCCGTCAGATAACACATAAACATGAGCTATATCCACTCATGTGTATATACATATAACTCAATCTAACTTTCCCCTTTCTATAAATTCAAATCATGTGCCCTGATGTGGTCATGCTGGAGGTCACACACAGAGCTCTCACCTGAAATGGAAGGGAAGATAGGAAGGAACCTAACATATATTTAATGTCTACTATATGCATATAAAATTAAGACATGTATTAGCTTATTTTATCCTCACAACAAACCTGTCAGGAATACATTATTATTTCTATAGACGAAACAAAATAAACTCAGAATGGTAATAGTCACTCAAATTTGAGTGTCCTGGCCAAGAAAGACACCTTCCTCTTTCCCAAGTCTTTATTGCAGTCTCACCTATGCATATATATCCAGGATTAATTCTCAATCAGAGGAAACTTCTTAAAGGGACAGAAAAAAGGAGCACTGCTCCCTCTTCATGCTCACAGCAGTTTCCTCCTTGAAAGTTTCCATGGCAGGGCCATCAACTGGGGCCAGGAGCAGTGGAGGAGCACCTGGAGGTGGAGATCTTTTCTTCTTGCCTGTCAGGGCTCTGCTCAGATGCCATCCATCTCACAGGCCCAGGGAGTGTTTAATGAAGCTGATTTGGATCAGTGGAGATTGGTGTTTAGGCCGTTCTCCAAGACTCCTAAAATGGCTGGGAAATGTGCCCATTTTTGGCTTGTTGTGGTTTTATTTTTAAATAATCATCTTCAACAATTTTTCAGGTGCCTGTTCTATTGAAAGCTCTTTCAATTATTCAAATCAAGTCAATCAGAATTATTGAGCACCTATTCTGTGCCAGGAACAGCAGGAGTGTGCAAAAATCTGTAAGATACTACTCCAGGAACTTGAGAAGGATGCAATAAACTCACAAATAGTGCCAAGGGGCTGAATACGAGAGCTATAAAGAAGTCATAGGTAAAGAACTACAGGAATTCAGACAAAGGAGACATCCTTTCTGGTTGGGAAAAATCAGAAGAGATATCGTGGATAGGAAATAAGTATTAGACAGAACTTTAGGAATTCATTCACTTACTTGGTCATTCAGTCAACAAATACATAGTGAACATTTACTATACACCAGGCATTTGTTAAGAATCGGATATACCAGAGGGATATAATCCCTGCCTTCAAGGCATCAGCATTCTAGCAATAAAGAAGTATACGACTAATTGTAGCGTGTATGGATATTAAGAATTGAATGACCAAGATGGGCGGATATTATTAAGAGTGGTAGGAGGTATATGGTATTGGTGGGGGTGGGGGAGGTGCTTTAGAAAAGTGGTCAAGAAAGATCTTGCAAGGGGAAGTGATTTTTATTGAAGACCTAAAGACTGAGAAGGAGCCAGTCATTTGAATAGCAAGGGTAAGAATATTCATGAGACTGAAAGCAGAAAGTAAACATTTCCTAAAATGAAAAATAATTTGGTGCTCTCAAGAAAGTCTCAAAATGTCACTGTGTTCAGAGAATAGGAGCAGTAGGCAGGCTAGCTTGCAACGAAGTTGGAGAAGCAGGTGGGGTTCAGATCTTGCAAGGTACTTCGTTATGACTGGAAGTCTTGATTTTTCTCCTAAAAACAGCAGGACCTTTGACAGGTTTTAATCTGGGAAGTGGCATAAGGCTAGTCTGCAATTTGTAGAGAGAAGTCAAATCAGAGTACCAAGTGGAGAATGGGGTGGATCTGGGAGGTGAATTAGAAAACGATAGCATTGCTCCATTTGTGACGTGTTTTTCACAACGGTGAAGCTGGGAGACATACATGTAGATAAATTCAAGATACATTTTGGAGGAAAAAACAATAATAATTTACTAGACTGAGGTGAAGCAGGGCATTTATGTAGACAAAGCAGCATAAACAGACATTCAGAGGAGATAAATGGTAGGTCTATGTGGGCTTCAGTGAGACAAGACCAGTGTAACTCTTTCTTGCAACAGAGCCCTGGGCCATAGAACAGCATTATTCATCTTTGAATGTGGAACTGGACCCTGTTTCTACTCCTTAATTCCAGCTTTAATTCCCCCTCCCCTGCTCCCAGTCTCCATCCATGACTCATTACAATAAAAAAAAGTATAGGTTGCAAGACTTCACAGACACCCAAGCAAACACTGAAGCCAACATTCTCAAAAATGTATTCTGCGTGTCACTGTTATATGAGATGCTTCTTGAGAAAAAAAAAATAAAGTTGGAGAGCTTTGTGGTCAAATAAGTTTAAAACATGATTTTCATCTTCTTTTTCTGGACAGTGACAAAAACATTGACATGTAAACACTCTGAGATGTCCTTCAGTAAAGAAACTTACTTAGCTTTGTTTAATGGTTAACCCACATTTTTCCCAAACAAATAGGACCTTAGGCACCTTAGTCCATAGACCAATCCCAGGAATCCTGTGGAATCACTGACATGTCCCACAGGACAAGTTACATAATTACCCAGTGCAAAATGAAAATAATGAGCCTTTTGCTTAAAAATCATTAAGAAATTTAAGACAATGACAGCAAAGCACTAAGCCAAGAGTGGGGCTGTTCTACATGTGGGCTCCTCTGGGACTGCACAGAGCTTGCATGACCATGAAGTCAGCCTTGCAGTACCTCAAGTTACAGAGGAAGAAACAACCCAGGGAAGTAAAGTGGACTCCCGTGATCTCACGTTAGGTAAACATTGACACCGGATCTTCACCCTGTGCCTTCTGACCACTTATAGCATACCAACATGGCTTCTACAAGATGAACCAGATAATTTGGGGGATGGGCCATTTGTGATTGATGCCTCAGTCAGGTGCAGCGGCATCATCTTTGGTTTTGCCCCTGCTATGGCAGGCACCAACCCTAAGGGGCAACCTCTGGCACGACTTGCCTCTAGCTTGCCCTCAAGCTAATTTCATTGCTTTTTCCTGTCATCACTCTGGTTTATTGTCACCAGTCACAGAACTTAATCACTACCCTAACAACAGTCCTGGGGATAATGTCTTCAGGAAATATTGTGAGCTGCCTGATTAGAGGATGAGTCAGAAAGTAAGGCTAGAGGAAGGGAGAAGACCATGATTATCTAATTCTCACTCTGTTTGAGAGAAGAAACCAAGTACCTTTGCCCTTGACTTACAGTGGTTCAACTTCCTATTTTTGGCTTTACAGTAGTATGAAAGCCATATGCATTCAGTAAACACCATATTTTTCATTTTTAATTTTGCTCTTTTCCAAGGCTAGAGATATGCAGTAGGATACTCTTTTGAGGTGCTGGGCAGCGGCAGTGAAATGCAGCTCCCAGTCAGGCACATGATGATGAGGGTAAACAGCTGATATTCTATAATGTGCTGTGTTGCCAGCAATTTTTGGATATCCTGTTTTCGCATCCATCATATCTACAAAATGCCCATCTGTGTCACCTGCTTCTGGTGAGAAGAAGAGGAAGGCAATTACTCTTGAGATGAAGCTCAAGCCCAGCATGAAGGCAGCAGGCCAGTAATGGCCATCACATGTGAGTTGGGACTTTCACAGTCCACAGTCATGACTTATCCTTTACATGAGTTTTTAGCTTCCAATATTTTCAACTTCAAACAAATTTTTCAGGACATAACCCCATTGTAAGTCAAGTAACATCTGTATTTCCTATCCATATTCCATAGAACATTAACACAGGGTTGTATACATAGTGGATGCACAAAAAAAGCTTCCCTTCTCCCTTAAAGGTAGGGAAGCTATAGCAGTCCATGTGGAATCAGAATGAGGAAACGGTGGGGAAATACTTACACTCTGTGAAACTATAAGGTGGATGATGCTGAGTTCTCCAAGAATAAAATAAGGAAGAGCTTCAAAGCAGAGGATAACAATGAGCTTTGGAATAGGACACACATATATTTCAAGGACAGGAAGGAGAAGATGCAGGTAGACAGAACACAGGGACTTCAAAGACACAGAGAGAGGACAGGGAGAGTGTAGAGGGTTTCTACTGTCTGGCCTTCTGTATTAGTCAAGGTTCTCCAGAGAAACAAAACCAAAAGGTTATATGCATGTATAGAAAGAGATTTATTGTAAGAAATCAGCCTGCAGGATTAGGGAGATTGACAAGCCCCAAGGCCTGCGGGGTGAGAAAGCACACTGAAAGCCCAGCAGAGCTAGTGGTGTAGCACCAGTCTGAGTCAGAAGGCCTGAGAACCAGGAGAACAAATGGTGCAAATTCCAGTCTAAATGCCTGCTGGCACTAGACCCAGGAAGAGCTGGTGTTTTATTTTTTATTTATTTATTTATGTATTTATTTATTTTGAGACGGAATCTCACTCTGCCGCCCAAGCTGGAGTGCAATGGGGCGGTCCTGGCTCACTGCAACCTCCACCTCCCTGGCTCAAGCAATTCTCCAACCTCAGTCTCTCCAGTAGTTTGGACTACAGGCATGCACCACCACTCCCGGCTAATTTACTTGTATTTTAGTAGAGACAGGGTTTCACCATGTTGTCCAGGGTGATTTCGAACTCTTGAGCTCAGGCGATCTGCCCGCCTCAACCCCCTAAAGTACTGGAATTACAGGTATGAGCCACCGTGCCCGGTCAAGAGCTGGTATTTTAGTTTGAGTCCAAGGGCAGAAAAAAACCAATGTCCCAGTTCAAATGCAGTCAGGCAGAAAGAAATCTCCACTAGTTAGAGGAGGGTGAGCCTTTTTGTTCCATGCAGGCCTTCCACTATGTGTGAGGCCCACACACATCAGAGAGGGCAATCTACTTGACTCAGTCTACCAATTTAAATGCGATTCTCTTCCAAAAACACCCTTAGAATAATGTTTGACCAAATATCTGTTCAAACGCTGACCCAGTCAAGTTGACACGTAAAATAACCTCACATCTGCCCAACATCATTCCTTCTTATTTCAGCTCCATGACTCA
This sequence comes from Theropithecus gelada, assembly GCF_003255815.1. Classification (NCBI taxonomy): domain Eukaryota; kingdom Metazoa; phylum Chordata; class Mammalia; order Primates; family Cercopithecidae; genus Theropithecus; species Theropithecus gelada. The sequence goes on along the minus strand of NC_037673.1, from coordinate 105,733,495 downwards.
ATTTTCCTTTGGGGAGCCACCCCTTGCCCATCAGCAGTCTGTGTGGGTGGGCTAGGGCTGACTCCAATTCTGAATTTCTAGGAATAGACAATGAGAGTATTCCAATGTCCTGAATAGAGTTACTGCATTTGAGAGAGGCCAGTGAGTCTCAGATCCTGGGATTTTGCTGTAAACTGTTTGAAAAGAGGAAAATAAAATGAAAAGAGGTGTTTTCTGCCAGGGTTGTTATGCCGAAAATGCTGGGCTCACTATGGGGAGAGAACTTACTTAAGAATGATACCAGCACAGAGGAACAGAAGTGAGAGAGAGCCCTGATGACACGGTTTGATTTGAGTCCCTGCTCAACTTTTCCTGGAGGTTTCAGTTGCATGAGTTACACAAGTTAGTTACATGAGTGTCATTTCATACTTAAGTTGGCTTAAGGTAGGTCCTTGTCTGTTATAAGTAATGAGTTTTGACAGATGCTATGAGCACATTATGCTCAGAAAAAAAGCCAAGGGAATGGATCTGCCTTATCTAAGGAGCTGTGAGCGAGCAGCCAGTAGCTCTGCTTTCTGAGTGGTCCTTTTGAACAAAGTTACAGCATTGCTAAAGGCAGATGAGTGAACTCGACTTAGCTCCCAAGGCTGATGCTAAATCTATCAACTCCTAATGTCACACTATTAACTGAAAATGATTCTAGCCCTGAAATCCCATCACGTTGACAATAAAAATCATCATATGCTATTTAATAGGAGCATAGACAGTGTACTGTCAGAACTGGGACTGGGGACAGTGAGCAGAGAGGTTAAAATCCATTTCTATTGCTCTGAGGGATGGGAACAGAATTTGGGACCAGGATTGCACCAGGGATAAGTTAGAAGCATGGAATGTGAAGCCAGAGGCACCAACATATTAGTGCTAACTTCAAACAAATTCATGTGGAATCCTAGATAACTTCCTTTTCCCTCCCTCTTTCCCATCTCTCTGTCTGTTTGCTTCTTCTTCCCCCTTTTCCCCACAGTTTTGAACCCTCTCCTGTTCCAAGCACTGTGCCAGACACAAGGGCTATGACAACAGGCATCAAAGAAGTTTACAGGCTGGGGTTGGGAGGGTCATGTTGGTGGGGACAGGGCAAAGCATGCATGACTATTGTAGCACAACACAGTCAGTGTTGGATAGTGATGCAAGATGCTTTGGAAGCACAGTGAGAGAGACTCACTGCCAAGTGCAGGGATATAATCAAGGTTGCTTACCACCACTTTTGGGCTTCAATACCAGAGGAGTGGGACTTCAAAACATAATACTTTTAAAAAATTACTCTAAGGATAAACTTGGAATCTTGTAACTGCTCACATTTTTTTTCTTTGTTTTGATCACATCTAGAATCAACGTATGATCTATTCTAAAGTAACTCTAGTTCCTTATGGAAATGATTTCATATGTTAACCTCACTCCTAAATTAATCTTAATTCTTACAAATGTTCTCATTTATTTTTATTCCATTGTGCAATACACATTTCTGTAAAATATTTCAAATTTGAGGGTAATGAAAAGTATATAAGTAAATCATGTACTTAAGTATCTTAGTAACTTTTCAATTACTTAAAACAAGTAAGTTTTTTTAAAAGATGATTAAAGCATAGGTAGTAACTCTTATAGTAACCCTATGATCCTTGCTTAAATGAATAAAGTAGTATGTAGTGGTTCACAAAAGTACAAATATCAATAGGACAAAACAAATATCCAAGAAATCAACACTAGTATATATAATGATTTAGTGTAAGATAAATGCAATAGCACAGCTTCATGGGGAAAAGGATGACTCTTCAGTAAATAGTGCAGGGATAATTACACCACTATTTAGTGGGACAAAGTAACCTTAAGCAAATAAAACTTCTGATGGCTTAAAGAGCGAAATGTTTAAAATTAGCCTCAAATAAATGAGAAGAAAATATATTTAATTTTATCAGATCCTTAGATGTGGAGTGACTTTTAAGGAATTAGCCAATATAATATTCAAAATAGAACTATATATATAGTTTTTAATTTTATATATTTTCTATATTTATTTTTATTTTTATTCCTATTGATTCCTAGGGCAAGCCCAGTCACTGGGCTCCTTATCATTAGATAAGGAATGGCAATATGCATGAACATAAATAATCTGACACAGTTAGATTTAGTAATTTTGCTTCTCAAAATTTACCTAAAGGAAATAATCAGAGATTTGTCTAAAGGTTGATGAAGAGTCTCACTGAAGTTTAATTATTTAGAAAGGACATTTACAAATGTTTGACTTTTTTAGTATCCGAAGACTTTTTTATATTTTACACAAAAATACATGCAAATGTCCCCCAACATTTGAATATATTCTATTTCTTATATTGGATGATAAAGTTGCAGGTAGTGATGGATACCAGCACATATGCATATGCATTTATTTTTAAAAGAATACAATCAGCTCACACTCTTCTATAATTTATTTTTAATTTAAGTGTATATTTATACTCATCCATCAATTTTTTTACTGCATATCTACTAAGGGGAAGGAATACAGTGGTAAGTAAAAATAGTTGAACTCTACTATTGTGGGGTTTATGAAGTAACAAAAAAGGAAGATATTACAGAAATAAGTCAACTAATATTAATGTAGACTCTCAAATGAAGATAAGTGCTAAAGTTTGGATATTTGTTCCCCCAAACCTCACGTGGAAATTTGATTCCCAGGGTTGGGTGTGGGGTCAAATGGAATGTGTTTGGGTCACGGGGTGGATCCCTCATGAATGACTTGGTGCCATCGTCAAGGTCGTGAGTGAGTTCTCACTCTATTAGTTCCCACAATAGCCAATTGTTAGGAAGAGCCTGGCGCCTTCTCGCCTTCTCGCTCTCTCCCTTTCTTCCTCTCTTACCATGTGATCTCTGCACATGGCAGCTTTACTTTGCCTCCAACCATAAGTGGAAGCAGCCTGAAGCTCTCACCAGAGCAGATGCTGGTACTATACTTCTTGTACAGCCTGCGGAACCACAGGCCAAATGAACCTCTTTTTTTTTTTTTTTTTTTTTTTTTTTTGGAGACAGAGTCTAGCTCTGTCGCCCAGGCTGGAGTGCAGTGGCACAATCTCCGCTCACCGCAAGCTCCGCCTCCCGGATTCACGCTGAACCTCTTTTCTTTATAAATTATCCAACCTCAGGTATTCCTTTATAGCAACACAAATGGACTAAGACAATCATCCCAAGGGATAAAAAGGTTGTCTTATTAGGTTATATGACAAATGAAACTGATCCCAAGTGTGGGGGTTAGGAAGGCTTCCCTAAGGAAATTAAATCTGAAATATGAGTAGAACTTAAGTGAAAAGTAGAGAGACGAAAAAGAACATTCAAAAGACAGGAAGTGGCCATTGCAAATGCTCTGTTTGGAAAGAGAAGGCACATTCAGAAACTGGAAATGACTGGTGTGACTTGATCATGAAAAATGAGGACAGAGAGTAAAAGAGGAAGCTTGAGGAAGATGTAGCATCTAGGCATGCAGAGCCTTGGTCATTATGCTGAGGATTTGGGTCTTTATTCTTTATCCCAAGCCCAGTGGATGTGTTAAAATCCAACTGAAACTTTGAATGAATTCCTCAGGAGAAGGTGGTAATTAAGCACAGAAGCATTACTTAGACAAGAGATGATGGTACCTTGGGCTAAAATGGTGATTGCATCAGTCTTATAAATGAAACAGATTTTTTGGAGGTGATACCAACAATGCTTTTAGTATGGATATGGGGATGATGTAAGGGAAAGGAACATTGCCTAAGTTTTAGTCCTGTGCAACTGAGTGAATAGAAGGTGGTACCACTGAACACAGTAAGAACAATGGAAAAGTACCAGTCTAAGGGAAGATCATGGATTCAGTCCTGATCACGTTCAAGTGAGAAACTTTGATTTCAAGTAGTTAGTTAAATGTGTAAGTCTGGGCTAAATATTATATTTGCATAATAATGGTAACTGAAGATTTGAACTTGGTTGAGGTTACGTATAAAGTATGAAATGAGAAAAGGAGAGACTCTAGGAGAAGAATGTCAATGTGTAATTTCTGGGTAGAAGGAGAAGAGCCTGCAAAAGATACAGAACAAAATGGCCATTGAGGTAGGTGAAAAGCCTAGCGAGTTTTAAAATGTATCCATTGCATATAGCATTATTGAGTTTATTACTGACTATAGCAAGTGTTATTTCAGTGAGACAATTGGGCTAAAGTCATATGGAGTGAATTGGAAAAAAGACCAGAAAATAAAGAAATAAAAATGGTGAATATGGATAATTCTTTGAAGAGGTTTAGCTATTGTGCTAATCAACTTTTGCTGTGATAATAAACATCTTCAGGATCCTTGTAGTTTAGAGCAACAAAGACTTGTTTCAGTGGACCAGCTATAGTTCTGAGTTTCCCTGGGCTCCACTCAGCTATGCATGTATTTCCATTCTGGGATCCAAGCTGAAGAAGCTACTGGGATATTCTGTGCTCATAGTGGAGGATAGAAATGTGAGACAAACCATGTCATGGCATTTAAAGCTTCTGCTAATACATGAAAATGTGGACTTGGCCAAAGCATATGGCCAAGCCCAAAGTCCAAGTTGCAGCAAAATTTAATTAAATAATTCCATAGCATTGCACATTTCAGTATTTCCAATTTTTTCATTTCTTAAATATCTTCAGTAAAGATGTATGTATAAGGAAGATGATTGTAGCATTGATTGTAAAAATAACAAAACTTCAAACTACCTATTAATAAATGCTCATCTACAACAGAGAGACACATATTCCTCCTTCAGCAGGCACAAAAAAAGGACTATAACGTGATGGTAAGGAATACTTAATTCTATCACACAGTAGGTAACAAAAATATTCCAATCTATCATAGCTATGAAAGAGAGAAGAAAAATAAGGAGATAATCTACAGGGAGATGAGGGGTCTAGGGAGCATATTTGTTTTTTTCCCTTTCATTTTTTAACATAGGAAAGATTTTGACATATTTAATATCATTAGGAAGAATCGAGTAGAAATGAAGCAAACAACTTGCTGGAAAAAAGAAGAATAACTAATAGCATACATTTCTTGAACCCGTAGAAAGCAATAGTTTTTAAATCACAGGTCTGGCCTAAGACATCCAAGGGATATAAGTCTGTGTGTTGAGAAGGGTTAACACATAGACATACGTGTGTGTGTGTGTGTGTGTGTGTGTGATGAAGGGTTGTATGTATTGTACACTTCTTCCTAGAAAAATACATGTTGATTTATTTCATTTATTAAATAGATGCATATATATTAACTTAGCTTAATTTTAACCATTCTGTGGTAGACAAGCATTTAGGTAGTTTAAACTTTTGTTATGTTTACAATCAGTGCTAGAATGAAATTCCTAATTATACATATCTTTACTGAAGATACTTATAAATGAAAAAATTATAAAAATTTAAATGTACAACACTATGGAATTATTTAATTAAATTTCAGTATTCCACTTAATAAAATACTATGTGTATGGTGGCTGTGTCCCCACCCAAATCTCATCTCAAATTGTAACTCCCACAATTCCCACGTGTCATGGGAGGAACCCAGTGGGAGGTGATTAAATTATGGGGGTGGGTCTTTCTTGCACTGTTCTCATGATAGTGAATGAGTCTCACGAGATCTGATGGTAAAATGGGAGTTTCCCTGCACAAGCTTCCTCTTTGCCTGCTGCCATCCATGTGAGACATGACTTGCTCCTCCTCTTTGCCTTCCACCATGATTGTGAGGCTTCCCCAGCCACATGGAACTGTAAATCCATTAAACCCTTTTTCCTGTGTAAATTACTCAGTCTTGGGTATGTCTTTATCAACAGTGTGAAAATGGACTAATACACTGTGTATCCATTTAAAATCATTTTGTAAAAGACTATTGAATGACATATACTGCAGGTCATCAAGCAACTTAAACAATGTGATAATATACATAATATATATACAGTTGACCCTTGAACAACACAGATTTGAACTATATGATCCACTTATATGCAGGTCCACTTATATGTGGTTTTCCTTTCACCTCCACCACCCCTGAGACAGCAAGACCAATCCCTCCTCTTCCTCCTTTTTCTCAGCTTACTCAATGTGAAGATGATGAGGATGAAGATGTTCATGACAATTCATTTCCATTTAATGAATGGAGAATATATTTTCTCTTTTTAATGATTTTCTTAATAATACTTTCTTTTCTCTAGCTTGTTTTATTGTAAGAATACAGTATATAGCATATATAACCTAGAAAATATGTGTTAATCTACTACTTATGTTATCAATAAGGCTTCTTGTCAACAGCAGGCTATTCTGGTCAACAGTAGGCTATTAGTAGTTATGTTTTGGGGGAATAAATAGTTATACACAGATTTTTCGACTATGCAGGGGGTTGATGTCCTAACCCCTGCATTGTTCAAGAATCAATTGTATACATATATACACACACACACACACACATAAAAACACACATATATGTATACACAGAGTACACACAGAGAGAGAAATTAGATAGTACACAAATATGTCTAATACATGTAGTTGATTCTGGATAGGTGGATTTTTGCTTCTCTAGGCTTTTCTGGATATCCACTCTTTTTCAATGGCCTTATAATACTTTTATAATTGGGGGAAAAGTGAATGTTAAAAATGTGTTGCTCTTCACTAGATCACAGTAGGGCAGAGCAAAGCAGCACAGTAGAAAGGTTGACAGAACCAGCCCTGAAGGCTCCCCAGTGCAACCTGGACACTGGACCTTATTGCAGGTATGCCCTCAGGCCAGGTACTCTTTCTCTGCCTCAAGGTCCTCATCTCTAGAATAGAAACAATAATTATTCCATCGGGTTTAGTCGATATTAAAGGGAAATAATAGGTAAAAAATACTAAGCCCAGTAAACTGGCTATAGTTAGTGCTTTAAAACTCTGAACTTTCGGCCAGGCATGGTGGCTCATACCTGTAATCCCAGCACTTTGGGAGGCTGAGGTGGGCAGATCACGAGGTCAAGAGATCAAGATCATCCTGGCCAACATGGTGAAACCCCGTCTCTACTAAAAATACAAAAATTATCTGGGAGTGGTGGCGTGTGCCTGTAGTCCCAGCTACTTGGGAGGCTGGAACAGGAGAATCGCTTGAACCTGGGAGGCAGAGCTTGCAGTGAGCCAAGATTGCGCCACTGCACTCCAGCCTGGCAACAGAGCGAGACTCCATCTAACAAAAATAAAAAATAAAAAATAAATCTGAACTTTTTTTAAAAAAAAAGGTACTATCTTTCTTCTTTCAGTTTGGAAAGGTCTTCCGAAATTATCAGTGTTGGCAAGAATGAGGTGAAACAGGTGCTTTAATATGCTACGGTGGAAGTGCAGATGGGTACTTTCTAGAAAGTAACTGTGCAATATATTAATACTCTTGTTCCTATAATCTCAATTTTTAGGATTTTTACCTAAGGAAACAGTCCATGATAAGTAAGAGATTCATGATATCAGGATTCGAATGAAGTCTTATGTATAATGAGGAAAAACTGGAAATATCTTCAACATTCAATGATAAAGGAATAATTAAATAAATGTCAAAGATAATGTAATAAAAAAGGAAAAAACTCATAAAACTATTTCGAAGTGACTTTTAAAAACTAAGAATTAAATAAGTAACTTAAAAATGCTGAAAAGTATGATTCCAGGAGTATATATGTCAATAAATATAATAAAATAACAGGTAGTAGGAATGTAACTAATTTTATTAATTTGCAAACCAGCTTTTTTCACACTTTCTTACAATAAGTATTAGTTAATTTTATAGTCAATCCCCAATTTTTTAAATGTAGAGACATTTTTAAAATAAAGAAAATTTATTTCCTTTGTATACTTTATTGATCTTTGGGAAGGAAAGGAAAAAGGGAAAAAATCCTTTCTGGAGAGTATATTTCAACTTCTTGTTGCCAAAGCAGTCTCAGAAAAGAGGGTCTCACAGACTTCAATCTCATTCAGGAAAGCAGCCATTGAAGGGGTTTTGTATGGCCTGAAAACAGCCAGGGTCTCCTGAAGCTTGGAAGGGAGTGGCTAAGGCAGTAACAACCTTCACTTTGTAGAGGTGCACCCCTTTCTATGGTCTTCTTGTGGACTTTTCCAGCCAGGTCAACCTCACAGAATGAGAGACCGTCAAAGGTTATTTCTAAGCTTGATTTAGCAGACCAGATACTGAGGAGGTGGATAAATGTGGTCCTGGCTAACAGGTGCTGCATAGAGGAGCAGGAAAAGCCTGTGCTTGGCCATCTTATAAGCTTGGCTTACCTTCAGGTTTCCTTTTCTCCCTGTTTCCTTCTAGTTGAGTAACCATAGTAAACTTACTTAATCTCCTTGGGCCTCAGTTCCCACAGCTATAAAACAGAGGTTATAATCTCCACCTCATAGTGCTATGAACAGGGCTTCTATCCAGACAGCACACAGTGTTAACAGCTGTGTCGATCATTAAAATATTAAAATGCTTTACTACAAGTTGGTGAATTGCCACTTCTGGAGCCCACGCAGTGTTTCCCATGGCCATCTATCCACACCTCTCCATTACCCTCCAACCAGAGACACAAATGGGGCCTTCAGGTCTCTACTCCAGCACTAATGCCGGTGCCATTTGAACAACCTGTGAAGAAGCCATATTAGTTGTTAAATGTTTTGGATATTATCCCTGGTTGTGGGAATAAAAGATGAACAAGATGATTTCCATAGTTGAGATTGTAGACCATAGAGATTTGGAACTTTTTAGCAAAAAGTTTATACTTATAGCACACATACACACACACACACACACACACACACTCTCTCTCTCTCTCTCTCTCTCTCTCTCTCAGGTCAATAGTATATTTTTCTCCCATGATACCAAGAAACTTCCCCTTATAAGGGAAGAAAGACTTGAGAAGGTTAAAGAGCAGTGAGTAGCGTGACCCCCAGAGCAGTTCTCGTAGCTTCTAGACAGTGCCTAACCTGAACTCAGAAGAGTGGGCAAGTTCAACCATTCACTAAGCTTCATTATGAAATCATCAGAAGTGGCCTTCCTTAGCCCTGCTACTTGCAAATGAAAAAGAGAACTAGATTTTTCTTTTACGTTAAAAAACAGATTTTCTTAAGAGAATGTAGATGGCCTTGGATTTTAATAGATCATCTGAGAGTTCTTGACACAGATGGAGTTTAAGAGCACAACTTTTGGCCTCTCTTGCTTCAAGCCTAGACTGCTAATTCCTCAGAAAAAAGGCTCTAAGAAAAAACTCTTTAACTTATGATTCTGGTCTTTTCTTAAGGGCGTTTGTTCCATTCCTTAGCAAAGACAGGTCTAGGACAACCTGCTCAGAGATATTTCATAAGAATTATCACTAATTCTGGGATCCCCCTCTTCCAATAATGAACAACCAACACTCTTACCCTTCTCCTCTAGAACTTTTTGTTTTATTTAGCTTGTATGAGATAATATTGAGGAACAGGAATACCAAAACTCTAAAACAATTTTGTAAAGAAAAACATTGTCTAGATTTTCAAGAAAGATACACATTAGTGATACTAAAGTAAATGCAACTTACACAAGAATAACTTCTTTCTTGGGCTTGATTAGTGTTCTACAAAGAATAGCATGTGATATTAAACTGGGGCAGCTTCTGGGCGTACTGGTATTTGGCTGGAGTGAGAGCTATACTAATCTGAGTGTATTTAAATTGGAGAAAGTTCAGATTTTCTTTTCCATGTGCTAGATTTCCTGTCAAAAATGTGACTCTCTTAAATGCAGTATGTTCTATTCATTCCTCAGGCCTTCTAAAGTACTGGGGAAAAAGAGAACAAGCCAAAATCTTGTGCCCATATTTTTATTTTGGAATTGAGTTTGCACAGCTATTATATCATTTTGGAAACCTGATGCCCAAAAGGCCTCAGCATCTCTAAAGACAATTTCATAAGCTACCTATTGTTTTGTTTTGCTTGTTTTTTTCATCAGGCATCAGAAAACCTTCTGAACCTCATAACCAGACTTTGGATGAGGGCAACATGCACTTTTCACAGGTGTTCTGTCTGTGACAAAGGACAAATTACGTCTCCAAAAAGACTCATCTGCTAGCTTTTTCTGGTGACTTCTATTTCAAGGTCTTCTCTCTCTCCCTAATTAGCTTTCCCAAATGGACTGTTTAATGCATAACTAATCTTGAACTTGCTCTTTTCTCTGACTGAAGAGAAAATTGCACTTCATTTTGTTGAGCTATGGTGCTTATGTTGCACATTTATCAACGAGTGATATTTTAGAATTCTAGATGACAGCTGTTCAGAGTTTCCTCACTGTCAATATTAGATTGGGAATTACTAATGGTGAATATATAAACCCTTTTTAACATGCAGTCTAATCAAAATTGTTCTAAATATTTAGCTTCCTAAATTCAAATTATTTTCCAAAGTATATTAGTCTAATGAAACGTTCTTTTTGGGATCTAGAGGAAAGTTGAAAGCATTTATAACATTTATCACATGGCCAAATATGTAATTGATAATAATATAATTCAGTGTATTGATCTGTCTTCTTAGCGCTGCACCTACATCATCTTAATTTATTTCCACTATTTTATTTTTGACAATAAATAAAATACTTCAAAAAATTTTGGTCTGAAATAAATGGCTATGCTTGTTTTGTGTTTTTTGATTAAAGGAATTTTTAAAAATGTTTGCCTTATTCTTCTGCAAGTAAAGAAGTGGAACAAAGTAAGTACAAACAAGCTGAAATACAACCGGCAAATAGAATTCACAACATGCTTCCTTTCAATGATTGATACCACACTTAGATGGGCAACAAAAAAGGGGTCTCCTGTGTCTCTGCAAGCAGGCAGAGTTCCCTTGAAGGGAGCAGGAATCTGCAGGGGCCTGGATGATGAGGTACCAAGGGGACCAAAGGCCCAGGATATTGGAAAAATTTCTCTAACATCTCTTTCTAAGAGCTATAGTCCTTACCTTTTTTAAAACAGGAATCTTGCATTGAATGGATAGCACAAACAGAAGTTAAAAATCCCTAAGTTTGAGGGTGGAAGGCTATGAAGCAAGGAAATACTGAATTGGAAAGAGCTGCAAAATCAAAGAATGAGTGATGACATGAAATAGATGTTATGGGGGTGACCTCACAGAAAGTGGAGGTCCTTATCAGGTAGAAGGGAAGGGGAGAAGAGAAAGTTCCAAACATAAGGAAATTGCAGAGATAGATGAGAGCTCGGAAGTTAAGTCTACATCATTTCCATCTAGTTGTACAGATCTGTCTCCACCTGAATGCAACAGGAAGGTAAAATGAGATTTGGTCTCAGTTTAGGCTGAGGTCCCAATGCAATAGGTAGAAACAACTTCTTCCAGGTTCCAAAATGACATACAAGGCTATTTATGGACAACGTGTAATGGATGTAGTCTAAATCTGGTTTTGCAAATCTTGGCCTCTCTCAAAAAATATATATAAAATGAAATTAAATGCTTGGAAAATTGCAGTTAGAGAAAAAAATTCTTTAGGAATAATTGGTATAGTGCTGAGTCTCAACTCTTCCTGCACTCTCCACTCCTGAAGGGAAAGGGATGAATGTTGCCTTCTCCTGACTTCAAATCTAGTGAGGAGGCTTCAGATAAACCACAAGGAGAACCTGTGATGTGACCTCTGATACCAGACTGGTATGTGACTAGTGCCTGAGAAATCTAAAGGTTAATTTTATGGCTAGGGCTGGATGCCTACCAGGTGCTCAAAGGAAAAATGGGTTATGTTTTAGGAAGCTATTGCATTTAAAAATGGAGGTGTACCACAATATACCCAGGGGCTGTGAGATAAAGGCAAAGTGATTAACAGAAGCATGTGCCCACATCCAGGGAGACTTCCAGCAATGGATGTGTCCAAAGAACCTATGAAAATGCTCCAGGACAAAATCAACTGTAAATGTCTATTATAGATTGATGCCAGTCAATAACGCTTCCTCCCACCCTCTTGCCTCCCCTCCCTTCCTCTTACCTTATCAGGGAGCTGGGGAGGAGGGCAGGGGAGAACCGACAGAGTCATGAAGCCAATCACTTCCTGCTCGCTTTTCCACCTTGGGCCCTGACAGGCCAGTGCTGGATGAGGAAAGAAACTTTAACTTTGGATGAAATTTGGAGTTTTGGCTGGACATCCAGGTTACTAAACTGAGATTACTCCACAGATTAAAGTATCTAGAGGATATTTTATTTTCTAAGAGTAACCAGGAAAGTCAATGGCACTTGCTCCTCATTTCAGCTGGGACAGAGAAGAACCTGCCCTCAGAGTGGTTGTGCTTTCAGCAGTTGTGGAAAAAAAATTGTTTTGATTGTCCCTTGTTTGTTCAATGCAATGCTGACATAAAAATGAGCATAAACATATAAACAGGCAGGTGAAACGGTGAAAGTTGCCTGTAGAATAACTCTAGAAATGAGAAGGCATTTCACTGAAGAGAAGTGAAATTTGGAAAGTGTGAAAATCTTCTGGAGATACAAAGGCAAGAATCGCCATTGCATTTAGGAAAATAGCAGAGTAGAACTAAAGGGACCTCTGGTAACTGCATCTGCTTCCAACTGTGTCTTATGAAAAGTACTATCTCTGGGCCAGGCACAGTGGCTCACACCTGTAAACCCAACACTTTAGGAGGCCAAGGCAGAGGATTGCTTGTGACCAGGAGTCTGAGTTTGCAGTGAGCAATGATCATGCCACTGCACTCCAACCTGGATGGACAACACAGTGAGACTCTATCTCTCAAAAAATAAAATATAATAATAATTTCTGGACTGAAAGCCAACTTCCTTTTCTTGGGGAAAACAAACATATAAACAGAGAGGTTTATATGTTATATATTTAGAGTTGTCTGCTGATATGGAAATAAGTATTCCTCAGTTAACTCATCAAATAAAAGGGAGTGAGATTTGTAGACGAACAACTGATCTCGCTTCTGGAGCTATGTGTTCCATAACATGCAGAAAGTTGGTGTTTCAATATAAAGCAGTCCTATGTATGAGTTCGGTTTACAAGTTCTTCCAGAATCCAATTATTGGGATATTCTGAAAATTCCTGTGTCAAGGGTCTGAGAATTCACACCCCTAGCTATAAGAGTTCACGAACCTTGCCACACTCATTTAAACAATAACTTTAAGAGAGTCATGGGGTTGGAGTGTGGGAGCGGAATGAGCATCCTGTGACTAAAAGACAAGATTAACCAGCCTGGTATATCTCATAAACCATCCCCATCGCCTCTCCACTCTCCTTCTCAATTAACAATTATGAAAGACTATTATTAGATACAATCTTGGCTCTTCCACTAACTAGTGGAGTAATCAGGACCAAATCATTTGCTCTTCTAGACTTTACTTTTCCCATTTGTTAAATGAGAGCTAGGACTAGATAAGTGGTATAGGTGGCACAAAACAGATCAGTTATTTATTTATTTACTTACTTACTTATTTATTCATTGAGATAGAGTCTTGCTGAGTCGCCCAGGCTGGAGTGCAGAGGCGCCATCTCACTATAGCCTTGGACCCCCAGGCTCAAGCCATTTTCCCGCCTGAGCCTCCTTAGTAGCTGGGATGACAGGGACGTGCCACCACACTCTGACTTTTTTTATTTTCATTTTTGTAGTCTCGCTATGTTGCCCAGGCTGGTGTGGAGCTCCTGTATGGCCGGAATTACAGGTAGTCGTGAGCAACCGCGCCCGGCCCAAATCTGTTATTTAAAAGCATATCCAGAGGCGGCGTGCCTGCCAGGCATTGAGCGCCTGGGACCTGCACGGGAGCTGGCGGCCCGGGGATCCGGCAGGTGCTGAGGCTGGCAGCCTGCGGGCTGGCCAGGGGCTTGGTCCCAAGGTTCTGCTTCGCTGGCACAATGGGGAAGCCGCGCGCAGCCGAGCCGTGGGCCTGGGCGTGGGGCACGCGGCCGGATCTCAGCGTCTGGGACCCCAACTGGGACAGGCGAGAACCACTGTCTCTGAACAACCTAAGGAAGAGGAACGTGGAATCTGGAGAAGAGCTGGCGTCCAGGCTGGACCACTGCAGAGCCAAGACCACAGCGTACATCCTCCTCATCACGCGTTGCCAATACCATGTGGATGGCTCCCTGGAAAAGGACTGCGGTCTGAACCCGCTGGGTCGTGAACCAGTAGAACTAACTGGACTCCAATTTGCAAGCTTGGGGTTGAGGTTTAATAAAATCGTCCATTACTCCATGACCCACCCCATAGAAACCACTGGCTTCAGCAACAGGCACCTGCCAAACGTCTGCAACTTCCACACAGACTTGGGGCGGGAAGCCCCCTCGTCAAGCCAGCCTGGCAGCATATCACTGGAAGCGGCCACTGGGCATGTTGTGAAGATGGAGTGCGGATCGAGGCAGCGCTCCGAAACTGCATCCCTCGGGGGATGCCAAGCAGGGGGAGGATAATTAGGACATCTTCCGATGTCACGCCAATGTCATTCGTTGCCGGTGACAGGGCACAGCGCTGCAGTTTCCTCCGGAAGCCTGGCTCCATTGCTCCCTCAACAATGGCAGTATCACCCACCTGGTGATCCGACCCAATGGCCGAGTAGCGCTCAGGACCCTCGGGGACACGGAGTTCATGCTCCCTGACGGCATCACCCAGTCCTGAGGGCAGTCCACACGACTCTGCCCTTCTCAGCTCAAGACCTGGCTCTGGCTTTTCCTTCCCTCTGTCCTCCCATACAGACTGCATTGCAGTTACGTGCTGTTCTCGAGGAGGCGGACAGAAAAGTAGAAATCTCTCAAATGCTGCATTTGGGTACTTGTTTCTGGCCCAGGCTGCCAAGAGAAAAATTCAGATCAGATAACCTGACTTCTTTGCAAGGCTTTCTATATTACCATGACCTGCCAGGACGACCGTGTGGGGTTTAAGGTGAAAATTCAGACGAAACTCGGGCCTGCTTTGGGGACTGAATGAGGCCTGACCCAGGCCATCACTTTGACGACCACAGCAGGCTGTCGCTGAGGGTCCGCTGGGCTCCGTGGGCAAAGCCTGTCAGGCACGAGGGTAAGTGAGGCACACGGAGAAGAAGGGCACGGAGGTTTTGTTCACAACTCACTTCACGTCACATTCTTTTAATTTCTTAAAACCCTTTTGTCACTTAAATATTTATCCATTATAGATTTTCCTCATCTGGGTTCTTGCTTTGAAAACCAATTTCTCACTCCAAAGTTACAGATCCCTGATGATTCTGAATCTGAATTCATCTAAGTTATTAGGCCTTTGAGGGCTCAAGGACTTACCAACTACACAGGTGACCATGGGCAGGTGAGGGATGAAATGAGTCTGCAGAGGTGGTGTGACCTTCGACCTTCATGCTGGTCTCAAGGGAGGGGTGACATGCTGGTGACAACCCAGCAGGAGGAGATTATCCTTATTCAATATTAAATCCCAGGCTGACAGCTCAATCCTAGTTTGCTTCTGATTAATTTTTTATGCTTGGGGATTGAAATATTTAAACGTGATATGTCTATCTCAAATATTTACTACAACCATCCTATTAATTTAGAAAAAAACAATTTCTACAACATGATTGTGAACATTTTCTGCAGTCAATACAACTAATTGGGATAGTTAATCTCTTTCTTTGTCAACTTTGGAAATGACTACGTCGTAAAAATTACTGGTTTAAAAAAATTAAAAATACATAAAAAATAAAAACATATCCAGAGCCCATCACTAGAGATTTGTGATTCAGTTGATGAAGACTAGGATCCAGGAATCTGCATGTTCACACATTTAAACTGATTCTGATGCAGATGATCAAAACAAAAATTAAAATACACAACCTCGAAGGTCTCTTGCAATTTTAACCCTTCTTCTGTTCTAGTCTATAACAACTGTTTATTGCTCACTTAGAGAATGCTTGGTGCCTTACAAAATCTAGTGTACTCAATGAATATAGTTTTATTTGAAATCCATACTCACTGGGTGCTGGAATTGGTTAACAAGGATTCCAGTCATCATAGCATATTATAGCATTCTGCTGGCTGGACATGGTAGTCTTGATTTTTCCTGGTTCGGGTTGCTTCGATGGTTGGACTGAAAGATTCCCATCACTATGGGATTCTATGATTCTGATTCTAATTCTGTCATATTATTAGGTCTGATTCTAATTCTGTCATCCATTAGGAGTTGCTAACTTTTCTCTGTTACTTGGCTAAACATAAGTGTACTCCCTCAGAAGGTCTCCAGGAAGTTCTCCATGTGGTTAAGAATGTTGATGTTGATGGTTCAAAAGTTACACACTCAGAGTGAAAATATAGCTTTATTTATTCTCTACTTGTTATATAAAGATGCCTCAGTTTTGGACAATTCAAAGTTTAAGCTCCTTCTAAGTATTCCTTTCCTCTCATACTTCCCAAACTGGCACCTGGACATACAGGTATGCCTATGTATCACACATAAAATAAATGAATTGTCCTTAGGGATAGATACTGCCTCTGAGTCCTTGCTGGTCTCCGACATGTTGTAGCTTGTTTGGTCCGGTGCCCAGGAAACAGTGGTGGTGCCCACAGAGGTGTGGTTTGTCCCACCTGCTTCCCTCAAATGCTATGCTGGCATCCCCTGCTGAAGTCTAACTACATTCATGACCTCTTCCTTCTAACCCTAGTCCTCTTCTGGTCTACTGCTTCTTCCATTTCTCATTCATGTCAAGGATACAGAATATTGGAGGATAGGAAGAAATGAGGTGATATCTAAAGCTCAGCCCTCTAGACAGCTCACTCAGCCATTTCCGCCATCCAGCCTGGCACCATGTTAGATGCAGTGCCACGCCAACTGTGGGATGCTCTGAAGCACAGGCTGGGATACACCTGCTGTCCTGGACCATGTTTCTACCACACCTTCCAAGAAACTACTACCCAAAGGGGACAAGAGAGCTGGCATAATCACGTCTGATGGCTTGTCTTTCTTCTCTTTACTCCTTCCAACCATCTCCTCTCAGAAATGTAAGGGGCTTTCCCTATTCTTAGATAGAAATGTCCGTTGCAGCATGTATCGGTCCTCTCTACATAATGGCTTATAGTAAAATTCAGTGATCCAGATTCCCTAGGCTTAGCATTTGATTTGTAAATGAAATTTTGGCAAATTTAAACAACATTTTTCCCCTCTCAGCAAAGCCTGGATTTCAATATTATGTTCTCACACTGAATTTTTTAAAATATGGTTTTTCATGGATGGCCAAGAAATGACTTCTCTGTTCCAACCTCCCATAAAATGAAGTCCAGTGATTTAATAAGTGCAGAGCTGCATAGCAATGTGATTTCTGAAAATGAAAAATGTCAACTTAACATTTGCGAAAATATTATTCCTGTAAAAATAATTCTTGGCTGGGCGCGGTGTCCCAAGCCTGTAATCCCAGCACTTTGGGAGGCCGAGACGGGTGGATCACGAGGTCAGGAGATCGAGACCATCCTGGCTAACATGGTGAAACCCCGTCTCTACTAAAAAATACAAAAAACTAGCCAGGCGTGGTGGTGGGCGCCTGTAGTCCCAGCTACTCGGGAGGCTGAGGCAGGAGAATGGCGTGAACCTGGAAGGCAGAGCTTGCAGTGAGCTGAGATCCGGCCACTGCACTCCAGCCTGGGCGACAGAGCAAGACTCTGTCTCAAAAATAAATAAATAAATAAATAAATAAATAAATAAATAAATAAAATAATTTTCTAGATAGGTCTGCCTTTGGAAAACCAAAAGCTAAGAAAATAAATTATACAAGTATAACTGTTGCATCAAGGGCCATAGATGGCAAACTGCTTAAGATCAAGCATCATTGAGTTTACATATATTTGGTTCTCTTGCAGATGCTACAATCATAGAAACATAAGAAATGCAGGACTTAAGTGATCCTGACAGTGAAATTTGGTAAAATTAAGAGAGATGATTTTTCCTAGGAAAAAGACAAGATTAACAGTATCAATTCTCTCACAAATTGGCCCAATCTAGCACTCCAGCCTTACCTCCCCCTCCTCACCCGTGTCAACCTACTCTTCCTACAAAGCCAGCAGACCCATGGACCTTCAGATCCACCAACTGCATTCCTATATCTATGTCTTTGCTCCCACAATCCCCTCCATGGGATGCCCCTAGGCAGTAGGGCTCTGAAGATTAGCGAGCAAATTCATGAGGATTAAGTGAGTATCAATAAGCATGCCTCCTGTTTCTACCTCCATCAAACACAGGAATCATGTGTTGTTACAAGAATGGAAGTACTATATTTAGTTAGGCTCCTCGTACCAAAAAAAACCAGTGGATCATAGTGGTATCTTACTTTGAGGGAAAAAGAGATTATATCCAATTACCGTTTTCTATAATTTGTCTTTTCTTTTTAGAAAGACTTCTGAGTAGGAGCCACAGGCGGAGTCTGGCTCTGAGGTGGGGGAGAAAATGGAAGAATAAACACTGAGCAGGAAGCAGGGAGACCACGGTTGTTACCATAGTGATGAGCATTGAGTCCGGATGGTGCTGTTGCCAGCTTGTGCTAGTGAGTGGGAGAAAACCACTTTCCTTCTGGACTAGTAGAGTTGAGGACAGAAATATCTGAGATGACCAATTTAACTTGCTACTTGACAGTCTAAATTCTATCTCTGTAGATATAGCCAGTGTTTATTAAGCACCTACTAAGTGATGCATAATAAATGGCAAATAATTGGCAATGTGCTGGATGTATTAGAGGCTTTGATGTATGTAGACCCAGAAATTTAGGGACTAACATTCCCATTTTAAATATAAAATAAAATTTCAAGAGACTAAATAATTTATTTGTTATTTAATGACCTAGCTAGTAAAAGAACAGGGCCAAAATTTATAGCCAGATCATTAATTTAATTCAATCTAATTTATTTTCAGTGTAAACCTATTTCCACCAGGCCACAACTATGCCTGTCAAATGATATGGCAGGAAAATTATATCCCTTTGAATAATGCAAACTTAGAGAATCCATGGTGGTTACCCCAGACTTTGACATTTTAGTTTTCCCTGTTTTGCAAGTTTCCTAGAAAATAATCGATGTTAAAGCTTTCTTTCCTTCATTTATAAACTGAATGAGTTTTCTGATAAACATCTTTTTCATATGTTTATTCGTGAACTATAATTATTCATTCTTAGTTAAAATGATTAGAAAATAATCCTAAATGACAGGTTTCAATGTATTTGGCATTAATGTGACAGTATCAAAATTTACTGACAGTAATATTGACTTATAGACAGACAAAGTTCATGAAATTATTTCCTACATTCTTTTTTTTCCAAAATCGAAGCACCTTTGAATCTGTAACAACCATCATTTCTTACCAGTAAACACAAAAAAGAATATCAAAAAATTAAAGACCCCTATAATTCCACTTCCATTCCCTTCCTTACTCCCCAAGTAAAAACTGTTTGTGTTTACCCTTTTTGAACATTTATGCACAGTACAGTGGTGAAAAGTGTGAATCCACATTCTGACTTTGTCACTTACTAGCTATGTGACTAGACAAATTAGTCTCTTAACCCTCAATTTCTTAACTGCAAAATAGTAAATAATATTACCCAACACATACGAATGTTATATGTAATAAATCATATAATAAGACAAATTATGTTAAGTGCTTAGTGCAGTACTTTAGCACTTTATAAATGGTAGCATACATATGTATGTATCTCTCTTTATACATATTGTTTACATAAACGAATTATGCTACACATATTGAGCCATAACTCTCATTTAACAAAATTTCTTAAGCCATATTTACACATCTATATATAAGACTACCAGTTGCTGCATAACACTCCACATTGTGAATATAAAATAATTTTATTTAAGCATAATTAATGAATATTTGAGTTGTTTATGGTTTTAATCTCAATAGAAGCATTGGCAAACTGTCAACAAATGAAGAGATAAGAAATATTTTAGGCTTTGCAGTCCATTCAGTCTCTGTTGCAGTTATTCAAGTCTATTGTTGTAGCATAAAAAGAGCCAGAAACAATACAAAAACAAACAGGTATGGCTCTGCTCCAATATTTTCTATTTCCAAAACAGGCAGTGGGCTTGATATGGCAATGGGCTGCAGAGTTTGCCAATCCCCAATATAATGTTCTGATTGATACTGTAGTACTTACATTTTTTTCTTACTTCTCCTGTTACTTGCTTTTAAATCATACACACACACACACACACACACACACACACACACACACACACACACACACTGTCTTATCTGCTCAGGCTGTGATAGCAAAAGACCAAAGACTGTGTGGCTTAACCAACAGGAATGTATTTCTCACAGTTTAGGAGGCTGACAGTCTAAGATTAAGGTGCCTGCTGATTTGGTGAGTACTCTCTTCCTAGCTTGCAGACGGGACTTCTGGGTATGTCCTCACATGACAGGGAAAGACAGAGTGGAGGAAGAGGGAGAAAAAGAAAAAAAAAATCTCTGGTGTCTCTTCCTACAAGAGCAATAGTTTCATCACACAAGCCCCAACTCTCATGACCTCATCCCTCCTTAATTACCTTCCAAAGATGCATTTCAAAATACCATCGCCTTGAGGGGTAGGACTTCAATACATTAATTTGCGGTGGGGTGGAACACAAACATTCAGTTCATAGCACTTTGAATACAGAAACCGATTTTTAAATTGCAAATCTTGATAGGCATCATATGATTTTCTACAATTTACACTCCTACCAAAGAATGAGAGAAAGCCCAGGTTCCTACCTCTCATCACCCGCAGTTGTAACTCATTTGATTCTTTAGTAATCTGATAGGAAAAACATTACATGTCATTTTCATTTGAATATCTTTGTTCATAAGGATAAAATCTTTTCCTATGTTTATTGGTCAACTATTATTTCTTCATTTGGGAATTTTCAGTACATATCTTTTTTCAACTTTTCTAGGTTAATATTTTTCTCATTGATTTCTGTCAGTTGTTTAGAGATGCTAACTCTTGCCTATCAAGACTTATCCACATCACACTTTCCCATGGCATCCAGCTTGACCTTTATAATACTCATTATACTCAAAAGTACTTGGTCAATGTGGGCTAGATGGCAAGGTCCATGAGGTCATGATGACTGCTTATCTTATTCAGGGTTTAGTACCTAACACTGACTGTAGTGTCTGGGGCATACCTGGTGCTCCAAAACTGTTTGCTGAATAAATCAATAAATAGCACATATTTTGCAAATATTTACCACTGTATATTGTTTTGTTTTTCTGTTAATTTATTATAGCATCTTTGACCACATCATTTTTAATTTTTATAACCAAATTTGTCTATTTTTCTTTACAGTTCTTAAGTTCATTTTATGCATAGAAAGTCCTTCTACACTCCCAAGTCATTAAAATACATTTCTTGTATTTTTTCTATTGTATATATATATTTGCAATTAAATATCTAATCTATAAATTATTTTTGTATCTGTTTAAGGTAGATAAACAATTTAATTTTTTCTATATAAGGACTATACTATTTATTGAGTGATCTACGTCTTTACCACCAATGCGAAATGCAATCTTTATTATATTCTAGATAGAATAAATTTTTAATATACGTGTGTTTCAGTGTGTGGTAGGGTATATCTCTGTTTTTCCTATCTAAAACTTTTTTCCCCCTATTCTCATGCAAGGACATTTCCAGGTAAATATGGTTTCAATTTGTCAACTCTCTGTTGAATCAGTCAGTCACTCCCTACAGAGAGAGTAAGCCAGTTAAGCAGGACACTGGAAGAGGAAAAATCATCTTTCAATCTAGCTTTACTCATTAGCTTTAAGTTGCACAGCTTAAAAGGATTCATAATCATACCTGTCTGACCTGCTTCACAGAGTTATTGTGAGACTCAAGAGTGCAGATTGATCTGCATATTTAAAGTGCCCTAAAAATTAAAAGTTTCTGAGACGTGAAAATTATTCATATTCCCCACTATTGACAAGTATCCAGTTTATTTCATCTTGAGAAGATGACTCAAACCTACTGGAACTGGATGAATAAGGTTCTGTGGTAAATGGAGGCAAATCACTGAAAACATCTTCCTGTTTTTATTCCAAGCAGGTGGAATAAGTAGTCCCGTCAAATGAATCCAATACTCGAGCGGTTCTTGGCTAGTTCTGTGCCTCTGTCATCCTGGCACACCGCCTTGTCTATCAGGAGTCAGCACACTCCCTCAGCCGTTTCTTCTCCGGCAAGACCACAGGGAGGTGGGGAAAGCTCTGATGTGCGTCTCCACAGGGGCCGTGGGATGGGTTGGATGAATGTATTTTGGGTGCTACATTTGTTTCCTGAGGCTGTTGTTGTTACAACAAACTGGGTTGTTGGAAAAAAGAGACACTTACTCTCTCACAGTTCTGGATGCCAGAAGTTGCAAACCAAGCTATTAGCCAGGCCACACCCCCTCTGGAGAATCTAGGGGAGACTCCTCCCTGGCCTCTTCCGCCTTCCGGTAGCTGTCAGCATTCGTTACCTCGCGAACGCATCACTCCCAGCGCTGCCACCATGATCATGTTTCCTCCTCCCTGTGTCTTCTCCTATTCTGCCTCCGACAAGCATGTTTGTCATTGGATTTATGGCCCACCTAGATAATCCAGATGATAGCCTCTCACGGTCTTTAACTTAATCACATACGCAAAGGCCCTTTTTCCAAGTAAGGTTGCATTCACAGATTCAATGGATTAGGGCATGGAGATATCTTTTCAGGAGCCACCACTCATGTCGCTACCTGTGCCCCGTATCTTCAGAGGAAGTAAATGTAAACGGGCTCTGCCAACTTGTGCTTTGCCAACTTGAGTCTCAATAGGACACAGCTGAAATTAGCCAAATGGGAGCTCACTCTCAAATGATGGGCTTGAAGTTCTGACATTTTGCTGTTCCTAAAATATACACATAACTTCTGTCAGATTCAAACTTGACTGAGGTTGCATTTTAAAAGGATATACATTTAATTACTTCCTCTCTGCTCCCACTCCAAATCTTCATACTCTAAATTGAAGAGTCAAGACAGCATCACCAAATTACACATGCTTCCTGCTTCAAACCACCACGATGCATTGTGGAACAAGGTGAAGTTCCCGTAAGCAGACACCTTATCAAATCCACCCTATGTGAAACTCATTGCTTAAGTACTTCTTACAAAGCAGTCATTATATTTTCATAAGCAGTCCTTTCCCTTAATCTTTCAGGGCAAAGCTACACCAGGACTGATTTTTAACCACAGATAGCAAAAACTAAGATTTCTTGAGATCTAAAGACATTTCTCCTCTTAGTACTTCAATTGAAGAGAATCTCCTCTTCTGCAGGTTCCCACACTGATCTGAAGCCGAAGGCATTTATGAGCTGTGGTTGCTGGTTCCCAGGTCAAAACTCAGCTGTTTTCATGTAATCCTTTCAAGATTTTTCAGATCACTCTTAAAATTTGGGCTTTAACCACTCCAGATAAAGTTTCAGGTACATTTTTTTTCAGGCTTATGTTGTTTCTGGGAAAGGAAACCCTGGCATTTACAAAACCAAAACAAAACCAAAATAAGTTTTGCATTAAACAGATCATTTTGTTCCCATCCCCAAATATCTATCTACCCAAAGGTGCCATAACCACAACATGGAGAAGTCGGACTTCAAAAGGTTATTGGAAAGAGCTGCAAGCATTGCCATAGAGACTCACTTAAAATGCATTTTATTTCATCTGCTAAAATAGTTTTTTGCAACCAGAAAAAGTGTTTAGGAAACCTTCTAATTTGGAAAGTTGGCAGTGTAGCTTTAATCAGTAGACCAGGAAAAAGAGTTCCTAGGAGGTGTAGTGACTCCTCCAAGGTCCCACAGCTACTTTTGCAGAATTTGAGACTGAAATCCAGGTTGCCAGATCCCAATCTGGTGTTCTCTCCATTACTGTTGCATCATTTCATTCTCTTTTGTAATAAAAATACTCCCTGAAATGACAACTTTAGGACTTCCATCTGAAGTGGAAGGATAGTGTTAAGAACTCAACATCTACAGAGAGACAAGACGGCAGCGACTTTTTTCTGTAAAGGAACATATAGTAAATATGTTCAGCTTTGCAGGCCACACAGTCTCTGTTAAAACTACTCAACTCTGCCTTTGCAGCCATAAGGCAGCCACAGAAAATACGTAAACAAATGGTATCACTGTGTTCCAATAAAACTTTATTTACAAAAACTGGCAGCGGGCTAGCTTTGGCTTGTGGACTATAGTATGCAGACTCCCAGATAGACAGAAGTTTTTCATCAGCCTTCATTTTCCTGTTCTGTAAAATGGGTATAACAATAGCATATACTTTATAGGGTGGCTGTGAGGATTAAATGACAGAAGGTATGCTAACTGTCTTATAGTACCTACCTGGCACATGACACAAAAAATGTTAGCTGTTATCATTATTATCATCATTATTTAATTTCTGACTGTGCCTTCTGAAAAAGGATGAGAAACAAAGGTATCACCATTTAGCAATCCTTTCTTTTTCTCCCGCCCCCAGACAAGTCAAGATTTACCCACTGCCATGAGCCACCCTCTAATGCTTTACAAACTTCATCAGGTAGGCGACTGTCACAATCACACAGATGGCAACATCAGACTTCATGCTCCCAGGGCTCTGCAAGCCTGAGACAGACAGTTTGCCTTCTATTTGGAACCCTGGCAAATTCTGAATTCCTATACCCTCCTGCCTGGCTCCTTGAAACCAGGTGCTCAAATAGATAGTTTTCTTTTTAAACTTAGAACAGTTTTTATTTTCACTATTTATTTCTAGAGATTTTAATGAAGCCAGGTGCACAGTTTCAAAGGCCAGCCATTATTTCTCGTGCCACTCTGCCCCTTGTGTTCCCCTGTAATTTGAAATTTTGTATTCCAAAGAGCTTTATGTTTCCTTTACTTGTCAAAGCTACAAGAACTAACTAAGGCATGTGCTTATGTGCCTATGTGCTTATGTTTCTACAACTTCATAGAAACCCCACTCGTTACCCATGGTGGAGACAGGGTGGTTTCAGGATAAGGTGGCCTACTCTTCCACTTCGGGTAGTTTTCACTTAATTGCAAAACCTCATCATTATTACACTTCAATGACACAGGCCCAAGAGATTGCATGACGACAAGTTTCTACTAAACTTTAAAATAATAGAACTCTTTAAAGCTAAAAGTATTTTAATAATGTGTCTCATTAATTCTTTAACCTCCTATCTGGGTGACAAATATTCCTGAGTTTATGGTTAACAAATTAAACCCTAGAGACGGCTCTGAAGTAGATTGGCTGTGGACTAATGAAAGGGGCTAGTTACTTAATACTCTGAAAAATGTTCTGTCCACACTTAGATTAGATTCTACTCTTTCACTGAGAAGGTTTCATTGTATCACTATAGAGTTCTGGGGCCAACAGGCTCATACATAAGAAATTTATATTCCATCATTTCCTTAAGTATCATGGGGCTGCAAGGAAAAAAAATCACAAATTCAGAGATATATGTGCCCTTTCCTTCACAATTATTTGTAATTGTGTGGCTATATTAAGTTTTCCTGAAAACTATAAACTGCTTTTTTCCTTTCATATGCTTACATGTTTCCAGACCAATGTTAATGGGCACACTGCCACTCCCCCATTTTCTTCTGTAGAGTAGATTCCAAGCTCTACATGCAGACTGCAGAGTCTTTAATCAAAAACATTTCCAGCCAAACTTCCAATAATTTCCCTCCATGAAACTTCTACAAGAAATGAGATTTCTTGCCTTTGTGCTGTTGGTTTCAAGTCACCCTCCTCTCACACACCCAGTTGGTGACACACTTATTCTTCACGCTCAGCTCTAATTCTCCTACCCCCTTGCCTTCCCTCCTCATCATTCCAGATGGAAGGAAAGTCTCCTTCCTCTGTACTCCCAGAGCATCTGTCATTTGTGCCACTAATGTGACCCTCTTGCTCTCATCTTTTGGCACCTTAACTGCATTGGGACTTATCTCCCTTACTAATAGGAGGGCAGGATTATTGGAATCCCCCTCTTTCAGAGCCTGGCACAGCTGCCCTGCCCAAATGATAAATTCAGTTAATGTTTATTGATGGCACAATGCAAAAGTGAAAACTGATTGCCTTCAGGCTCCTCTTAAAGGTACCCCACAAATTCAGTGAGGATGAGTTTATAGATTTTGTAAGTATATTTTGACTTCAAAATAATCTTACTAACTGCACTTAGAAAATTCATTTAGGAAGATGAATACGTAAATGAAAGACTCAAATGGTTTTTCTGGAACACTTACTTCCATATAGCCAGTCCGAAATTATTTCAGTCCTGCATATGACTGAAAAATCCATCCCAGGAAATGCAAAGGCTCTGAGTCTCCAGTTCCAGGAGGGAGTTTCAGACCAAATCAAGACCTACCCCAACTTCAGATCAAGCTTTGAAAGCCAACCAGTTAGGGTTCCATTTTATTTTACCGGTATTTCACACATCCAGACCTCATAGGTACATCTTGCCTGCTAGCATTGTCATTTAGCTCTGGGACCAGAAAATGAGTCCTAAGGCTAAACTGTGAATTTAAAAATATGGGAGCCAAGAACTCAAGTCTACATGTAAAGCCCATAAAATAGGCCCTTTTACAAAGTGAATCTAAACAATAAATTCGAAAAAAAAAAAAAAAAGACCTTTTTAAATAGCAGTGTTCCAATTTCCCTCCTTTGTAGATTTAGAAATTCAGACAGCTTCTCAGTGATGTTTGAAAAAGTCTCAAAGTACTTAAGAGAGTTACTTGACATACTTCAAAGAAGCTAGCTGCCACTGACTCATCGCTTCCACCCCAGCCCCTTTTACTTATTCTTCCCCTCTACCTCCAGTTTTTGGTTGACATTTGGAAGGGTCATCTTGCCACACAGGAGCCAGCCCCAATTCCACATCTGAATTAAAACACTCTCTGAGCAGATGCTAAAGGAACTCCAAAATCTTCAGGCATTTCCCTTCAGGCAGTTCTTGACCTCAGAGGAGCTTACATTCTAATGGGGAAGTCAAACCAACAAAATTTCAGGTTTGGCTCTGCTGTAAGAAAAAGGAGATAACTCAGATAACCCACATGCTTAATTCACTTTGCATTTTTAAAAACCTGTCTACACACCTTATGTTTGAAAAAAGATATTGCAATGTAATAAAGTGCAGTTTATTAAAATTTTTGAGCAAAATGTGTGAGGTGGTGAGGGGAGGAGAGACAAAGAGACCATATTCCAAGGGACTGACTCTGCAATCAGGTCCCCTTGAGTGGACTTAGTCACTCAAGTCCACATGTACCCATTCGGCAAAGCATCTACATAAGTAAGAGCATGGTATTGGGGCAGTGGTGACACCCAAGAGCAGTGGTTTCAATGCTTTTAGCTCTTTGTCATGTAACACTAAACTCCAAATACTCAAGTGAGTTATTACTTCATATAACGAGAAAATTGGAATTGGTTCATCCACCAGCTCAGCATCATCAGGGACCAAGGCTCTACTTACCCAGTTGACTTCTGTCCTCAGGCTTTCCCTGCAGGGTTACAAAATGGCTGCAGCAGCTCCAGCATCAACACTTACCCAGTGCTGTCTTTGAACACGGTCATGTGAGAGTAAGACGCTCTCCCCTTTTTAAGAGGGAGGAAAGAGGCCTGTCACAGAAACTCTCAACTAATTTCCATGGTAAGTCATTGGATTGGCCGGAATTGTATCACACGTCAATTCCTAAATCGATAATCCAGCCTGGAGACGGAAATTATCATGATCGATTTAGACCAACCATGATTCACCCTCTGAGACCCATGGCTACCTGATACTTGAATAAAATCAGAGTTTTGTTAGGAAGAAGAAGGTGAAGGGACAGCTTTTGGTTGATAATAACCTATGGTATATTCCACAAGGTCATATCCTTTGAAGGGATTAGGAATGCAGCTTGAAAATTCATACATTCTTTACTGGCCATGGGAATTCCCTGAGAGTTTTGAGCAGGGAAATAACATGAACAAACAAATAATTAGATGTAAGGGATTTTGCAGCCTTTTATTCTGAAATTATAATTCTTGTTTCTTTACATTTACAGGTGGTAATCATTATTCATTTATTGAACAAATATTTATAGAACTCCTGCTGTTCCGAGCATGGGGATACAATGCAAGGCAGCTGCAGTTCTTGCCCTTAGAGGAGCTTACATTCTAATGGGGAAGTCAAACCAACAAAATTTCAGGTTTGGCTCTGCTGTAAGAAAAAGGAGATAACTCAGTGAAGGAGCGGAGGTAGGACTCTGATAAAGTGGCTGGCCAAGAGAAGAGGGCCTTAAGATGACAACTGAACTAAGATGAGAAGGACAGGAGGAGGCCTGCCATAGGGAGGTCTGAGAGCAGAGCCTTGGATGCAGAGGGAAGTGCAAGGCCCTTAAGAGGAATGATCTTGGCAAGCTAGAGACCCAGAAAATCCTGGATAACTGTCAATAAGAGGGAGAGTGGTAGAAGGCAAGACTGGCTTGGGTCATGAAAAAAAATGTTAAGCAACACACACAATAAAGTTCATATACGTGGAGGGGCAGGGACCAGGCTAGGTAGGGTTTTTAGGCCATGGCAAAAGTTTCTATGTTAATCCAAGTTAATATGCATCTATGTTTTTCCAAGAGAACAGAAGATTTTTAACAAGGAAGATTTTTGAATGTCACTTTTTAGAAGTGGGCAGGGCCGGAAATAGCTTGTAATTGGTTAGTGTTAGGACAAGTGCACAGATTTTATGGGATGTTTTCAGGCAGTAGAGATTGTAAGATTAAGGGTGGGACTTAAGAGTTACTTAGAAAAGTTTGACAAGACAGAGACCTGACTTCTTGAAAAATGTGCTAGGCCAGCTTTAATGAGCACGTGAATTCTTGGAGGATCTTGTTAAAATGCAGATTCCAATTCAGTAGGTCCGGGGTGGGACTTGTGAATCTTCATTTCTAACATGTTTCAGGTAATGTCAGTGCTTCTGGGATGAGGACCATACCAGGATTCTAGCAAAATGTGGCCTTAACTTGTATTTTCAGTTGTACTTTCTGCTAATATCTTATACTTAACTATGCACTCCAGACAGAGTAGCCACGTGTTGCTATTTACATTTAATAAGATACTCAGTTCCTTAGTTGTACTTATCAGACTTGCAAATATTTAAGAGCTAAAAGAGGCTAGTAGCTACCACACTGGACAGAGCAAGTATAAACATTTCCATAACCAAAGAAAGCTTTATAGGCTGGCACTGCTTCAGACAGAAGATACTACTTCTAGTTCTTTAGGATTTGCTGTTATCAAGTCTTCTCCACCCCATTTTTTTTTTTTTTTTTTAACAGAGGACACATACTGTCTTTACCTGCTAAAATCGAATTCATCTAAGAATTAATTATCTCAAGTCCACTTCTTCTATGGGACCTTTCCTGAAACTCAAACTGGGTGTTGCTTTCAGCTTCCTTTAAATCTGCAATCTCCATTTGGTTTTCCTCTGCAATGTATTTCTACTGTATTTTGCCTGCCTAGTATCCAAAGTATCTGAGCATCCAGCTCCTGTTTCTCTGGTTGTAGAACTCTATTTTCTTTGGGTTGGGGATGAGGCACTACTTCTCACCCATTTCTCCATGTGATTCAGTTGAACCTAAGTCTAGACTCCTAGCCATAATCATTAGCACATGAGCCAGATGAGAGCCAGTGACATTAATGCCAGGACATTTGCTGAAAAAATTAGATAAAAGTGTAGATAAAAGTACCCTTTCCACTGAAATCTCTGAGCTGTCTGGATGCCAGTCTGGACCTGCTGGCAGCCATTCTGCCATTCAATGAGCAGACCTTGCCCAAGAATGAGGACAACTCAGGGGAAAGAAAAACCAAGAGATCCAGACAGAGCTTAGATGGCATCTCTTACCTGGCAACAGCTGTATTTGGAGTGCTATCTACCTTGAACACTAGTTACTGGACAGTTACAATTTCCTATTTTTGCTTCATCTACTGTGTAGTCGAGAAATCTCGCCCTTTACAACCTCTCAAGACGTTTGTTTTCTGCTTTGATATGTGGTAGTAACCAAGTACTTGCTAATTCTTCCAGCTCCCCTGTGATCCAACTTTTCAACATCGTAACTGCCCTTTGTTAGTCTGATTCAAAGGTTTGTAAAAGGCATTGTGAACATATGCTCACCTAAAGTTTTCTTTACCAATCTTAATATTCAAACTATTTTAACATGTTAATGATCTAATTTTATGGAGCCAAAGACTTGTCTCTATTTCTCAATGACATCTATTTTTATTAACTTCTACAGATTGTTAACACTCCTGTGTGTACATAACTGGATTATTATTTTTTTTGAGACAGATTTCACTCTTATTGCCCAAGGTGAAGTGCAGTGGAGCAGTCCCAGCTCACTGAAACCTCCGTGTTCCGGGTTCAAGCAATTCTCCTACCTCTGCCTCCCAAGTAGCTGGGATTACAGGTGCCCACCACCATGCCCAGCTAATTTTTGTATGTTTAGTAGAGATGGGGTTTCACCATGTTGGCCAGGCTGGTCTCAAACTCCTGGTCTCAAGTGATCCACAAGCCTGTCTCCCAAAATCCTGGGATGACAAGTGTGAGGCACCACACCTGGCCTTAAGTGGATTATTTCTTAATGGCACAAGTTATCCAAACCAAGTGCAGATTTCCTAGTTAACATGTACTGTTTACCTGGCTAACCCATGTGTACCTCCCAGAATATTCTCCATCTGTGCCTGCCTCCCAGCTTTGAGGGGACTCCTCTAAATCTATTGAAGTTGTGTAGTAGTCCGGGCCAGCAGGCTGGAGGATGACTCCAGATCCGACTCTTTCAACCCACCCTCCCTTCTCGATCAACTCACATGGACCTTCTTAGCTTCATGTCTGAGCTTACTCCCCTCCACAACTTTGTCCTGCTTATATATGGAATCTGACCACAATCTACCTACCTCCTAATGGGCTCAGAAGGCCCCGTGGGGCACAGGTGCTAGGAAGGTCCCTAGACTTCAACCTGAAAGGTGCCTCCAAACCCAGATGTAACACTCGACACCACCCATCTACAATCTTCTCTCTACATTTTCTAACTACAACTGGACTAAAGAAAGAGCAATCCAGGCCAGGTGTGGTGGCTCACACCTGTAATCCCAGCACTTTGGGAGGCCGAGGTGGGTGGATCATGAAGTCAGGAGTTCAAGACCAGCCTGGTCAAGATGGTGAAGCCCTGTCTCTACCAAAAATACAAAAATTAGCCAGGAGTGGTGGTGGGTGCCTGTAATCCCAGCCACTTGGGAGGCTGAGACAGAGAATTGCTTGAACCCAGGAGGCGGAGGTTGCAGTGACCTGAGATTGCATCACTGCAGGGTGACAGCAAAGACTCTGTGTCAAAAAAAAAAAAAAAAAGCAATCCATCATGAAGGAACAAAGAACAGACCCTCACTACTCCCCCTACCCTTTCACTATCTTTTAAACCATGTTTACAAAATAGGATTAAGAACTACTCTAGAGGTCCATGTACATAAGATTATCTTTTATTAGAGATCTTATATTACATATTCCCAAAAAGATATAAAATCTTCCAAGAGAAAAATATCAAAACCTGTTGATTCCAAGGTGAACAAAATGATCAAAATGAAGGCAAACATTTTCTTCCAGACAAAGGAATATAAAAACATTTCGGCACAAGTACAACAAAGGTATGGGAAGATCATGATAATGTTTTACAACGCATTTGACAGCATTTTATTTTAATCAGTATTTGTAGAAAATAAGGATGCTGAGTTCTTGAACACTGCAGTCACAAACTCAAAATTTCCAAAAAAAGGAAAGAAAACACTGAACTATTTGGTCAATTGAACATCTGTAATAATAAATGTAATGAAACCTAACCAAATAAATATGCCACTGAGATCACAACTGAAGTGTATGGTTTTTAGTGTGTGCCAGAGACATTACATTATTTAATCAGTTTTTGACCACAACCCAAAGCAAAAGCATCCTCTCTTCATTTCCCTGATGATTTATTCTAAAAGTAACTTTAAAAAGCAGAAACTTGCTGGTTAAAGAGAGTTTCTGCTTTACCTGTGAACTGCTGGTAGCAACACAAGCTGAATAAAACCCCAGACTAACATGGGATAGATCCATCTCAAACAACCAGAAGTGGCAAAATCACTGTTATTGCATCAAGATTTTTTTTTTTAATTTCATCTGATCAGAATTTCCAGAATGATTAAGCACACCCACTTAACCACAGAACACACTGAACTCCCACAGGAAGGTTTTACATTTAAGATGCAATGAAAATACTGATCTCATTCCTGGGGTTTGCTTCTGGCAACCCTAACATCTGTAGATGTCCACAAAAAGGAAGTCCTTCTTCTTTTTTTAGTTTTTTCCCAAAAAATGTGGAAGAAAACTTACAGTACATGTTTATTGCATGAAATTACCCCTTGTAATATCTTTATCAACACTGGTATTGTTTCCTTAATTATTAAAGGCAAATGAGTTTATGAATTTAACGTAACAATAATCTTGGGAGCTGCATCTTGAGTCAAAATCCAGACGATAATCAAACTATATGGTGAAAGAGAAATTGGGTTTTTATTTCTCTATAAAGATGTTGGAAAGACAAAAGGTAAATGGAGGTTGAAAGCCACAGAATACGAAATCGATTAACTCAAAGAGAATTTTCAAAACTGTACATACTCAAAGACTCCTTTCTATGCTAAAACGGAATAGTCTAAATGTTGCTATTATTTTAATGTTAAGGAAACAATAATCCCAAATAAATTTTATTAAAAGCACTGTAATGGCACATGGGCTCAGAACTTCATTAAGGTTAGCACATACAAAAGTTGAGAATTGAATGAACAAACATATTCCTTAGTTAGATAAACCATGATGAGCTACATAAAAGTGGGTTTCAAAACAAGATCAATTTTAAAGCATTCTCTCTTTAATATAGTTAACTACTGTGAAATGGAAACAGTAGCTGGATTTTGCATTTTACGAAATCCTTGCTTCAAGTTGCAGTTTCCTTGGCAGCAGCATATTTTAATTAACAATATTTTCCTTCCTTATTTTGTTTTCCGACATCTCAGTACATTCAAATAGTCAAAATGTTTAGAGTAACATCACCACAAATTTAATGAAACAGATCAGAATGTGGCCAGCATTGTCAGGCAAAAATTACACAATTTATGTGTCATAGAAAGTACCCACCCCTCTCCCCGATCCCGCAACATTCCCCCTTCCCCAGACAGTAATATGGACACTGATTTAACAAGACTTATAAAAAAATAAGGCACATTTATTTTGATATGGTAATTTTAAAATAGAAACCCCTTCTCAGAACACCTGTATTCAAATGAGCTGTGTAAAAAGACACCTTGTGGTACCTAAAATAGGTTTATGGTACCTATGGAATTGCTTCTATTTTAGTGAAGATGGAATAAATTGCACCCATCCCACATTGTCAAGTAATGAAAATATGCCTCTTTTTCTACTGTTGAATGATTCAAAATCAGGTATTTCTGGAAATACTTAGAAAGGGTAGGAAGGGAAGGAAAAGGTCAAGAGGTACACCAGAAAAAGGTATAAAAATCAACTATGTTAATCATAAGGGTGGATAGATTGCACTTTTCCACTTACTTCAACACATAATTTTTCAAACTAGTATGAATGATTGCAACCATTTTGGCCATTAGCTTTTACCCACAAACACTTTATTCCATTTCAGCCAAATAGGTATTTTTGTAAAACTAATGAAGGATCAGCACACAGATATTGTAAGAATCTCTTCACAACCCCCAACACAGACATAATTAGTTAGCATTTAACCTGAGATACAATCTGTTGAGAGGCTGTCTTTAAATATTCCTTCATTTGTTGCATCAATTCATACTGATGGTGGTAATTCATGGGAGGAAGTTTAAAAAAAAAGAAACTTGACCGATAGCATGGCTTTTTTTTTTTTTTTTCTTACTGTAGTGGTAAAAGAAAAAAAAAAAATCACAGAATCACAGAATTTATCTTCTCACAGTAGCCAGAAGCTAAAATAATGTGCTTCTTTATTGCACGTCAAACCAAGAAAGGTATAAAAGCCAATGATTCTCAATCTAAATGTGAAAGTCAGGTTCACCTCAACCGGATTCGGTATGTGCTGATTTCCATTGGACTCAAGTTGATCTCACTTATATTCTGAGTGCCGGGAGGTGAATGCATCAAGGATAATGATGAAA
The DNA here is from genome assembly GCF_003255815.1 of Theropithecus gelada. NCBI lineage: Eukaryota > Metazoa > Chordata > Mammalia > Primates > Cercopithecidae > Theropithecus > Theropithecus gelada. Next base: position 105,699,263 of record NC_037673.1, on the reverse strand, counting down.
GTGTGAGACTTTCGACAATAAACTTGTTAAAAAGTTTCTGTACCAACATCTGAAAAGTAAATGATAAAATTTGCATATTTAGATCAACTTTGAAGATTAGCAGCACAACTATATATTCTGTGAAAATCAGTATGAGAAGGAATAAAACAGTATGTTGAAATTCTCTTTTGAGGAAAAAAGGGTGGAGTAAATATACATACATAAGTTATTAAACATACATATATAAGTTCTCTTTTATGGAAAAAAGGGTGAATTAAATATACATATATACATGTTTGAACATATAGACTATCCTTGGAAGGAAATAGGAAACCAGCAATGGTCATGAGCAACATATTCTGCATTCCTTTTTGTATTGCTTGAGAATTTTATCACGCACAGGGGCTTTTTCAATAAAAGAAAGGACACCCAATGGCCAAGAAGCTTTAAAAACATCCTTATTCTCTTTTAGTCCATACTTATCCCTAACAATGGTAGTCCTCAACCACTTTTTCCTGTTCCAACAGAGTTGAGAGAGAGCACACAGGTTCACTACAAGGAAGGATCACATGTCATTGAGTCCCAGTCTATAGAGTGGACAGGTCATTTGAAAAGTGTTTCCCTCACTGCTGCCATGTTATCTGTCTCTCTGGATTATATAACCCCCTTATGATTCAAGGCCTTAATGTCAGAATGCTCAGAACCAAGTATACTTAGATCATCAACAATAAGATAGAGTGCAAATACAGTATAATAAAAAAGTAATAAAAATATCAGTGCTTTCTTGGCATCAACTCCAAGCAGGGTAGGGTAAAAGAAATGTAGAAGCTAATCTATCTAAGTAGGTTTAGGGCTCCTACCACATTTTTCTTTTCTTTTTGGACCCCACACACACTAATTTGTAGGATTGGAACTGAATCACTTGAGTCTGGTCTACAGCATTATTTATGGGGTTTTGGAGGAAAGTTGGGTCAGCTGAGCTGCCTGGTGAGGCAGACCTGCCTGTGTGCCTAAATCAGCCCAGCTGCCTTCTCTGAGTCATGGCCCTTTCAGTGACAAAGGCAGGAGATTGGAGGTTTGTTTCCTTCCAAGGACAGGCTTGATGGAACTGCCAGAAAGACCAACTTGAAGAGAAATAACAAATAGGCAGCCAGCAAGCTGTGTTCAGACTGAGGATCTGTTTGGCCTGCACAGTGTTGACTCATATGCAAATCTGCATTAATCAGAAGACTAAGACCTACATTTATTTCCCAAGGGAAAACAACTGATTGGTGCTACGTACGGCTGCCTCCTGGGCTGTGGGTAGATTATCCTACTAGCCTACAGTCTCAATTTTCCCAGTTGCTTCTTTATGGCTACCTCTATAAAGCTTCAGTTACTATAAACTTGCCTTGGCCTCTGTAGGACTTAGGTGTACCAGTGCTGAACTAAATGATATGTGAGCATGTATGGTTCGGGGGAGGAGAAAACTGGGGGACTGGGAACAAGGCACTTTGTAGGCTGGAAATAGAAGGCCAAGGAAATGACAAGAGCATTGCCTTCAAATGTGCATAAACTCCAGCTATGCCTTTTGATGTTGACAAGGAAAGCAGGCTGAAGTTTTGAGAAAGTGTATTTTTCAGATGGGGAGATTCAAACTAATTTGCAGACTGATGAAACTGAGACAGTAAAGAGGCAATGAAATATGATCTTATTGTCAAGATTCTTTGCAGAAAGAGATTTCAAAGCACATTAACAGTAAGCAAAAATAACCTTTTCAACTTACCTTTCCCTGAGTAGTAGAACAAAACAGCCCTGTGCCTTTGCTAGAGAACCGACAGTCAAATCCTTTTCTGTGGAGGATTAAAGCTGCCTCATTGGAATGCCCACTGCCCACCTGCAAATGAGCAGAATGGAGTCACACCGCACAGACAATAAAGCAAATATTTACAGTACTTCACACACCACTCTCTTGATGTCAGCATCCAAAAGCACATTTATTTAGCAAGAAAGTTAGGCAAATTCATTTCTCCTCAGGTCCATGCTCACTGTCCATTCACCTGCTACCATCCTCTCCTACCTGTACTGAGCCAGATGAGATTATGTTCTAAGGTTACTTGTTAGGTAACCTCATGCCTTGGTTTCTCCTATAATCTTAGGTTTCCTTATGTCCATATATTATTTGTTTTATCAAAGTTTCTTCAAATAAAGCATTTTGTTTTCATCTTACTTTTTGAACACACATGTCAGTTGAATAAACTACACCTAAACTTAGTCCTTATCTGGTCACTGAATGATATACCATCTAACTTAGAAGTCACACATGCTTCTTTATTGAACACTAATTTTTGCTAACTGCATTCTTAATCTTTGATGTATTGATTCATTATTTTTATATTAGAGCTATTTAAATTTAGTTATGCTTTCACTTGGTAGGCCAGCTCACATTTATCAGTTTGATGTATCATTTAAATTGATACTACAGAAGCTATTGTGGATGGGCAGGCAAAAATAAAAATATCCACATGACAAGTCAGCTAAGAGGGTCAGTATACCTTTTCTCACAATAAAATTTCTCATATCCATTTAAGTATCAATGTCATGAATGGTTCAGGCCTCTGAATATTATAAAATACAATTATCTTAATAAATTTTATGTTTCGTAAAGTTGGAAGGTGTTTATGATAAGATAAATGAATTTAAAATCCCTGGAAAAATTAAGAAACATACAGTTTTTGAAAAAAAGAGTCATGTGCTGCTTAGCACTGACACTGTGATAAAACTGATTCTTTCCTCTGTTCTCTGGTCACAGACAGGAATATGCCCAAACTCTTGATCATCCTCACCAGGGGATAAGATTTTTTAATGTACTAAAGAGACACCTTTCCTGAATAGCTGCCAGAATCTCCACCACTGATTTGATTTTAATGTGCCTGAACGGTTTAAAGCTGTCCTCACCTCAGAGTCTTGGCTGGAATAACCTATGTTATGATGTTTCACACTGATATTTTGTAGTGGTACTGCTAAGATTTTGTTTGAAGGAAAAGTCATTTAAGGAATTCTGAGTCATCACAAGACCAAAATACACACAGCAATTTTAAATCATATAATAAAAATTTCTAATGCATTTCAATACATTTAAAACACCCTCCCCATGTACTATAAAAATAAATAGGAAATCCTTCATTTATGGTATCATTAGATCTCCCAAAGAAAAACAAAGAGGACTCTATCATGTGCCAACTGTGAAACCTTAGAATAGTAATTTCTTCTTCCTAAATATCTATTTTTTTGCCTGCAAAATGGAGGTAATGCTTGTATTATTTCCTTCATGGAGTCACTGTGTGGATTAACCTGTTGAAAATACTATGTAAGTAGCCTCACGCTGCCGTGAAGGGCAGAATGCGCTAGTGCAGGAGCTGTGTAGTAAGAGTGGTTCAGAGCCTGAGTGGGGAGTCAGACACCTGGAGATTTGGATCCTTGCTCTGCAATTTACTAGCTGTGGATTTCAACAAAACCAGGTTTTCCTTTTCCATAAAATGAAGATGAAATGAAATGAAATGAAATAGCTTAACGAAGATCTGGTCAAGTGTCTGGCACACAGGAAGCCCTTAGCATAAATTTCCTTTATTGACATTACAACTTTGTAGCTAAAGACTCAGGGAACTCCTAAATTATATGTCTAGAGTCATATATCAAAATCATAACAAAGTCTGTATTCAGATTAACAGGTTAGAAACCCTCTTCATTAAGCTCTTTTAAAAGCACATATCACTATTAACCTAAAGCATTTGGCCTTTTTAACTCATGGGTCCATCCTTACTTATCACTTGATAGCATGCATTGCTACAATTCCCGCAACACATTTGCTCTTGGAATAATGAATTCCTAAGGCCTTTATAGCAACAGAAGGGGACAAAAAAAGTTGGGAGGGAAACACCTTTGGAATTCTACATTTGAATTCTACAAGAAATTTAAACCAACAATACAAAAATAGAGATAAAAGTCATAAAAATTAACTTTCACTGATAGAAAAAGTTATACTTTCTCTCAAAACTAAAATTACATCACTTTTGTAAGAACAAACTGAAATAGCAATCATCTTTGTCCAAGTTTTTAAAAAATCAAATATTCATGAAAGTATCAGTTTTCAAGCAAAAATACCTGAGGCAAAGCAGCAGTTTTTCAGTTTCAAAGTCTGTCTAGACATTTATTTCCAAGAAAACTGTTTTTCAAAGTAGGGAAACTGTGAATTTAAATTGAATATGCATGCAGGAAAACAGATACCTTTAAGTAGTTACACTGTATGCTCTAGGAGAGTAAACACATTTTGGAAGAACTGCTTTTACATTCATTAATGCATTAGTAATATCTGGACCCCATAAAACGGGAGGATGTGGGGAAGAAAATTTACAATTTTTGAAACTGTGCCAAGCACTGTGGTAGGTAACTATCTTTGTAAAACAGATTAGATCACTTTCAAGGCTGGATTACTGAAGTAAGGCTGGCATATTCAAAAGTTGCACAGAGAAAACCCATTGCAAACTTAATTCAGGGGATAAAACCAACATTCAGCTAACAGACTAAGCTGGGCCTCTGAGGCTTTTCCAGCAACTTGGTGGAGTATGGGGAAAGGTGATTTGGTTTGCAGAATGAAGCCATCAGATAAAGCGGCGCTTAGAGAAAGCTGGATCAGACCAATGACTTTTTCTACCATGAACCATTTATGTGACTTTGAGTCACATAGTCTACAAATTCAGCAAGCTAAAGCGGGACATGTGAAGAGTCCCTCTGAGGACTGAGGGTCAACTGCAGTGACAATATCAGTCATTGCTAATACCTGTTGAGCACTTGCTGTGTGCCATACCCTGTGCAGAATGCTTTTCATCAATTAACTCATTTTATCTCACAACAACCTTTGAAATATTTGAGATGGTATATGAGTTTGTATTAAAATATGTAAATATACGGGAAAATCTCTATCACAAAGCATTCTCTCTTATACTCAAACAGCAATGACCACAAGTGATCCTGGATTAGCCCTTAAGTCTTTTCCCGCCAATGGTTGGGATATCCTTCTGTAGGTGTCCTATTATTACTGAGGACACAAGAAAAATAGACAGTGTATTCCCTCACATTTTCAGTGCTCCCTCTCCCTTCTTGTTCCCATGCAAGACAGTATAAGGTTCTGAGAAGCCATCTGGACTCAGACACACCTGCGTGTGCTCCCAGGACCACATTTAATGGCTGTGTGCCCTAGACAGTTAACTATCGTATCTCTAGGTCAGTTACTTTCCTATTCTGTAAGATAGGATGAAAATACTGTCTACCTTCGTAGTGTTGTTGTGAGAGCTTTAAAGTTCATGTAAAGCACTTGGCACAATGACTGACAAACAGACAATTTTAGATATGTTATTTTTAAATATCTGAGGAATTAGTAACAAAGTATTAAGTTGGTACAAAAGTAATTGTAGCTTTGCCATTACTTTTAATAGCAAAAACTGCAATTACTTTTGTACCAACCTAAACTATCAGGAATAAGTCAAAATGACATCAAGATTTACTCTGGCAATAAATGTCAACCTCTAATTTATAAAGAAGTACCAATGTTTTTACCTCATTATTAGTGATAATCACCATTGTTCATGACTGAACTATCACAGGTAAGAACCTTTATTTGTCAAGCACTCATAGGGCTTACTATGTGCCACACACTGTTCTAAGCGCTTTACTGACACTAAAATTATCTCCAATCCTCAGAACATCTCTAAGGTAAGTATTATTACCATCTCCATGTCACTACGGAGGAGGCTGAGACTCAGAGAGTTAAGTGACTTGCTCTAAGTCACATGGTTAGAAAGCGAAGCAGACACGCTCATACCCAGGACATCTGATTCCAAAGTTTAAGCTTTTAACAGTTTCCTTCTCCTACCTTTGCACTAGCTACGAATTTGTGCTCATAGATACCTAGCCAGGAGAGAAAAGATAAAAATTATTTTTGATGTAAAATAACAAAATACTGTAAACTAAAGGAGATAACCCCTCCAATTTATGGCTGAAAAAGGAGAGTATTGACTGATGGTTCCAGCAGAGATAAAACTGTAACTTATCAAAAAAATATCAATTCAGAAATCAAGCTTTGGAAATTGTAATTTCCTTCCACCTACCACCTATCCACCTATCCATTTACCCCACTTCAAATAGGATTTAAGGCCATTCTGGAAATTATACACATATGACAGTTTCTTCTAAGGAAAAAGCAGGTGAATAGTCCTCTACCGAAGATCTTAAGACGTGAGTTATGTCATTCTTCTCTCATACCAAAAGAAACAGTAAACTTTTGGAAACTGTAGTAAACACTATGTGTGCACCCACCATTTATGGGGAAAAGAGGGACCATAACTTTGGCCAAATTCTCCAGGACTCATGGGACGCCACCCCCCTCACAGAGTTAGTAAGGTGCACATAGATTAAGGCACGGCTACACATCTGGTGGGAAAATGTCTCCAACCCACTCAGATTCTTTGAAAATACCTAACACTCATCTCTAGTGCATTCTAGCAGCTGGAAGGTTAGAAAATTACATGCTTCATTATAAGTCCAAAGACAGGAAATAACCAGCAGAAATTCATTTTTTAGGGTGCTCATTAAAATATCCAATAATAGCTATCCTGTTTTGATCAACAAGATAAAATGACAGAAAGAAAGGGAAGGTAAACGGCTGTTCTTAGATATGTACAACAAAGGAATTTTTTTTTCTCACAATTCTCACCTTTCCAGAAGCTAGGAGATCAATAAAACACCAATCAATTCTTATAAGAAAGACAAAGTAAAATCCTCAAACTGCCTTTTATAAGAAAAGAAGAGGCAGAGTGAACAAGTGGAGAGATAAAATCTTATTCAGTAAGTGCTGCTGATATTGAAATGATGGTTAACTATTTGCAAGAAACAGTTAAATACAAATCAAAATAAATTACATAGAGAATAAAAAGAGAGATATATATATCATGTTTATATAAAATAAATATATCTAAATATAAAAGTCAAGGAAATAATCTAAAAATAAAGGAAAAAAAAAGAGTTGAACTACATATCACTTTTCTAAAGTGATTCCAAGTAGAATGGCTCCATGAAGCTGAGCTTAACCAGCTTCCTCTTTGTCCCTCTATTCCAGGCTGAACCTGCAGCTCCAGCTTCAGAAGCCTGACTCATGATCTGTCCTCCCATGAGATCCTCCCAGCATCTTCTCTACCCAATCTCCCTTCTTCTTAAATAATGGTCCTTTCCTGATGACAAGGCTTTTGCATTTAGTATATTTGAGTGGTGTTCCTGTTTCCTAGGTTTCAAACCTTTACAGAAGCTTCTTTGTAGTATCTCAAGCTCTTCATGGTGTAGGGAAAGGGGGTGATCAAGGAAAAGAGTTGAAAGACGGGTCAACCGAATAGGAAGGCTAATGGGTAAGTTTGTAGATAGTGGCTGGAATGGGCGAGGCCATGCAGCATGTTGTGAGGCAGGGCTTCAAGAGATGTTTGTTCCCCTCTTCATCTGAATACAAATATATGGCATATAATCATTTCCAAAAATTGATATAAAGCAGAAAAGCAAGATATGTCTGTCTAAAAGCAAGATATGTCTATACAAAAATGTAAACTCATCTACTAATATAGAGGATTCCCGGAAAGCTTGGACTTTTACAAACAAATGTAGTAATTCTAAAAAAGTCAAATGCTACCCTCTGAGGCCACACACAGCACTGAGATTCAGAGGCCTGGCTGTAGGTCTGATTCTGCCATTTGCGGCTGAGTGATTTTATTTTTATCATTTAACTTAGCTCTAACTCTTACTTTCCTAATTTAGGAAATGGAGATAACTCAGCAATTTCATCAGAAAAATTTCTAAAAATTATGAATTCCTAGGCTCTCCTCCCCAGCCCTATAGAATCAGAATCTCAGAGATCTTGAAATTTGTAAAAGTCTCTATGTTTAAAATCTCCCCTGTGTGATCCAGACACAGCTAATCTGAGGACTAGTAGTTGAAACTGCTGAACCACCTCAGTGGGTTATTATACCTGCAGCCTGCAACTCGCCTCCCTCACTGTTCTTTGAATATATAACCCCTTATCCCAGGAGTCAAGAAAACCAACTGAGGTTTAGAACTGAGAAACCTTTAGACAGCGGCCCAGAGGAGGGCCAAGCAAGGCAATCTCTATCATGGTGCTGTAGGAGTTGGTCAGGCAGGAAGATATGTGTCCTTATCATGCTAAAGTGGCCTTCAAACACATGTCTCATGAAATACTCTGGTGATTAGGAAAATGCTTACTTAAATACAAGGCAATGCAGACTTCAGGTCTTGCTTGGAACCTATGTCTATTTTGACATTATTTCAAGGGGAAAAATGAGTTGCATTCTCCAAATGAACAGCCCATTATTGCACATTGGAAGCTTCTAGCTCACAGAAACAGGAACCCAACCAAAATGCTTAGGTCTGGCTTCTGCACTGATTCATTGAGTTATTTTGGTCTTTCTTTTAGTATGAGCATGGAATTACACTGGACACTTGGTAAGTACAGCTTTCTTTGAATCAATACCCACAACAGTTCCCTTCAATGATTATCTTTCTATTATCAGGTTAGGGCAATTCTTCAAAGAAGTGGTTTTGAATGGACCAATCCTTCCCCTTGGATTACTAGCGGGCTTTTAAACAACTGTTATAAATATGTGCTAAGAGTCAAAGGCTAACACAGGAACTGGCACCAACTGATATTATATGATAATGCAAAACTCTCAAGTATTTAGTTATGATTATGTGCCAGCATGGTGGTTATCAATAGGTGTTATTAACATTTCAGTTTTTAATCCTCTTGGTCAAATCTTTATGTTGTTAAGTTGCTCTCTATTCCCTCTGCTAAAACCCCAATCTGCACCCAAGTTGGAGTGTCATTAGGATAACAAGGTATGTTTACAAAGTGCTTTTGTTTTCAAAAGGCTTTCACAATAGGATTTCATCTGTTTTTAGCAAAAGACCTGACACAGCAATACGTGACATTAACCTCATGTTATAAATGGTAGCTGAGTCAGCAGTCACTCAGCCCACAGGTAGGGAGGGTGGCCCACCTGTCCAAAGGCACGAAGAACAACGGGAAGCCAGGTGGCTGCAGTGAGTAGAGGCCAGGCTGCAGAGGGCCTGAATGCTCAGTGTCTGAGCCAATTCCAGAGGCAATGGGATTTTTCATCTGAGAAGGGATTAGATTTGTATTATAAGAAAACAGTCAAAAGCAGGAAGGATGTGAAGAAGTGAGTGACCACTAAAAAAAGGTGACATAAAAAACAAGTTCCAGGCTTTGCTTACAGAAGGTAAAACCCTATGCTCACTGACTCTAGTCAGCTCCAGCTGCTTCCAGAAAACAATCACATTTAAAACAACTACAGTGGAGGAGCCACCTAGAAGTGAGGCTAAGGGACAGTGACCACCCATCCTCCCCAGAAGCTTCTGGGTTCTTTAGGTCGCTGATGTCCTCTACCATCTGTGCTGGGCGGTGGTAACCTGAAGCCCAGAGTATTTGATGCCCTCTACTCTATTCTTTCCATTTCTTTTAGCCCATTAATTTATGACATGATACCTCAGGGAGCCAAAATGTAGACCTACAAAAAAACCACAGCAGAATCCTAGAAAAAACATCTACACAATTCACTGATTCAAAGTAGTTTTTGAGATCCTTTGTGCAGGCATTGTTCTTCACCGGGATATAGCAATGAATAAAGGACAAGCACAGCTCTCATGGAGCTTCTGTTCTGGCCACATATCTCTCCGGCCTCAGGGCCTTCACACTTGCTCTTTTCCTGGAGCACTCTACCCCCAGAAATCTGCAGGAGTTTCTTATTCTCTGACCCTCTTCAGATTTTTACTCCATTATCACCCCTGTGAGGCCCTCTCTACACACCTTAATCAAAATTGTGTTACCTCCTCTGAATGGCTCTTCACTTTTTACTCCTTCATAACACTTAACACCATCTAACATATATTTCTCTTACTTTTTCTTATTTTTCTCCTCCCATTAGATTCTAAGCTCCAGAAGGGCAGGGGCATTTGTCTGTTTTGTTCACAATTGTATCCCTAGTGCCTATGGCAGTAACTGGTATGTAGTGGGTAGGAAATAAATCCTGCAAGTTCACTCATATGATTTTAAAAAGCCTTTCCATATATATATATATATACATACACACACACACACACACCTTAAGCATTTGCTTGTAGTCATTATTACAAGTCATATATGTTTGCCTGCATAGCCAAGCATAAGTTCCTTATCTCTGAAGGAAACCAAAATACTTCTCTCTCAAAAAACTGAGGATTATTGAGCTGAAGAAGGAAAAAAACCAGGGGGCCATTCTGTCCCTTCTTCTGCCTGCTTGATGGCAGGACAGCAATTTACAAATACAAGAGGTCTTCAGCCCTGCCTCTCTGCCTTTTCTTGTCTAAAGACAGGCCCCTTTACAAGGCTTGCTAATCAGCTGAGACAGCAGTGCCAGAGCATCTAGGAGCAGACTTCACTCTTCCCATAAATTTATCCTCCCACATTTTCCTGCCTTTTGGAAGCCTGAAGATGCTTTCTTCTTTGTCTTGTCTCTAGAGGATTTATGGCTGTTTGTTAAAACATTATTTAGGCAAAGTCCCAGACCACTGCCTTGGGAAAAATACACTTTTGAACTGAGGCCTCTCTCAAGTGACGGGTACGGCATGTACAATATACTATTGCTATTTTTCCCCTGTTTATCTGACCTTTATTTTCAAAAGTGTCTCAACTAAAAATCTATAAAGGAAAAAAAGAAATTATATTTTTTATCCTATATCTTAGACATAAAGTTGTAAATCTCTAACGTTCAAATTATAGGCATTTATCCTTACTTTATTGCTTTAGTTCTTTGTTCTAAATTAAACATTTCTCACCTCTTATATGTTCTTTAAACATGAGCATCCTCTTCTTTTCATACTTAGGCCTTTACCATGAGGTATTTTCCACAGAATCCATAACCACTTACTATTTCTAGCTAAATCTATGTCAATTTGCAATATCAAAACAGCTTTGCAACACATAAGAACAATGGCAAATGTCTAATTCTTGTTCTTTCCAAATGCTATTTTTTTGATGTTAAAAACAGGTATGTATATAACTGCAGTCTAACCAAATTAAATTTCATACCTAATAAAACTTCCCCATGCTTTTCCTCTAATATTTCTTCTAAACAGTTGGTTTTCTAATGGGAAACTGAGTTGCAGTGATTCTCAAGAGAAAGGTACGAAATGCAAAGTCTCTGATACAGAAATAACTAAGTACTATTTCTCTAGCTTCTGAGAGATACTGTCTAATAAGGAGAAATGAATGGGAAAAGTCAGTAGTGCTAAACTTAAGGCCCAGATTGTCCACCTACTAATGATATTTCCTGACCTGCTTGCCATACAGAATTTAAGAGTAAATTAGTATCAGGATATGCTTTAAAATATAGAGCAATAGTCAAATGAAAGGCATGAAGCTTTCGGCTAAAGGTGAAGCCCTGTTAATAATTCCTCAAAGCATAATAAAGCATACTTTTTTCCCCTTTCCTTACCCCCTTAAAACAAGTACATAACAAACAGTAATTTTGTATAAGACATATTTTGAGGCCGGGTGCAGTGGCTCAAGCCTGTAATCTCAGCACTTTGGGAGGCCGAGACGGGTGGATCATGAGGTCAGGAGATCGAGACCATCCTGGCTAACACGGTGAAACCCCGTCTCTACTAAAAAAAATACAAAAAAACTAGCCGGGCGAGGTGGCGGGCGCCTGTAGTCCCAGCTACTCGGGAGGCTGAGGCAGGAGAATGGCATGAACCCAGGAGGTGGAGCTTGCAGTGAGCTGAGATCGCGCCACTGCACTCCAGCCTGGGCGGCAGAGCGAGACTCCGTCTCAAAAAAAAAAAAAAAAAAAAAAAAGAAGACATATTTTAGACATACCTTTGACTGTATTGTTCTCAGATTAACCAGATGAATGTCACAAGGCAAAGATGACTGTAATGGAGAGAATTCACCTTGCAGATCAAGGGTAGGTGAGGAGAACTTATTTGCCATTGGAAAGACTGGATGATTCATGAAAGAAGAAGTTATGTGGCTAAGGAGAGAAGGATAACTGACCGAATTCTTTTCTTCTTCCTATCAAGAAAAAACAAAAATGTTTAAGAGGTCTGTATTTCCAGTTCTCATCACATTAAAGAACTATCTGAGAGGGTTTAAATATAAAAATATATGAATAATTTGGTTTTATTTTATAAATAACAGTCTTAGAAAACACTCCATAAACTATCAAGTTTAGTTGTAAGCAATACAAGAAAATAAACAGTGCACATCTAACTCATATGTTTAAAATATCTCTCCCATTGATTTAATACTAAAAATACTGAAAACATTTCCTACAAACATTTTAGGACAAGGCACACCTTTTTATGAAAATTATCAACCTATCACAAAACTCTCAAAGTATAAGGATTGGGCTGTACATAGATTATATGTTATGCATCATCAAATATTATCTCCCTTCTCAGGTTTCATCCACCATATTCTTGTGGTTTCATTTATACACCTTAACAAGACCATAAAGGCACGTACTGATTCAAAGCTAAAGTCCATCCATGTTACCAAATGATAGGAACTAAATGTTACCCAATAATAGAATTTAAAGAAAACAAAACTCTCAAAATAAATCCAATTTTAAAATATAAATAACATAGGTGGCATGCCTAGATCATCTGATTGTTTTCTTTCAGCTTGGTAAATCAATGCCCATTGTTTCACTATTTTATTCCAAAAGTAGAAGTGTTAAATACGTTACTGAAGTTATCACACACTTACATAGTATATGATTATTCCATATAATTTAAAATGCTTTAGTCTTTGCTGTGATATATGCTTAAAGGCAACACTTCTGTAGGTTCAAACATTAAATAAGCTACTAATGTTGGTATATTAAATATGCTAGATGACATGCAAAATTAAGTCAATGACTGAGTAGAATTTTAACCAATAATGCCTAAGGAGTAAAAACAGACACAAATAATTTAGAAAATAATTTATGCAGAAAGGTCCTTTGATCACCTGTTATATTTGAACCAAATTTAATTTTGTATCTTATTTTTTTAAATGATTACTCCATTGATATCTTCTGATTTTGCATCCTTTTTGTAATATAAGGCTCAGATAAAAGGCTTGGCTACTGATCTGTGTGAAAAGACAGGATTTATAGAGATACAGAGCTTAAAATTCAGAATGTCAGATTAGCATTGCACAGAAGGGTGCGAGCAAAAAGTGACTAGCATCGTGCCAGAAGCTAACATTAGATGTCATTACAATTCAGACCATGGAGAGAGAAAAAGAAAAATTTAAGACAGCAGAGGGACACTGCAATATTAAGATACTGACAAAAAATCAGGTCTGAAAGAATTGTAAAAAATGTATCCATTCCACATTTTTTTAAAAGAAAGATTAAATAAAGCATATAAAATAATATTCTCCAACAATACTGAAATTTAATGCAGCTTGTAGAATAACATGAATAAAAGGAATAATTTCAACAAGATATTTTAAATGTACTCTCCAAGATCAAAGAACTTCATAATCTAGGTTACGATTGCTGACAAAGTCACTCACGAGTAATAAAACACAAAAGACTGAAACAGAAAAGAAAACAAATTTGGGAAGTATTAAGTCCACTCTAGGTCAAGAAACATTCAGAGAAAGCTCTGGCTTTGTTCTACACTCTTGGAGTAATTCCTTGCCACTCCAGTGAATAGCCAGAACACTTCCTGATTAATCTTCTATACCTCAGAAACAATAACGTGCATATATACCAATCCTCCACATCAGATTAGTTCTTCCTAACCATTGGTATTTCCCCAAATTAACCATACAACAGAATGACTTAGAGTACCTTTAATCAACACAGATTCTTGGGTCCTATCCCAAATCTACAAAATCTTGAGAGGTGGGGTCCTGAAAATGCAAAGCTGAAAAGCCTCCCCAGGTAAATTTCATGGAGTCAGCCACACACTGCTCTGTGACCCTGTGCTGGGAACTGCCACCCCAGACATCCAACCTTATAGAGAAAACAGAGCTCCCTTTAGAATCAAAAGATAAGCTTTACCTTTTAACTACCTTTGCATTAAAAAAACAAGATTCGGTTTCAAAGACATTTTGACGGGCAGTCTTTTAAAAGGAAACAACGTCATGGATGTTAAGGACTTCAAGAATTTAAAAACTGTGTAGTTTACTATCCTTAGCAAGCTAAGGAAGTTTAGAAAAGAGTTGTGGTTCACTACCCTAAGAGCACCATGAACAAATAACACCGCCAGGTTGGAGTGGCAAAGTCTCACCCAGGGTTCCGCCATTCATGTACTTTCTTATCATATTTTACAGCAACAAGAGGCTCAACAAGATATTAACTGTTGAACCATCGATATTTAAATTAATCTCTACAAAGGTTACCTTTCCACTCTAAGTCACATGATAAACCCAAAGTTTTAAAAACATGTTTTCTACAGGAAAGTTTATGTGTTTAAGTTATAAACGAATCCCCCAGCCTTGTACTTAACTAATCTAGTACTATAAATCTTATTTAATTTCTTGTTAGTTGGAAGGCTTCAGATAGTATAAGTGTAGCTTTCTCTCTGCAGCCTGCCTGACATTAAAGAAAGTTTCTAGCACCTTCTGATCTAAACCACACAAAGTACAGCTCTTCCTCACTGGGTTCCAGCCCTTATTCCATAAGTCAGAACTTCCTGCTAGACTCCTTGGTGCCCTTAATTAAGCTCACTTTGAGTTAAACGATCCTTAAACATCAAAGGCTTCCACTTCATTTACATCAAATTCTGTTAAATTATGGTGAGATAGTAAGAGACCATTTTAAAAGTTACCTTTGTTTATTCAGTTTGACTTGAAACATGGTGGGAACTTAATAAGTCTGTTGAAGTAAATCTATTAATTTAATAAGCAAATGCAATATAAATAAATGAAACAAGAACACTAGAGAGAAAGGGTGGGGTAAAAAGACAAAGGAGATAAAATGAAGAATAATACATTGAATCATAACATTTAGAGGTAAATATCTGTAGCCCAGGACTGAAGACTATGGGGCAAATTTGAAGATACACATTTTGGTAGGTCTGTATGGTATTGAAAAGTTGTTTTTTTGTTTTTAAGCCAACTCTTTAATAAAAAATTCATAATAAAAAATCAATCCCAAAAAACCCAAAACACATTTTTTGTTTTTTACCCAAGAAACTGGAAATTTGTGTCACCCTGGGCAGGCATTCAGTCCCATGTGGAAACAATCAGCTGGAGCTGAGTTGTGGGTCTTAGTGGGATATGTCCTCAAGTTTAATGTAGATCTTCTGGTCACCTAAGTATTTACCCTTATCGTTGACCTCCCTCATGCTGTCACTTTTCTAAACCATATAAGCATTTAAGATTTTAATCTGATCTCTCCCAATTTCTTCTCCTTATATTTAAAGGTAAAACAACACAATTTTAACACTTGAACATTTCCAAGGTTCCTAGCTCAGTGCCTTATTAACCAACCAGTAGCAGGAAAGGGGTAAGGATAAACGGTCAAAGAAACAAATCCTAAAGCCATCAATGCCTGTTTTTAGTCCATTTTTCTGTTGTCATAACAGAATACCACAGACTGGATAATTTATCTATAAAAGAAATTTATTCAGCTCACAGTTATGGAGGCTGGGAAGTCCAAGAACATGACACTGGCATCTGGTGAGGGCCTTCTTGCTGTGTTATCACATGGTGGAAAGGCAAGACAGTGCATGCAAGAGAGCTCATTTTTATAACAAAGCCACTGCTGCAATAACTAACCCATTCCCATGATATTCATTCATGAGGGCAGATCCCCCATGACCCAAAAGCCTCTCAAAGGTCCCACTCCCAACACTACCACAATGGTAGCCAAGTTTTCAACACATGAACTCTTGGGGGACACATTCAATCCTGGCAATGCCGAAGAGATGATTCCTATTTTCCATTTCTATTGGCCTTTGAGGATGATTAGCATAAATGATGGTCAAACTTGTGCAGCCACAGTCCTCGCTGGACACCTGTACATATCACACAGTGGATATCATTCAAGTCCTTGTTTTTACTGACTCTCTGCAGAATTCTCTGAGGACAGGACTTACTTCCACTTAGCTCGGGATTATTTCCATGAGGCTCTGTCATGCTCAGGGCTTCCCATTAAAATATCTTCCTATTCAGGAAGTATCCCCCCTCTTCAATTCCCTCCATCATTATTTTAGATATTAGAGTCTGAGTTGAAATTAAGAACGTTTTCTAGAAAATTCAAGTTACATGGTATTAACTTTCCTCAATTAAGTGTCTTTTTAATTATTTTCACTAGACATTAAAATGTATTTTCTCTTCTCTAGTTCATTTCTTATTTAAAAGAAACCATTAACTGAAGACCCAGAATCCATACTTGAGTAAAAGAAAAATTTAACCAATATAAAAACATTAGATTAAATTTAAATCAATTACTATCCAAGGAGTTCTGAATGGGAATAAACAAATTATTTCACTTCTAAGTCAAAGCTTTATTGATTTGATGTGAACATTTTTATTGTTGTAGTTAACAGAAATTTTGTAGATTAGTGTCAATATAAAGTCATATAAACCAGAAACTTTTTCAGGAGGAGCAAAAGACAGTAGCTGTCAGCACTCAGACAATGATTTTCCTAGGCAGATTTAGTCCTTAAAACTAGGCTGTCTTGTCAGTAATTGATTTAAAACATGAGTCTCAAGAATGGTATGGCTCTTGACATCTAAAGTGGATACTAATTTTTTTTTCTAAGATATTCTAAATACTGGAAGAATTTTTGCTTTAATTAGCTGTTGCCATTTAATTCAATCAACTAGTACTTTATTTAAAGTATGTCTACCACATATAAGGACATATGAAAATGAAGGCAACAAGTTCCTGGAATCTAGTAGGGGGAAAGGAACATGCATATGAAGACAAGGTAATAAGCAGGAATTGCAAAAAAAAAACAGCGGCAAAATGTGCTCTAACAGTTCATTCATCTATGCATTTGGATATTCATTCATATGACATATATTTGGCATGTCCTCTGCCAGGAACAATCCTAGAAGCAGAGAAAGGCACAATCCCCACTCTCATGGAGTTTATGGTCCAAAGGAGGGAAAAAGACATGGGTCAAATAATCACACACTTGCAGGAAGGTGAGATGCACAGTTTGGAGGCAGCATAGGGTAAGAGCTTTTAATCTGGTCCAGAAGCAGGTGATGAAGTAAGCACTAATCGAACTATCACCAAGAGTCCCAAAGGCAGAGGATAACAGGCCGTGTGCAAAAGTGCTGTGGGGAGGAGGGGATGGAAAGTACTTGGGACTTAAAAGAAACCAGTGGGCCTAAAGTAGACACAGTAAAAGGCATGCCAATGCCTAGGGGACATGCAGGGCCCATAACATGAGGGGCTCTGGAGGCCATGGTAAGAAATTTTGACTTTTATACTGACAGCAATGAGAAGATATCAGAGGGTTCAACAGGAAGCAATAAAGTTAGATTTGGCTTTGAAAAAAACAAAAAAACAAAAAACATTCTGCCTTCTGGGTGGTTAAGAACAGACATATGGCAGAAAGAGAACAGGGTGGATGTGTATAGGCTAGACCCAGGAAATACAGGAAGTTAGTTTAGATTAGGGTGGTGGAAGTAAAGAAGATTATAAATTTGAAATATTCAGGCAATGAGATAGATAGGTGACGGCAATTACTCTGTGAGAAAAGACTGACGGGAAGAAGCGTCTATCAGGCAGAACCCATGTCTGTCTTGGAGTTGGATGGACGGTGGTTGCTGTTGACTGAGGGGAACACTGGAAATGGGTCAGGTTTGGGAGGGAAGAGAGATAATGAGTGTTTTGGGTATGCCAAGCTTGAGGTGTCCTTATAAACAGGCAGGAAGCAATTAGATAGATGAATCTGGAGGTCAGAGACAAGCCTAAGTTGGAGATATGTATTAGTGGCTTCTACCTGTGTGGAGGATGCAAACAAAACCAGGGGAGTAAAAGAGATTGCCAAGGTATAGCATAAAAAATAAGAAAAGGAGAAGGCCAGGGGCCATGCTTTGAGAGCTCTAAGATTTAATGGCTGAGTAGAGAACTAATAGAGAGATAAAGAACTGCCAGAGAGGTGGAAGGAAAACCAAGCTGCATAGATCCATACAACCCCTGGCAAGGCAGTATTTTACAGAGTGACAATGGCCAGTGTCAAACACTGCTGTAAGGTGAAGTAAGATGACGAAAGTCAATATCCACTGGATCTACTGACATCGTAAAGAGCTCTTTCATAATATGATGGAGGCTAAAGCCAGACTGAAACAAATTGAGTGTGAGAAGGAAGTGATGAAATAAACTCATCTCATAAACTCTGGCTCAATCGGGTAGGAGAGAGAGGACAGTAGCTTACAGGAAATGGAAGTAAGAGTCTGAAGGAAGGCTGCATTCCATTTCTATTTTTAACAGAAGAAAACAAAGAGTGTTCAAAAGCTAACAGAAAGAATCTCCCAGGAAGTGTTGGATATGAGGAGCAAGGGAGAAAGAGAGAGAGAATGAATAGTAAAAGGATGCTGAGGTGGTTGAAGAGAGTAAGTTCCAAGGACAAGTGGTGGGATCTGCCTAGGATGATGGATAGTAAAGTCTCTTTTTAACGTATCGGGAGGAAAGACGGGAAGGGTGGAAGTAGATGTTAGGTAACTGGAACAGAGAGCCCTGTCTAATGGCTGTTCTCTCTATAAAGTGACAGGTGCAGTCACTGGCTGAAAAGAGTAGAAAAGACTTGCAATGGTCAGTGCAGAAAGGAGAATAGAGCAAAAAGAAAAAGCCCACGTTCAGGGTGCGTGATAACTTATGGAGAACTCTGAAGATAACTTTACCTGAACAAGCATATCATCAGGTCATTCAGGTCCAGCTGGGCTTGTGCCAGACCATTCAACACAGAGTACTAGATTTTTGCTTTGAGGAATAAAAATCAAACATGGAAAACCTACATATAAATACATTTTCAACTGAAGAGTCTAAGACTAGAATAAGTACACTAACATTTCAAATAAATTTTACTAAGATTTCAAATAAAGTTTACCAAATTTAATCTCCTAAGTATATGACTAAGTTCTATTCTTTAACTTTTATTTAGCTTAATTTTTCAATTCTTATTTTTTTCAAAATAATTTCAGAAATATTTACCGAAGCTGATTTCCTGTTATTATTTTTTATCTACATAATAAGCAAACATAAAAAATAGAAAGACCTAAGTGCAAAACTTACATGATATTTATAACTGAGTTCTCTTTCTGTGAATGTGGGCCACATCCACTATAAAGAAATCTCAATATTGGAAATGATTCAAAAAATTTTTAAAGTGGAAAGTCATAATTTCAGTATCAGATCATGCTAGTTATTTTTTCATACCGTATTAACTGCACTTCTTTTTTCTAGTAGTATTCGAAATAGATTAGCTGTAATCTTATTATCCTGGACACCTTGCTCAAGGCCACGATTATCATCTTGCATGAGTCTTCGATCCATGATAACTTCAATCTGACCTAATACGCAAACAAACAAAGAAGCAAAACTGACCAGAGTTATTTAATACTGACATTCGTTGAGCATCACTTAAGTAGAAGCCATGATGTCTTGCTCTAAATTTCCCCTCTAGTCAAGGAGGTGGATTTATACAACCCACTACACCATGGGCTTTCTCTTGATAATAGCTCAAAGTAGCTCCTACAAATTCATAAAACAGAAGAGTATTTGTTTCTTTAGTAATGTTTCACAATATCTGATAAGAAATTTAAAAATGAGACAGGACAGATCAAAATTTAAATGAAAATTTTTTTCCAAAACATTAACCTAAACAGTAAATTAAGTTCTCCAAAACTTTTAGTAGCACCATTTGGAATCAAAAATGCTTATGAGGTTTATTAGGAAATGTACATCACACAGAGAGTAGTAAAATACACATAGATGGGTAGGTCTAAAAAAGGTTTACAAATAAAATTTAGGTTACTTGATATGAAGCAGGTTGCTGAAGAAGCCCTAGAATGTGGACACACTCATGATATACTCCCTTGCTTCTCTGACATTGTGTTAGTGGCAGCACCACTGTCCTGCCTTTCTGGCTTAAAAGGGGTCATACCTGGTTCCTTCATTTGCTATGCAATATTTCCATATTTCCCCTAGCTCAAGTTTTGGAAGCTAATCATTACGAGATTAAAAAATTAAAAAAACCAACTAGAGCCATATATATATACACACACACACATATATACACACAAACATATATACACATACGTATATACACACACACACTTAAGCTAATACTCAAATAAGACTTAGAAAACTGATGTTATATACTTAAAAATACATGCATATTCATTCATATCCATTACTATATTAAATGATCATTTGGTACAAAAGGGAAACAGCAAACACAAAAGACTAACAATTACTACTATTACATAGTCATACCAACTCTGTTTAGCTTCTTTCTTCTGAGTTTATGTATCTAGTACCTAAAATTACCAGAGATGAGTAGAAATCTCATTGTCACTACCTTCATAATTTAAAAGACAACTGTCTAAGATTTAGTCCCTAGGCTCAGGGATTAAATTGGGTGTGAAGTGACAAGCTGTAGATAGGTATGATTGGCATAACATACCTATTCAATTTAGCATATCAACCTCGTGGCAATTTCTAACTCTTCTCCTGTCTCCAAATGTTGGTACATATAACATGTGACTGGCACTTAGTGATTTACTGGATTGTACTTGAATTGCTTTAATTCAAATACTAAGGTATTTGGTGGCTATAGCAGAAACAGAGGAACTTTATTTCTTAGCTTGTCTTTACCAGGAACTGAGATAATGCTGCTTTGTTCATCACGGCTTCAGTCTTACTGTCTAGTCCTCTATTGAGGGCACAGCTTCGAGAATTCAAGGCAGTGTTTAAAAATGGGTGGCTCAAGAGTCATGTAGGGCACAAAAATGTTTTATGTTTTGTCAACATAGCGTTTTTTAACAAATGATATCAATATTTTTCAGACTGAACAACTTCATGGAAAATTCCAGACTTCTGGACTCTTCTTTCAAAAATTGAATTTAGCAACACTGGGCCTCTAACCACACAGTAACAATGCTGCCCCACTGCACACTGGGAACATGCTCTTCAGTTTGCTCAAGTCTCTAACCCTCCCTATTGGATCCCTGATGTGGAGTCATTACTATTTTCATAACCGAATTCATGTCTTTATGGCATGAGTTTACATGATCTTATCTAATGAAGGCCACAAAGAAAAATGAGAAGTAGCAGTTTGTGTGTGTGTGTGTAAGTTACAGAATGCATGTATACGCCTCATGTAAAAAGTGGGCTTGTGTCAAAGGACACACTAGGCATGTGCACTCACTTATCTGGCTCCTTCAGACATTTATCTCTACGAACTCTTAGAATGTAAGAAAGAAGACCAATGATACCATGTATGATAACCAATTAAAAATATGTATTATAAAAGATCAAAGTCTCTCAATAGAAAGACTTGCAAAAATTAATCAGTGTCTATTGACTATTTTCTCTCACTTCCTATGCATCACTTTTTCTCTTTTGGAATCCTTAAAGCCATACCTCTTTATCCCCATATCTCTGTAATTTCTACTCCCTTCCTTCTTTCAGGCGGTAGCAGAATAGAAAGACCATGATTCACAGAAGGACCTAAGTTTGAACCACGACTTCCCAAATTTGCAAACGTAGGCAACTTATCTAAACCTCCGAATCTGAGTTTCCACATCCATTAAATCATGATGATGACAGAGACCTCTGCAAAGTAAACACTATTAAGAGAAGCAAATTATCTTTAAAAAGAAATCTTTACATGGAATTTTAGGTCTCCTGTTCTTCATCTGAAGATTTAGGAGATTCATCTTTTTATGTTGTTCTCACAAAACCCAAACTTAATAGTCTGGTTGCTGAAAGAAAAAAGCTGAAAAGAAGACAGGGAGGTTTTAACTAGAGATTATACCACATCTGACCAACAGAAAAAGTATACACTTGGAACTGAAACCTTTCAGAGTGAAAAAGAGTGTAAGCAATACATACCACTATTCAAACTTGAAACGCCTAAAGACTGAGCAGAGAGCAGTGTCAAACGATGTTTGGCATCCTGGATATAGGCCATTGTAGTCATGGGATAGACATTTGCTTGAAGAGGCAATTTGCTCAATGTCATTCTAGGTTGAATCTATAAAACACAACAATTCCATCTACAAAAAGTGATATTTACATATATTCTTTTAAAAACTGGAGGACAGGTGATTTTTCTTTCTAAGAGCTTTAAGACGAAGCTTCCTTTTTTGTTCGATGGAAGAAATAATTTAAAAATTAAAGCATTATTTAAAACAATATAAAGAAAACCACAAGGATATTAGAAAACAATTTTTAGGTGGGAAAGGTAGAACTTGCCCAGATTTTTAAAATAGGCATTCCTATTTAAATTCAGAATAAAAATGCTTAAAAGTCTTCTAACTCTCCAATATTTGCATAAAACAAATTATAAAAGTATTAAGTATTCATTTCTCATCTAAATCTAACATACTGCTTTTGTAATGAATGCTAAGTATAATAGCTCTCTATCCCCTTTCAAGAAATATCTCTTATTATTCTTGAATTGGTTTTAATAAATACCACAGATCTCCACACCAAATCTTCTAAGATATTACATTATAATCAAATGCATATTTATATTTAAAAACCATTCAGTGCTTACTCTTTTTGATTAGTTTCAATGTAGATAGTTCCAAATTCCAATTCCTTGTAGCCTAGTACCTGAATGTTCGAAATATGACTCTATTTTTTGAGAAAGACTGTCGGTAACCCCAAAGCCCATCTGGGTCACAGTGACTGACTGTAAGCTCAGAACCCTGTTATCAGTGAATCTTAATGATACCACATAAAAATGTCATCTCCTCATTTAAACTCATTAAAGTTAGACATAAAAGTGAAGAAAAGAAGAGGTACAAAGTTACCATAATAGTTAACATGTATTAAGTGCCCATTAACGAAAGGCATGGTCCTGAGTATTTCACAAATCTATCTTTAATCTTCCCAACAACCCTGCAATGTCTCCCTCAAATTACTGGCTGTACTAAGTTGAATAATGCCTCCCTCTCTCAAATTCCTGTCCACCCACAACCCGTGAATGTGATCTTATTTTGAAATAGAGCCTCTGCAGAAACAGATGAGGTCATTCTGGATTATGTTGGGACCTAACCTAATGACTGGCATCTTTACAAGAGGGAAATTTGGACACAGACAGACAGATACGACAGGCATAGGGAGAACTCTATATGACAGAAGAGGTAGAGACAGGAGTGATGCATACACAAACCAAGGAATGCCAAGCATAGGCAACCACTAGAAGCTGGGATAGGGCAAGGAAGGATATTTCCCTATAGCCTTTGGAGGGAATATGGCCTTGTCAACACCTTGATGTTATAAATCTAGTCTCCAGAACTGTGAAAGAATAAAGTTTTGTTGTTTTACATGATTCCATTTGTATGGCAGCCTTGGGAAATTAATAAACTGATAAAGCTACAACTGTAAAATGTTTAAAGAAAAAAAAAAAGTAAACCTACCTTAAAAGAATTCTGTATTTCTCCTTTCCAAACCAAATTAACTTGTATAAGTGAACTTATTTTTAAAAATGTAAAACTATCACAATTGTGTTGTTGCTACCGCCACTCCTCACTGGAGCTAGATATCTAGTTTTGCCCAAGTACTACTATATCCAAAGCTTACAAAACGGCCAATTTTAAAAGCAGAAATATTACAGACTTAAAAGTAATATTTTCTTTTTTAGTCAAACGTTCCATCCACAAAAAGAAAATTCACATTCTTAGTTAGTCAGTTTTACTAAGTTCCTCATTCATGTCTATAACCACAAATACAAATAACTGGTTTTGTATGATTTTAAAAGACTTCCTTTTGTATATAAAAAAATTAATCACCATAAAGTTGAGATTTTATTTGGAATCCAAATGGCTGTAGTCGAATTAACATGCAAATTCAGAAACTATGCAGAAATTTTTATGTTTTGGAAAAAGTTTAAATTTAACTTTTGCAGGAAATCGTAGAAGAGAAAATTATTAAAATCTTTTTCACCCACCCCAGTTGAAAATCAAAGTAAAAGTGTTTATTATAAAATTATTTCTATTCACAGCCAAAAATCTCTAAAACACTTGTTTTAAAAATATGCTTATGGTTTTAATGGTATTTCAAAGATATGTTATCAAACACATACACTCAGAAAACAGAGATTTAGGTAACAATCAAAAGTGCTCTATTAAATTGGAGAATTGACAATCTGATAAGACCGTATAAATCAACTTCCTTACTAGAGTTTGAAACTATTTCATGAAAATTTTGATTAAATATATACCTGCCTATTTCTAAACAGATATACCTATGTATATGTATACATGTGTGTCTGTGTACGTACAATGGTATACACAAACACACATACAGAGGAAGAGTTTTCCTGAAATTTACAACAGCCCATTATTAGATCATACATTAAACCAATATATAAGGAATAAACTTAATAGGCATGAATCAATTCCTTATGAGGAAAACTGACATAGACTTTGTATCCCCACACAAATCTCATCTTGAATTGTAATCCCCAGGTGTTGAGAGAGAGACCTGGTGGGCGGAGACTGGATCATGGGGGTGGTTTCCCCCATGCTGTTCCTTTGATAGCCAGGGAGATCTCATAAGATCTGATGGTTTTGTAAATGGCAGTTCCCCTGGGCTTTTCTCTCTCTTGCCTGCAGCCATGTAAGACTTGTCTGCTTCCCCTCCACTATGATTGTAAGTTTCCTGAGGCTACCCACCAGTCATACAGTACTGTGAGTCAATTAAACCTCTTTCCTTTATAAATTACCCAGTCTCGGGTATTTCTTTATAGCAGTGTGAGAATGGACTAATACAAAAACAGACCAGGCACAGCGGCTCATGCCCATAATCCCAGCACTTTTAAAGGCTGAGGTGGGCAGATCACTTGAGTCCAAGAGTTCAAGACCAGCCTGCCAGCATGGTGAAACCCTGTCTCTACTAAAAGTACAAAAATTAGCTGGGTCTAGTGGTGTGTGCCTGTAGTGCCAGCTACTTGGGAGGCTAAGGCAGGAGAGTCACTTGAACTTGGGAGTCAGAGGCTACAGTGAGCCGAGATCATGCCACTAAACTCCAGCCTGGGCAACAGAGTGAGGCTCTGTCTCCAAAAAAAAAAAAAAAAAGTAAAAAAAAATCCCAAAAAGTATAATAATCCATCAATCCCTAATTATGTTTCCTTTCTGGTAAACAGATTCATATATATATTTTTTAGCATCAAGATATTTAACATTCATAGTGGTCACCAAATCTACCCTTTGAACAAATAAATCCTTACAAAAAGATGTTCTTAAAAAAATGGTCTCCCAAATATTTGTTCTAATTGTAGAACCCGCAATTATCTATCAAAATTCAGTTTTATTTTAGAAATAATTTGCAACTTTAGGTATTACTTTGTCAAAGGATCCAAAATTAACTGGGGCATTATTATATATAAGAATCATACACCAATACAACCATCACTTAAACATTTTAAAGGAAAATTACCTGGTATCCATTTAGGTCAGTATAAAATCTATTTTGGCTTTTTATATCAGAAGAAATTTTCATTGCAATCTCACGGTTATATACTTTTCGGATGTCCACAATATTGGAAACTTCCACAGACTGTCCTTCTATTCCTAAAAAAAATATATATAGATAGATAGATAGATAGATAGATAGATAGATAGATAGATATAGATATAGAACTCCTTCCAAAGTTACATACATTTTCTTGTTTTCTACTTCCTATCTTAACATCTCTCATATAATAAATGCTATCACAATTTAACTTTTCTTTTTAAAAACTATCAGAAGCTAGATAACATTTATTCAGGGGAGCATATTATTCAACTAAAGAATGAAGCAGCTGGGATGAGAAAAATGTAGATGATGTATAACATGTAAATGACTCTCTGAGTTCGAAACAGGACATGAAATGAAAAAAGGGCTGCTCAGCTACAGGCCAGTCCACTTCTCACCTGCACCACCATTCTCCGAAAGAGCCATTCTAGCCTACTTTTTCACCATTTTCTCCTTACAGACCAGATATTATGAGCCAGTAAAGTTTACATTCTGCTGGTTCAAGTGACAGTGTATTATTGCTAGGAAAAGAGACAGGAGATCCAAGGAGATGGTTTATGGCCGAAAGTGATATTAAAATATTAGTATTTGTGGACTATAATCTGGAAAGCTCTCCAGAAGTTAAATCAATTTTAGTTGAGTTTAGTATCTCTTACGACCCCTTGTTATGAAATGATCCATTTTGTCCTTTGTTATATAAAGCAGAGGACAGCTTTAAAAAGTCCCTAACATATGAAACATTCGTTTGGACAAGCCTGAAGTGTTTACTAGTCTCTGTCATTCTACTTTAATTGTATCTTCAGGTCCTCAGTGAGGCCTTGGGTCAATTTCATAGATGGAGAGAGAAGTTAAGAGGAAATCCAACACACTTAATACAGATCAAGGGTGTATGAGATAAAAAGGAATGAATTAATGGCATTTGCAGTGACCTGGATGAGACTGGAGACTACTATTCTAAGTGAAGTAACTCAGGAATGGAAAACCAAACACTGTATGTTCTCAATGATATGTGGGAGCTAAGCTATGAGGATGCAAAGGCGTAAGAATGATACAAAGGACTCTGGGGACTTGGGAGGAAGGGTTGGAGGGGAGCAAGGGATAAAAGACTACAAACAGAGTGCAGTGTATACTGCTTGGGTGATGGGTGCACCAAAATCTCAAAAATCACCACTAAAGAACTTACTAATGTAACCAAATACCACCTGTACCCCAATAACCTATGGAAAATTTTTTTAAAAAGGGTGTGTGAGAGATATTACAGGACCTTCTAAAGACAGCAATGAGGAAAGTGGTCATAAGAAAGAGTGACGTTATTCTATTTAATAAAGCTGAAGCCTTCTGAGGTTCAGAAAGGAAAAAAGGGAAAATGCGGAAGGGAGGAAAGGAGTAAGGAAGACTTTTTCCTAGGAGCCAAGAAGAATTCCCAGAGTTTAACAGAAGGAGACAGCAAAGAGTTAAAGAAAGGAAGTTTAACTTTGTGAGGTTTGTGGGAAAGAATGTAAATGCAGGCTCCACGGTTCTCGGGGCTGGCACCCGCGGTCCTACTGAACACAAGGCTTCTCCTCGGGACTCTGGCACACCACACAGGTTCCCAGTGTTCCCAGTGTTTGGCTGGGGCAGGGCACGCCATGGCAGGCAGTTTCCCTTCCATTCCCCTTGGGCTATACTGGATCGGTCCTTCTGGAAACAATGACTGATAAAGCAGAGAAGGTTGCTGTAGAACCTGAAAACGTGTTTAAATGTCATAGGGAATCGAGAGTCCTTCATCTCAGAAAAGGCAGAAGATGGCCCTGTTGTTAAGGAAACAAAGAGCAGGAGACAGCCTTATTGGAGGTTCTACCATGTCCAAGGAAAAGAAGCTTATGGCAGGAGATGGTATTCCACCAAGCCAATTGGATTCTTGGTTTGATGATTTCAGTGGTTTCAGCAAAGATGGGCTGATGCAGAAACCTGGTAGAAATGCACCTGTAGGAGGAATCATTACCAGGAATTTCTCTGGAGATGACCTAAAAGTCACAGAAATACTCCCTTTTCCAAAAAGCCAAGAAGAAATTAATGTTGATATAAAATGTCAATTAGTGAAGAAAATTCGACACTTTGGACGAAAATATGAAAAACTCTTCAAATTGCTTGAAGGACTGCAAGGACCTATGGAAGTCAAGAAATGATTTTTTGAATCCATCATCAAGGAAGCCACAAGATTTATGAGGCGAGACTTAATTCAGCACCTTGAGAAGAAACTGGAACAAATGATTTCTGGCTACTTGTTCAAGAAGGATCATCTCACCCCAAATGCATAATCTTGCTAATGACTGAGGAGAAAAAAAGGATCAGATAGCTGTTTTCTAGAATGGAGCAGGATATTGCTGAAGCCTTTTAGCATGTGTTAGTGAATAAAATGGACTTCCAGAAGCTAAGACATTTCTGTTAAAAAAAAAACAAAAAAAAACACAAAGAATGTAGATGTAGTGTAAACACCATAGATTTATCTGAAAAGTACAATGGAAATTCTAAAATATAAATAACAATCTAGTGATAAATAACACTTAAATGGGCTGAAGCCTCTAGGAACAGAATTTTCAGAATGCTCACTGAACTTCTTTCTGGTATATACTGCTCTTCCAACTCAAATGGAGCTAACTTCAGTTTCTTACTACATTCATAAAACTATTATGAGTACCATCTCCATGGGTGAGGAAATGTGGAATGTCCTTTATTTAAAAAAAAAAAAAAAAAAGAGAGAGAGAGACAGGGCCTCACTATGTTGCTCAGGCTGGCCTCCAACTCCTGGGCTCAAGCAATCTTCCCACCTCAGCCTCCTGAGTAACTGGGACTACAGGCATGTGCCACTGCACCCAGTTGATGCCTTTTCTTTTTTTAAATGGCCACAGTCTGAACCACTAACCTCTGCCAGTTACCTACACATGTACATTTCCTGATGACAGTTATTACAAGGACCTGCAAAGACAGATGACCCAAATATCTCCATCACTATTGAGAAGTTGAAAAACAAATCACATATATAACTGATGATAAATAACAGTATCTTCTATGACCTAGGAAATGCATTACTCTAAACGCAAACCCTCTTTTCAGTATGCTTACATTAACCAAAATAGTTTTGTAAAGCCAAAATGAAATGTATATGGAATTTTAATAATAATAGATAAGCATCTACAAATGAACCAAAAACATCTAAAACACAAAATGTAGCACCAAGCATGATAGTATTCATGTAATACTAGGGAGCATGGCTGATGACAAGAAGTAAACTCTAATTTAATAAAAGCATCCATTGGGTTTTTAGTATACTGTTTTAAGCTTTCTTCGCTCTAGATTAGATATTTTCTCAAAGAGCAACAGAATACATGAAATGAAATAAAGCCTTAACAAAAGAGAACATCATTAATTTTAATTCATGTACCTCTAGAAAGCATTTATAAAAGAACATGCTTCAAGGAAAAAATAATTATTTCACATTACCTCTATCAATAATAAAGTATTTCTGTTGAGAAAATCATCTTTCTCAAGCTCAGTATTATACTTAGATCCTGTTGTGGCAACAAACACTTAAAGCTCTTTAAAAGGAACTTTATGTCCATTCACAATTCAGCAAGATACCAATTTAAAGTTTGTATCAGGACAGACTTTTAAAATAAGATTAAACATGCTTATTATGAACAAGCCAAACAAAACCTGTAATGGTCATAAAAACAAGGAGATATCCCTGAGTTCTCAATGGTAATTTATTATTTTTTTAAAGAACAGTATATGTGAAACAGTGAAAGGATTGCCAACTGTTCCTATTCTGTGTCAGTAATTCCTTAAGTTGTACCTTTCCCAAAGAGGCTCATGCGATGGAAGGGAGAACATCCCGGGAAGCAGGAATGCAAACCAGCAGTATCCAGTGGTCTGTTTTACCTGTACATCACATGGCAACAAAAATGCTTTTTTTTTTTTTTTTTTTACTAAAGTGACTCCACCTGGGCATGAATGGCCAGGGCTTTCTAAGTCCCTCTGGTTTTTCTTCAACACTTTACAAGATTAGTCACTAGGGAAAGAAAGGAGTGATGCCATTCCCAGGTTTCAACAAAGAAATATGTGCCTTCTTGCTGCTAATTCTCTCCTCCTTGGAAGAGAGAATGGAGGTTGTTTATCCTTATTCACATAGGCAATGCAAGGTAGAACAGAGCCAGTTCACAGGTGAAAAGTGGTAATAAAAAGGCCAGAAAGAGTCCTTCAGAAGGTCCCATTACATCAGAGTGTTCTATAGATGGGGGTAGATCCCACCCCCAGAGCTAGGATTTTTTTTGTTTGTTTGTTTTTTATCTCCCTACAGAATGTTAGCTTCTCATAAATACAGACTGTCTTATGCACCATCTTTGCATTACAGTTCTTAACAACATTTGGGGTACATGGTAAGTAATGAATCACTGTTAGACAGAAATAGCTAAGATATGAAAGCCTGTCCTTTATCATGCAGAAGTTAGCTGACATGGGAGGAAAGCAAACTGGGCTATGGATAAAGTTTAAGTAGCTGGAAAGATGAGAGAATAAGAACTTTCATTTTACATACATGTTACATGCATGTTAGAATGTAAGTTCCTTAAGGCTAGAGACCATGTCTTATTTATCTTCATATTCCCAGCACGTAGACATGTATAATAAATGTATGCTGAGTGAAGGGTAGCAGCTATGTGGCAATGACAGGAGCCAAGAGTTACTGATGCTTACTATGTACCATATGTTTACTACAAGCTTTATATATAATGACTCCTTTCATCCTGACCCTAAGCAAGGAAGAAATCACTTTCCCAAGGACAAGGCTGGCAGAACCAGGACTATACCACTACATCATCATGCCTCACTGGCAGACCAACTATTGAAGAAGGCTCAAGTTACTCTGGGACCAAGGACTGGGAGAGGCCTTGTAGTGAGTAGAGAGAAGACCTCCAGATTTTGTTTTCTTTTGTTTTTAAGGGGAGAGGGCACTGAACTGAAATCTGGTATCTTCCAAGAGCTATTTGAGTGAAATAAGGCACAAGAGGCTTCCAGACCCCAAAAACTCTTTGTAACAACCCAAAACTCTCTTTCAAAATGGCATGCTCATCTTAGAAGCCAAGAAAGTAATACATATTTAATATTAAAGACAGATACTCTATTGCACAGCAGTTCCTCCCCACTGTACTTAGCTGAGATGTACAAAATGGTGAGCCCAGTAGGCATGCACCAGCATGTTCACTGCATACTGGCGCTAGGAACAATAGGGAAATGAATAAATAAAATCACATACGCCCATGTTATGGAATGCTGTGTCACAAATGAAAAGAATGAGGTAACTGTCTCTCTTGGCAGAGAAACATCAGAAGAAAAAAGCTAAATGTAGCATTTGTATAGCATGATAAACTATGCTGAAAATCGACACAAACACAATACTATACTTTTCTACAGTTTTAAGACCATGTGGTGCATCTATGCTTGCACATATATCTGAATTCCTCTCCTGAGGAGTGGATGGAGACAGACACAGATGCCAGAGGAATTTTACTTTGTATCTGTAATGTGTGGAATTTGTCAGAAGAGTAGTACACATATATATTATTTATACCTGTATTTATAAAATAATATTAAGCATTTTTAGAATATTTTCTGAGACAGCAAGAAAAAATAAAACCAAGTAGATCACTGTCAGGAGGCTGGGCCATACCACAGCTTTAGGAGGACAGAACACTCAGGCTTACAGGGTTTTAGCACCAGTCTCAAAATGACGTTGCTCTTCTCAGAGCCTTCCCCCACTGGGTGGATCAGAGAGAGAGAACAGAAAACAAAAGGCATCACCCTCTTAACTGTTGCTCAGCACCAGTCTAAGGAAACCAAAGGGGGTGCTCCCTGGTGTGGGGAGAGAAAAACTGGAGGGCAAGCCTGAAACATGCCATGCCTGAAATACGAGTAGAGGAAACATCCAGGAGGGTGTAAGGACTCCAAGAAATGCAAATGGAAACCCTGGAGTCATAGCTCTGAGCGACAACTAATGACAGCCTTTGGAGAATCCCAGGCTTTTACTTCCTCTGTACCACCAACTCTCTCAGTTCCTCAACAATTTATCTGGAGCCACCTAATTCAACCCTGAACTGCAGAATCTCTGAGTTAGCTCAACCCTCTCCACCTCTCCAGATCATCTTACTCTAGCTATTTTGAAATGCAAAATATACTTTCCCAAGGAATATACTCATAAATCATACACCACTCTCGCCACACTCAACCAGTTATAGGAGTGAGAGGCAACAACTCGGGAAAAAGGACAAAACAGAACCTCACTCATATCCCAGCAAAGTCCAGTATCTTATCAGTGGCACCTAATGTGATTAGGACAACTCTTTACATCAAGAGGGACAATAGCAAATGGCCCACGGTCACCTAGGAAAAAGACAAGTGATGGCAAGAATCCTAAGAGATATATTTAAGTCTGCAAATAAAAGTCTAACTGAAATTTAACATGGCTATCAAATCACATAAAATAAATCTCCAAAATACCCATCTAAGATTCAAAGAAATGTCTGAGTGTCTTAAAAATACTGACTCTCAGGCAAAGCAAATCTTGCTATCTATCTGATTGTTGTGCTTATCTCCTTTCCTCCAATCTGTGTCTGAGCAGAGAGGATGACAGAATCATCACTTTGTTGTAGAAGTAGGATAATCATAAAAAACCAGGGCTTCTGATTTTGAATATTCCCTCTTCGATTTGGGAAATATTTTGTTTTATATTTTAATCATCAAAAATATAAAACTACCTTTGCTATTATGCACGTACTTTAGTGATGTTTTTGTAAAATTTATCCAACTTAGCTTAAAGCTCAAGCTCATGGTTACTAACATATACTGCTTAATTCGTAAGTATGCTTTTATGACATTCTCACAACAACGATAAACTGAGTAAGTCAACATCTAAATGTTTCTAAAAAGAAAATATTATTGTGACCACATTTTTTAAAAACTGTACTAATATCTGAAAGTATCAAAATAAAAATGGTAATAATTTCCACTATTGAATGACCATTTTTTCCATGTTGACTCACTCAATTTACCATTCATTATAAGATCTAATTTATCCTCTGAGTCACTGCTGATTTCTGGGTCTGTAAATGTTCATATTGATTATTTCTCCACAAGTGAAAATTTTAACATCTGCTTTCACGAATACAAATTTTAGTAAATTTCATTTCAAGTCGCAAATTTAAGAAAATGATGATATACTGCTTTGTGCCATTCATAAAATACTACTAGATAAACAGCTACTATTACTTATCGATCACTTATGAGTTAGGCACTAGTGTACCTATTTTATGCTTTTCATTTCAATAATTCTCACAAAAATGTCAAAAACTAAATCTGTAATAGGAAAGGTATGGCATTTTGATCATATGAATTGTAAATGCTGGGTAAAGATTATACCAATAAACTATGATATGCTTGAAGAAGACGTAATAACTGAAAAACATATAACAAAACTGAAAGGCTTTTTGTTTTTTTTTTTTAAAGCATTAATGTTGTGAAACAACAGAATTTTTTGGAAGCTCTGTTTTGGAGGGATCATAACACTGACATCAGTTTTAACCTCAAAATAGATAAAATAAATAAGGTCTAACTAAAACACTCCCCTAGGAAGTGAATAAAATAGCTCACAACATTGGAGTTTTTTGGCGCCTTCCCTGTGACCCAGGCTTGGGCTGGTCTAAGACAGAAGAGAGAAGCTGGCTGAACAAACAATGATACTTGATCTGCACATCTGTGGCACTGGCAGTTACTCTGAACTCACCTATTTCCTGTTTTCCCAAACATGCTCCTTTCTAAGGCATCTTTAGGCAGGAAAAGATTCCTCACAATGATCTGCCTCCATGACAGATGTTTCTTTCTTTTCCACCACTCTATTTCTTCTCCCAACTTACAATAAATAAATAAATAAATAAAACAAGCAGCAGCATCTCTCTCACCCTGTTTAGTGGGTACTGAACAAAGACAGTTCAATTTATTGGTGTCTGACTGGACTTTAATGACCAAGTAACAAATATTTCTGCAAAACACATGGTTTCCAATTGCTTGCTTTCAACAAAATTGAAAGTGTACCTAATCAGGTTGTCAGGCAGTAGGACTTTAAAAATAATTGATTAAAATTAATGTTTGACGATAGGTCAGTCTGTGACTTTCGGCATTTAACCCAGGAGTTCAAAGTACTGAATGATATTCCTATAACAAAACTCCTTCCATTACCAGCTACTTATTTATGTTAATAACTTCCCTTTGCACTGATATTTACAAAAACAAAAATTAAAAATAAAATCATATATCATTCTAGCAATGAGTGACATTCACCAACGGACACATTATCCATTAGGAATAAAAAAGGTACAACCCATTGAGAAAAATGTTTCCATTAAAATTTATAAAATACCATTATTAAAATAGGAACATATTTATGTTTTTTTGACCAACTGCATGCCAATAATTTTTACATCTCAATCCAGAATAAATAAAATACTTAGAGCCTTATAACAGACTTTTAAAACTGTATATATAAATACACACACACACATGATTTTTGTTTTAGAGAAGTAATGAAAGACTGACCAATAACAAGACTCTGAACCACAAAAATACTACATTAAGATAAAATTCTGTGGAGAAATAGAATGTAATTATAAGGAGAAAATAATGATGTGAAGTTTCTGACAGCTATAGAAAAAGCTAGTGCAGGTTTTTAAAAAACACATAATTTAGTACCATTGCCCATCGGATATGCTTATTTTTAAAAGTTACCATGTACAATACACCAAAATAACATCCTTTAATTATTTAAATGTATAAAGAAAAACCACAAGTCAATTAAAAAATATATAAGGGACAAAGAGTTCTTTAAATCCTTATAGTAGGTTTCTAAACAACCTTATTTCACACATTGTGATATTCTTTTCCTCCTTTCTGCCTTTCATGTGACATTCTCTAAGACGTAGCCTCTCAATGACTCATTTCTTTCATTAAATCCTCCTCAATTCCCCCAATCTGTAATGACCATGCTTTGTCTGATAACACTCAACTATCTAACCATCTGGCTCACTCACTCTTATAAGTAGATACAACATTCACTATGGGTAAGGTTCCTTGTATATTCACTCAGTGAATACTCCCAACATCCTCTGAAGCTGATTTTACTACTGTCAACATTTCAGATGATAAACCAAAGCCAGATTAGCAGTAACCTGTGCAAGGTCAAACAGCTGCTAAGTGGCAGAGCTGGGATGGGCCTGGGAATAAAACACAAGAGAACTGTCTCTGGAGTCTCAACTCTGAACCATTACACATCTATGTTTCCCATCCCTGTGCCCTGAACCTGAGTTCAGTGCAACCCACCTTTGTAGGGGATGATGCTTCCTTGCTAAGGAGTTACGGCTTCAACAATCAGCTGCTCTCAAACAGCCCCAAAGATAACCTCTGAGTTCTGAATCTGTGTAACCAGAACGTGCTTACAGTCCCTTAAAATAACCTTCTCTTTCATGCCTGTAGGGAATAATCAGATTCAACACATAGCTATTTATTTCAATTTTTAAAAGTTCCAATTAACAGGGAAAAAAATCCTTAGCAGTCAATTGCATATTATGATATTCCAAAAATGTTTTAATTACCTAAGCCTGCCTAGCTATAACTTACTTAATGCTTTTTACTTTTAAATAAAACTAAATACGGAATATAGCTCTGGAAAAAAAATGACAGACTGATTGCAAACCACCTTAATGTCCTCATGAATCTTTTTATGGAAATAAAAAGAACTTCAGTGAAGTTCTGAGACCTTGTTTACAAGTGGGGCAGACACCAGGGATGGAAGCCCCAGATTCAAGCGTCCTTAGAAGACGAATTTTATCACTTCTTGGCCTTTTGGCTAAGATCAAGTGTAGAAGATGAATTTAGAAGCAGGGAGTCAGGCAAAAGAGATTTTAGGTGAAACTAAGTTGTATGAAGACTGATGGTTACACCTAATTGAACATCTACCTTTTTTTATAGATTAAGAAACTGAGTCCCCAAGAAATGAAAGGACAAACCCATACTCCTCTGGTTTGCTTAGAGGCAAAACTAAGGATTTGGGTCTCTAAATCCCAATGTGATTCCTTATAAGAGGGGTCTTCAAAAGTTTCATGGAAAATGCATATCATGAAAAAACTAAGCATGGATTTCATCAAAATAAACTCATACTTACTTGTTATAACATGTCTGAACAGGATCTAGTTTGAGGCACTAACAAGGGTGAGACTTCGGTTTGAAAAGAGCCCCTATCAGAGCAATATAAATTATGCTAAAATTTAAACAAGAACAAACATCAAATTTATGGTGAAGCTTGGGTAGAAGTATGGTGAAATCACTGATGCTTTATGAAAAGTTTATGGGGACAATGGTGCAAGAAAATCAGCAATTTACAAAATAAATAAATTGTCTTGGGAAGGGATGAGACAATGTCGAAGATGAAGACTACACCAATTTTCAAGAAAAAAATTAAGTCTGCTTTCCTGCTCTAATTGAAGAGAACTGACAATTAGCAGCTTATACAATTCTGACTGAAAAATTAAAGTTGAGGAAACTTTCCACTCAATGGGTGCCAAAACCACTGTGTCCAGATCAGCTGCAGACAAGAGCAGAGCTGTCAATGGAAATTTTACATAAGTGGGATCAAGATCCTGAAACATTTCTTTGAAAAATTATAATAGTAGATGGAATACAGCTTTACCAGTATGATTCTGAAGACAAGGCACAATCAAAACAATGGCTACCAAGAGGTAGAAATGGTCCAGTCAAAGCAAAAGAAGACTGGTCAAGAGTAAAAGTCATGGCAACAACTTTTTGGGATGCTCAAGGCATTTGGTGTGTTGACTTTCTGGAGGCCCAAAGAACAGTAACATCTGCTCGTTATGAGAATGCTTTGAGAACATTAGGCAAAGCCTTAGCAGAAAAACACCCAGGAAAGTTTCACCAGAGTTCTTCTCCACCATAATGCTCCTGCTCATTCTTCTCATCAAACGAGGGTAATTTTGTGACAGTTTCAATGGAAAATCATTAGGCATTCACTTACAGTGCTAATTTGGCTCCTCCTGATTTCTTCTTGTTTCCTAATCTTAAAAAATATTTAATAGGCACTCATTTTACTTAAAAATACAAGTAGACTGAAATGACATGGCTAAATTCCCAGGACCCTCAGTTCCTTAGGGATGGACTAAGTAGCTGGATTCACTGCCTACAAAAGTGTTGTGAACTTGATGAAGCTTACGTTGAGAAACAGTTTATATTTTTAATTTTTATCTTTTAATTTCATTTGTCCATAAACTTTTGAAGTCCCCTAGTATGTTTAACTAGATGAAGCTCATTTTGATTCTCTAAAAGCCAAGAATCAGGTTATAAATCCACTTATGTTTATATATTCAAAATTGCTCAGAGAAAAACTAAGCAACTCTCTTCGACTGCTAAATATGCCCATGCAAGGAAATCAGTCATTTCAGTCAAAGGAAAGTCTTTTCTTCCATAGTTTTTGATGTCAGTTCATTATATTTTTACCTCCAGGCTACTTGTTTTCTTTGAGTAAGATCCATTACATATAATACTTTATAATATGTTGGTGGAAAATAGAGCAGAAGTATCCCATTTAAGATGTTTCCCCTAAGGGTTAAAACATGGTTTACACACACATACATACTCGCTAACAAACACCGGCCTAGGAGAACACAGTCCTTGCGCCAGTGAAATGTACATGACACACTGGTTACCCACAGTGACCTAAATTCTTCAAAGTAGCTGTTGGTATCAGAAACTAGGACACTAAAGTCCAATAATTACAGCTCTGAAGACAAGGCCACAGTTAGCAATGTCACTTACTGGTATTATATTATTGCAAGGTATGTACTTTCCTCTTAGGTGCAATATTAAATAAAACACAAGAGGATACAGGAGCTTCTGTTTGTATTATATTCTATCTTCTAATCACAGATTAACCAAAAAAGCTAAAGTAGCAGCCTATATGGTAATGTTTAAAGCTTCAATTAAATGAAAGATGATTATACTGCAAGAAAAATTAATTCCCACCTCTCTCAACTTTTCCCCCAGAAAAATGTTATTTTCTAAAAATGAAATAAATTGCATTTCATTAAATTATGGGTGCTATAAAATGGATTTATTAAACCTGTCAAAAAATTATATCTCATTAGAATTTTTTTTTTTTTTTTTTTTTTTGAGACAGAACCTTGCTCCGTCGCCCATGCTGGAGTGCAGTGGCGCGA
This sequence comes from Theropithecus gelada, assembly GCF_003255815.1. Lineage (NCBI taxonomy): Eukaryota > Metazoa > Chordata > Mammalia > Primates > Cercopithecidae > Theropithecus > Theropithecus gelada. The sequence continues at coordinate 105,661,174 of NC_037673.1, read as the reverse complement.
TCTCAGCTCACTGCAACCTCCGCCTCCTGCGTTCAAGCGATTCTCCTGCCTCAGTCTCCCGACTAGCTGGGATTACAGGTGCGTGCCACCACATCCAGCTAATTTTTTGTATATTTAGTAGAGACAGGGTTTCACCTTGTTAGCCAGGATGGTCTTCATCTCCTAACCTCGTGATCTGCCTGCCTTGGACTCCCAAAGTGCTGCAATTACAGGTGTGAGCCACCGTGCCTCGCCTTCATTAGAAATTTCCAAACTGCTCTGATCTTGTAGAGCTTTTAAGGCTAGTGAGCACAAGATTTCTTCTAATTTAGTATTTTTAGAAACCTTTTGAATGCAATGTCTGAACAATAATGAAAAGGGAAACAGAGTGTTCTTTTATTAGCTTAAGAGATGTTAAGAAAGAGAGAGCCCTTCAACTGCACTTCTAATCATTTTCAGAATCTGGAGAGAATGCAAATAGAAAAACAAAAGTTAAATTCCAAACGAAAAACGAAAGTAGGGTTGAACTATAAGGTCTCTCAACTCTGTTTCAAAATCATTAAGGACCAAAGAGTTTATATAATTTTGGTAATGTTGCTTGATTTTCGTTCTTGATTTTGTTTTCTCCTGAAGCTTAATTTGGGCAAATAGTTACTTTGGGGAGAAAAAGGTCAAAGAACAACTAAAGTAGAGATTGAGAAATGTAAGAATATTTTGTCAGGTATGCATTACTTTAGTTTTTAAATTGAATTTGTAAGGTTTAACAAAAATAGACACCCAACAAAGACAATCTTTAATACTAACTCATTTTCTGTTTCTTTATTCCTTCTTGCTGAGAGATTACAAAATCTTTTGAATAATTAACTGGTTTAGTAACCTAATACAATTACAGTATGTAACTATAAAATATTAATAGTCTCTCTCCCCAAACCCTCATTTCCTCCTGGATTGAAAATCTGGTACTAACAACAAATAGGCTCTATTCATTAATACTAATCCAAATAACTGCATCTGGTTGGTTTAAGGGGGGCAAAAGTAGCATATATCCAAAACTAGTTTAGTAAATTAAATTCAAGAATAAATATTTGTTATTTTATGCAATACTAGCTAAAAGCCAATCTACAAAAGCATGGAAGTTGGCTGATGTCTTCTTTGCATCTAAAATGAAAAGCCACATTTTGTCTATGAATTTTGATCAATCATCCAGATGTCTGATTTACAGGAAGCCAAAGTTTAAAATGTTAAACAACTTTTCAGTATTTCTTAATACAGAAAACTTGGCACTAAATAAAAGATCCCTGAAGACTGATCACCCTTTCAGGCAGTGTGAACACTGATAGAGCCAAATACCCTGAAGACTTCATATTTCTATCATGGGCCTTGATTAGTGATTTCATTAAAACCCAATAAGCCAGGATTGAGACAACTTGAGTGTTCAGGCAATGATGTGTGAAAAACAAGAGAGACAGGTGAGTCATGAAAATTACTAAGGAAAGACTCTCTCCACAACTGGGCTTATCTTTTCCCAGAGGGAGATTCGTTAAGAGGAGCTCAAATACAAACATGGGAAGGTATACAGTTTGGAAGAAAGCATTTCAGGTGATCCTGGTATCTCTATTTCCTACCAACTACTTCCATGTTGAAAAAAAAAATGACCTGAACTGGAAAGAAAAAAATATTTATATGTTACTTCAAGTTTACATACGACAGCTTCACGTTTAATCCAGGCAACTACTGTAAAATTTATCAGTGAGGCACTCTAAGTTTGCATTACACTTATTTATCCATCATTTATTATTTTTTTCATATGCACGAGAACACCAAGGAAGAGAAGACAAATAATCTAGAAAGGAAACACATGAAAAAAGAAAATCAGTCCAGGTGCAGTGGTTCATGCCTGTAATACCAGCACTTTTGGGAGGATAAGGCGGGTGGATCACCTGAGGTCAACAGTTCAAGAACAGCCTGGCCAACATGGCAAAACCCCGTCCCTACTAAAAATACGAAAATTAGCCAGGCATGCTGGTGTACACCTGTAGTCTCAGCTACCTAGGAGGCTGTGGCAGGAGAATCCTTGAACCAGTGGGGCAGAGGCTGCAGTGAGCCGAGATTGTGATAGAGGAGACTCTGTCAAAAAAAAGAGAAGAGAGAGAGAGAGAGAGAGAAAACTAAAGAATAAAAAACAGAAAAGAGGCAGAGGGCAAGACCAGCAAATAGAAATGGGCTACACGGAGAACCCCTTTGGAAGGCCAGGAGCCAGTCAGACCTCAGTGGCCCCTGCTCCTGCTTAACACTATTAGCCACTGGACAGTTCACTGCCCAGAGGGAAACAGGAAGAGAGGGGGAAAAGAAAAATGACAAGCATTTAGTTCTGATGAGTATAGTTTGCTCAAATAAGTAAATAGGCAAGTCAGAGTCTATCAATTTCCAAGTTAAGCACTAAGTACTCTGGCGAGCTAAGCTACAGCCACCAGCAGCAGAAGAGGGCCATCTAGTCTACACAAACTGCCCTATGATGTGAGAACTAGAGGTCCTGGATAATCCAAGGAAAACCCAGAAGATATAGTGACATGGTTAAATAAAAGCAAAAGCAATTATGCAAATATATCTGATTGAGAAGTTGGAATTTTAGGATGAGTTGCTATAGCATTTACTCTGAGACACAGCCCATCTCTAAATATAACTGATGAAAAACAATGGTAAATCAAAGTTGATGACACAAGTATGTGCCAAAGTGTGTGCCACGTTGTACTCCAGGAAAAACTTTTCCACTAAAAAACAATAGTTTTTAGCAAACTTAAAAATAGATGAGCATATCTTCTATGCGGTAATGCTATAAAGCTGAAAATATAACTTAGAGCTCTCAGGGATATTAAATAATGGCTTATACAAGAGTACAAACAGATGGTCAAAAACATAGTTTCTGACTTACCAGAAGTTTTGAGAAACTCAATAAAAGATTATTTCAGAACTACAGGTTTTCCTGTAGGTAGCAAAGTGATCACAGATAACTGCAGAAGTCACATTTAGGGCATAAAACCACCAACCAGAGAACTTTTACTTCTTGATTCATCCTATGAATCATGGGTTATTCTGAAAAACCTATCATATTATTACCTAAAGAAGTTGCGTGAGAAAGTTTATCCATACCTGAAATTCTAACAAAAAGCAAATACTAATGAAATTTGAAATTAATAAAAAAGTTAAAAGCAAAATTAAATTTAACTATGAAATCAGAAAATTGAACTTCAGTTATCTAAGAAATTCCCTGAACATAGTAACCCTTTGCTTCCCCACAATACCTAAAAAGGAAACAGTGCCGGTCTACACATTTATCTTTAGTTTGTGAAATCCTTGATTTTTTACCTGTATGAAGATTCAGGGAAAGAGTATTTTTTCTTTTCTAATTTGTTCAACTTACCTAACAGCAAAGATAAATTTAAATGGCATTTTTATGAGGTCTTTTTCTAAGAGTGTCAAGAATATGGTAAATACCCTGATTACTAGGATTAAATCTGTGGTTGGAAAAGCACACCATTCTAAAAACAACAAATTTTAAATCAACCAACCTAAATGTGCAAGTGTTTGGAAACCACAGCTCCACTCAGACCCCACAGAATCAGTTCCATTGCCCAGGATTAAGTTCTCAAAAGGATCAAAAGCCTATTTCCTATCACTTGGGTTCATAAAGATGCTGCTCAGTACTGTTCTAAAAATGATAAACAACTGCTAGGTTTTATACTTTACTGGGTAAAGAGCTGTAAACAAATGGAACTAGTTTAGAACATTTTTTTCTTAAAGTTACATTCCAGTGATACAGGCTATATTTAAGGAAGCAGGTCCCAAATATGTGTGTGGTCTACTAACTGAAAGTCATATTTAATATAATTTCCATTTCATAAAATCAAAACACTGTGTTGTTTTCAGGTGTTAGAAATAAAGTTTCCAGTTAATGAGCTCATGACTAAGAACAATATGGCAACAGTTAAGAGAAGATATACAGAGGAAAATGTACATGTAGGGATTGAAATGTTTTACCATTTTTTATTATCAAAAGATAAGTTTCATATTTTAAATCACATTAAAAATATGATGTCAAGTTTACAAAAATATCATCTACAAAAATCAACTGTTAATTTATTAAGGATGGCATAAGAAAAGCAAGAATTCAAAAACCAGTATACATATGTTTCATAACTGCATTCCTATTTTCTTACCCTGTATGTGGTATAGTCGGACTCTATGAGTAACATGGTCAAAAAAGCAAGTCACTTCCGAGTAAATCCTTCCATGTGTCACTCTGACAAAGGGCGGTGTTGTGTAAACATAAGGCTGAGAAGAAAATAATATATTTAAGGAAAATATTTTGGCTTCCAAACTTTTAAAAGAATATGTTTATTATGGTTTCAAAAATGGAAAATACATATCACCTGATATTTGCAATTTTAAGTGTAAACCAGATCTTATAAGGTAACAATATGCATGTGATAAAAACTCAACATGTTTTTTATTTTTAAAAATGCTGAAAATAGGAAATAAAAATGTTTACAACTTCATTGCTCTGGAAAGCATTCCTCCCAGCTATACAAATTTCTAACTAAAATCCTTCTATTTGTCCATATAGTTACTTATTAGAAACAGCAATCATCCTACAGAAGTTACATTTTCCCAGGTAAATAATTATTATAACCATGGTCCCAGCCCCCTAATGTTCAGGGTTTGAGACAGGTGGCAAGGATGACTACAGGGAGTCATCTAAGCAAACTGAAAGCAGGATTCAGAAACATAGTTTAATCACAGCTCGGTTTACTAAACTATAAAACATTTTGTCCTTTTACTTGAAAGAACTAGCTGAATATAAACTCACAAACTTGAAAAAACTACTTGGAAACCACTAGTTTAGTTTTTATTTAAATTTTAAAAACTGGTAATAAAGCACATAACTTATGTGACATGGAAGCAAATTTAAAACATTTATGAGTGATTATATTTTTAAAGTATTAGATACCTTAGCTCAACAATAGCATAGAAAGTTAGGCTTGCAATATGAACTACTTAAACAGTATAAGATTTTCGGCTGGGCGCTGTGGCTCACACCTGTAATCCTAGCACTTTGGGAGGCTGAGGTGGGTGGATCATGAGGTCAGGAGATTGAGACCATCCTGGCTAACATGGTGAAACCCCGTCTCTACTAAAAATACAAAAAATTAGCCAGGCATAGTGGTGGGTGCCTGTAGTCCCAGGTACTCGGGAAGCTGAGGCAGGAGAATGGCGTGAACCCGGGAGGCGGAGCTTGCAGTGAGCCGAGATTGTGCCACTGCACTCCAGCCTGGGTGAAAGTGCGAGACTCCGTCACCAAAAAAAAAAAAAAAAATATTTTCAGAATTGTGTAACTTTCTTCCAAATTTACCTCTTTTGCCAGGGGAAATTTTCTGGAGTTATTAAAATGCTTAATGGTTTACAAATTTCTTGTACCTAATTACCAAATAACTAGAAAGTGAGGGAGGGGATGAGAACCTGGGATGGTGAGTTCTGGGCTCTTGTCTTCTTCTGAGGCACTAGATTGCCTCATTCCCTGATGTTTTTTATTTTCTCTCTGTAAAAATGACAATCGTTTTATCTTTCTATCTGACATTAGAGCTATTTAAAGATAAAATGGTTTTAAATAAATTAGTTATTGGTATCTATGTATGAAATTCTATAGCACAACTACTTTTTTAAGTATAAATACAGTCAATCAAAATAAAATGTCCAATGACAAAAGCTGGTAAATGAGAAAATATTGAAACAGCTCATAATTGGGATTCACTGCCCATCTTGGAATGCCTCATATGAGTTGTAGTTTGTCTTTAATTCTTCACTGACTTAAAAAAAAGAAAAACCCCAAACAGCCAAAAAAAAAAAAAAAACCCAGAATCCTTACTGTAGCCTACACAATCGCTTAAAATCCAATACTAGATTTTAGTTAGCAGGTTTCATAACTTGTGGAACAAAAGTAACTATTTCAGGAGATAGGTCCCTAGCTAACAATAACTAGGAGAATATTTCACTGATCTTGAGGTGGAGAAAACCAAACCAATAAAGGTATAAAAGCAAAGGAAGAAACTCTAAAGAAAAAAAAAGAAATGACTACACAAAAATTTAAAACCACTATAAATAAGAAATACAATAAAATAATTAAACTAAATGACACAATAAGAAAAATTTTACAACATATAGGGAAAAGGATTAATTTTACCACATATAAAGAGTGCTCAGATATCATCAGGACATGCCAACAGAAAAACAGTCAAAGAATAGAAAAAGGAAAACCACAAAAGAAATATGAAAGATAAATGAAGGCACAAAAAAGTTCAACCTTACTAGTAATCACAAAAATCTTAACAGAAAAATATTTTTCTACTAACTTATTATTATAGGCAAAGCTTTTAATATGGCCAATTCTCACTGGTTGGAGTGGGATTTTAGAGTTACTCTCAAAAAATGCTGGTGGGATTGAACATTTACCTAGTCTTTCTAGAGGGAAGATAAGCTGTACATAGCAAAAGTCCTTAAAAGACTTCAGAAACTGATACAAAATGACTCTTCTAGAAAGTTATTCTCAGAAATTCATCAGAATTGCATAAAAAGAATGGTACAAAGAAAGCTTATTACAATGTTATAGTAGTGAAGAATCGGGAGAAAAAGAGTGTATGTAACATCTTAAACACAAGAGTATATATTAAAATTTGATTTTTAAAAACATACCATGAGATTGTGAGCATTGTAAGAAACGAAAAACAAAATATGTACGTGCAAGAAGTCAAGACTTGAGAATGGGAAGAAAAGGATATGCATAAAATAAAAGACAGTAAGAAATACATCCAAATGTTGGCAAGGGTTTTCACGGGATTGTGCACTAGTTGGTAAATTTTAGTGTTTTCTTCAGCTTCTGGCATTTTCAAAATGTGCCAGAGTTTGCATATTACTACCCTTATAGTCAAGAATGAGAAAAATTTGTTTTTTAAAGGGCTGAAAGTTAAGGAGAAAAATGGTCCAGTGGACAATCTATTTTTCCCATATGGCTAGAGGTTTTGTGTCTGTATAGAATGCATACATATAAACACCACAAAAGCTCCCTAACTCTACATAAAATCTAGTTTCTTCCCATGTTCATTGTTTATCCTAATTGAACATTGTTCATTGTAGCATCTTAACAAATTCCAACTCTAAACAGCTATTTATCTAACAGGATCTCGCTCCATCAACCCAGGCTGGAGTGCAGTGGCGTGATCTTGGCTCACTGCAACCTCCGCCTCCCAGGCTCAAGCCATCCTCCCACCTTACCCTTCCTGAGTAGCTGGGATTGCAGATGCAGGCCACCACGCCTAATTTTTGTACTTTTTGTAGAAAAAGGATTTCGCCATGTTGCCCAGGCTGGTCTTGAACTCCTGAGCTCAAGCAATGTACCCTCCTTGGCCTCCCAAAATGCTGGGATTACAGGTGTGAGCCACTGTGCCCAACCATTTATCTAACTTTGGACCACAAATTGCTAAGTATCAATAAGGTGATAGATAATACTGAAACCAAAAGTTCATCTATCCCTAATAAATCAACAGATGATAAAATAATGACACTCACTTATCTTTTTCCTCAATACTCTTTCAATAAGTGTTTATTCCATTTGTCATCTCATCAGTACCACTTACCTTGGCATTACCATCAGGTAAGAAGAGGTAGGCACCACTTTTGTCTCTTTTAATCGTGGTTCCATACCATGAAAATTGCACACTTACTTCATGGTGTTTACCATCTTCTTTAGTCATCATTTGCTAAAGATTAAAAAAATAATAATAAGCCACTCACCACTAAGATGTTAAGCATGTTGCATCTGGTTCTATGTATATGGCAATTTAAAAAAACAATTTCTGTACTTATCTTGTGGACCAGTGACACACAGTCCATGGAGGAGCGCCACCCACACACCATACATGTGAGCAGCAAGTGGTCAATGAAGGTGCAAAAAGCTTCTTATGCATTCTTTTACTCAAGAGTATTTGATACAGCTCCACTTAAGACTTTTTTCCCCTTTTGCCTAATTAATCTACACACATTGTAGCAAAAATGATAAGCATTCTATGAATTTTAGAACATACCTTCATAAGTCCAGTTTGATCAAACCGAAGTAAAACAAAGGAGTTCTCTAGTGTTATACCTTCTTCAGTATTTATCATATTCTTTATGGTGAAAATTCCTCTATCTTCTACTTTATTGTTATACAAGACATAATCAGCTAAATGTGAATTTGAACTTGCTGATTCCAAAATCTTATACACTTTCAGTCCCAATGGTGGTATATGTGCTCGAAAAGAGATCTTTAAAAGATAGGGAAGGGAATTTATTCAAGATAAATGTTATCTACTAAGAGGCAAACCATTTAAACCAACAAACTATCATATCTTTTAAAAACGGAATCCAGTTGGCCCTCCATATTCACAGGTTCCATGTCCACAGTTTCAACCAACTACAGATAAAAAATATTTGAAAAAATAAAAAATAAAAAATACAAATAAAAACTATAGTATAATAACTATTTACATACCATTTACATTGTATCAGATGTTACAAGTAATTTAGAGATAATTTAAAATACACAAGAAGATGTGTGTAGGTTATATGCAAATGCACATGCTCCTCAACTTACAACTGGTTATGTCCAATCAAAATTTGAAAATATCGTTAAGTCAAAAAGGTGTTTAATACACCTAACCTATCCAAAATTACAGCTTAGCCTAGTCTACCTTACATGTACTCAGAACACTTACATTAGCCCACAGCTGGGCAGAATTACTTAACACAAATCATGTTTTATACTAAATAGAAATAGCTTATGTAATTTATTATATACTGTACTGAAAGCGAAAAATAGAATAGTTGTATGGGTACTTGAAGTATGGTTGCTACTGAATGCACATTACTTTCACACTATTATAAAATTGAAAAATCTAGGTTGAGCCATTGTAAGTCAGGGATCATCTGTACTATGCCATTTTATATAAAGAACTTGAGCATCCACAGATTTTGTTATTCCCAGGCGGTACTGGGACCAGTCCTCTACAGATACCAAGGGATGGCTGTATAACAATATTCTATAAATGTTTGATATCTTGTGGGTAAACCATACACATCTCAGTTTATCCAGAGAACCTAATAACCTAAAGTTGGTAGGCCTATCAAAAGCATTAGTGTTTTTATCCAATATGTGAACCTGCATTATCATTCTCAATTGTTTGGCTGTACTCTAGAAAGCCTAGAGAAGGAAATTCTCCATGAATGTAAGGGCTTCACAACAATGGCATTTCTTAATTATTAATTTTTTTGCAATATTATGATATTTTGGTATATAACAATGATAAACATAATATAAATATTAAACAAGTTAGTTCAGTCAGCACTAGCAATCAAATGCTTGAAGTTCAGCAGACACTGAACAGAGCATGGGGGATGTACACAGTAAAAGACATGACCCCTGCTTTCCAGGAGCTATGGTTCCATTTTCTAGATGGAAAGCTTCCTGTAAAATCTGACCAAAATTTATATTCTAGTTTACCTTTCTATCTAAAAGATTATGCATATTTAAGAGTAGCTAGAGGTTGGATTACGGGGTCAGGAGTTTGAGATCAGCCCGACCAACATGGTGAAACCCCATCTCTACTAAAAATACAAAATTAGCCAGGCGTGGTGGCACATGCCTGTAATCCCAGTTAAAGGAAGCTGAGGCAGGAGAATCACTTGAACCCGGGAGATGGAGGTTGCAGGGTGCCGAGATCACACCATTGCACTCCAGCCTGGGCAAGAGGAGTGAAATTCCGTCTCAAAATAATAATAATAATAATAATAATAATAATAATAAAAGTAGCTAGCAATAGCTTTTGTCAAGCAGAAACAGTTCTTAGAGTTCCTAGTTTATGGCTGTATCTCCAGAAGTGCAGTTTAAATTACATTCCAAATTTTAAAAGTTTAACCTTTCTAGTGGTACAGTGATCAGTTTAACATTGCTTATTTTAAGAAACTTTGGCACAAAAAACACCTATTGAGCACAGATTTTCCATAATTATGTCTCTAAAAGGCAGCATCTTAATTATTTTAGGGCATTTATCTTCCATGGTGTGTTATGTCACCTTTGCAATGAAAACCTAAAACTATCCAAAGTTATTAAGGGTGGTATTTATCTCACTTTCAATATGCATAATTGTCATTAAATTCAGTTAGATCAAAACATTCAAAATTTTATGACTAATAATTACTGCATCACCTTAGAATAAACAGTATACATCCTTACAAAGATATACAATATACATATGAACAATATATAATAAGATACAATATATACACTAACAAAAGAAATTAACATTTTAGGGAACACAGGATCGTTTTTCCTTTAGTGTCATTTAACCCACCAGTTAAACTCTCCGGTATTTACAACTTTCATCACCTCACATACACCAACATGATGGCTAAATGGGGGCTACTGTACAAACATAAATTATATACTGGCTAGGTTTGTTTTACAATGCCTCCTTAAGTTCTATGGCCACAACATACCTCATAGGCTGTTTCTGAAATAGTGTTTGCTGTATCCCAAACTGCACTGACTTGAACTTCCACAGGTTTTCCTGAAGCAGAGAACACTTGCACCGTGGGGGAACTCACATAGACTGAGACCACCGAGATTCGGTCTTGTTCTAAAGGATTATAGACCACAAGGTACCTGCAAAAACAGCTGCTTCATTATTTGGATCTCAAAATATTTGTACTTCTTTCATATACGTATACATACATATTTTTGAGATAGCGTCTCACTCTGTCACCCAGGTTGGGGTGCAGTGGTGAGATTATAGCTCACTGCAGTCTCAACCTCCTGGGCTCAGGCAATCCTCCCACCTCAGTCTCCTGAGAAGCTGGGAGTAGCAGGTATAGTGCATGCCACTATACCCGGCTAATGTTTTTCATACTCTTCATAATACTTTAGTTCATGGACAGTCATAGAGCCAACTCATGGAGAAGAATTAACAGGAACATTCTGTGAGAACTTTCAGAGAACAGGCAATTTCATCACAAGTATCACACAGTGCAAAGGGTAATTAAATAATGATTCAGAAGCCCTTTCTAAAGAATTAATGCTTTACTAATGCAAGATATTCATAGATTTGTAATAAAGCTTTTCTGTATCCCAGAAAAAGACTTATATAAATACGGTTTTATTCATCTATCTAAAAGAATCAGCTCCATACAACTAATACCCTGATCCCTACCTAATCTCACCGAATAAAAAAATTCACAATTTGTTTGCAATTTAGTCACAATTAGTTCCAGGTAAAAATCTAATATTCATTTTAGACCACTAAGAATGTATGGCTATATGTGGAGAATCACATAATTCACACACGTATTTTATATACAATAGGACTTTATTATTAAAGAAAGTTGATTCTAAAAAAAGGTAACTTGAAGCGAATCCACTTGTAATAGGGCCCCAAATTTTTATAGTAAGTAATGGTGAAAAAGAAATTGATTGGGATTAGGTAGAAAAAGGAAAATGCAAACTATTAAAATAAGTTTAGGCAATATTTGCAACTACGTGTAACTTTTGGTATGAACAAAAACAAAAATGAACTGAAATTTGGGACACAATTTTTCCAATATTTTATACCAGCATATTATGACATCCTTCACATAACATTTAATTTTTACATGATGGTTTTATTAATAAACTGTATTTGAAAAAAAATATTTCAGGACTTTATTTTTTCCTAAAATCCTCTCCCAGTTCTGATATTCAAATAATTCTCCGTTGAGGTACCCAACAGCCTTGATTTTCTTACTAGCATAACTCTACCAGATTCTCATTCTTTCATGGCTTCGCCTGTGAGTAGAGACATTCTAGACCACCAACATCGCAGACTTCATGAAATCTGCATCCTCTGCAAGGTTTATAATTTTATAATTTATAATCAATTTGCATCATATTGTCTTCAAATAAATCAAAGAATATTTCAAAGAGTGGACTCTTTGAAATAATGGTGGACAAATGGTGGACTAATAATATAACTCACTGATTCACTAGTGCATATTTTCATGATCTGAAATATTTGTGTTTTCCTATACAATTTTGTAACTGCAGGAATACAATGAATAGTTGGATAACAACCACCTCTCCCCCAATACGTTGTAGCTATAGATGGTAGCACCAAGCTTACCAGTATTCTTCCATCCTGCATATGTGTTCTATATATTTTTGCTTTAACTGCATTACAAAGTGTTCATTAAGAAATAAAATGAATACTTACAGGGGCCAAAACTAAAAGGAAAAAAGACAACAGGAAAAATGAAGGAAAAGAAAGAGGATATAACACAAAATCCGTGACACCAGACTTATAAATTGTTCATCAGAAGCATTTATGTTAAAGCAACATTCTGAGATACCAAAGGTGATGATGACATTAAGAATGTCTCTAATTCCTATTAGGCTTATAGTATGTGTCAGGATAACAAGACCTAATTTGTTATTACTTTTGTTCACTGAGATTCCATATGTATACAAGAGATGAACAGATGAAACCACACAGTCACAAACATATTTACAAAGAGTACTGAACCCTCCTAGTACTTAGATAAAATCCCATTTTACGCACAGAAGCAATTCTCAAGGAGAGGGAGGGTGATGCCCTATTGAGGGGTATGCTCAACAGACTTACCTCAGAGATTTGTCAACCTATTTGCAGCCACCCACAGCCCTCCTACCAGAGATTACATTTCCCCTGACTGTTCCCCATTCACAAACACACCTGGCAAACTGCAACTGCCAGGATTCATTATTACTAACGGGACTGTCCTATATTTCTAGGGTGCACTGGGGAAGAAAAATAGTGGTGGATCACTCATTCTCTGCACCAAAGATGTTCAAACCAGACCTCCAGAAATGAGTGATTTACTACTGAAACCCATGTTCCCAGAGGCTTATGGAGCTAGTATTTAAAGAACTTGAGAAAATGGTGGCCTGAAACCTTTGGCCAATCTCCTAATTCTGTAGCAGCCCTGACGCATACCTAGGCACACTAAGCCTAGAATCCCTACTGGCATGTTCTCTGGGTGCTCTACTACAGCCAAAGGTCATGAAGGCTGTGATACTATAATGTGTGCCCAAACAATAAATTAGATAATAAGCATCCAGAACACTAATTCCTTCTATGAAAAAAAAGTACTCATACTTAATGCAAACAATAATTTTAACCATATATTTGGTTTTGTACCCTATTAAATCACTTTTTATAATAAGCTGTGAACTAGGTTCTATTTTGTTTCATTTTAGTAGCTAATTAGTATATGACCATAATGATGTTTCTACTGTACTGAATGATTATGTAATTATCATACCAGGAATCTATTCAAAAACTAAATGTGTGGAGTATATAATGAGTATAATGCTGCACTAAGAAAATTATTTTCAACATAGAGATTCACAGCATGTTTTTTATGTGCATCACAGTACAAATTTATCTGACACACAAACTCCTATCTATGTACATTTTAAGTAGAGTACAGAGAAAGGATGATCATATATAGATATTTCCTTTAGAAATAAGTACATCATCATAAATTAACTTAATTTTCATTGTCATCACATTTGGTAGTCCAACATTTGTTATATGGCCAACATCCCCAAACATGAGTGCTTTCAGGCCCTCCAGTTGTGAATGAAACCAACAGGTTTCAGTATCATATCATAGTATCATACTCACTTATTGAAAATTAACAATATTTGATCCACATTAACGAAAGAATTATGTTTATATCTTCAGAATGGGGAGGGTTAATTTCAATTTTAGCTGGAAGCTCAGTGCTTTTTTTCTCTTCTCAATTTCCACCACATCAGCATTAGCTTCTTACATATCATCTGTCACCAAGTCACGTCCAGCCTCCTAGTTCTCATTGTGACATTGGCCCTCATAATTCAGGGTTATGAGCAATTATCTCAGTTCTCCATATACAAGGAATAACTCTCACCTCATGAAGAAAAAGCACTCATATGTTACCTGCCAATCAAATTAGAGGGCAGAAGATAATCTACTTTCACTGGAGAAAAAGGAATGGAGAAAAATGAAAGAACACCTGTATGCTCATATCAAACTGGGAATCACTTTATGGAAGAATCCCAGTGTAAATGTGGCTGTCCTTGAAGATTCTACTGAGGATGAGTATACTAAAAATTCCTTCACTCCTTTCATAGAAGCAATTCATAGCATGTTTAAAAAGACAACTATGGAATACTGAGTTTTCTCTTTGAAGTAAATCTAATCAGTGCTCACTAAAATGTGAACAACACACTAGGACCACACAGGCTTCCTTCTAGGACTGGCTGCACTACAAAGTGGAAGGAACATGCCCCTTGGTCAGATGGACCTTGGAATTATCATTCAGAGTGCATCCTGCATGCCTGGGCTGGTCCTCAAGCCTGCATGGGCAACCCGTGAGGTGCAATCTTTCATCCTTCTCACTGGACATATAAGGAAACTGAGGTTCAACAAGAGCAGGAATGTTGCCAAGATTGGCCCAGCTACAAAGTGCCACAATAGGGCTTAGAATGCAATTTTACCCCCATACCCATCTTCTTAACTACTTCACTCACAGGCCAGGCATATAAGGATCTTTGTGACAGTTGTGACAGCTGAAGTTTCCTGTGCAAACTCCCTTAGTTCCAAATTCACATGTGAAGAACTTTCTCCTCAGCAATGCCAGTATCGCTAGAAAGTCTCACTCCTCAGGAAGCTCAGATAAGCAATAAGCTATTTACATTTCATGTATATTGTATTTGTGAAAGAAAATTTATATACTGGAACACCAGAATAGAAAAAAACTTGCAATATATACTAAGGAGTTCATTTTATGACCTCACTGCATGAAGTAAGCAAAAACAATATTTGAGGAAGCATTTTAAAAGCCACATACATATTTTTATGATTGTGTAGGAAGATTAAAAAAATATGTATTGTTTCAAGTTCTTTGTAAGTGCACTTTAAAACCAGTTAAGCAAACACCAAAAGGCATAAGAATATTAACTGTTATTTCATGTGCTTACCATAGGTACCTAGCACAGAATAATGTTCAATAGTTAATGAATGATCAGTGCAGAAAAATGCCACTAGGATAATTTATTACTTGTAAATAGTATCTACTAATGTGGGGCTTTATAGTTTTATCAGAGCAGTTCCATTTTGATTATTTTAATTCCTTAAAAGGTGCTTTTCAATTCTTCAAAAATGTAAATTATAAAATTAATCCCTTTGTAAAGATGGGGAAAATGGCACTTTCAAGATTACAGAGAAAGTTAAGAACAAAGCAAAAACTAGAGCTCATTTTGTCTGACTCTTAATCAATGACAACATAGTAAAAAATAATTTCAAACAAGAATGCATTCATCTTCTCTAAGTAGCCTCATTACTGGAATATAACCTAAAGAAAAATATTAAGCTTTATACAGTATTCTGAATATGGAAACATATGAATTTACATGTTAACAAAAGTTGCAAAATCTAGATCTGAAGTTCTTTTGATATATTCCATTTTGTTTTCTAGGTTTAAAATATAATGCTTACCATATTAGCAGGAAAAAATTCAAGACATTAAAAACTAAGAGTGTCTTTTTGAGTTATACTAGATCTTCAATCACAATTGTGTGATTCCTGGGCTTTTGAGTCAGACACTCCTGAGTCAGACACATTCAAATCCCCCACCATGTCACTTAGAGTTTCAGAGGCTATGGATAAGTTATTTCTCTTCCCCAAGACTTAATATCCTCATCTATAAAATCGAGACACAAGATTATTGTTAATGTTGAATTATAAACTGTTTAGAAAACCACCTAGCTCAGACCAAGCACAAAAAAGAATCTCAATAACAATTCACTTCTCTCCTTCTCCTTACAAGACCCTCATGGTATTGTGACCAAGGACCCTGGTACATCATCACACTGGGTAGTACAGTGAACGATTTAACAAACCCAGTTCAATGAGCTGTCATAAATCCTTTTTTTGTGTAAGGCATGCATAAATCTAAATAAAGGAAATTAACATGTGATAATACAGATATCCTGAAACAAGAGTTCTGATAACATGGTAGTGGTGAGAATACACATTCAAAGTAACAATATGGCTTATGGCTAAGTTAAAAAGCAAGCAAAGAAAGGAGAGAAAGATGCTGTATGGTATGTGTAGTTACAAACTTATGAATGTGAACACATAATCCCAGTCAACAAAGTACCTACAGTCTAGGAGGGGGAGGCACAGAAACACACTGGTAAGTTCAATATAACAGGGTAGGCAATAAGACAAAGGTATGTATAGCATGTCATGGGATGCATACACAAACATGCAGACACACACAGACACAGACACACACACACAGACACACACACACACACACACACGGCAGTTAGGAAGATTAAGAATTACCAGGAGACCAATCAAAATAGAAAATTAATTTTATACAAAATTAGCATAATACATAATATATGCAGAAAATGAAAAAACAGTCATTTAGTAGAACATAAAAATGAATGAAGAGATACCTCTTTCTAAACAAGAAAACTAAAATAATGCAAAAGCACGACTCTCCCAAAATTAATTCATAAGTCTTATGCAGTGCCAACCAAAATCCCACGGAATTCCATTTCTTCAAAGAAAGGTGAGGGAAGGAAAATGATCATGAGCTGGGCAAAACAGTTCTATAATATACATACATCCTTAATAATAGATGAGCAAGACAAATGGTTACATAGATACATTAAAACAATATGCCAACACTGATTCCAGATAAACGTAAATTTTCAAACATAAAAAAGATACAAAATTAGTAGAAAAAATAAATATATAATCTGTGGTACAAAAGGTCTTTCTAGCCATAACTGAAAAATACAATGAAGTAAAAGGCTGACAGATTTGGTAACAAAAACCTAAAAATTTTTCTATCGTAAAAATAAGATTAAAGAACAAAAACTAAAAAAAATAAATAAATAAATTAGTAAAACTTGTAAAGTGCTCTTACAAATCAACAGAAATATAAACACTCAAATGAAAAAAAAGGTGAGCATTTTACTTTTGTCAAATTGAAGTTGAGAAATAAATGATGTTTCCACTTCCAGGGGAAATGGAGTAGCTGTCAACAAACGAGAGCTCTCACTTCTATTAGCCAACGAGAAAAGCCAGATAAAAACAGTAATAATCATTTGCCTGAGGGCAACAGAAAACTGCTGAGGAGAGGAAAAAACTTCAGAAAAGTGACCAGCCTTCGGCAGTCATTTTCACTCTGGGGCATGCCAGTTCTCAGCAAGGGAGAGGCTGTGAGTTCCATGCAAAACCTAGTGAAAAGTCTGGAAGAAATCACTGGGGAACAGAGGTCAAAAGAGCATTTTGTGGAGATTTTGGGAGGCTTCAGGTACACAGTTGATTTTTTCATTACGACAAGTGCCAAATACTGAGGCTGCACAGAAAGGGAAGCTTCAAACCTAAACAGAAAGCTTCTGAAAAGTAGAGCAGAGACATCTCATGACATTCCAGAACCCACCAGGGGATAGGGCCTACAGAATATAAGCAGGCTGTTAGTTGAAAACTTACTTAGAAAGCCAGGTGAACAACAGGTTGAATAAATCAGTCTCAATTTAACACAGTCCTTGATTGGAACAATATCTATCTAGAAGAAGATATTTTCTAGAAGTCTCTCTAAATTTTATGCACAATTGTCTAGTACTCAATATGAAATTAAGAGGCATCACCAAAGACAGAGCCACATGACTAAACACCAAGAAAAAAAAGAAACTAGAACCATACATGACCCAGATATTGAAGTTAGCAGACATGACTTTAAAATCATAATTAGTATGTCCAAGGAAAGAGAAAAACATGAATAGAAGACAAGATAGAGAATTTTACCACAGAAATGAACATATTACAAAATAATCAAATGAAATTCTAAAGGATAAATATTTAAAATTAAAAATTCCACAGATGTCTTTAACAATAGCAGAATAAATATATTTAACTCAGCAAAAGAGAAGTCAATAAAAAATATACAAACTGAAGTGGTGAAAAAAATGCAGAAAAGAATGTTAGGGACACAGGCAATTCAGTGAAAAGATCTAATATGTGAAATAGGATATGTGTAGATGGAAATAAAAGAGAAAATAGCACAACAGAATTATCTCAATAGCTGAGAATTTTCCAAAACTAAAGAAAGGGACTAACCCACAGATACAAAAAATACTCTGTGATTCCCAAATGAAGCAAATACACCTGGTGTGTCATGTTAAATCCACCATGAAAAGGCAAAATCTGAGACGCAGTCAGTAAAAATAAGATTACATTGTTCAAAGAAACAACAATAAGATCATCAGCTGACATGCCAAAAGAATTAAGGAAGCCAGGATAAAATGGAATTACATATTTGAAGTGGTGAGGAAACAAAAAAATACTGCCAGCCTAAAAATCTATATCCAGCAAAAATTTCCTTAGAAAGTGATAAAGATGCCTTCAGAGAAATAAAAACCGAGTGTATGGGTTACCAGCAAACTTGTACTGTAAGAAGTGTTACGTCTTCAGGCAGAAAGAAAATAATCACAGAGTGAAACATGAGATTGCAGGGAAAAATGAAGAGCACAAGAGAGGTAAATATATAAGAAAATATAAATGATAACATAAAACAACACAAAAGTAATAATTTGAATTAGATTATAAGTCATCTATGCTTCTCTATGTAAATACTAAAAGAACATTAAAATCATCTTATAAAAGAAGGCAAGAAAGAAGAGAAAAATAACTTGACTTACCAAAATATTAGCAATACCTATTGTTAGGTGGTAGCATTATAATTATTTTTCATACTTTATACATTTCTTCTATCTAGCATTTATAATTTTATAATCAGAAAACACTGTAACTTAAAAATAGTCTGTCTTTTAATCCAATGATTCCTACTCTTAGAAATTTAGTGTAAGGAGGCCAGGTGTGATGGCTCATGCCTGTAATTGCAGCACATTGGGAGGCCAAGGCAGGCAGATCACCTGAGGTACAGAGTTTGAGACCAGCCTGGCAAACATGGCGAAATCCTGTCTCTACTAAAAATAAAAAAATTAGCTGGCATGGTGGCGCGTGCCTGTAGTCCCAGGTACTCAGGAGGCAGAGGCACAAGAATCACTTGAACCTGGGAGGTGGAGGTTACAGTGAGCTGAGATTGCATCACTGCACTCCAGCCTAGGTGACAGGGTGAGACTCTGTCTCAAAAAAAAATAAATAAATTAGTGTAAGGAGAAAAACAGAAATACAGTAAACAAAAAATATTTTAACTATTTCCACAGCTAAACAATGTAAATATCTAAACAATACTATCCAAAACATATTAGCTAATCAATATAATATTAAATTGAGGGAACACATTAATGATTAAAAGTATACTTATGAATTAGAATATTAATAATCATTAGATATAAAGATTTTTTAAATAAAATGTTGCATTATTAAATACAAAAGAATATTCTGAATTACATACAAATAATAATCAGTGAAATATAAAAATATATAAAATTCTAAAAAGAAACTGTTATTAATAGTTACCTCCTCTAGGTTCTAGGGTTATCAGTGAATATGCTAGAAATCCTTTTAGTAGCTTTGGGTATAAACACTATTCTACAAGAAGTTACATGTTTATTAGAAAAATTCAGAACAATAACATCAAAAACAAAGAAATTTTTTAAAGGGCAAAGGAAGCAGGCAAATCCTTTCTAGTTATAAAGCCACAGATATACAGGAAATAATGTTATTTTCAAGATATATAGGCCACTACCACTAGAAGCTACACAGTAAAGTGAACCTCTAAAATGCAATTATATGAAGTTAGAAAAGGAGATAAAACTCAAGTCATAGTGGTGAGTGGGTTGTCTTTTAGTCATTACAAGGAGCTTGCAGCTTTTTGTGAAGTTGATGGAAAAGGTTTAACATGGTTAAATTTTCCTTTTTAACACCTACTTCTAGTTGCCAGGTGGAGAAAGAATTTAAGAGGTGAAGGCTCAAAGCAGGAAGACGAAGTAGATAGCTTAAAGTTGATAGCCTAGGCAGGAAAGGTGAAAACAGACAGATCAATTTTTCCACTGGAAATTTAAAAATCAGATTTCCAGGTAAGATAGGGAGCATAATGACCCCAAGATGTCCATGTCCTAATTCCAAAACCTATGAATGCTACCTTATACGGCAGAAAACACTTTGCAGATGTGATTAAATTACAGCTCATGGTATGGGAAGCTCATTCTAGGCTTTCTAGGTGGGCCCAATGTATTTACAAGGGTCCTTATTAGAGGGATGATCCAACAGAGAAGAAGACTATGTGACAACAAAACCAAGTGGATGGGATGTACAAGGAAGGGGCCACAGGCCAAGGAATGCAGGTCATCTCTAGAAAAGGCAAAGGCTACGAAATGATTCTCCCCTCAGAGACGCCAGAAGGAAACAGCCCTACCAATATTTTGTTAATCCAGTGAAAATGATCTTGAACTTCTGACCCCAAAAACTATAAGATAATACATTTGTGTGTTTTTTACTAGCATGAAGTTTGTTGGTAATTTATTATAGCAGCAACAGGAAACTAATACACCAGGTTACACTATTCGTGTTGAAAATGAGGACTAACTTCCAGTTTCATACCACCAAGGATATATAAAAGAAAATCCTGAGTCCTGGAAAACAGAAGGGAGGTGAGCAAAGAGTAACAAGCAAGAAGAGCTTGGGGTCCTTGGAACTGGGACCAAGCAAAGATTAAATGAAGTGGGTCTAGCCCTTTGCCCTCTCTCCTGTATTCCAAGGGAAAAATTTTAAATGACGGTTTCTGGAAGCTACTAGCTGGTTAAGTAACAAATATGGTCTGCTCTAACAAGAAAAAAAAAATTCAACACTAAGGTACAGAACACTCTCTCAGCAACAAAAATTAGAATTTTACTTGGATACAGTAGTACATAAATGCTACCCAACCTTCCTAACACACGAAAGTTTATTTCACACCTTTCTCTGTATTTAGGAGAAATCATTCTTAAAATCATGGACAAAAATATTATGAACCTATCATCCTATGGAGAGCCATTTGTCCAAGGAAAAGATTCAAAAGGAAAGTAAACAAGCATGTTGCATGATCAAATGCAAATATAAAGTTGTCTTTCACAAAACAGTATGACCGCAGTACCTAAAATTGCTATTGGCAACTAAGCGATTTCTGCAAATACCTTATTCTCCTCAAATGCAAGAATTCCACAAAATATTACTAATAAATTCTTAGTTTCTAAACTAAGAATGGCAAGGAAAATATGATATTATTAAGTAAATATTCTAGAAAGCTATATGTTAGAAAATACTACTTGGCGGCCAGGAGCGGTAGCTCACGCCTGCAATCCCAGGACTTTAGGAGGCTGAGGCGGGTGGATCACGAGGTCAGGAGATTGAGACCATCCTGGCTAACACGGTGAAACCCCGTCTCTAGTAAAAATACAAAAAATTAGCCGGGTGTGGTGGCGGGCGCCTGTAGTCCCAGCTACTCAGCAAGCTGAGGCAGGAGAATGACGTCAACCCAGGAGGCGGAGTTTGCCGTGAGCCGACATCGCGCCACTGCACTCCAGCCTGGGCGACAGAGCAAGACTCAGTCTCAAAAAAAAAAAAAAGAAAATATTACTTGGGCAGATGGGCAGAGAGTTATGTTTGTTTATAATACTAATAGACAAAGCAGTAAGTCAAATATAAAATTGTATTAAATGAATATTTTTGCTATCTTTAAGTAAATGACTTAGCTACTGGCAGAGTTTTTCTGATGTTATGGTAATTATAGCAACTATGATGATAATAATACCAACAGCTAGCACTTAATTAGCCTTAAAACAGTGCTGAGCAAACAGTTACTTTACAAGTCTATTTTACAGAAGCATAGAATGGTTCTGTATCCCACTCATGGTTATGTAGCCATTGAAATGGTATAGCCAGGATTCAAACTGAATCAGTCAGGCAGTCAGAGGCAGGGAAGGTGACCTGCTGTCTCCCTCCAGTGGGTAAGGCAGTCAGGGTGCATGTGCCAGAAGCACTGATGCAGCAACTGGAGCACTCAGAATCCCACTACCCTCCCGCTGTCTCTCTGAACACAGTCTTACCAGACTGCTCTATATTCACCCCAGCACAGAACCTTCACTCCAAAGCCTCCCCACCTGCAGTGGCAAGACAGGGGTAAAGGATGTTTCCTGGAGGTGAGGATTAGGCTACTTCCCCTGGTTGCTATGATGAAAACACAAGCGGTTCTTTCACTACTCAGTTCTGAATTTCTGTAAGAGGTGGTAAAAAGAAAATTTGCTACATAATAGTCTTCATTTTGGAATACTGGAGATATTTTGGAAGACAGATTCTTTATCTTATGTACCAGTTACTGGAAACACTTGGTTATTGTTCAGAGTAGTTTCTTCCTCAAAACTTCCTTTCCTGGTGTTTATCCAAATGAATGCTTTATAAATGATTAATACTTAGACAAAAAAACCCAATGTTAACTGGATGTGACCTCGGGGATTACCTATTTAACACTCCCGCCAAATATAGAAAGCAAATGAAACTGAAGTTCCAAAAATATGAGCTGGTTAGTGACAAAGATGGAGCTAGAATCAGTCCCCTAACTCTCAACGCAAGGCTCCCTTCACAACACTGTGCTCCAGAAATTCCAGGCATCTGACAGGGAGATCTGCCTAGAGCTCAATGACATAGAAATAACAGAGTTGGTATCAATATCCACAGAATTTGTAGTTGCAAATGCAACTCAAAACTACAAATGAAAATGTTAACCCTGAAAAGTAGAACTACAAATTTCAGGGACTTCTCACAATGCAAAAAGCACTTCTAAGACCATAAATATAACCGAAGCAGAATAAATATGTGGACTTATAATTTTTATAAAGATCGAAAAATTTTACAACTATTTCCAGTACACAACAGAAAATAGTAAAGTCAACAAAAGAATAAATATTCCAAGTATTCTAAAACTTTTGATATTAAAGCAACAAAAAGAAACAAACACAAATTGTATCTAATTTGGCTGACCCCAAGAGTCTTGTCACCAATTAAGTTGCTTTCACTCTGAGAGAGTTTTGCCTAAAACAAAAATACCATCTGTTTTACCTAAAACATTAAGATGTTCTATTTCCTTGTCAATTCAGAAATCACATCTGTAGCCATTTTCTGAAAAAACAGCAAAAGACATTATATTTATGGGTGACTGCATAAGGAATGATGTTCAATCAAAATATAATTTTCATCTACTGGAAGAAAATTTCATTTCTCCAACGAATATAACTCTAACTTTGGAAGAACACATAGTACATAAACAACCTAATTTTCACAAATAAAAAAGATCTTAAAAAGTTAACACAGTAAAATAAGACTGTTTTGTTGTTTAGGACAGAAATGGCAAAGATGTTTGTATTCACTTTCTGTTATCTGTGTTGACAAATGAAATCTATCTTGTGTGAGGTTTCCAGGTGAATAGAGGAGGAAACAACAAATTTTTACTAGGGCTACATCTCTTCCCATTAGTTAGCCATCATATAACTGGTAAAAAATATGAAAACAATAAAACACAAACCACTTTCTACTTTCGAAGTATTTTTAGAAACAATATTGGTCCTAGGAAAGACTCCCTACTATACAACCCAATGAACCGATTAAAGGTACAAAACACTAGAGAAAACATCACTCACGGTGAACGCAAACACAATGTCACAAGGGATAAAAGAACACATTTCAAATAAAAACACACAAGCCAACCAACTACCTGTAATATTTTGAGTATAGACTAAGTACCTACAACAAATCTGAAACCCAGATATGTTTCAGTTTGAAAAGTAACCCGATTTCACACACAATTGTCTTGCCTAAAAAAAATAAAAAATAAAAATAAAGTGCTACTCTCTGAATAAGGATGAAATAAATAAGTCCAAAGGCTCTATTTAAAATGTTTCTTTTACCACAAAGTTGTGAAGTGTTCTGAAGTCCAAGATGGGCTTGAAGCCCTCCCTGACTTTTTCAGGATCAGGATACCTTCACTAAAATCCTTTTCCTTGTTCCTCTTGTTGTGCACGCTTTATTAATCTGCATTTAGAAGGAAAAAAAATCTAGTTCAGAAGAGTGGAAGACTTTGAAATATGCCACATCACTTTAGTTTATGTTCTGAACTGCTTTGGGTTAATAATTAGCTTTATGTTACTATTTTAGAAGACATGATGGCCACCGGGAGGAAAAGAAATGGAAAGTGGACAGAGAACTAAGTTTGCAAGAAACTGAAAACAATAAGCTACTGAAGGAATCTCACGTAACCATCAATTACTCCCACTCCAATAGAAATCATTTTTAAAAAATCACTCGTACTCCAGATATTTAGTTTAACATTTTCATAGTACTTTATACAACTTCAAATGTTGGTGCTACAGCAATAGCAAAACAGAATCATTCAAAATTTATATTATCTAGTAAACACACCAAAACTAACGCCAGCTATTCTTTGATACCACCTCATCTTCTTTTCAAAGTTTTTCTTCAGTTACATAGTTATGTATTTCCAAATATCTTAACTAGAAATTATTATAATCCTTTATCCATTATATGTGGTACTTCCCATGCCAATTCTGCCTTCATATTTTAATATACCAAAATATCTCATCATAATTCTATATATATGAGCACCTGTTTTTCCTCCCCATCTTCTGCATTTTCCTGATTATGGTCCTTGATGGATGAAGATGTTATTTATAAGAAACAAGCAAAATAACTTTAATCTTGCCACACAAAAAACACACAATTAAAACACACTTTGTAAACTGAATTCATTGTATAATAATCTGACAATAAACTAGAACCATGCAATTAGTTAATTAAGAAAGTCCGACTTAAAATATAAATAAAAAATCGATTAAAACACAGACTAACCAGGCAATTTAGCAGGTGGTCTCTGAACATTAAGCTACTCTACCCTTATTTTTCAAGAAATAAAAATAAAAAATAGAACTTTAAATGCAATCTATCTGTTTAATCACTTTCACAAATAAAATCTAAAAGAATTTTGTACCTAAAAACAAAATCACAGCAGACTAAATTATAAGGGCCTGGTAAGGAAGATTCTTTTACAGTTCATGTGAAATTGAAGAAAACAATGATTTAAAATCCTATGCTGTTAAAGCACTAAGGCAAAATCCCACACTGTATATCACTGAAAAATCAATGTGTGAGACTGGTAATAGCCTAATGACAAACATTTTTCTTCAAACTTCTAAATGACAGTAAAAATATATATTTAATTATATTGTATTAGGTAGCCTATCATAAACTTTAACCTGCCTGATGCAAGAATTGTAAAAAGCATTATTTTAGGAGATGCAAGAATAGAATGACAAATTTTTTGAAAAAATGAATTCTGACGACAAGGGAAGCTTGAAGTATAATTAGGAAGCTACAACACTCAGTAAAGTCAAGGAATGAATTCTTGCAAAGAAAAAAAAAGTCAGCACCTAAACACCTACATGTTTAGAGAATGTGGTACAAAAGAGTGAAGAGCACTGCTCAGCTAGCAAAGATTTCTTGAGAGACAGACATTTTTTAACAGATTTTTGAAATGATGGGAATCAGAACAAAGAAAAGCTGAGGCACCCAAGCATGGATGATAGTAACAATCAATGCCATTTAGAAGAGTCAAAATGGTTTCTGCTATAATGCATCTTTTTAGGAAGCTTACTAATTATTTTAAGCAATTTCATAATTCTCCCAATCTAATACTCTACATATCTACAATCTCTAAACTGTGAAATCCAAAAAGCTCTGAAAAAATCAAAAGCTTTTTTATAACTCATTTGGTGGTAAATCTAAACAGAACTGACATGAAGCTTTATAGAATCTTTATTTATCCCACTTGATCAGAACATTCAGAAATTTCAAAGGAGACTCTGCAATAATATGCCACACATGCACAGTACTTTCCTAAAATTAAAAAGAATTCTGAACCCTCACATACATCTACCCTTGAAGATTTCAGGTAAGGCACTGAGGGTTTGTCTTATGGGTAGTCTACACAGCACAGTATAAGTTACAGGTCACTTAGAAAAGAGACCTTGCCTGTGTAGGTTCTGAGCAAGAAAGAATCAAGAAGAAATGAAAGAGGCAACAAAATATGAACACATACCAGTACAGTGCTGCCCAAGACAGAAATACAAAGTAAATCTGTCATTGAATGAATGAATGTATGAATCAAAGAATAAGGAACTATATTTTAACATAGGCCCACACAGTCCTACAAAGAAATAGGAAATGTTTAAGAATAAATATTCTATTTTCTTAATATTTAAATACCCCAAATCCCAACTGGATATATATGCTCTTATTTTATGAGCTTTTATCTCTTTAAATTTTTAATTTTGCAGCATCTAATTATGTTTTGGTTTTGGAATATGCAGAAAATTTTTCAGTTTCATTGTGTTTGCTATGATTTTCCTACCTAACTGCTACGTCTTGAGAACACGTTTTAAAGAAATTTCTAACCACCATTACTGATTTATTCAGTATAGACCTGTTCCTAGAGTGTTCAGAACACAACTCCAGTCCCTGAGCTGAAGTGACCAAGGAAGAGTAGCTGACAGAAAATCTGGTAGCTGCTCTTTGATCTAGTTAATGAATCTAATTTGCAGATGCTGCTCCTTCCTACCCAACAACCATTATCACTTTCTCCTTTACTGATAAAAAGCCAGTTTTATTTAGGATGGCAACAGTCATAGCTTAAAAAACAAAATCAAAATGAACAACAACAAAAAACTGTTTCACCATGCTAGATGCAGACATGTGGCCTAGTTCTGAACAATGACATGTAATTAGAATTCCAGTATGTGGAAATTCTGAGAAAGTTACTGAGTCCTCAGTTTATCCCAACTGCCATGACCTTCATCCTTTGCTCATCATCCCTCTTTCTGGATGAAACACAGATATAATGTATGTAGAAGCAGGAACAATCCTGAGTTTACAAGAACAAGAGCCACAGACTAACAGTGGCAGAGCTAACAGGTAAAAGCAGCCTGGACCTTTGATGACACCATGGAACGTATCATGAGCCCTAGACTACCTACCTTGAAACTTGTCCATAATAATAATAAAAGGCTTTCTTCAGAAGCCATTGTAATGTAAGGTTTCTGTTGTATGCAGTTCAGTGCAATACAAAATCAAACACTATACATGTAAGAAGTCATATTGGGTAACAAAGGAAAGCCAACAAGTACAAAAAACTTCACCTTTAAAGAAGAAAATGATTAATGCAAGATGATTCTAAATCAAAACGTTTCCCATAAGGGTTAATCACTATGGATAAATTATTTAATTGCCTAATGATTACATGACTTTTTCTCAGAATTTTCACCCTCTCCACCTCCAATTTTTAGTTATTAGTTTAGCAAATAACTCCTATGTACCAAGCACTTCTTCCATATTTCACTCAACCATTCATAACTTCAAACAACTCATCTTCATTTTCTCCAAAAAACTTGAAAACAGATTTCATAAAAACTTAAGCTAAAATCCCAGAATTTACCAGCCCTATGTTCTCTTTATTACAAAAAGAAATGCTAATTTAGGCATCTTCAAAAAATCTTTCTATATAACTCACAAATGTAGAATATTTGACCAATTCATTATTACTGATAAACATTTAAGTCTTCTAAAATATTTGTTCACATGATAAACAAAGCTGAAATGCATGTCCTTGTCCGAAGTTCTCTCCACTTCCATATATGATTATTTGTGCATGACAGATTCCCTCCAGTGCAATTCCTAGCTCAAATGCTACTGGCAGTAGGTCACTTTCCTTAAAGATTTGATAGGCACCATTTTGGAATGATGAACAAGACCAACCCATACCTGCAAGAGGTTTATAGTAAGTCTCTTCAGAGGACTATTACGCAGGCAGTTACTGGGTAAACACACAGTCCCATGGAGGCATATGAGAACACCACCTAGCTTCAAGGATCTCAACGAAGTTTCCAGAGGATGTAACATCTAAGCTGAGTCCAAAAAGACAATCAGAAATGTATCAGGCAAATGGTGTATGTGTGCATGTGCATGTCTGTGTGTGCACACTCGGGTGCATCTGGAGGTGAAGTCCAAGGTGGTTTTTTTTTTTTGGAGACAGAGCCTCGTTCTGTTGCCCTGGCTGGTGTACTGGTGCAATCTTGACTCACTGTAACCTCCGCCTCCCTGTTCAAGCGATTCTCTTTCTCAGTCTCCCAAGTAGCTGGGATTACAGGTGCATGCTACCACACCCGGCTAATTTTTGTATTTTCTGTAGAGATGGGGTTTCGCCATGTTGGCCAAGCTGGTCTCAAACTCCCGACCTCAGGGGAGCCACCCACCTCAGCCTCCCAAAGTGCTGGGATTATAAGCGTGAGTCACCACACCTGGCCAATATTGGAGATTTTTTGTTGTGGTTTGGTTCTTTTGCTTTTGTTTTGTTTTGTTTTTTTTGTTTTTTTTTTTTTTGCTTTTTTTGTTTTTTGTTTTTGAGACGGAGTTTTGCTCTTATTGCCCAGGCTGGAGTGCAATGGTGTGATCTTGGCTCACCACAACCTCTACCTCATGGGTTCAAGTGATTCTCCTGCCTTAGCCTCCCAAGTAGCTGGGATTACAGGCATGCGCCACCATGCCCGACTAATTTTGTATTTTTAGTAGAGATGGGGTTTCTCCATGTTGGTCAGGCTGGTCTCAAACTCCTGACCTCAGGTGATCTGCCCACCTCGGCCTCCCAAAGTGCTGGGATTACAGGCGTGAGTCACTGCGCCCGACCTCGGTTTTTTTTACCCCCAGGCAGTAAAGATGTAGAGGTAATACAACAAAAAATGGAGTGTCCAAGAATTGATAGTTTTCTGAATTGTCGTGCTCTGAAGAGAGTCATTGTAGGGCTGGAGCACATAGTGCAGACTGAGGTAATGCAAGAGATGATGCGAGAGAGATAAAAATGCAGGCACACAAGCCACGTTAAAGAGTCTAGAGTTTATCCTTAGGAAAAAAGAAGGGTTTTGAGCTAAGTTACATAATCATTGCTAATATTAGTTAAGTGCCTGCTAAGCACTAGGTCCCATACTATGAAGTTCATACACATAACCATATTTAACCCCTCCAACAAATGTGTGAGGCAGGCACATCTGTCACAGGGTTATTACCTGTCACCCAGGGGAGGGATAATAGCAGTCTGAAGCAGGGTAGTAGCACTGAAGATGAAGAGAAGTGGACAAATTTGAGACACATTTGAAAAATAGAATGAGGCTGGGCACGGTGGCTCACACCTGTAATCCCAGCACTTTGGGAGGCTGAGGTGGGTGGATCACGAGGTCAGGAGATCGAGACCACCCTGGCTAACACGGTGAAACCCAGTCTCTACTAAAAAAAAAAAAAAAAAAAAATTAGCCAGGCATGGTGGCGGGCACCTCTAGTCCCAGCTACTTGGGAGGCTGAGGCAGGAGAATGGCATGAACCTGGGAGGCAGAGCTTGCAGTGAGCTGAGATAGTGCCACTGCACTCCAGCCTGGGCGACACAGCAAGACTCTGTCAAAAAAAAAAAAAAACACAGAATGAAAAGGTCTATCATGTGTTTGGATACTAGTTGAAAGTGAAAAGATGAAGATGATCAGGGTAGCCCCATAATTTATTGTGCAAACTAATGCACTTTTGAGAGTGAAAGAGGCCAATAGTGAAAAAACTGTCATATCTGGTCACTCTAAAATTGAAAGAGCTTGGGATCACATAACAGGTTCAAGCAGGGAAGAGGAGTTCCATTTTAAACACGGTGAAGTGGAGCTGCTAATGGGCCATCCCAAGAGAGCTATCCACTTGACCTGTGGGTCTAGAACTTAGAAGACTTGTCTCAGCAGAGACAGATATTTGAAGAGTTAACAGTACACTGATAGTAAGTGAAGGCAATGGAATAGGAAATATCACTCTCACCAGAAGTTGGTAATTTTTCTCTTCTTGATGAAAAACTATTATTTAGGATCTCTTATATGCTCCTGCCTCTCCACCTCTTTCAGGCATTAACATAACCTGAAGCCACAGATCCACGGTGCTGTTAAATTCTATCAAAACTAAATGGACATTTCTACCTTTATTATAACAATAAAATTGACAATAATGATCTAGATTTCACTATGTCTAACTGCTTTCAATGCCTTTTTAATTCTTTATTTTTAATTGTTAATTCTAATTCATCTATCAGTCAGCTGAATTGACTCATCAAGAAATTTTTAAAATTTTTTTAAAAATATGGGAAGTGTGCCCGTGGTATGTTTTGTAAGTGTTTTCATATCTGAAAATGTCTCTCTACTACCTTCACATATAAGAGAAAACTGTGAGTATAAAATTATTTCAAAACTTTATAGTCTTCCTCAGTCAGTCTAGCATTTGTTCTATACTATACAATATCGTCTTTCTGCCTGGGCACTTTTTTAATATGTCCTTTTTCCTTTTAATTGAACTAAGTTACCATGGTGTACTCGGGGTGGCTCTTTTTTCATTTTTATTACCCAGCACTCATCCCTCTTCATCTATAAAGGGAGGCCTTTTCAGCTCAGAAAACTTTTCATCAATTATAGCTTTGATCATTGCCTCTGCTGTAATTTTTTCCTAAAGTTTTTTAATTCTTTTGTTGGAATCTTGTCCTCCATACCTATCATCATCTTTCTTCTCATTGTTGGCATTTGTCTTCCTTTTGTCTACATTCTTAAAAAAGTATCTCATGGACTTTTCTTTCCACATCTATACCTTCTTTCAGTGTCAGCTTTACTCTTCAGCATCACTAGTGAAGATGGTCTGTTATTGCCCCTCCAACAATCTCTCCTTATCTCACTCCTCCCCTCTTTCAAATATTTTCATTTTCATTTCTTTGTCATCTTTTTGTTTCAGTGTTTCACCTTGTTTCATATTCCTCAGAGATTATAACTCAAAACTTTTTGAGAATTCCAGGTCCTCTTTTTAAAAAAAATTTTCATCTAATCTATGTAATAAATCATTTTAATAAGTAAGATACTCTTCTGAGTCATCATGCTGCACCCTATTTTTTAATCAGTCTGTACAGCTTTTTCACAGCTCTCCTATGATAACCTTTCAATCACTTATCCTCAAAGAAGTAGACATTCACTTAGACTCTGTGTTTACTAAAACTACCCTTGGTCCTTTTTATTTTGATATTAGCTGAAGTCCTTCTCTTACGTAGAGTTAGTTTATTTGACAAATATTTGTTGAACACCTACTTTGTGCCAGGTATTTGTCAGGGGATGCAAAAGCAAACAAAATCTCTGCCCTGATCGAGCTGCTATTCTAGCAAGGGAGGCAGACAATAAGGAATAAATGACATGGCTAGTTTGTTAATAATGCCATGAAGGATGTAAAGAGGATTCAGTGATGGAGGAAAAGAGTGAATAATAGGCTCGCATGCATAGATCCAGCCTGACTGCAAGTTTCCAAAAGGTTAATATCCAAGGTGGCTGTGCCTGATTGGTATTTAGTCTTCTATACCAGCTCTGATTCTGAACAAAGGGAAGGCTTCTTTCTTCAACAAAAAATATCACAGTATTCTTCTGGCCCATGCCACCACCAACAGCAATTTCCTTGAGCAGACTTTCCTAGCTCAATGATCTATCCTAAGTTCCCTTGTTCCTGCTCATTTATTTCTGGCAGATTTAGTCTCCAAACTGATTGCAAAATATGGACACAGTGGAAGCCCTTTCATCAACGTGATCAAGGCTGGCAATAGATCTATTAACAGAAAGAGTTAAAGTTGACCTGAAAATAAAAGTTAAAGTAGAAAATCATTATGATATATATGTGTTATTCTTAATATTTTACTTTACCATGTAATATATATGTGTATCATATTCAAAATATACAAATCCTTTGCTTTGACTATGGAACCGGTAATTGGAGTTGTCATATTCTCTGCATAACCAAACATGTGATAATCTTCTGTGGTCCCAAGCTTAGGTTTCTCTAAAGTATAGCAAGAACTTAAACTCAAAAATATTAAGAAAATCTGAATGCAGGCTGCTTCTACATTTTTATGATTTCTTCTGAAATCTTTTGCAATCATCTCACCAATATTTGTCAGTGACTCACCTTTGCTGAATACTTCCAAAGTCCTCAACTTCATAAAAAAGGGTTTTTACATAATTCATCAGCATAATAAAATGGTTTATGAGAAAAAAATAACAAGAACAACTTGTTTAGGAATAAATAACTGATTCATGATAATCACACAACTGAAAGACTGGAAGGAGGGAAGTGCATTGGCCTGTTAGCTAACAGCCTGTTAGCTACAAGGCCACATTGCCATGGGCACTGAAAAGGAATGAAAAGAATCAGTTGATCTAGTTGGTCAATTAAATGAAGATTGGTCAACAGAGACCTTAGTCAGGGAGGAATAAGAAAAACAAAACAAAAGCTACATAACTTGCTAATAGCCTCAAAAGTAGCACTCTTCCAATAGAAAAATATTTGTTCACTTTCTAGTTAATATAAAATCCCAGAATTTCAAAGCCTTGGGGATAGACATTATGAAAAGGAAAAGGAATCATTCTCCATACTTGCTTTAAAAGACATGCAGGTTGCTTTTATTTCAAACTGCTTATCATTAATCAGCAAGTAATTGCATTTTTCAGACCAGTTCTATCAGCTTTGTAGTTCGTGGACATCTTAGATTGTGGCAATACATTGACTGTCAAGCCAAGGTTTTGGTATTCCTACAATTGTTCATCATCTTCTACATTTTCACATGAGCTTTAATGGGAAACTGAGAGTCAGTCTCATGGTCTCTAGTCAGCCATCATGTAAATTGGAAGTGTCAACTATTTTTTTAATATAACAGATGTTATTTCATTTCAGTCAATGTGAGGTTGAAACAGTATTTCAGGAATTAATACTCATCATTCCCAATGTCATAAAATAAATAGAAATGCTAAGAGTGGAGGGAACTGGAACAAAGGTGGAGCCTTTTCTCCTCATTTCCTACCCAAGAGACCTTTATATTTTCTTGAAAAATTAGGCAAAATGTAATCCCGTGATGACTGAATTAGAATGGCAAACACCAAATAAGATTATTTTGTATTGCTACTGAGCCCTGACTGCTCCAACACTAGTACCAACCACTAGTCAATGCAAACTATTTTCAACATAAAATTAACTTATGTAGCATCTTGCAGGTACCTTGAATTCCTTAAGAAACTTTTGGTTATTTACATAATACAATATATTCTATTCCGTCTTCTGGATAAAGCATCCTTTCTGAAAACACCCCAGCAGACTACAGACAAGATGAAAAGTGCTTCTGGATAATCAGGGAACTAGCCAACCTATACCTTGAAAAAATCAAAGTTAACACATAACAGAGACAGAACATAGGTGAAAACATACAAATATCTTTTACAAGCAATTTTATATTTAAATAGAAAAGCATCCTAGAGGAGAGTTTATAAACTCATCCTTCAGATCCAATAAAATTCATAAATACACTGTGCTATTAATGCCCAGATATACCTAAACTAGACTGGAATACAGAATAGCTTAGTTTTTATGTGTTTAAAAGTCTCTAGGACCATCAGTTACCAATTCCCTCATCAAAAGAAAAGTTCAAAGCAGCTTTATTTAAAAGGTAAAGATATCTCAGCTTTTCTCAAAATAATAGAAGCTGGAGAGGGTCCAGCATGTCAAATCCTATATTCTATTATTGACTTGAATTATTTTAGGATAATTAAAAAATATAGCCAACCATTTTCAAGAAAGAAAACCTTTAATCTGACATTTTACACTCATTATTCTGTTAACTAATAGAAAGACATTTCTATATACTAGTTTTCTAGTACATGTCAAAATTCAAGCTTAAACCATCATAATCCATGAGCTATTAAGGACAGTTCCTGGACTAATTATTGTGGTTAACACTCTTCCATCTCCTCCACAGTTGAGCACAAAGTACGCTCCCTCTGTACACTGACAGCTCTTTCACCAGATTCACTTCTCAGACTAGAGCTGCCTTTTCAAGTCATGGAATCTCACTTCTGCCCTTAAGCTCCAAATGCCTCTATCAAATAATGCTGCCACAATCTGAGTGGTTAGAATTCTATTTTCCTAGAAATTCCATTTCCAAACAATAAAAATAAGGTTGTGAGCTTGGCTTCTTCATTTAAAACTTATGTGTAAACAACTGGTTAGAGATATTAGATATTTTCTAAGACACATTCCTATTTGGTATAAAAATAAGTTGATAACGAAAGAAAAAAAAACTCACATAAAGCCTTGAATCCCATTAAACTAATAGATAATTACTGCCAGAAGAATTGTTTACAATAATAATATTAAAAATACAAAATGAAGAATCAGGCTATGTTGATAATAACAATAAGTCTTACATATGAAAACCAATCTGATAAAGCCAATTCAATCAGCTATTTGGAACTATCTTTCATATCCGTCCATTCTGAATAGCCACCCAAAATCCAATCTCAATGAAGTTAATGCTGTAAGAATGCAATGATGCTGAGATGCAATCTGAAATTTCTCAGGTCTCATGGTATAAAACTAAAATCTTAAAAGGACAGTTATGCAAATTCCCAGCTTTATCGAATTACTGTTTATCTTTATTTGTAGTAGTACTTAAAAGTTTACTTGGAAGCACTCTGGCACCCAACCTCCAAATATGAGACCAAAGAAATACCTAGGGAGAACATATACCAGGATACCACATTTTCACATAGAATGTGAACCATGTTCTATGTATATCTGGTGTCTGAAGATTAATATTCTCTTCAGTCAATATTTAAATATATTTCAATGAATCTGTATTATTCTTACTACGTTGCATATAATACCACAGGCATGATGCTAGAAATAAAGAAATAATTCCTACTCTCAAGGAGTTTACAATCTAGTGTGATTAACTTTAAATAATTATACTGGAAGAAACAAGCCAGCATTAACTGCCAGCCATGAGTGACCCATTTTGGCCTGATCTAGGTAGAAATTTGGGGCTAACAGTGTAATGGGATGAGGTATTGGGCATATTGGGAGGTGGGTGAGGTTACTCTGTACATGAAAGGTATATGAACTGAGGTAGCCTATAGGTGAACTGTCACAGCTACTCTCCAAAGATGACTACCATCATTCCCTTTGCTTTCTATACATGCTCCTCACATCAAGAAATGGAGAGTAATTCCCTCCCCTTGAATCTTGGCTAACTTTCCTTGACCAACAGAATGTAATGAAAATGGCCTTCTAGGACTTCCAAAGCTAGGTCTTAAGAAGTCGTGCTGTTTCTACCCAGAAAACTCACTTTTGAGACTTTCAATCTTAAGATACTCCCTCTTAGAACCAGCCACTATGGTTAGAGAAGCCCAAGTCATATGGAGAGGCCATGTGTAGGCATTGGCAGCTAACAGCTGCAACTGAACCCTCAGTCAACAGGGAGCATTAACTTTCAGTAATGTGAGTGAGCCCTCTTGCACACTGAGCCCAGTCAAATCTTTGGGGAACTCCATTCCCAATCTCCAATTGCCTGCAATGGTATGAGAGAACCCAAGCAAGAACTGCCCAGCAGTTCTCTACAGAAACATGGGAAATATAATACATTGTATTTAAGACATTAAGTTTCAGAGTAGTTTGTCAGGCAATAGTCTACTAAAACATTTGACCATCAGGTCAGACTTTCCTCAGTAGGTAAGTACCTAGAGAATGTTGAATTTAGAAGTGACTTTCTCAGAGCTCTGTTTTTGGCTAGATTCCTCTGATAACTTCATGTAATAAATTAGGGGCACAGAGAAATTGAAGACAAAAAGGTAAGAAAGTGTTGAAGTAATTCAAGCATGAAGTATGGCTTAGAACTAAAAAGTGACAGGAAAAAGGAAGATGCATTTCACAGATGAGAAGAAAAAAACTCTCCAACTGATAAAATTTAAGGAACAATAGAAGGTAGAGGTCAAAGTAGGTTCTGGGGTTTCAGAACCTGGATAACTAAAAAGATAATAATACTCTTAATCAAGACTGGCATCCAAAAGGAAAGCATGTATGGAGAAAAATCAGAAGAAATTAAATTATTGGTGCTGGGAGGTCATCTGGGGAGAACCATTAGACGAGCCAATGGCAATGGGTTATGGGAGGGCTTTTCTGGAATTAAGTACTTTTTAAGAATACCTTAAGTTGATATTCTGAAGTAACTGTTTTCTATACAAAAACTATGAATCCACACATGATATAGCTCATGTAACTGTGTAAACTAAATTAGGCATATCAACATGTACTAATGTCACTTTAAACAGATCATTGACTACTTTTTAAATACTCACAAAGTAAGTTATATTAAGTTTATTGCTATAACTAATATTGCCAACAGCATGACCAAATTTACATGTATTATTTATATTCTATGGGTTTAAGTTAGTATTTCTCAATCTTTTTTACATTATCACCTCCCTAATGACTCTTTTTAGACATTTACTAATCACCCACATACCATTTTAATGCCACACACAAACTGTTTACCTGTTATGTACTGTATCTATGTTTTATATATTAAAAAGAATAAGATTTTCTTCGAATCCCCAAAAAACCAATTTTCACTATCTTGGAAAGAATATCTCCCCCATTGAGAATGCATGGTTTATTTAGATAGTTTGTTACTCAAATAGGAACTGAGTCTATAACTAAAACAAAGCCTACCCTTAGAACATTAAAGAAGACTCATGAAGAATATGACAAAGACTCATAGCCACACCTCTAAAACTTCCAATTTAAAAACTGAAAAGGGCAATTACTTTACTTTCAGTGCCTGCTAAATAAAACTACCAAATTCTTCCATTTTAAAGGCCACTATCATTCCTTCATTATTCATCCATTTTTACTGAGAGATCAGTAACTAAAATAATTTGCAGCTAACAAGTAAAATACAGATTTTAAAACCTAAAATCTAAGAAGCCCTAACCTACAAAATGGATAATAAGCATAAAAATAAATAAGAATCTGCCAATCAGAAGTATTCCTAATTTACCTACCTACAGAAATAGGAAAGTCAATATTTGATAAAAAAGAATTGTAAAGAAGTAATAGGAAGATAAACACTATACTATTTAAATAAAAACTATTTAAAAAGAAACATCGAAAAACAATCATTTTACTAATAGCCCCCAAAATTCCATTTATGTTTACCTGTAGTTAAAACTCCTCAATATGAAAGCTTAAGAATATTTTTCTCTTTCATTAATATACTATATTTCATAACTTTCTTATCTGGCATTAGAAAGGCAAAATTATTAATTACTACTTGCTAAGGCAAAAACAGTAAAGGAAGGAGAGAAACTAAAGGGAACATCTTTTCCTCTGACCTATTATATTACATTTCCAGCCCTGCCTCACCCCACCCACCATAAAAGCACCCAGAGATGGGGCACAAATCACTTACAGCAGCATATATTATTCTTATAACCAGCAAAAACAAAGATGTTCCTCCACCAAAATATAAAAAGAAAGAAAAGTTAATAGATGAGAGAACTATGCCTAAAGCCAAATAGATTTACTAATGCCAGAGATTACTAGGAACACAATATTTAAGGAACAGGTATATAACCGCAAATGCATCAAAACATAACTTATTTTAAGACAAAGAAAACATTTTGTAATTTTGTAAGTAATATTTCTTTCAGTGTCATTATCCCTTCATCCTAACTACGACCTGGCAATCTGAAAGCTCCTACGGCTTGTGCCGTGTTACAGAGAACATTAGTATTACTAAAATAAAAAAACTTATTATCTCATTCTAAGGAATAAGCTGTATATATCTTAGGTCTCTACTTACTAAAGAAATTTAGACAACTAAGGTTTTAGTCTATGCTTAACAAAAAGTCTCACCTTTACTAGCAACTATAAATTCTCTATACTTTCATTCATTTTTAAATAATTTTAATAAAATACATTTAGTTGAAATAATGAATTACTCTTTGAAATTATTTTTTTTATCCTATAATTGGTAAGGGGGGTACTAAATATCTCAATTCTGACAGTTAAAGGTTATATTACAAAAAATAACCACTGTGTGCCTGGGTCAACTGGGAAACGACCAACAAATATTTGGTTATTAAAAACAGATAACTTGCTGTTTAAAGAAATACCAATAAAACATAACGCATTTCTTTATAATTATTAGGTAGCCACCAGTTAAATGCCCTGGTTTAAGGTCACTGAACGCCCTTCCCATTTACTTCAGCATAAATCAATAGTGCTAAAACAAGGCTGTTTCACAAGCAAAATGATAGTTATCTAATGAACAATTTACAGTAGAAACCTTGATCTTCTAATATTAATAGTTTCTTCTTTCATTTAAAAATAGGATCAGAGATTAATGAAGACAAAGTCGTTAAATGAAAGGTTAATCAAAAAAAGATATAATCTGAAATTAATTTTACAGAGGTAAGAAAATGTTTTATAAGCTACATATTTATCATGCTATACCTTATATCTGTGAGAAATATTGTTATAATAGTTTATTCAGCAGTCAATGTACTAATCACTGTGTTAGCTATTAGCCTGAGCATAACACAGTCATGAAAGAAAATCCATTTTTTAGGAGTTTTTTAATTAATAAATTGATTGCCTCAAAATACATGCTAACTAAAAACCAGAACCATAAAACCTAAAACTATTAAGCCAGAAAGTGGTAAACATTTGTAAGAAATTATGAATTTACCTTGGCTCCGCACTCAGCCTTATTATATTTTTTTGTGGCAGAGAATCTTGTGATTTTTGTTTCAAATCCTATAAAAATGAACAGTAATTTTTCAATTTTACTTAACACTTTACGGACTCATCTTGAAACCAGAAGATCATTCAAATTCAAGTTTAGCAAGAACAGATTAAGGACTTATAAAAATTTAAATATCAAGGGGCTTCTAATTAAAGCCAAGCAAAACAACCAATTATACTGCCCAGTTGCCTTACTAACATCTTAATAGTATTCTAAAACCCCATATATTTCACATAGTTTGAAATATTTATAGAAAAGATGAACATATAGGTAATTTATATTAAGCAATAAAAATTCTTTCAAATACTGTACAAAAAATTATATTTCAATGTCTCTTTTCATTAAGCTTCTCATCCTCTTTGCTAATGCAAGAACAATGAAATCACACATTTTTATGATGACCATAGATGAAATCACTAACCATCTCCAGGAAGGTATCAGAAGAGTAAGAGTCATATGTGAGTTTGTCCTTCAAAATAAGAAAAAATGCAGAAGTTCCAATTATCTTCTCCAAAACCATTAATGAATGAAAAAGTCTGTAAACCAAAAATTTTATTAGTCTGAGAAATAATTTTAAAATCTGCATACAATATTTTCAGTTTCATTAATAATGGTCAAACCACCAGTATCTTCATCTTGCATTCAAAGTGAAACCTATAATGAATCTATGACAAACCTGCTCTTTTTTCCCCCAGAACTAAGTACTTAGAAAAATGGTTAATCAGAAGATACAACCGACAAGAATGCATTTAAAACTGAAAGCTTTCTGGACACACCTGAAACACATAAACATACTCAAACTACATATACTTTCTATGAATATTGCACCAAATAATAATATCCAGTAGGATCACCCCAATAACTCTGAGGCATTCTACCAAAAAAACATGACTTGCTACTTTAGAAAAAGTTCTAACAAGGGTTTTAACAATGAATAAAAACATGAGCTAATTCAGCTCACAAGAAAATTCAATTAGTATACAAGTTATACCCCAAGAATTAAAATAGATATTTTGTTTAGTTTCATGTTCTTGTTCAAGAGAACTAGGAGGACAAGAGTTTTTGACAGATGTGAATAATGAAATTGTCTTCATCCCTGTCAATTTTTTTGGTCACTGAAATTACTAACTATATTCAAATTGTATTTTTAAGTCTAAGGAATCAAGTCTATTGATTCCAGACCAATTCTGAAATATATCCTCAGTATATCACCAGCTACTGCTGAAGCACTACTCATGGAAAAAAGGAACTTGCTTGAAGATTTTTTTTTTCCTAATTCAGTTATGTTTCTTGAAGGCTTTATAGACCAGGCATCCATAGGCAAATTCATATTGGAGAACTATGCAGAAAATCCTCGCTAATCACATTTTCAATTATATTATTTTTTCTAACACAGAAAGCAACTTTGGATATATGCCTTAAAAACATTTTTGTTGTCATGCAACAACAAAAAAACCTGTAAAAGAAGTTAACTTCTTTTTTGCAGAGTATTAATATTTCCTTCAGAGATGTAAGTGACCATGATCAATGTTACTAATTAAATATATTTACATGGCAAATCTATAATTTTAATGCTAAAATCTTATGGATTTGAGTTCATGCCATAATTCAATTAAATTTCCCAATATATTCAAATGTTCTCCTAGACAATGTTAAGTGTTTTCACCATACTAAAATATGAATGAATATGGTTCAGTTATGACAATAAGACCCTCAACCTAAGTTCCTTTCTATTGTCTACAGGGCTATCTTTATTAGGCAGCCTGAATCTGCAGAGTGAAAGTCATGTTCTCCACCACCTAAAACCACAGATGTATTAAAGAGTCCTAATTAAACTGAGTCGAAGCCAGGCATCAACATTTGCATCCTAAAGGCACACATGAAGCCTTCTCATAGGATGAGTACTAAAGACTACAATATATCACTCCCCAAATGTTTTCTTGGATGTATAGAGCTGTTTTGTTTAAAACAAAACAAAATGAAACACAGTACATTTGGGAAACACTGGGTAAAACAAAATTCTAAACGTTTCAACATTTCATTAATATGGAATTTTTTTCAGGGCCTCTAATTTCTGAACATCCACTTATCCTAATATGGAATACGGTTCAGGAAAAGTCACTTGGGAATCACAGGTTCCTAGTTTGCTGTCATGGCTGTTGTATTAAGGAGATGTTAGCATGTCTGCTGCTCTATAGGTTGTCTACATTTTAGGACCGTCACGCTCACCCTGTGTTCCGTTTTCTCCCACCTACCTTAATTACAAGTTAGGAATAATTAGCGGAATTCTAAAACATTTCTCTAAATGACCTCATTACCATTTCTTCTTCCCTTCTACACAAGCCACATTATCTATTAATACTTTTAAGCTGACTGTCTATTACAAACATTGCCCCAATCCAATTCATTTTTTTATGCCATGATTAGAATTAATCTCCAAATATGCCATGATGTATTCTTGCTTTCCAGTTTATAACTATACACACATTCGATCTATTGTTGATAGCACACTCTCAGATCCCCCCTACTATGGCAGAGGAGAAAGAAGGGCCTGAATGCCTGATAACACTGCAGAGCTGCCATACCAGAACCAGTTGTCTACAGATTTTTTTCATATGACATAAAAATAAGCAGGACAGGATTTATTCTGTTTCTGGTTGCTATTACTCGCAGCCAAATGCACCACTAATTCATACACTTGTTCACAGTGACATTTCTGCCAAATCTGAATGAATAGTAGTCATCAGTCCAAGTTCAAGAGAACACCCAATACTAACTACCTCTTTGTTAATAATTCTCTAACTTGTGTTTTGAAATTTCCTCCTTAAAATGTCTGTGCTAATGATTTGGTAATTCTTTATGACTTTTCAATGAAGTGTGAAGTACTTCCATAGCAAATTTACAAATGCCAAGTACAGTTTGAGAATTACCGCCTTTTCTTCTCTCACATGCAATTCTGCACAGGGAAGTTTTTATAAGCCAAAAGCAACACAAAACCTGTGGAGGAACCAATGATAGCTCTTCCAGACAGGTCACGATAAAAAAATGTTCTGTAGCCAAAGCTCAATGACCTATAAGCAAATCTCTTTCAATATGACAGCCAGAGACAGCAAGTGGGCAGTGTAGGAAAATGACTTTTCCATGTCCTCTTAGGAGCGCTGCCCTGGTCTGATTCTAAGCAGTCTCACTTTTAAACTCTCAACAAACCAAGCAGGCCAGGAGCAGGTGAGAAAGAAAAATGGAGGATCTGACCTTACTTTCAAAAATGCTTTCTGTGGGAGAAATACCATCTTTATCATCTAATGAGCATTTTCTACTTTAAGCCCACATCAACCTCAATAGATGGGTGTCAAATATACTTGCCATTAAAAAATGGAGAAGATATTCAAGATACTACTTTGAATGTTTTTTTTTAAGGACTGAAATCAACTAATGAAACCCCAAGAATATCTTTTTCCCCCAATTTCTAGAAAGCCAGTCAAAATATTGTAACTAAAAGTTTAATTAACATTTACTACAATTAGTAATATAAGTTGTGAGTCAATTTTTTAACATTGATTTCATGTATTGTATATGCTTTTCTCATCAAGGAGTAGTAATAAAGATATTCACTTTTTAAATCTATTCTTTAAGAAAATCACAGTATATTTTAAATGACTTTAAAATATTATCAAAGCACAACACTGTTAATTAAAAAAAACAGTATCAGGAAGAATAGTCTAAACCATAGTAAATAAAATAGTCAAAACTCCTTCCCCAATCTAGGAATCCCCGCTGCACTGATCTTAATGAATGAATGGTCATCCAAAGTCTGGCATGAGGATAGAGAACTCCCTACTACAAAAGGTAAGATTTCTTCCCCATTATTCGGAAGTTCTGTTTGCCAAGTCCTCTGTTATCTCAGACCATGCTTATACTCATTGTTCAAATTCTTTAATATAGAAATAACTTAGCTTCTACTCCCTCGCCCATCTGACAGCCCTTCAATGAGTTAAACATGGCTTTAATATCAACACCCAGGTCATCCTTTCTCATTCCCAGTGGTTTATATAATCCATATATGATAAGGTTTATAGGTCTTTTTCTTTCCTGGCTATGATTCTCAGCTTATTATGTCAATGTACCTCTTAAAAAATATATACACAAGAACAACTGGATATGAAATAGAATGAGATTAAACTGACATACAATGAAGTAGGAATCTTTATCTCTCTAGATTATAGCTATGTTTTGTTTGATGCCAAGTCCTTGGTCAAGAAGATAACCCCAATCACCACACTGTATTTAGAAGAAAACAGGATCAGCTTTAAACAGTAGTAATAATATTTTACTACCCTATTTGCAGAAATGCATTGCAATAAAAAGTTGGTGCAGCTAGGATTTTGTCAACAGATTTCTTTAAAAAATTTGAATATCGGTGCTGTTTTGCTATAGTAATACTTACGAGGGATATTATTGTTAATGTGGTTTGATATGCACTAACAACTTCATCAAAATATATAATCTTATTACCCATAATTTTAAAGATTTTTTAAGATGATTTTTGTATAATTAGATTACCTGGTACCATAATCCACAACCACCCAATCTTTTGCAGTTCCTGTGATAGCATCATGATGTTGAAACAGTCCCAAATTCCTCCTGGCTTCTGTCAGTGCCGTGTAAAGCGATGATGAGAGAAATTTATTTATCTTGTATTTGTGAGCTTGTCTCAGGGCGAAATAGTAAAGAATTTCAGCAGCCCTAATTGCATAAAAGTCATATTTTTATTTTAAAACAAACACTTTAGCTTATAATCTAAAACATGTGACATCAATACTTTTCAAATTTTTTAATCCATAATTGCAGTACAAGCAATTTATGAAAAAGATATTGGTAATAATAATTCACATAAAATGACCAGTGTATCCATATAACTCATTTGCATTCTCAATCATCAAAGAATACCATGTCTACACTGGTATCAGGGGTCCTTGTTCTAGATGATCCTGGAAAATAAGCCAGTACCTGTTGGCAGCAAGACAGGCTTATTTATGTATCACATAATGAAAAAATACCTGAAAAATTGGATAAATTTCTCTGCCCTTCCTTCTTTCCAAGAGCAACACACACACAGACCATGAACATCATAATGTCATTTACTCTCACATATATACAGTAAGAAACATGAAAAAGAAAGGCATAGTTGGTGAATGGGACACTCAGAGGAGAGGAGAGGCAGAAAATAATGGCCCAAGAACAGCTCAGGGGCAAGGGTTAGTTTCAGTTTTGAATGGTAACATATAACAAACATGGAGAATTTAACAATACAAACTGAAAAATGATAAACAGGATGTCAGCTGGGCATGGTGGCTTATGCCTGTAATCCTAGCATCTTGTGAGACCAAGGCAGGAAAA
Organism: Theropithecus gelada; assembly: GCF_003255815.1. NCBI lineage: Eukaryota > Metazoa > Chordata > Mammalia > Primates > Cercopithecidae > Theropithecus > Theropithecus gelada. The sequence goes on along the minus strand of NC_037673.1, from coordinate 105,616,903 downwards.
TCACTTGAACTCAGGAGTTCAAGACCAGCCTGGAGGACATAGCAAGACTGTATCTTAGCCAGGTGTGGTGACATGCACCTATAGTCCTAGCTACTCATAAGGCTGAGGTGGGAGGATCACTTGAGCCCAGGAGTTTGAGGCTGCAGTGAACTAGGATCACACTACTATACGCCAGCCTGGGCAACAGAGAAAGACTTTGTCTCTTAAAAAAAAAAAATATTCCTGGCTTTAAAAGGAGTACATATGCATATCCAGATATCCTAAAATGTTAAAAGGAAGATTTGGGAAATACTGTCTTCCCTATACTTTTATATTTTATCCACATTTTACAAATGAACAGAGGGATGAAACATTACTATTTTCAGACAAACTTATGTATAAATTAATACATTTGCAAAGTCACAACTATTGTATGGTTTTTTGGTTTTAATGCAGCAGAATTTTCCAAATATATTACTAGCAGTAACCACAATGTCTTGAATACGTTCAATAAATGAAGATAAACCAATATTCTTTTTCCCACTAAAAAATACTTGACACTTAAAAATCACTAATTCAGTGGTCCAAAAGGATCTCTACATTATTGAGAATATACTTCACTTTATAACAGAAAAGTTTAAAATAGTATAAGAGATAACTGGTTGATATTCTGTAGGGTAAGAATGGATAGACACTATAATATGTAAACATTATTTTAAATTTAATAAGATATATTCCATTACCTCAAGCAGTTATTTCTTTGTGTTAGAAACATTCCAATTCTACTTTTAGTTATTTTGAAACACATAAATGATGAATATACAAACTATTATGATTATATACTGTATGCTTATATCAAAATATCACATATACTCCATAAATATGTACAACTAATATGTATCTATAATAATGAAAATAATTTTTTTAAATGAGATATATTTTTCGGGCATATTACAAGTAACAGTAAAAGGTTAGGCTTTTGAAATAGTAATATTTAATAGCAGCACAATATTAATAAAAAAACACTACCATATAAAAAAACTCTTAAGAAAATTCATAATTTTTAATAAAAAGCCTTTCCAAAATGTAATCAATGTCCACTAGTATATAAAAGAGAGTAAGTACAATCTAACTCAAACATCAAGATTCAACATGAAAAGGAATTACTTTAGTGGTCTATACATAGAGAAAGCCTTGGGGGCCTCTGGAGTAGTTTAACTTTATCAACAATCAGCCTCTGTTATTTAGGACCATGATCTCCAATATGATAGCCATAGCCACACATGGCTATTGACATTTAAATTAATTAAAATTAAATGGGCACATTTCAAGTGCTCAATAGTCACATGTGCCTAATGACTACCATATTGGACAGTGCAGAAATAGAACCTATCACAATAGAACATTGTATCAGTGATTGAAAGGTCTCCTGGATAGGGTCAGTTAAGTGTTTTTATGTTTTCCACAGACTTTTCTGTCTTCTCTGTATCCATTTACATGTTCAATCATTGTCTGCCCCACCAGTCATCATTTTTTCAAATGCTGTTCTATGCAGATAACTGTGCCTATAGAAATGTGCTTCAAATAAGTATGTAAGAACTGAGATGAAACCTAGTCTAAACTTTTCCGACACACAAAATACATTAGTTTTGGATTGTGAACTTTGAAGCTCATATTTCAATGCTGGGAGGCCCTATTTGCTTCTTTGATGCTCACCTATGTTTCCAATGAGAAGCCCATCAGATTACTAGCCTGCAGACACTCATGATGATGTCACTGAATATTAATATGGTGTGCAAATAACATAGGAAAATTAATTAGAAAAATACAAAATGCAGAATACAACTCCTTAAAAATCTAATTAAATAAACTATTTTTTCTTCCAGAACAAAAACCTATGTAATAATTTGATTATAGTTTGGAGACATATTTCTGACTGCATTAAAATTTCACAATTACATTAAGTGCTTAATTAGAGCTTAACACTACATAATGTACTACACGAATGATATATATTATGAAAAACTGCAAAAGGTTATGATAATATAAAGAAAGTGAAGAAATAGATGTAGCTACAGAAAGGTAAAAGTACCTTAAATGAGATTCCATGATTCTATCCATTCGTTTGTAAAAGGGTCTGGATGTAAAATAGCCACTCCAATAATGATCATCTCGATCAGCATAAGTGAAAAAATCTCCACTTAGAACAGGGAACATCGATTGGCCCTTGTCTCTCTGAGTTTCATCTGCTTTATCCAGTGCATCAAAAAAATCTGATAAAGTTCCAAACTGTATCTAGTTTAAAAAAAAAATGCACTTCAATTATTCATTCTACCTTAAAATTATTTACTTCTTACACTGTTAGGAAAAGTTAGTAATAAATACTTAAGATGTGTTTCCAAGTTAAGATGAACACATAGCTCAGATTTTGTAAAAATCAGAAGCAGAGAAGAAAATAATAGTGACTTTTTTTTTTTTTTTACTTGCATTAAGGTCCAAATTAAACTAAGGGAAAACTTATACACTTCAGCAGTTAAGAGAAGAGCTATGTAGATCTACAAATCAGTGAATATGAAAACTCCTACATATCTCTAGAATTTCAAAGTGCACAATAATTTGGGCATGGATTAATCCAGATAAATGAAAGACGAGGGCAGCAGCAAAAATAAAAGACATATTAAAGTGTTCCAGAAGTCTAGAATAACAGTTTTATTAGCCATAAAGTCTAGAAGAATAATTTTGTTAGCCATAAGGTATTTCATATATCATACCCTCCTCTATCTCCCTTTTCCCCCAGTTGAGTTCTTGTGAAGAAGGGACTTTAAGAACAGCAGGTCATTTAAAAAAAAAATGGACTTACTCTACCAGTAGGTAACACTGAGTAGAAGTTAAATACAAAGAGTGATAAGAATGGCAAGTCTGCTGCTTAAACACACTGGTCTTTCCGACTAATTATTTAAATCAGCAGTAAGAAATTTGTTTTTATGAGTTCAAACTATTCTACAAATCAAAGACAAAAAGAAACACTATACCAAATCTTGTAAACAGATATTAAAAGGCAGTCCTGTCAAAAATAAATAGATTATTTAACAGGGAATGTGTTCCTTTTAAAAGAAAGATGCTGATTTTGTTGTTTCCTACACACATACATACAACACAAACACACACACAAATACAGATATTGCAAGTCATTTTGATTCAAGGTAGCAATAGTATAGGTTTGAATTCCATCTCTACCACTTATCTGACATGTGTTTTGAGCATATTACATAACTTCTCTGTCTATTCACATTACAGTGAATAGGGCTCTAAGTAAAAAGTTTACAACTGGCTGGGCACGGTAACTCACACCTGTAATCCCGGCACTTTGGAAAGCTGAGGCGGGTGGATCACAAGGTTAGGAGATGGAGATCATCCTGGCTAACACAGTGAAACCCCATCTCTACTAAAAATACAAAAGAATTAGCCGGGCGTGCCTGTAGTCCTGTAGTCCCAGCTACTTAGGAGGCTGAGGCAGGAGAACGGCGTGAACCCGGGACGCGGAGCCTGCAGTGAGCAGAGATCATGCCACTGCATTCCAGCCTGGACAACACATAAGAAAAATTACAAAAATAGTTAAATGATGATCAAATGGCAAAATGACTGTCTTGGCTATTCTATGTCAATTTTTCAGCCATCTGAACTGAGTTATTTACTTTTATTCTCCATTTCATTAAAAGAAAATAAATGTATGCTTCCAGTTCAGACAAAGTAACTTTAAGTATCCCATAAGAAACAGATATAACTAGATAAACTACAGAAAGAAAAAGTTCTGAAGACAATAAAGAACTAAAGTAGCCAGAACTTAAGGGACAAAAATGTTGGAGAGAAAGAAAATGAATTAAAGTGGACCCTATACTCTACCAAATTTTCATCTTGGGGTACTGGTCCAATCACTGCACAAGACATAAAGGCCTAACAGAAAGCAATGTCCTAGAAGAAGAAAATAATAAAATTTAGTATCTGGTCATGAAAAAACACTGTAAAAGAAGAATATAAGGAAAATTCCATAATCTGATAAAAGAAACCTACAAAATTCTACAGCTAACATTATGACCCATGAATGTTTTCTCTCTTAGAAAATTATGTCTGCTTTCACCACACCTACTCAACATTATACTAGAGGACACAGCCATCGTACATGGTAAGAAAGTAAATTGAAAGATTTAAAGTTTTGGAAAGGAAGACATAAATATGCCATTATTCATACATAGGAAATCCATGAAGAATCCACAAATATAATAAATAAATTTAACAAAGTTACTGGATACAAGACTAAAATGCAAAAGTCAATTGCATTAATACACAAAATACACCATGTTAATCGATTAGATGGCCCAATAATTGTAGTTATTTGTGCTCAAATTAAAACAAAGATTCAATGCAATCCCAATCAAAATCCCCTTCAATTTTTTTGTTTGTTTGTTTTGGTAGAAATTTAAAAGATGACCTAAACCTATGTAGAAATACAAAGGACTAACAGTAACCAATGCAATCTTGGGAAGGAGAACAAAACTAGAAGACTTTTACTATCAGATATTAAAACCTATTACAAAACTGTAGTATTAATAATTAAGACAGTGTGAGATGAGACAAACAGACCAATAAAAGTGAACAGAGAGTGTAGACACAGACCCACACACAAATGCAGTCTCATTCATGATTAATGACAAAGATGGCACTGTGGTGCTATGGAAGAAAGTATGGTCTTTTCAATAAACGGTGCTGGATATCTATATAAGCCAAAATGTATCTTGATCCCTACCCTCACACAATTCATAGGAATCCATTTCAGATAGATTATAGACCTGAATGTTGAAGGCAAGACAATAAAGCTTCTGGAGGATAGCTTCATAAGAATGTAGCTTCACAACCACATGATAAACAAAAAATTTTTAAACAGAACAAGTTCTAAACATAAAGAAAAATAGTTATATTTAATTAATTAAAATTAAAAATTTCTGTCCATCAAAAGAGAGCATGAGAAAGTGAAAATGCAGGCTACATAGTAGGAGACAACACTTGCATATATTTTACATGAAAAAAGATAGAATTCAAAATGTACCAAAGAGCTATAAACAGTAAGAAAAAGACAGACAACCCAATTTAATTAAAAAATCATCAAAAGACTTAAATAGGTACTTCACAAATGAGGATACCTAAATGGCAATAAACATATGAAAAGAGGCTCAACCTCATTAACCACGGGAGAAATAAAAAATAAAACCATCCCATCTATCAAAAGGATAAAAATAGAAAACAAAAATCCTGACAATACAAACTAAGAAAGGGTGTGGAACAACTGAAACTCTTATACAACACAACAACTGATGCATCTATTTTGGAATAGTTTGACAATATATACTAAAGCTGAACATGTGCTTTACTAGGATCATGTGCCTATGATCCTAGTTCATAATCTGATAAAAATTCAGCTGTAACGATCCTGAATAAACTTGATATTTTATTAGGTTTATTTATCTATTTGATATTACTTAGGTTTTTTAATAAACTTGAATTCTTACTAAACTATGGTTTACCATCAGCTTTCAAATTTCCTAAACAGTAACATCACTTCCTTTCTATAGTATTTTCACATATGTTCTACTTTTACAGGTCAATATGCAAAATGATAAACATGCTGAATAATTAATCTTCTTATGTAGAGTCTCTAACATACATTAAAAAAAAAGACTTAGACTATTGCCCCAATACAAAGAAATGATAAATGTTTGAAGTGGTAGATATCCTAAATACCCTGATTTGATCATTATACATTCTCTGCATGTATCAAAATTCATAGGTGTCCCATAAATATACACAATTATGTATCAACAAAAAATCAATTTTGTAATTAAAAAACTTATTGATCAAATGCAATATATGACTATTGCTTGAATTTTGACTGAAACAAATTGTATGTTAAAATAATTGTTTTTTATGAGATGAGGAAAATCTGAATCTGCCCAGATATGTATCATGAAATTATTGCTAGTTTTTTAGGTGTGATAATGGTATTACGGTTATATTTTTAAACAGAAACTTTATAATTTAGAGATACATACTGAAACCTTTACAGATGAAACTACATGAAATCTGAGATTGGTTTCAATATAATCCTGTGGGGAGGAGTGAGACAGCAGTGGGGCATGGCTGAAACAAAAGTGGTCTTGAGTTGAAGAATGTTGTAGCTGAGTCATGGATATGGGGAGAGAGGGAACAATTTTTGCTATTTTCAGAACTTTACAGTACATTTTAAATTTTCCATAAGAAAAAAAAAAGAGTAAGAACCATAGGCAAATGATTAATTTTAGAAGTCTTCTCACTTAAAAAAAAATGCTAGTGTATTCTCTGGACATAGGACATTTGTTTGCAAAATTCATGACATGTTCATCTGCATCTGCCAGTCATACTACTAAATCACAAGGATGCAGCTGTCAGAGAGAAATAACAGACTTTCAACGTTGGTTAAAGAAAAAACAACAAAAACAGGGCATCCCTGAAGACTAAATATCACAACTATTTTCAATCACATAATTTTCAATCACATAAAAGTAAATTCCTCTTTAATCCTCAAGCAGTGGTAGGAACGGGACAGCTTTAGATATGGAACTATAGCATATAATAATTTTCTTCCTAATGGATTATACTTTTACACAATAATTATATATTCTAAGAAGCACTGTGATGTAGGACAAAGAAGCTAAGGATTTCTGTTTATAGTCTCATTTAATAATAAAGGCTCAACTTCAAATATGGAATCATAAATATTTTCTCCTTACCTTAACTTTAAACTTGGACTGAGAATTCATATAATCAAAAAGCTGCTGATAATTCTTAAACTGTAAATCCCATTCTGTGTATTCACAGTAGCGGAAATCATCTCCTAGTGGAGCCAAGAGAACTTTGGTACGAAAAAGCTTTGACTTCTTTCGATACTGATCTAGTAGCATTTGAGCCCTAAAAAAAAAAAAAAAAAAAAAAAAAAAACCAGAAAATACGAATTTGACTAAGAAAAACTGAATGTGACAACTGATTAAAAAGGAAATAACCAAATTCAAAAGTATATTAAAAGAAATTATTGTATATTTTATTTATCTGCAAAGTTAGTATAATTTAAAGACAGATTTTTTTTAAAAACTATCATACTAATTTTCATTATCCTTTAAAAATATTCATAAATTCTTATCAGTAGGAAAAACTCATAGGTTTCCAATGAATTATCTTTGGAGAAATATGGTCATATACCAACTTGGCATATAATAAATGGGATACCAATGACTTCCTAAAGCCCAGTCACAGAGATTGAATACCAGATAGCACATGTGTTAAAATAATTTATCTAGTAAGACAATAAGGATTTCCCACATATACAGACTTTGAAGTTTGCTTTGTCTTAATATTCCTTTCTCTAATCTAAAATTATTTGATTAAACACAGAAAAAGGTGTACTTTGAACAAAACCAAAAGAGAATGAATGTTAATCTATAACATTTTACAGAGTCATATTTTCTCTTCTACAGAAAAAAAAATCAGCACACTTGTCACCTGCCACCAATAATCTGAGTATTTGTCACAGATTTTCAATACTGACCATCAGATAAGGATTAGGAGTTGAATTAGCTATTTTGGTTTCTACCTCTCTGGACTCTAACCAATAGCTTGATGGAATAGCTTTTATATTTCATATTCTATTATAGTATTCTGCAGAATATCCTTTGGAAATCACTGAATTAGGGCATCATTTAAGAAAGTCTGAGAATACAAACTAAGAGAAAGAGCTTGTGAAAATGAAATTATACAAGTGGATGAACCCAGAGCAGTTCACAATGTTTACAAAGACAAAGCTTAAGAAACTAGTGATTAAATGACAAGTATTTTTATACTTAGTATTCCAATTTTCACTTCAAGAATCATCCAAAATAAATTCTAATTCACAATACAAAAACTTATGAAAGTATTTCAAAGAACACCAATGATGGAATGAAGCATTTTATAAAAATTAAAAACATTTAACTAAATCTCATATGGTCCTTTTTACATTTATAATCTCTGAAAATGCATTGCAAATATAAAATTTTAGCAGCAACATAATACCTTGGTGAGCAAAATATAACCACAGTGTCCTTATGTAACATATAATGCTTAGTTTTCTGACATTAGCACATTACTTTATCTTTACTAGTAATTTGCTAACATTCCACATTTGCCAAAACACTTTCAGGTTACTTATAATAAAAAATACATGAAGAATGAGATTCCACATAGAAAGAAGGCTACCAAAAAAAAAAATGAGAAAAAAAATCAAATATATAAATCATAGATACAAGACAAAATTGAGCTCCAACTAGATTTCCTAGGCAGCCAGCATAAAAAAGGGTTTACTATCAGATATGCAATATCTTGTATTATATACATGTAAAACACATATAGAGAAAAGAAATCACAAACGTCAATGGCATGCCTTTAACACTTCACATCTATCCTAACTCTCAAGCCTGTCCAGAAAGTGTCAACACTGGGAAACCCAAGTAACCAGCCTGTAATGCCTGGCAGGAAGAAGACACTCACTAAATATATGGTGAACCAATAACAAATCAATTGACTCAACATCACATTTGAAAACATACAGATGCAATTTGCTCCCGATTTATTTTACCAGGTAAAAAATGTCAACTTAACTGTAACCAAGAAAAAGAAAATACCTAAAACATCAAATCATGTGACGGTCAATAGAAAAGGCCAACTTAAAATATATAGTACTTGACCAAAAATGAACTTGACTAAGAATGATATTTCTTTACTTGCAAAGTAGAAGAACCTGCTGAGCCGGACATATCAAAAGATGTCATCTGCACATTATAGTTAAATTTCATTTTCTTTGGGACATTAAAAAGTTGAACAGGGCTAGTAGGCATGGTGGCTCATACTTGTAATGCCAGCACCTTGGGAGGGCGAGGCAGGAGGATCATTTGACCCTAGGAGTTCGAGACCATCCTGGGCAACACAGGGAGACCTCATCTCTACAAAATTTTTTAAAACAATTAGTCGAGCATGGTGGCATGTACCTGTGGTCCCAGCTACTCAGGAGGCTGAGGTGGGAGAATTGCATGAGCCCGGGTGATGGAGGCTGCAGTGAGCTATTGTGTCATTGTACTTCAGCCTGGGTGACAGAAAGAGAATCTGTCTCAAAAAAAGTGGGGAGCTTGAAAGCGGCCAATAAGCTGGAATGCCTATGTTTTATCTCAGTTTATCATCAGGTCAAAAACAAGGTGATATATGGATCTGAGTTAACCAGTAGAGTTAACATTTCAAGAATTGTAAGAAGTTTGTTTATTTATTTATTTTAGAGAAGTCTTGCTCTGTCACCCAGGCTGGAGTGCAGTAGGGTGATCTTGCTGCAAGCTCCGCCTCCCGGGTTCTAGTAATTCTCCTGCCTCAGCCTCCCGAGTAGCTGGGATTACAGGTGCACGCCGCCATGCCTGGCTAATTTTTTTGTATTTTAGTAGAGACGGGGTTTTACCATGTTGCCCAGGCTGGTCTTGAATTCCTGAGCTCAGACAATCCACCCACCTTGGCCTCCCAAAGTGCTAGGATTACAGGCATGAGCCACTGCGCCTGGCCAAGAAGTTAAAAAAGAAAAAATCTCTAAGTATTATATAGACTCATTCATTCAACAGTATGCCCCCAGGTGCCTGGAAATCACTTTCAGAACCACTGGAACTAACTGAGCACAAGGTATCATCCTGAAGGACAACTGTTGAAAGGTTAGATGACATAACAAAAGGATTATTTAAAAAGCCTTCTTTTCCTCAATAATGTGCCTCAGGTAGTCTCAGCAGCAACTCCCCTACCCCCCCAAAAAATAACAAAGGGCTCACAATACTATGAATGCACTGGGACTCCCCAGCTGAAACATCTGGTTCACTTGTAAGAACTTCCCCATCCCTGGTCACCTGAGCAGAGAGTAGTGTAAATACCTGTAAATATAAACAGCTATTTGCCCACCTACACAGGCTAGGATGCCCCCACACTCAACCCTTCCTTTTCATTACACCTTCTGCCACACAATATACTGGCTTATTCTCTTATGCCTACTTAGCGCAACCCTAACTAGAAAGCAGGTTTTTCTGAATTCCTCACTGGTTCTCATGGCTGTAGGAACCAAGAAAATGAAACCAAGTCAATCCGTAACCTTGGGCAGTTTTTCTAAACAACTATTAAAGTCAGATTTTGATAGAAGGGCTCCATGACTTTAAGAAGGCTGCCATGCTAAAACACCTTCATGTCTGCCACGGCGAAAGGCTCACAAAGAGTATCTCCTTTGTGATTCTAAGGACTCATTGAAGGTAAAAGATCTCATTTCACCTTCTTCCTAACACACATTTTTTTAAGTGACTTCTCTTTTTAAAATAAGCTGATTTAATAGTGCAAAAATTTATTTATTTAATTTATTTAATGGGCTGTATTATTTTCCTAGCAGAGTTTAGTGTTTTTATATTACACCACAATGTTTTATTTTAATACACTAATTTTTAAGTGAAGAAATTAAACTTAAAAGTACCAATATTAGAAACTACATGTAAGTTGGTTTAATGAAATGCTTCCATCATTAGCACAATTTTCTTCTAAAGAAATGATTCATACCTTTGATTTTTATTTAAATGTATTTAAGTATAAATATTCCTAATTAAAGTTTACTATAAGTCAAAAACATCAGAATGATGCAAAGATGTGTATACACCAGAGCTGGGAAGCATTCACTACTATTGAAATTGTTATTAAGGGAACAGATAATTACATTCTTTATGTGTTCCATTTCAATAAATGTGTTTTTGCAGTTGAATTGCTTTTCTTACCAATTTGTACAATAGGGACCAGAAGTTTTATTATCAACAAAAGTATATGAAATCAATCAAACACAGTAGAAGGCTTTTATAATGAGGGCAAAGGAGATGGTAATAATAGTGTATTATAGGTTATCCATTGTATATTGATCCAGTATTGTTCACTTTCCATTAAAATGTAACACATAACAGGCATAGTCAAGGCTCTGGCATTTTTAAGTTGCTTTAGATCTGGTTTGAATGAATACTTCAAATGAGGATAATGTTGGCTACTGAAGCCCATTTGTTCAACCCTTCAGCAACTAGCAGCTGAGTGGCTACTTTATTCAAGACGATGTCTTATGAAATACGCATTTTCATACCTGCTTTGGACATTTCCAGGATGTATTGTTTCTGGGGGGACTCCCCAGGGACAACCAAATCTGCCTCCAGGAAGCCGTTTAAAATCAAACTGGCAGCATATTTTAGGATCAGGTCCACAAGTGTGAGGGATGTCATAGCTGTAGAAGGGCATCATGTGGCATAAAATATCTGTGACAGATCCCAGATCTAAAATAAAGAGCCAACACACAAACCTGCATTTATAAAATCTATTTTCCCAAAAAATATTCAAAATGTCATTACTTTACACAAAGTATGCTGATTTAGCTCTATTCTAAATCAGCAGCCCCTTTAACTTCCATAACACATACCCCAGCGCCATTTAATGGCCACCTGTCTGAAGGAAGATACTCACACATCTCAGTCTCTATCTACCTCTTCTATCTAAGCATAGCAGAGACAGGAAAGCCTCACCATGAACCAGCGCCAGCTGACCTGGAGGGATACAAACTGAACAGTAGTAAAAGTTACAACTGGCTCATCCAAAACCACGTCCATCCCTAGCTGCCAGTTCCTGCCATATCTGTTCCCAATTCAGGTAACAGGATTCACTGAGAGATACCATGATATTAGCTGCAGAGACTGGGTGAGAAGAAGAGAGTAAAAAAGGGATGGAAGAACAAAGGAAGAAGTGTGGAACATAGACTTATAAAAACACTGGAGAAATTCGCTCTTGGAGAAAATTTCCTCTTATGGTGAGGAGAGGATGTACAACCCAGAAGAATCTACAATCTCGCCCCATGTTTACCAAGAATGAGTTAGTCAATGGAACTTTTTACCAACGAAGCAGCACAGGAAAAGAAAAAGTAATTTTCAGAAAGTGAAACAAAACTAAAAACAAAACAAATAAGATATGGAAAATGAGCTCTGATTCCTGATGCAGAATTACTTTTAATTAAAATTACAATGTTATCACATGTTGATACCACTGGCCTGGAGAGGTGAGAAGCCTATCAACAAGTGAGACTGGAGGACCTAACTAGTAGTTAAAAGCTATCTTTGTGAATATGACCCTGAGCTTTTAAATAACCTCCACCCTTTATTTATGTATGGATTTCCAATATTCAGCAATGAGTATGTATTGCTTACGTAACAGAAAGACCAAAAAAAATTTACATTTTTAATAAGTGAAAACAACTGCTTCATTAAGAACTGGAACACATGAACAAGCTCAACTTAATTTGAAAACATTTTTTAAAAAGCAACATGTTCAAATGTATCAGGTAAGTCCTAGAATATTCCAGTTTTATCAACTTAGTTAAAATAATTAACCGTTATTTTCCAAATTTAAAATTATTAAAATCTATGTGTTTCAGTGCTGTCAGCTGTTTCACTGAATCATATTCAAAACTGTGACACTGTAGATGCTGGTCACTAATGCTTGCTATGAGCATATAGTCATCACAAAAGGTTGTCACAAACCCTAAAACTCTTCTCTCCTATGGATAAGGACGTACTCCATACCCCACTAATTCTCCTTATGCTCTACTCTTTTGTAGCTACTTTACATACTTAATTTTATCTGCTACATTTGGCTGTATCTGTATTTTATCAAATTAGACTGGAATTTCCCTATAAGCAAGGATGTTTTCAGTATTTCTTCCTAGCACAATATTTAAATATTAAATTTAAGCACTAAAATATTTAAGTACTCAATAATTTCTTACTAACTGATATTTATGGACAATTGTTTAGGTAGGGATTCTTCAAATTAACGGTTCTTTGTTTTTCAAATTAGTATGCTCCTTAGCATTTGATCAAACTACACAGAATGCAATCCCCTACAAGTTCTTGTTCTCCCTACAGGTTTAATTTTCTAGAATTAAGAAACTATATAGCCAATGCTTTCCTTACTGAAAAAACAGGAGTACATATAAGAAAGTTACTGTCTAGATTTACAAATGATTTTTCTGAAACACTTAAGGTGTCTAGATTATACAAGAAAACAAGTATAATGTAATGCAGTAATTTCTCAAACACTGTTTTATAAACAAAATATTTCTTTCAGATGAAATTTTACTGAGAACACAATGACACAGGTGAGGAGCCTGGGCTTCAGGAACTACACAGAACTAGATTCAAATCTCTGCTCTCTATGTATGACCTATATGATTTTTGGCAAATGGCTTCTCATATCTAAGCCTCCATTTCTTCACCATAAAAAAGTAGTAATATTAAAAATATTAAATGAGAATGAATATAAAGCAGAGGTAACATAATACATGGCCCATAATAAAGGCTCGATAAATAGAAAATAAGGTGGTCTGAATTAAATGGGGGTTGAGAAAGGCAAAGGCCTCCCAAGAGGCCTAGACTTTGTCTCCTCTCTCCTAATAAAGAACTGCAGAAGTATATCCTTAGAATGCCTGCGTGGCCACAGAACACACTGTGAAAACAGGTGGCATTTTGATATTAGGGCTGTTTTAGGAGGACAGGATTAAGGCTTTAAAAGGCAATTCTTACAAGATGTAGAGACAAGAGAGACAGAAGGAAGGAAAACTGGCTGAATATAAGATACATGACTGGTATCAGTTCTAATGCATGTTCAAATTTGTGATAAAACATGTGCTTTCTAAAACAGAAGCAAGAGAAAGCATTATTGGCAAAATACTAACTCATATTTATCTACTTTCTTTAGTCATAAAAAGATTCTCCTATGCTCTATAAATATCTGCATTATTACTTAAAAGAATCTTGACACAGGTACATGGGAAAAATAATTACAAGAGTGAGTATCTTTACGTTACCTGATTTTTCAAGACTGGCAGAGAACAAAACCCACAGTGGCATGAGTTCATAACCCTTGTGAAACAGTATCTAGGACAAGTGGGATCAGCTTTCATCAAACCCTACATACCCCAATTCTGTCTCCAAAAAAACTCCAATGTTTTATGCTGTGCAAAGTGTTTTTTAACTGCATAATGAACTCTCTGGATAAGCATGTGAGAAAGTTCAGCACGGTTTAGAAGATAAGCCATTGTTGGTGAGTGTCCAAAGGGATCAATAGCCCAGCCGGACCGAGGTTTCACTCCTGTGGATAAAGATGATAAGTGTTATTTTTTTAACTGATAAATGAAATAAAAAGAAGTCATAACACATTCAGATTCATCAATGTTGTATAGTCTCCTAGAGATATCAGACCAAGGACCTACCCAGCATTATCCTCTGCCAAGTATTCCCAGCAAGATATCAGGAAGGGAGGGTTGTGCCACTGCCTATCCACATAGGCAGGAGATGCTCACTGAAATTAATCAGTTAGAGTTGAAATAAACACTGCCATCTTTTAGCCATTAACATCTTTTACCTATTATAAAGCCACTGCCATTAACTAGAGGTAGAGAATAAACAGGACCAGGGCCCTTCCTAGAAGGATCTCACAGTCCTGTGATCTGTGGAGCTGGATAACCCTGGAACTATTAGACGATAAAGAAAAGTAACGTAACTCATTTCAACTTACATTTCCCAACCCCAACATTAAGGATTTTTTAGTATGTCTTTTACACCTCACAAAAGCCCCAAATCATCTTATGATACAGTGGCAGAACTGGCCAAAATAATTATACCATATTTTATTAAATCTTAAGACATTATGAAGCTGGTGCTTTCACTCTGCCTTGAAAGGGGCCAGTGATTTCTCACAGCTGGCTCACACCAATAATGCAAACTACTGACTACAGATACATCTCAATTTCACAGAGGATAAAATGTAAAAATAAATAAATAAATAAAAATAAAAATAAAAAATGTACAGGTTAGAATTAATAAGACTGTTCATCTAGCATTATAAAAATCTGATGTTTTAATTATTTGGGATTCTCAAATAAACTGTCTACTTACAACTTAAAAAGGGACATAAGTAATATTGCTGTGTGTGTTTTTTTCATTCAAACACCTTTTAAGCACCTTACCTAAGATGATGAAAGACCCCAGGGTTACAAAAACGAGTTAAATTAGATCTTGACTCTAGTTGCAGAGGCTGTCATTCAAATAAGTATAACACAAAGTAACACACAAGACAGCAAAGAGAACTTTGTAAACCATACTAAAGAAGAACACAGAGATGGGGAGCCAGTAACGGACAATAAGGAAAAGTCAGGATCTATAGGGGACCAAGAGTATATAATCAAAACTCAAAAAGAGTGTATGTCAAAACTAAAAGAACTGACCACATAAGATTTCTGCATTTCACATATTTACATCCAAAAACTAAAAAGAAATATTGAACTCTATTTAGTAACTTTGGGTTTTGTGGTAGCATGGATTTAATAATTCCGAAGGTAGCTTTCATGTATTCTGAGACTGAAAAATGAGAACAAGGGAGCCAGGATTTTCACTGTAAGTAACTACAAATGTAGAAGACTGGAATGTACCCTATGATATTGCATTACAACAGGAAATATTGGTACTAACTTATGGTTTTTAGTAAAGAAATATAAAAATATAGATATAGGTATCTATATGCATATT
Organism: Theropithecus gelada; assembly: GCF_003255815.1. NCBI lineage: Eukaryota > Metazoa > Chordata > Mammalia > Primates > Cercopithecidae > Theropithecus > Theropithecus gelada. The sequence goes on along the minus strand of NC_037673.1, from coordinate 105,601,190 downwards.
CACAAACATACACAAATTTCCCAACTCAGTGCACCTGAAGAACCTAGATGCAATAAAACCTCAGTACCAATGACCACACCTTAGCTCCCAGATCTTGGCCTCTACATACCAATCATTTTACAAAGAAAGAAAAACCTGAAAGAAATAGCTTATTCCAAGGCTGAAGCCAGGAAAGTACATGATAAGCCTGGAATATATTCTTGTGTCATAAAGAGACAGTCAAGGAATCATGGGAACATATTAAAATAACTCAGGAAAAGACCAAAGAGGCTTCCAATGGCCAAATCTGGGACAACTGAGGAGTGAAAATAAATAATGCATCATAATCCACTGAATATTAACAATCTATGAGCCCATACTGATATAAATAAATAAACAGAAAATAAGACGGAAAGCTCTTCTCTTTAGTAGAATGCCAACTAGCAATTATAGAAGGAATTAGGAAATCATCAATGGACACTAAAACAAAAACATGAGAGTTGGCTGAGGAAAAGAATATTCACTCCCATTGTACCTCCCACAAATTAATTAGAAAGGGCAAAAATCTAACACAGTGGAGAAACTTAGCAGACAAACCCTAACTAGTCGTTCCTATTATTACAAGCACTGGGACAGAGACATTACATGCCTCCTGATATGATGCAGTGAGGACAACGGGACATCACATTACTGCAGTGATACTGTAACTAGACACACAAACAGGTAGATAGGCAGAATACATAAATAACTTGAATCCAATCATGAAGAAAGTGACAAAGTCAAATAGAATTTCTACAAAAGTGGCTCTACTCTTCAAAAATATAAAGATCAAGAAACCCAAAGAAAGACTAAGGAACAGTTTCAAATAAAAGGAAACTAAAGAGACAGGACAACTAAATGCAATGTAGGACCATGGATTCCATTCTTGACTGGCTGGGGGTAAAAGCGGCTCTTATAAAAGACACAATTGAAATAATTGACAAAATCTGAATACAATCTGTGGACCAAACTGTCCTACTGTATCACTGTTAACATTCCTGATTTAATAACTTTATTCTATTTACATATAAAAGTGTCCTTATTTCTTAGGAAATATGCAATGAAGTATTTAGAGATAAGGGTACAGGGGACCTCCAACTTACTCTCAAATGATTCACAAAAATATACATATGAATCAATGTACAAGATACATAGGAGTCCTTCCCAAGTACTATGATGTCACCTTTGTAAGTTAAAAATTACATCAAAAGTTATAAAATTAAAAAAAGGAGTACGTATTGTCCAAATAATGAGGACATAATAAGCTTACAAAAAAGATAAAAATCAGTATCAGACAGTGTAGTGATGTTAAAGAGTTTATTGTGTCCATTCAATTTAACAATTATACCACATCACTGGTGATCTTTTCCACATCAAAACCATTGGATCCACAGGGGTAACAACCTAGCTGCAATGGAATAAAGAATCACTGAGACTGAATAATGTAGAAAAGAGAGACTGTAAACTATATTTTTAAAAACTTTGATATGAAAGGAGGTGAGAACAAGGGAGAGACTTAAAAAGGAACCCAGGGTCCTGCTAGAGTTTTTCTTGGCAGTACTTGTTAAAAGGAGGGTAAGAGGCAAACTTAGGAAAAGGTACAATATAAGAAAAATCCAAAATTTTATAAAGGGGGCACATTTGCTAACAAAACTGGAAAGCTCATCAAAAAGATTTAATGCCTTCATGCAAGAATAAGATTATCAAAATATATAAAGACCACCTGATATTTGACAAATCTGACAAAACAAGCAATGGGGAAAAGATTCCCTATTTAATAAATAGTGTTGGGAAAACTGGCTAGCCATATGCAGAAAATTGAAATTGGACCCCTTCTTTATACCTTACACAAAAATTAACTCAAGATGGATTAAAGACTTAAACATAAGACCTAAAACCATGAAAACCCTAGAAGAAAACCTAGGCAATACCATTCAAGACATAGGCATGGGCAAAGACTTCATGACTAACACACCAAGAGCAATGACAACAAAAGCCAAAATTGACAAATGGGATCTAATTAAACTAAAGAGCTTCTGCACAGCAAAAGAAACTATTATCAGAATGAAAAGGCAACCTACAGAATGGGAGAAAATTGTTGCAATGTAGCCATCTAACAAAGGACTAATATCTAGAATCTACAAGGAACTTAAACAAATTTACAAAAAAACAAACAACCCCATCAAAAAGTGGGCGAAGGATATGAACAGACACTTCTCAAAAGAAGACATTTATGCAGCCAACAAACATGAAAAAAAGCTCATCATCACTGGTCATTAGAGAAATACAAATCAAAACTACAATGAGATACCATCTCACCCCAGTTAGAATAGCAATCACTAAAAAGTCAGGAAACAATAGATGCAGGAGAGGATGTGGAGAAATAGGAATGCTTTTACACCATTGGTGGGAGTGTAAATCAACCATTGTGGAAGACAGTGTGGTGATTCCTCAAGGATCTAGAACCAGAAATACCATCTGACACAGCAATCCCATTACTGGGTATATACCCAAAGGATTATAAATCATTCTACTATAAAGACACATGCACATGTATGTTTATTGCAGCACTATGCACAGTAGCAAAGACTTGGAACCATATGTATATGCACCATAAAGAAAATATGGTGCATATACACCATGGAATATTATGCAGCCATAAAAACGGATTAGTTCATGTCCTTTGCAGGGATATGAATGAAGCTGGAAACCATAATTCTCAGCAAACTAATACAGGAACAGAAAACCAAACACCACATGTTCTCACTCATAAGTGAGAGTTGAACAATGAGAACACATGGACACAGAAAGGGGAACATGACACACAGGGGTGCATCAGGGGCTGGGAGGCTAGAGAAGGGATAGCACTGGAGAAATACCTAACACATATGACAGGTTGGTGGGTGCAGCAAACCACCATGGCACGTTGTATACCTATGTAACAAACCTGCATGTTATGCACATGTATCCCAGAACTTAAAGTATATTTTTAAAAAAAGGCAACAATTCAAATAAAAAGAATGGGCAAAAGACTTAGAAACTTGAAAATAGGGTATACCACTGGCCAATAAGCACAACAAAACATACTCAGCATCATTAATCATCATGGAAGTGCAAGTTAAAATAACAGTGAAATATTACTACATACTAACTAGAATGGTTCTAAGAAAAAAGACTCACACACCAAACATTGGCAAAAATGTCCAACAACTAGAATTCGAATTCATTGTCGGTGGAATATAAAATAGTACAACCACTTTGGAAAACTCTTTCAAAGTTCACACAAGCTGTAACATACACTTATCCTAAAGTCCAGCAATTCTAGTGCTAGTACATATTTCATTCCAAGAGAATGAAAACATGCCCACAAAAAGACCTGTGCACAAATGTTTATTACAGTATGATTCACTGTAGCTTAAAAGTGAAAGCAACCCAAATGTTCAACAGGAAACTGGACTATCAATGGAATACTACCCAGTAATAAAAGGAAATGGATTACCAACATACACAACAAGAATGAATCTCAAAAACTTCATGCTGGTGACAGGATATAAGATCACTATACAAAACTCAATTGTATTTCTACATACTAGCAATGAATAATCCTAAAATGAAATTAAGAAATTAATGAACAATCCCATTTATAATGGCAGTAAAACAAACAAAATGCCTAGGAACATATTTAATAAAAAAAGCACGGGACTTTTACACTGAAAGCTATAAAACACAGTTGAAAGAAATTAAAAATGATCTACTTACATAGAAAGCCATCCCATGTTGATATATCAGAAGATGTGACATTGTTAAAATGGCAATATTCACCCAGATTGACCTACAGATTTAATACAACCACTACCAAAATCCTAGCTGATATTTTTGCAGAGATTGATAAACTAGCCTAAAATTCGCATGGAAAAAACAAGTTTAAAAAAAGAACAAAGTTGGAGAACCCAGACTTCCCAATGTCAAGCTTACTTACTTACTTACTATAAGCTATACTAATCAAGACAGTATGGTACTGGCATAAATATAAGTCAAGGAAACAGAACTGAGAGTCCAGGAATAAATTCTCATAATTATGCTTAACTAACTGTTAAGAAGTGTGCCAGGACAATTCAGTGAGGAAAGAATCATCTTTTTCAACAAGTTGCATTGGAATAACTGGGTATCAACATGCAAAAAATAAATATGAAACTCTACCTCACATCATATACAAATATTAACTAAAAATAGATCACTGACATAAATGTAATAGCTAAAACCATAAAACTATTTTTAAAACAGGAGTACATCTTCATAATTCGGGAATAAACAATGGTTTCTTACTATGGCATCAAAAGCACAAGAAACAGAAGAAAAACTTCCTCAAAATTAAAACTTGTGCATCAAAAGACACCTTCAAGAAAGTGAAGAAGACAACCACAGAATGAAAAAATAAATTTGTAAGTCACTATGCAACAAAGAACTTTTATCCAGAATATATAAAAACAATTCTGGCTGGGCGTGGTGGCTCAAGCCTCTAATCCCAGCACTTTGGGAGGCCGAGACGGGTGGATCACGAGGTCAGGAGATCGAGACCATCCTGGCTAACACGGTGAAACCCCGTCTCTACTAAAAAATACAAAAAACTAGCCAGGCGAGGTGGCGGGCGTCTGTAGTCCCAGCTACTCGGGAGGCTGAGGCAGGAGAATGGCATAAACCTGGGAGGCAGAGCTTGCAGTGAGCTGAGATCCGGCCACTGCACTCCAACCTGAGCGACAGAGCGAGACTCTGTCTCAAAAAAAAAAAAAAAAACAATTCTAAGTCAATAAAAGACAAATAACTCTACTGAAAAACAGGAAAATAATTAGAATATATATTTATCCTTAAAAGATCTATAAGCAGCCAATATACACATGAAAAGATTCTTAGTGCCACTAGTCTTTAGGAAAATGCAAATCAAAATCACAATGAGATTACCATTTCACACATATTAGAATGACTACAATAAAAAAGATAGACAGTAAAAAATGTTGGTGAAGATTCGGAGAAAGTAGAAACCTCACACATTGCTGGTGGGAAGGTAGAATCATACTGCTCTTCTGGAAAAGTTTCACGGTTTCTCAAAATGCTAAACATTTTTACCATATAACCCAGCAATTCTACCCCTAGGAAGAAAGATAGATTCATACAAAAACCTTTAAACAAATGTGTATAACAGCATTATTCCTAGTAGCCAAAAAAGATACAACCTAAGTGCCCATCACCTGAATAAGGGATAAACACATGTGGTATATCCATACAACAGAGTATTATTCAGCTAATAAAAGGAATGAAGCACTGATATATGCTATAATACATGATGAGCCTTGAAAATATTATGCCAAGAATCCAGTCACCAAAGGCCATACATTACATGCTTCCATCTATGTGAAATGTCCAGAATAGTCCAATCCATATATACAGAAAGACTAGTGATAGCCTGAGACTGGGGCAGGGAAGGGTGAAGCTAGAAAGGGGAGTGACTACTACTGGGTATAAAGTTTCTTTGGGGGATGTTGAAAAAAGTTCTAAAAATAGACTGTGGTGATGGTTGCACAAATCTATGAATATTTGTAAAATAAATCTCAATAAAGTTGTAAGGAAAAAATTACACTGGGCAAAAGACACAAGATCCAAAAGAATATTATGTGAGTCCATATATTAATAAATTATTCTTCAAACAAAACTCATCTACAATGACAGAAATCAAAGAGCAGTTGGCTGCAAGGGGAAAGATGAGGGGATGAGAGACCTTTCTTGGGTAATAAATGTATAGATTAAATGGGTATGTACATCTGTTAAAACTCACTGACCTCTACATTTGAGATTTATATATTCCACTGCATGTAAATTATACTTCAATAAAAACATAAAAAACATTCATAACTGAGGTTTATGAAGTGAATATTCTCGGATTAGCACATCAAGTATTTAAGGAAAAGGGCATTGTGTAGAGAGGGTCCCTAAGACCACCTCCAGGTTCGGTGATTTGTTAAGAAAAACCACAGGTCTCGACATATTGTCGTACTCATACCTATAATCTATTACACTGAAATGAGAAAAAAAAAATCCACAAAAGGAAAAAGCACAGAGAGTACGTCCAGAGGAAGCCAGGTGCAAGCTTCTAAGCAACCTCTCCCTGTGGAGTCATACAGGATGTGTTTAAATGCTCCAGCAAGAAACTGTGACAGTATGTGTGAAGCGTTGTTGACCAGGAAACTCATTACAGACTCAGTGTCCAGTGTTGGGGGTTGGTCATGTAGGCATCCTCTGTTCAGCACATACTAAGAATTCAGACTCCCAGAAGGAATGCAACTGTTTAGCACAAACTACATTGTTTACACAAACAGATTAAAATCAGTGAGCCACTCTTATTGTTAGGATATCCATGTTCCCAGACACTAGCCAAGGGCCAATCTTGTAAGCACGGCCTTTCTAAGGATAGCAGACCTGCTATACTAACTATTTTCTACACAGGCATGATACCTGCAACATACTTGCAAATGGTTCTAATAATAATAAATACCAGCACCACTGCAACAACATGGAAATAGAAAAAATTAAGTAAATGTGTCAAAATGTTAACAACTGGTAAATCTGGGTGAGGGGTTTATGAGAATATTTTGCAGCATTCTTACACATTGCTTCAAATTTGCAATTATCTCAAAATAAAAAGTAAAGAAAAAATTAATAGGGACGAGAAGAATTTTATCCCTAAAAGACAATTTTTTAAAATAAGGAAATATCTAAAAATAACTTCAACAAAAAACACATATACTTACATAAAAAACTACATTATTACACTGAGATATAAAATATTTGAAAGGATTTACATACCATGTTACAAAATGTAAATATTAAATATCACAGTTTTCTATTAGTCCCAAGTTTTTATAGTGGATATCTGATTCTATCAGTCTAGCATCTTTTTTCCCATTTCTTGTAGAAACAGAATTCTTCTGTTGAACTGGACCCATTCCATGGGGCCATTCATATGGAGGACCCATTCTCATGCTTTTTAGGTGCAGCTGACCCTGCTCTCCACAATTCCCTTTCCCCCAAGACCATTTCCACCAAAATGACTAGACCTTAGTGATTTGAACTCCTATACCTCTGGACACAGTAACTGGCTCAGACATAAGCAACTGACTCAAGTTGGGCCAACTAGATAAAGTATTTTAAAGAGAACTCCTGGTTGCTAGGTTGGAAAAATTCGTCTCAGCTGCCTAGAGCCATCTTACTCACCTTGTAAAGAAACCCAGCAAAACAAGCAGAACCCAAAGATACAGTGCCCAGACAATATAATTTAAGTCTCCTGGATCCCTGAATGCAGCCATACCTGCAGCTAACATATCTCTGTAACACTCAGTGACATAACAAATATCTTTCTTTCCTTTTTTTGCTGGAAAAAAAAAACTTAAGCTACCATAATTAGGTTTTTGCCTCTTATCATCAAGTCTTAACATATAATTAAAATCCCAAAACCAATAAAAATATAGATAAATAATACATTAAACGAGGTAGATGATCCTAAAAGTGACTACAGTAAATCTATGTAACACAGTTTATGAGCTAAGAAATATCATAAATTAAAGAAGAATAAACTGTTCAACAATAATAACCGGGAAAATAGTTATTCAAAAAAAAAAAAAAAAAAGACAGAGACTCACTCACATTCCCCAAAATTAACTGTCCAAAATAGCCCAAATAAAGAATATACCAATACATACCTATATTATTTTCCAGCCACTGATGTCCTTCAATTAGTTGATCAATTAAGGCAAAATAATGTGCAGTGGCTTCATCAGGCATAACCCAGCCACCTGTCACAATTTCAAGCTGACCATTTTCTATTAAACTAGAGAGAAAATAACAAGAGTCCACATTAACAAATATAAGAAAAGTTCAAATAAAAACCTAAACAAGCATAAACATTAAGAACAGCCTTTAAATATAACCAGTATGTATACTAGTTGTTAAAATTTTTTTTTAAACCAGTGAATGAATTTCAACTTCAAGACCTCAAGATGGCACCCAGTGTCTCAGGTGACCTCTGCCCTTCTGTAGGAAAAGCCAGGCAGGTCATTCTGGAGGTTCCTTCCACAAGGATATAAACTCCCACACAGCCTCAAAGATTCTTTATGTCAAAAGCCACATCTGGTTTGTTTATTTATTTATTTATTTATTTATTTATTTATTTATTTATTTTGAGACAGAGTTTCACTCTTGTTGCCCAGGCTGAAATGCAATGATGCGATCTCGGCTCACTGCAACCTCCACCTCCCAGGTTCAAGCGATTCTCCTGCCTCAGCCTCCCAAGTAACTGGGATTACAGACAGGCGCCACCACGCCTGGCTAATTTTGTATTTTTAGTAGAGACGTGGTTTCTCCATGTCAGTCAGGCTGGTCTTGAACTGTCAACCTCAGGTGATGCACCTGCCTCAGCTTCCCAAAGTGCTGGGATTACAGGTGTGAGCCACCGCGCCCGGCCCCACATCTGGTTTATTTCTGAATCTTGCAGAGCACATAACAAAGTGTTTTACACAGAGTATATGCTTGATGAGTGTTTACTGGAAGGCTGTCATTTTAAGCGCATTATTTATTTCAATATATTTTTATCAAAAAATCAATATTTACTTTAGTCCTTCTGACACTGATAAGTTAATCATTCAAACTAAAAAAATAACAAGCGTAAAGCTAGTAAATACCACATGACTCTGGGAATACAGATAACATCACAAAGCACTTTGTTCCAGATTCAGGTGAAATATAGGCTATACAATTTATTTTTCATTATTGAGTGAAAGGTTCTAACAGCATCATTATTTGTCTACTGGGTATTCCTTTGCCATAATACCATACCAGGTAACAAGATCCCTAGTCCTAATAAAACTGTTTAGAGAAGATACTTTCCCCTGAGAAGAAAAAAAAAATCATAAGCTATTAAAAATTTGAAATAGTGCCCAAGGAAGCATAAAAGTCAAGAATTTAAGCAAGGTCTGGCACAGTGGCTCAGTCCTATAGTTCAAGCACTCTAGGAAGCCAGGACAGGAGGACTGCTTGAGGTCAGGAATTCTAGACCAGCCTGGGCAACATAGGGAGATCCCATATTTACAAAATAAAATTAAAAAGTTAGCCAGGTGTGGTGGTACATGCCTGTAGTCTCAGCTACTTGGAAGGCTGAGGTGGGAGGATTGCTTGAGCCTGTGAGTTTGAGGCTGCAGTGAGCTATGATTATGCCACTGCACTCCAGCCTGGAAGATACAGCAAGACACTGTCAAAAAAAAAAAAAAAAAAAAAAGGAAAGGAAAGGAAGGGAAAGGGAAAGGGAAAGGGAAAAGGAAAGGGAAAGGGAAAGGAAAAGGAATTGAGCAAGTATCTATCTTAAGTGCCACAGACTTGCCAGCCTGCAACAAGATGGTTTGGGAAATGGGGTAAAATTTCAGAAACAAGCAAAGCAGCTTTAAAAAGGACATACATCACTGGATGCCTACAGCTAACAGCCAACTCTCAAGTCAAATTTAGTTGAAGCAGACCAGAGGCACAGAGGATGAATAACTATTTTCCTACAAAGCATATGATAGAAGCCACAACATTAACACAACATATAATTCAAACATATGCATGATCATATAACCAGTAACAGAGTGGATAATGGACATAATTTCTAAAAAAAAAAAAAAAAAAAAAAAATCAAACAATAAATTCCCTGCAAACATTAAAGAAATAAATTTATGTTGCCATGGGGATCACCAACTAATATAATTTCACATGCAGAATATGATAACTTACTATAATGTCTAAAGAAACCTAATATCCAATCAAACTTCAGATTCTCAAAGGCCCAAATCAAGAACCTACAATGAAGAAGCTGGAAATTTCTAAAATCCACACTTCTTTAAGAACACAACTAAATTCAAGGCTACTGGTCCCATCTTTACTGTCAGTAGACCTATGCATACAATTAGTTCTTTTTCTTATCTTTCTGGTGATTGCCTGATTTAGCCACAGTCTAGAGGCTATGGACCAAACCTGCCCCTTATGTCTTATGCTTGGCAGCCTGAGATGTCAGGACAGTATGAGATTTAGTATCTAATTATCAAATATGGAAACTTGACTTCATTATTTCAATATCTCAATAAATAGATCTTTTGGAAAATTTCAGATATAAGTTCAGATATAAATCAAAAACAAACTCTTTGCTGATCTTGAATAGAGAAAAAAACTACAGATTAAGAAAACTAAAAATTAAGTGGAAAAAATTTACTTCAATGATAGAACTTTTCTTTTTTCATCTATATCAGTTTTAATAGACAACATAATTCCTGTCCCACAGGCATCAATGGTCTTCAAGAAAGTCAACCAGCAAAGAATTACATTATATACAGTAACTAATTTTCCCAGCTCCATTTGTTAATAATCCATATCTTCCCCCATGATGCCTGAGATTCTACTTTCACCAAAAACTGAATTCTTATCTGTACATAAAGGTTAAAGACTATTGTGTCTATTAATTTTGAGGAGGCATGAAAAACTTCTCACTTATTAAAATGTTTTCCAGCATTTATCTACTTTCTTCTCCCCTGTCTTTCCCAGTCTGGCTGGTCTCAACCGCCCTTATAGCTCAGCTCAGAGACGTCTTCATGTGCACCCAAGCTAAACTAACACTCCCACTATACCTCCCATTCTATCCATCACAGTCTTTATCAGAAACCAGAATTACCTTGTTCATTGTCAGATCTCTATTCTTTCCCTCCCAACATCTACCCACTATTAGAACGTAAGCTCCAAGAGAGCATGGACCAGAATGTGTTTTGTTCACGTTTGCATGTCCGGCACTCAGAAGCTTGCTTGGCAGATAATGGTCATTCAAATATTTGTTACATAAATGAGGAATTAATTAATAAGGCCATCAGTCTAATATTAGTATTTACCTACAGTTTTTGTATTAGAAAAAGCTCACAGATATTTGCAAAATAAAACAGAAAGAGAAAGGTCAGTCAGAATGAAGTTTCAATTATCTAGGTATGAGATGATATGATCTAGAATATGGTAGTGGTAATTATGAAATATGGAGGAGGAGGAAGACAGCGGAGACATTACATGAAAAAGTATCAACAGTAATTAGAAAATGATTGAAGACAGACGATAAGATTAATGCAAATATGACTTAGAGTTTTAATTCCAGGTGTCTAACGGAGTGGTAGTATTAATACACATATAGTGCAATTGAGTTGAGAAAGGAAGTCACTTTGTAGTAATGAATATAAATTTGGACAGGGCTTTTTATGACAGTGTGACATTCAAAAGGAGTTAAGTGATAAAGAAGAGCAAGTTTAAGAAAAGGGGCCAATTAAAAAGTTAAGTTTCAAAGAACTATTAATAATAGAGAAAATAGGGAATGATGGGAAGTTAACAGAAAACAAGCAAAAGGAAAGTCAAAGATCAAGCTGAAGGAAAATATAAGAGAAATGGAGATAAGAAATGTTAAAGTAAGGGCAAAAAGAGTAAGTCTGAATTTAGCCTGAAACATTTTAGAAAAGAGGAATACAGAGCAATCTGTCCTTCCAGTTGGTAAAAGCCATTAAAAAGCTACCATAACTGTGACTTAGAAATAAACACATCAGTGAGTCAGAATAGGAAGTTGAAAAATAGATTTTCTTAAAAATTTACATTATTAAAATAGGCATTGAAGATTTATTTAAAAAAAAAAAAAAAAACTAAAAATAGGACAACCATATGATCCAGCCATCCCACTTCTGGGAAAAAATCAAGTATACCAAGGAAAAAAATCAGTATACCAAAGGGATACTTGGACTCTCATGTTTATTGCAGCACTATTCACAACAGCAAAGATATGGAATCAACCTAAGTGTTGATTTAGATGAATGGAAAAAGAAAATGTGGTGTATATATATGCAACGGAATACTATTTAGTCATGAAAAAGTATGAAATCATATCATTTGTAGCAACATGAATGAAACTGAAGGTCATTCTATTAAGCAAAATAAGCCAGGCACAGAAAGACAAATATCCTATGTTCTCACTCATATTTGAGAGCTAAAAAAAAAAAAAAAAAAAAAAGGTGATGAGAGAGGTTGGTTAATGGGTACAAATATGTAGTTAGATAAAAGGAGTAAGTTATAATGTTCAACAGCAGAGTAGGGTGACTATAGTTAACAACAATGTATTGTATATTTCAAAACAGCTAGAAGAGGACTGGAAATGTTCCCAACACTTAGAAATGATAAATACTCAAAGTGATGGATACCCCAACCCTGACTTGATCATTACACACTTCATGCATGTAACAAAATATCACATATGCCCCATAAATATGTACAAATATTTGCATCAATTAAAAATATAAAAATAAAATAAAACAGCCATTGATTTAGTGGAGTAAGAATGAGTTATATTTTTTCTTTTTAAGACTCAATCAGAGTGACTTAAAAGCAGCTCATAAGAAAATGCCAAGATATTATGTCATGGAAGCCAAGGGATTCATATTTTAAAATACTATGATCATACAGGTTTTTCAGAAAAATTGCATGAGTAGGTCAAAAATAGACAAATATATCATATCATATATAAATGACATCACAATAGCAGGCCAGAAAGTACACAGGTTTTAGTTTTTCTAGTATAGTTTATTTTATAAGATAGAACAAAACACCCACCCCACGGAAGAAAAGAGACAACATTATTTTAATATGAACCATACTGTAATAGCATGATACCTGATAGAATAATGTTTAGTGAGTATTCCTATTTCATTAAACTGCCTGTTTTTCCTAGGGTACTACCCTCTAACCCATCCACAAGAACAGAAAAACAGGTAATAAACCAGAAGATTCTTACAGGCAGGAAGGTTTGGTCTGATATAAAATATTTCCTGTGTTAAGCAAAAACACTTGCCATTAACAACAACAACAAAACCCAAAAACATCAGAAGGACACAAATTTGCCCTGAATTCTAGAACACATATGATAAGCACTTAAGGAAGCATCTGATGAGTGAAAGAAAAACAAGAAATAGTCCCCAAAAAACAAAGAAAATTGTCGACCTAATTATTGAGAAGCACAGCAATAACTATCATCATTTAGTGATAACTACAAAACCTAGGACTAGAAGTCTTAACAGAAACAATATGTCTGGAAATACTTTTAAAAATATTTACAAGCTCTTAGGCCCAGAGCAAAACTTAGAAACCCTACTGAACTTGGCAACCTCGGTTTTTTATATTAGAGATCAGGAGAAGCAGGCGGAACGGGACAAACAGGATTTTAAAAAAAGACCACCACTTTAGTCAAGGCCCTCAGACAAGCGGACTTTTGGAGTCTCTGGAAAAGGGAAAAGCTGGAAAAATTGAATGCCTAATAGGGCTTGCTTCCAGTGCGGTCTATAAGGACACTTTAAAAAAGACTGTCCAAGTAGAAGCAAGCCGCCCTCTCATCCATGCCCCTTATGTCAAGGGAATCACTGGAAGGCCCACTGCACCAGGGGATCAAGGTCCTCTGAGTCAGAATCCACTAACCAGATGATCCAGCAGCAGGACTGAGGGTGCCCAGGGCAAGCGCCAGCCCATGCCATCACTCTCACAGAGGCCTGGGTATACTTGACCATTGAGGGCCAGGAGGTTAACTGTTTCCTGGACACTGGCGCGGCCTTCTCAGTCTTACTCTCCTGTCCCAGACAACTGTCCTCCAGATCTGTCACTATCCAAGGGGTCCTAGGACAGCCAGTCACTAGATACTTCTCCCAGCCACTAAGTTGTGACTGGGGAGCTTTACTCTTTTCACATGCTTTTTAAACTATGCCTGAAAGCCTCATTCCCTTGTTAAGGAGAGACATTCTAGCAAAAGCAGGGGCCACTGTACACCTGAACATAGGAGAAGGAATACCCGTTTGTTGTCCCCTGCTTGAGGAAGGAATTAATCCTGAAGTCTGGGCAACAGAAGGACAATATAGTTGAGCAAAGAATGCCCATCCTGTTCAAGTTAAACTAAAGAATTTCGCCTCCTTTCCCTACCAAAGGCAGTACCCCCTCAGACCCGAGGTCCAACAAGGACTCCAAAAGATTAAGGACCTAAAAGCCCAAGGCCTAGTACAACCATGCGATAGCCCCTGCAATACTCCAATTTTAGGAGGACAGAAACCCAACGGACAGTGGAGGTTAGTGCAAGATCTCAGGATTATCAATGAGGCTGTTGTTCCTCTATACCCAGCTGTACCTAACCCTTATACTCTGCTTTCCCAAATACCAGAGAAAGCAGAGTGGCTTACAGTCCTGGACCTTAAGGATGCCTTTTTCTGCATCCCTGTACATCCTGACTCTCAATTATTGTTTGCCTTTGAAGATCCTTCAAACCATGTCTCAACTCACCTGGACTGTTTTACCCCAAGGGTTCAGGGATAGCCCCCATTATTTGACCAGGCATTAGGCCAAGACTTGAGCCAACTCTCATACCTGGACACTCTTCGGTACATGGATGATTTACTTTTAGCCGCCTCTTCAGAAACCTTGTGCCATCAAGCCACCCAAGTGCTCTTAAATTTCCTCGCTACCTGTGGCTACAAGGTTTCCAAACCAAAGGCTCAGCTCTGCTCACAGCAGGTTAAATACTTAGGGCTAAAATTATCCAAAGGCACCAGGGCCCTCAGTGAGGAATGTATCCAGCCTATACTGGCTCATACTCATCCCAAAACCCTAAAGCAACTAAGAGGGTTCCTTGGCATAACAGGTTTCTGCCGAATATGGATTCCCAGGTGTGGCAAAATAGCCAGACCATTATATACACTAATTAAGGAAACTGAGAAAGCCAATACCCATTTAGAAGATGGACACCTGAAGCAGAAGCGGCTTTCCAGGTCCTAAAGAAGGCCCTAACCCAAGTTCCAGTGTAAAGCTTGCCAATGGAGGAAGACTTTTCTTTACATGTCACAGAAAAAACAGGAATAGCTCTAGGAGTCCTTACACAGGTCCGAGGGACGAGCTTGCAACCCGTGGCATACCTGAGTAAGGAAATTAATGTAGTGCAAAGGGTTGGTCTCTCTGTTTACGGGTAGTAGCAGCAGTAGTGGTCTTAGTATCTGAAGCAGTTAAAATAATACAGGGAAGAGATCTTACTGTGTGCACATCTCATGATGTGAACAGCATACTCACTGCTAAAGGAGACTTGTGGCTGTCAGACAACCGTTTACTTAAATATCAGGCTCTATTACTTAAAGGGACAGTGCTGCGACTGCGCACTTGTGCAACTCTTAACCCAGCCACACTTCTTTCAGACAATGAAGACAGAACATAACTGTCAACAAGTAATTGCTCAACCTATGCCGCTCAAGGGGACCTTTTAGAGGTTCCCTTGACTGATCCCAACCTCAATTTGTATACTGATGGAAGTTACTTTGTAGCAAAAGGACTTCAAAAAGCAGGGTATGCAGTGGTCAGTGATAACGGAATACTTGAAAGTAATCCCCTCACTCCAGGAACTAGTGCTCAGCTGGCAGAACTAACAGCCCTCACTCAGGCACTAGAATTAGGAGAAGGAAAAACGGTAAATATATATACAGACTCTAAGTATGCTTACCTAGTCCTCCATGCCCATACAGCAATATGGAGAGAAAGGGAATTACTAACTTCTGAGGGAACACCTATCAAACATCAAGAAGCCATTAGGAGATTATTATTGGCTGTACAGAAACCTAAAGAGGTGACAGTCTTACACTGCTGGGGTCATCAGAAAGGAAAGGAAAGGGAAACAGAAGGGAACCGCCAAGTGGATATTGAAGTCAAAAGAGCCACAAGGCAGGACCCTCCGTTAGAAATGCTTATAGAAGGACCCCTAGTATGGGGTAATCCCCTCCAGAAAACCAAGCCCCAGTACTCAGCAGGAGAAATAGAATGGGGAACCTCACGAGGACACAGTTTCCTCCCCTCAGGATGGCTAGCCACCGAAGAAGGAAAAATACTTTTGCCTGCAGCTAACCAATGGAAATTACTTAAAACCCCTCACCAAACCTTTCACTTAGGCATTGATAGCACCCATCAGATGGCCAAATTATTATTTACTGGACCAGGTCTTTTCAAAACTATCAAGCACTTAATAGTCAGGACCTGTGAAGTGTGCCAAAGATATAATCTCCTGCACTGCAGGCCATACGTTTCTATCCCTGTATCTTTAACCTCCTTGTTAAGTTTGTCTCTTCCAGAATCAAAGCTGTAAAACCACGAATCGTTCTTCAAATGGAGCCCCAGATGCAGTCCATGACTAAGATCCACCACGGACCCCTCGACCAGCCTGGTAGCCCTTGCTCCGATGTTAATGACATCGAAGGCACCCCTCCTGAGGAAATCTCAACTGTACGACCCCTACTATGCCCCAATTCAGCAGGAAGCAGTTAGAGCAGTCATCAGCCAACTTCCCCAACAGCACTTGGGTTTCCCTGTTGAAAGCGAAAAACTGAGAGACAGGACTAGCTGGATTTCCTAGGCCGACTAAGAATCCCTAAGCCTAGCTGGGAAGGTGACTGCTTCCACCTTTAAACACGGGGCTTGCAACTTAGCTCACAGCCAACCAATCGGATAGCAAAGAGAGCTCACTAAAATGCTAATTAGGCAAAAAGAGGAGGTAAAGAAATAGCCAATCATCTATTGCCTGAGAACACAGCTGGAGAGACAATGATCCAGATATAAACCCAGGCATTCCAGCCGGCAACGGTTTCCCTCTTTGGGTCCCCCCGCTTTGTATGGGAGCTCTGTTTTCACTCTATTTCACTATATTAAATCTTGCAACCGCATATATACATATATATGTAAATATTTATATATATATATTTACAAGCAGTAACAGAAAAGCTATGTTAACCTAAAAAAGTACCATACTCAATGCCACTGTTGTTAGTGATAATAAAAATAAAATGAAGACGGATTGTAGCTGTACATTCACGACTAACAATTTTTAAAAAGTAATGAAAAATACCTGTTCTATAGAAAAATTTACTTAGAATGAATACAGGCACTTCCAAGTATTTCCATTCACAGTGTTCAACAGGTATCAACTGAACTATTTATCTGACAGGCAGGGGAATACAAAACAAAAAAAAATAAAAAAATAAAAAAGATTGTGCCCACACCATAGGGTCTATTGCTTAGTTTCTACCAAGACACTCTGTCTATTTTACATGTACACTTCATGATATTTCCTAATAAACATGAAATCTAAAGGCCAAAGTGAAAGGATATTGGGTTAGTAAGGGAAACAAAAGAATATATTTATCTAACAAATCCAGAAACTAAGAAACCAGGAACTAATTTTCAAAATTAACAATACTTATGTTTCACTTTTTACAATAAGTTGACTTGTAACTAATGGTAAAAGACATTAAAATACCACCATGTTTCTATTTCAATGATGAGAAATTTGGTATAGAAAGCTTAAGAAAATTACTGATCAAAACTAAGCTGAGCGTATCTGTCGCTCCTCATTTTACCTAAAATGTAGAATTTACTGCAAGGCACAACAAGCTGCAAATTATTTTCTCTGAGTGTCACTTTTTCCCCTATGTACAATCATCAGACATTTGGAATTTGGTCACACACAGAAGGACACACTCAAAGAGTTTTTCTCCCTAACGGGGAAATTGTTACAGACAACTTAGTAGCAAACAATGCATCCTTTAGCAAGCTTCAAAAAATCACAAATTAATTTCACATGAGAAAACCAGTTGAATTTCTAATCACACATCTGGAGAAACAGGAAATAATACAAGATGACATTACAGTATTTCATTCTTAAATTAAAAAAAATTTTTAAATGGAAAATTCAAAAACATAGAAGCTCCCAATGAATCAATTTATACCCTAAAGATATTCTGCTAATCAGATTCTCTGAGTCATATTCCTTTCATGGAAAATATCTAGTATGCAGGGAAAAAGATTTGTTTTAAAGCCCCTCATATAATGATAGGGGAAACTCACTGTATATTTTTGAACACTGTTGATACGTATTGATACAGATTTAGTATATGAGGAACAGAGGGCAAATTAGTCATCTCTCATCATTTCTTCCTCATTGCAATCCAGCCACATCCCCTTCTTTCAGCTAGCTGTCCATGCTGTCCATCCGCCTGGAATGTTTTCCCTTCAATTATTTGCCTCATTGGTTCTTACAGGTTCCTTAAGGGCTGTTACTGGCCACCACATCCCACCCAAATTCAACCTAAACTGTTATCTTTCAGAAAATCTAACTTTTCTTCCGTAACATTTACAAGAAAATTTAATTGCATATTTGTATGTTTACTATCTTTCTATTCCAACAGACTGTAAGTACCATGAGCGCAGGAATCATATTTGTTTTGTTCATCATTTAACACTGATTGTTCCTATTAGTATAAAATTGTAATAAATGGGTACCAATAATGCAAAAAAGAAAAAAAATGGGCAAAAGATACAATGCAGATATTTCAGAAATAACTGACTCATAAAAATGACAAGAAATTTAATCTCACTCATAAGGAAATGCAAGTTAAAACTTCATTAAGATGCCACTTTTCACCTATCAGATTAGAAAGATCGAAAAGTTGTGTAACATACTGTGATGTTAAGGATGTAGACATAAGTAGTCTCACATATTGCTGGCAATTACTATCAACCTGTAAAATGCATATGTACTTTTATCCATGCTTACTGAAAATGAATCAGAAAATACTGTATTTTAAAATAAGAGCATTATATACACTAATGACAAAAGATACACTAAATACATTAGCAAGAGGCCAGAAATAAAATTGGGAGTAGTTAAACAACTAGTCCCATTCATATAACAGACTTTACTAAAAGATTCTCCAAGATGTATGTTTAAAAAGCACTGGTACGACGCCCATTAGGGATGCCTATCATGTAAAATAATAAAACAGCAAATAAGTGTTGATAAGGATGTGAGGAAATTGGAAATCTGTGCATTGCTGATGGGATGTAAAATGGTACAGTAGTATAGAAAACAGCATGGTAATGAAAAAATTATGCACGAATCTTATATTACACATGTCCTTATACTGCCCTTTGATTCCTTGGTGCAATTCCACATTATTCCCAGGCAGTATACCCTACAGAAAAGGTATGTCCACTTGTTTGTTCTAAAACAATTTGGGGAAAGCCCTACAGAATAACGTTTTAGGCAACGAAGACGACAAAATCATACAGCTAAATGTTGATTACCTTGTTAATCAAATGAAACTGCTGTACCAACCCTCTCCCCTGAGCTCTGCATTATCTTTGTATAAAATTAGATTATAGAGATCATGAATACAGATGTTTTCAAAGATAAAAGTTAAGAAATTACCTAGATCTCCAAAAGTAAGAGATTAGTCAAGTCAACTCATCCATACAGTGACGGAGCATTATTCAGCCATTAAAAATGATATCACAGAAAACTAGTGAAATTCATAAATGTTTAGAGTATTTTACAAAAAAGCATGATATAAAAATATAATAACAAAAATACAAGCAGCACATGTACAGAATTACTGCCATTTTCACGTCAATGCTTATTATGCTTGTATTTATGTCGATGTAAAATGTTTAAATGTTTTACTCTGCCAAAAAAAAAAAATACCTAAAATGACAGTGATTTAAAAAAAAATTAAACATAGAATTACTATATGATCCAGCAGTTCCAGTTCTGGGGATGGAAAGAAGGGACCTGGACAAGTATCTGCACACCCATATTCACAGCAGCATTATTCACAGTGGCCAAAAGGTAGACACCACCCAAATATCCATCAAAGGATGAATGGATAAATAAGCTGTGGTATGCATTAGGTTGGTGCAAAAGTAATTGTGGTTTTTGTCACTACTTTCAATACATACAGGGGAGTATCATGTAGCCTTAAAAAGGAAAGAAATTCTGATACATGCTACAACATGAATGAGCCTTGAAGATACTATGCTAAATGAAGTAAGGCAGACACAAAAGGACAAATATTATATGACTCTACGTATCTAAGGTACCTAATAGAGTAGTCAAACTTGTAGAGACAAAAAACAGAATAGTGGTTGCGAGGAGCAAGAAGAACGGGAATTACTGTTCAATAGGTACAAAGTTTGCATTTGGGGTGATGATAAAGTTCTAGACATGGATGGTGGTAATAGCTGCACAATGGTGTAAATGTTGTAATGCTACTGAACTATACACTTAAAAATTGTTAAAATAGTAAATTTTATGTTATGCTTATTTATAATTTAAAAAATAGACCCACTCAAAAAAAAAAAAAAAAAACGCAGCACAATGTACATGGCATAGTATCATTGTATAATATATATGCCTATGCCTTTATGTACATGTGCATATGTTTTCCCATACATCTACAAAATAAATATGAGCCTGGTCATAGTAGTTACCTCCTGTGAAAAGAGCAAAATGACAAGGAGACAGGAGTGGCTGAGTACCGTACTTTTCATTGTGTATCCTTTGTATATATCGGGACATATATTAAAAAGTAAATTAAACCAAATTTTTTTCTCAAGTATAAATGTTATAACCTGTGTTTCCTAAGCACTGAAAACTAACAAAACTGAGGCCAGATGCGGTGGTTCACATCTGTAATCTCAGCACTTTGGGAAGCTGAGGCTGTCAGATCACTTGAGGTCAGGAGTTCAAGATCAGCCTGGCCAACATGGCAAAACCTCATCTCCACGAAAAATACAAAAATTAGCTGGGTGTGGCGGCACATGCCTGTAATCCCAAGCTACTCGGGAGGCTGAGGCCCGAGAATTGCTTGAACCTGGGAGGCAGAGGTGGCAGTGAGCCAAGAATGCAACACTACATTCCATCCTAGGCAACAGAGTAAAGCTCTGTCTCCAAAAAAAAAAGTAACAGAACTGTAGCTTAAAAATAGGCATGAAAATTTCTTTAAAAACATGTCTTGGGGCCAGACGCAGTGGCTCACATCTATAAACCCTATGCTTTGGGAGATCGATGCAGGAGGATCACCTCAGGCCAGGGGTTTGAGGACCAGCCTGGGTAATACAGTAAAACCCATCTCTACAAAAATATAAAAATTAGCCCAGCATGGTGGCATGCACCTGTAGGTCCTAGCTACTCAGGAGGCTGAGGTAGAGTATCACTTGAGTCCAGGAGTTTGAGGTTGCAGTGAGCTATGATAGCACCACTGCACTCCAGCCTGAGTGACAAAGACCCTGTCTCTAAAATTAATTAATTAATTTAATAGAAATAAAAATAAATTTCTCATATGGTTCAATAATCTGCAAAGTTTTAATAAGCAGGGGATGTATTTTAAATCTTTCACTGTATAGTAAACAATACTTCATTCATAAAATACTCATTCAAAATAGGTTGAAAAATGTGAAAGAGGTTAAAGAATAAAATTTAGAAACTCACTACCTTGATATATATGCACAAAGGGTTATGGTAGCCAGAGTTTTTAACCAAGTTAATTTACTTAACATTATACCATGAACATCTTTCCATATCAAGAGAGACATATATCATTATGTTTATTGTATTGTACTGTATTATATTATTGTATTTATTATATTGTATGTTTACAATGTATTACATTTTCTAAAATATTTTTGAGATATAACAATATACAATACACATATTTTCAGCCTCATGAATTCTGACAACTGTAATCACTACCCAAAATAATATACAGACTACTTCCACCAATTCAGAGAGTTCCCTCATGCCCCGTTCCAATCCACACTCACCACTCACCTTGCTCCCAAAAAACATTCTGACATTCTATCACAATAGATCAGTTGAGTCTCCTCTCAGAATTCATAAAATGGAAATCAAACAATATTTACTCTTCTGTCTCACTTCTGCTTAACATTTGTGAGACTCATCCATATTACTGTGCATTTCAGTAATTTATCATTTTTTACTGCTAGGTATTCTGTTGTAGGAATATACAACAATTTTTTAATCCATCACCTTGCTGAAGGACATTTAAAGTGTTTGCAGTTTGAAGTTACTAGGAAAAAGCCTGTATGAAAATGTCTGTACAAGTCTTTATGTGAACATGTTTTCACTTCTCTTGGGTAAATTCCTAGGAGTGGAGCCCCCAGATCACATGGTATATATTTTAAGTTTGGAAAACTCTTTGGAGGCTTTTCAGAAAGTCGCCCCCATTTTACATTCCTACCCGCAATATATGAGAGTTTCTGTTGCTACACATTCTTGCCAACTTTTGACGTTGTCATCTTTTTTATTTTAGCCATTCTAAAAGGGTTGGAAACAGTATCTTCTAGAAGTTTTGATATGTATCTCCCTGATGGCCATGATTTACCCAGCTTCTACACACACACCCTCGCCGCTCACCCTCCCCAACTGCTGCTGTCTAATAAATGTCTTCCAGGTGTTTGAACATGCCCTTGTTAATCCCTGGCCCATACTCACCATTCTCTTCTCACAACCTGAAATTCCTTCTCTGCCCTCTGACACCCACTTCTTGACTGGCTAGTTCTAGTCATCATTCAGGTTTAAGCTTGAATATCATTTGCTTCAGGAAGCCTTCCAAGACCCTCTTCTTGCCTCTATAGAAGAAAACCCTTTATTGTTATACTGTGTTTAATTACATGTCTTCCCTGCTCTTTTCTGAGGGCTGGGACTAGGTCATTCTTGCTTATCTCCTACATTTCTGAAGCATAGCACAATAAATATTTGCTGAATGAATGGTAGAAGTAAATAAGGGAAGTCTTCAGAGATGAGGTAATATTTCAGCTGAGTGTTAAAAATGAGTAAGACTGAAATTATCCAGTGCACAAAAGGAAAAAAACAAAAATCCAAGCTGAACACAGGCAAATTCCTAAGAAGCATGAAACAGCATGTGTCTGAGGATACCCGTGGCTCAGAATGCGTAAGAGTAGAGTGTGAGGCAGGAAGTGATTGGAGATAAGGATGAGCAAGTTGGGAAGAATTAGACAGAAAAAGTCAGTATGTGTCCGGCAAAGGAGACTGGCCTGTTCCTTTTGAGACTGAAGCACCATAAAGCATTTTAAAGCAAACATGGTGGGACTCGCATATTAGAAAATTAATTCTGTTGATGAAATGGCAGATACTTAGAAGTGGCACAGCTGAAAATGGAAAGACAATCTGGAGGTTTTCACAATAGTATGAGATAAGAGCAATGGAGATGAAAAGCAAGGGTCAGAGTCAGGAGACACTGAAGAGGTAGAAGTCACAGAGCTTAGGGACTGACTGGATGTCACAGGAAAAGGGAGGTGGAAAGGCAGAGCACCACAGAGGTAGAGACTATTTGCCCACTGTTTCTGGGGCAAGACTGCCTGGCTTGGGTCCTATTTCCACACTTACTAGCTGGGTGACCTTGGGCACTTTCCTTAACACTCCTGCCTCAGATCCCTCAACAGGAGAAAGAAGATGATAAAGAACCTTAACTCAAGAGAATGCTAGAGGATTGGCTGAAATAAATACAGGAGTGCTTAAAATGTGCCTCGAGTGCCTTACACAGTAAGCACTCGAGTGTTATCTCTTACTATTGCCACTAACTAGAGAACAAGAAAGAAGTCCAGGCTGGATCTTTAGATCTGGAAGTAGTCCAAATGCCTGGTAATTAAAACAACAGTGTGGAAGAGCGTGCAAAATGAAGAAAACCAAGCAGTGTTCCCCAACAGGTGAGAAGAGGAACATTTCGGAAGTAAGCAGAAAAGGAAATCACAGAAGTAATGAAAAAGGAACGGTCAGCAGTGTTAGAATAGACCCGAAAGTGAAAGAGCTCAAAGTCACTTCAAAGCCAAAAGAGGAAAGAATTTCGAGGAGAATGGAGTGGTCGATGTCAATGCTGCAAAAACATACTCTCTGAGGCTTGAGAAAGTATCCAAGGGATGGATGGAGCACCTGAGAAATCCCTCATGGCTTTTACAGGTCTCCATGACATAAACAGATGCCAGTGGTTGAAGGGAATGAGAGGTGGAAGGATAACCGCCTTACTCAAGATGACCTGGAATTGAAGAGGTAGGGATAGAGCATATACTTTCTAAAATAAACGTAAACCACTACTTTGACTATTAGAACTAAAGTTATTTTAGACCCTGGTGCATTGCTTTCAGTGCTTTGATGAAATGCTAAATATCTTTAGATTCTAAACTCAATCCAAATCTGCAAATGACTTTGAATATCACAAGACACACTGTAACTTCCCATTGCTCTATAAATTTTACAGCAACCTTCAGTTAAATACCAAAAAATCCAACCTGCATAAAACATATAATGAATTAGTCTGAATAAGAACATTAATAGTCCAATTTCTCAGAAAACCCAGGATGCACATTAGTTAAGTTTGCATTCTTATTTAAGAATGTAACATCAAATATTCTTCTGATTTCAAGAAGCAAGCAGAGATAGTTGAGAAGACGGTGGAAGGTTCACTTAAATATGAACCTAGGGAAAAAAAGGTAAGAAGATAGTACAAAGATTACATAAATAAAGAGTCTGCATTCTTGCCAAGGCAATGAAACCCACCAATTTGGTGAAGATAAAAAATATATACTAACTGATGGTTACCTTCCTCCTAGCAAACATTTGGAGCCCTTTTTAACACTAAAAGATCCACAAAGAGAAACTGGTCAAGACTTTGGTGAATATACAACCTGTTCTTAGATTCTAACAACTCGGTGGGTTTCTCCACCCAACACTGGTCTCAATAGCAAGAGCAGATGCAATATAAAAGCTGTTTCAGTATCTCAGAGCCCAGAGAGGAACAATGAATATGTAACATGCTGTATGCTAGTCAAAGGAAATGCCAAGGCTAACGTTTCAGCTGCTTGACTCTCAATAAGGGTTCACATTTTGATGTATTATAAACATCATGCAGTATTTAACTGCATTTAGCCAAAAATATTCAAATGTGAAGGCTAAAAAGTTTTTAAAAATTACTACACCAGTCATTTTCAAAATAAAACAAGCGTAGAAGATAATACACTGATTATTTAATGGAAGGCAGCTTCTTTTAAATCCGCTGGATATGTATCACCAGTAGGTACCATGATTATAACTGACTAAATTATTTCAGA
Organism: Theropithecus gelada; assembly: GCF_003255815.1. NCBI lineage: Eukaryota > Metazoa > Chordata > Mammalia > Primates > Cercopithecidae > Theropithecus > Theropithecus gelada. The sequence continues at coordinate 105,576,092 of NC_037673.1, read as the reverse complement.
TCACACAAAAAACAGAAAATATAGAAGTTGTTTACATAGGTCTCTCTTCAGTTAACTAGATTTTCACTTTTAAACGCTTATAGAGTTGAATAATAATGCTGCTAGGGGGAGGGGATAAGAATCAAACAAGTCACTGCTAGAATAGATTATGAGGATCGTTTGAGTTATGTTTCTGTTAAGTTCCCACAATCAATTGGTATTCTTTAGGGACAATGAAAGCTTACGTGGAACTCTGCTGGAATTAACAGGTTCTGTTCTGCAATAGCTAGCTTGCAAATTTAGGTACAGATATTTAATCCATAGCTCATCTTCAAAAAGAGAAAAACAAGCCACCGCATAAGCATTACACCAGAAGTCACACAAAAAAAATCTACTAGTAATGCCACTTAGTACAAGCTCAGAATTTTAAATAACAGGAGCAAACCTAAACATCTATTAAGTTTTCCTCCGAAAATATACATTTAAGCAACTAACGCTAAGAATGTTTTGTTCAAGTAAGTGTTGGGGGTGGGGGAGATACTATTACTATAGTTCTACAAATAAATGTAGTAAGTGAATAAAAGTGAATTATTAGAGCTAGAAGAGAGAGAACTTTAGCAAATCTTGACCAGAAACAGAACTCATCTTCTCTAATCTGGCTATAATATATATATATTATATATATATTTTCCTTCAAGCAAAATGATACCATTCAGGATCAAGCCTATATTCCAGAATATTTTCCAATGCCAAAAAAGCTGTTCTCAGAAGGAGTCTGAGTGAGACAAAGATTGAGCACTAGATTCTAATCTGCAGTCCCCTCCAATATCTTACCATCTTTTATCTTTAATATTGGACTGATTCATGAAATTGCCATTTTTGTATATCAAAAGTAGTCAAATATTGGCAATTTTATATGGCTCAACCTAAGAAAAATAACCAACAGAATAAAAAAAAAGAAAGGGCAAAAACTTGCATCCAGGTAGAGTCAGGAGAAAGAGGCCATCCGCAGGCCATAAAATTGGCAGGATTTCTGACAGATATGGTACAAGTAAAACTGAAATAATTCAAGTATTGACCTGCAACTGCACTGCATGAAAAATCAGCATGGAATCCCAGCATAAATAAGAAGATTCTGAGAGATTCTGTCAACAGCTCCTAATCTGAAGGGCCAAGGGCTGAGGCAAAGCTGAATCTTGGTACAGATACTAATCACAGACTCTTCACCCTCATGGCACTTGTGTGAGCCCCCCTCTGCAGAAGTCTCTCTGCCCATGCACTTTGACTGCTGCAGAGGCAGTCTCCTTAATGAAGCCATGCTGCGAGAGAGCCAAGCATGGCTGGCCCCACCTGACCACAAGCAGCAGGGAGCAGACCCAGTTTCCTTCTGAGGTGGCTGGACTCTGTGAAGCAGCACCTTTGGACACACATCTCCTACCTGGCTTACAGGCCACACAAAAACAAAGCTAGATGGAGAAAGCCAGCCCCAGGCTCAGCAGCTACACCAAAGAAACAGAAAACCCTTCATAGATGGGGCACTCCTTTTTCAATCTTCTCATAGCCCAAGCTCCTCTCTTCTCACACCCTGTCCTATTTATAACCAGGGCACCTTCCCCAACTGCTGATCCCTGCATCTCATATAATCTTGCAGGATGTAATTCTCCAACAGAGGAACTAAGGAGGCATCCTAAGTTCCTATCAGCTAGCTTTCTGGTTTGCAAGCAATACAAACTGACTGTGGATACTGTCTTGAACACAGAGAACTGAAGACAGGATAAAAGTGCAGGCTTAACTAAGGGCTGAAGGAAAATGAGAGAACACAGGGATCTTATAACAGGAAGAGTCTTGCAAATACAAGGTGCTGTGAGGAATGACCAGTAAACATTCTTCTGTTTCTGCTTCCCTCCCTCCATCTGTCAGCCCTCACTTCACTCTCTAAAGATTCAAAGCCCTGGGAAATAACATGCTGATTAACTGACCTCAGGTCACAGCTGACTTGTCTGGGCTAGGACAACAAGGAGGAGGAGCTGAACTCTTTGGGTGAGAGACCACTTCCCAAAAGGAAATTAGGTGAAGTGGATGCTGGTCAGCCAGTAATAACTAATACCCACAGCCAGGAAACTGAAAGTATTTGGTTAGAAAAGAAAGGGATTCAAGGCAAGTTACACCATGTTTTGGGACAAATTCCAGGTGTGGATATAGCTGTTGTTGCTCGCAGATAAATAAAAAGGAGGAAAATACTTGGACTTATGGACAACAATACAAAAAGCACAGAAGTAAAGTTAGAGTCAAACACTCAAAGCCAGAAAACACTCAATACCAGAGTACTGAACTGAGGGGGTGGTAGGGAAGACTCTTGGGAAAAAACTCCCAAAACATAGTAAATATAACAAATTAAAAATGCATATAAAAAAGAGAGACTAGAGACACAATAACAAGGTACTTGAATTCTAAAACAAATGAAACAAAAGCAGTAGTAAATTAGTAAGTACAGAACACATAAGCTAAAGAAACATTTGAATTGATTGATGGGAATCTTAATGGAAAGTTATACATACCTAGATATATAACCCTTAGTGAAAATTTAAAATTTCATAAATAAAGTAAGTGAGCACAGGGAAAAAGTTACCTTCAATGAAGCATTACATAAGAAACCTTTAAGACAGAAGAGAAAAAAAATTTTATAGATAAAATATCCCATAATAAGGACTGAGCACAGTGGCTGATGCCTATAATCCCAGCACTTTGGGAGGCTGAGGCAGGTGGATCACTTGGGCCCAAGGGTTCAAGACCAGCCTGCACAACATGGCAAAATCTCATCTCTACAGAAAATACAAAAATGAGCCACCGTGGTGGTGTGCGCCTGTAGTCCCAGCTACTAGAGGGCTGAAGTGGGAGGATCACCTGAGCCCAGGAGGTTGAGGCTGCAGTGAGCTGTGATCATACCACTGCACTCCAGCCTTGGAACAGAATGGGACCCTGTTTCAAAGAAAAATTAAAAATTAAAAGAAAACTCTCCCATTATAGAAGACTTCAGCATTAAGAATTACACATGGTATCCAGGAGAAATACTCAAAGTCTCAAATAAAATTTAAAAAAGCACTAATGTTCATTGGGATCTTAAAATGTGCCAGGCATTGTGCTAAGCATGGTGTTTGAATTAATTCAATCCTCACAAAAACCAATAAAATTGGTTTCAATATTATCCTCATTTGACAAATGAAGAAACTGAGGTATAGAAAAGTTAAATAACTTGCTCAAAGTCAAACAGTAGATGGGACTTGGCAGAATTTGAACCTAGGCAGCCTGGTCCCAGTTCCCAGCCTTTAGAACCACCAAGCTGACAGTCCTTCAAGTAAAAAGGACAGCAAACTCAAGCAAACGAACAACGAAAGTGGTAGTATAATAATATTAATTATAAAAAGGAGAAAAGATGGTGTCAATGATGACACATACAGTTTACAATAAAGAAAAATAAATCTTAGTCTAGGAGTGCCCACCTTGCAGTCCCTGCCCCATAGTAGATGTTCGGGAAGTGTCTGTTGAATGAATGAATGAGCTAATACAGAAGCCAACAAAGATCAGGCAAGAATGGGAAAACACACACACACACACACACACAGACACACACACACAAAATATCCAAAAAATAAAAGCTGACAGGGGAACAGTAGCAAAAAATAAGTACAGTCAGTTCTGCTATAAACACTTGTTTTGAAAATGGGAATGAGTTCCCAGGTGATTGATTACATAAGGAAATAAATTTTGCCTTGCTTATGCACAATTCAGTCTCCAAGAAACATTGATGAAGGTACAAAACTTCCCTCAGCTAACAAAGCTGTATAAGGAATGCACAAGGCACACAGACACACCTCAAACATCCACCAGCTCCCTCAGTTCATCAAGGGTTATGAGCCACAGTCATCCACATGTGCTATTCAACTTTCCAACAGATTTCAGCTAACCTACTTGCCATTACTTCTCAGTAATAACTCGAATCGATATTCCTTCCAATACACCCTTCCACAAGCAAACTTTAGGCCTTTTTCAAGGTAAACTGGCATATTTATTTATGCATTTTTAAACCAATTTAACACAGGCAAAATTGGATTTGCATCTTTATTAGGTTTCCATCTCTTGTGTGTGTCTACGTCACTAATGAAGTTTTAGAGTGCTATGCTCTAACTGTACTTTTTCATGAGCCCTGGGTTTAATATTGCACAATTTTGCATAACACGATTTTTAAGAATGTGTATATAATATGACAGCAAAACTGAGTGTACAAAGATAAAAATAGCAATTGTAAAATACTGAATTAGCAGATACCAAACTCTATATTCTACAAACACCACCTTTCCAAATACCAGTAGAGGCTTCATCAACATTGATTACACATTAAGTCATAAAAAAAAATTCAAAAAACTCTAAAGAATAAAAAGTATACAGGCCAGGAACAGTGGCTTATACCTGTAATCCCAGCACTTTGGGAGGCCAAGGCAGGTGAATCATTTGAAGTCAGGAGTTCAAGACCAGCCTGGCCAAAATGGTGAAACCCTGTTTCTACTAAAAATACAAAAATTAGCCAGGCGTGGTGGCGGGTGCCTGTAATCCCAGCTACTTGGGAGGCTGAAGAAGGAGAACCACTTGAACCTGAATGGCAGAGGTTGCAGTGAGCTGAGATCACGCCACTGTACTTCAGCCTGGGTGACAGAGTGAGACTCAGTCTCAAAAAAAAAAAAAAAAAGTATACAGTCCATACTCTATGGCCATAAGACATTAAAGCTAGTTTATAATAAAGTATAACTGGGAAAAAAAAGAACTTGCAAACTGAAAATTATTTTTCAAACATACTTAAATCAAAAAGAAAACAGTAGTACAGTTATTAAATATTTACAAAAAAATACAATAAGAAAATAGCATATAAAAACATATAAAAAGCTACTCAGAATATTGCTAAAAGGTAAACACACAAATGAACTTATTAAGTAGACTGGTTCATTTAGCATTAGTGAAATTGAGTAGAAGGAATTATGAAAGATGAAAGCACATAGGTCAAGAGTAAAAATTGGTAAAATATAAATAGGTTCTAGGAGGGTAAGGTGGGCAAAAACCAATAAAATTAAGTAAATCAAAATGAAGAAAAAAACCAGATTCCCAAAAGAAGCAACAAAAAAGCAAAAATAACTACAGATGGGATAAATTCTTAAAATCAGAAACAATCTGAGAATATCATAAAATTATTTTCTTAGAAAATATGAAATATTATTCACGCTCAAGAAGTAATGTAAGACCTAAAGACCTAAAAAAAAAATTTTTTTTTAGAGTTGAGGTCTTGCCCACTCACCCAAGCTGGAGTGCAGGGGCATGATCACAGCTCATGGTAGCCTCCAATTCTTGGGCTCAAGGGATCCTCCTACCTCAGCCTCCCAAGTCACTGAGATTATAGCCATTAGCCACTGCACTTGGCAAAAAACTTAAAAGTTAATCAAAAAATTACCTTTATAAAACAAACACCAATGCCTATGTGGTTTTATAAGACAGTTATTAATGTTTAAAAGGTTGTAAACTACTGTATCTAAACTACAGATTCAGAAATGTTGATGTGATCTGTTTGGCACTGTGTGTGTCTGTGTGTGTGTGTGTGTGTGTGTGTATACGTGTGTTTGTGTATGCATGCACATGTGTGCATGTCCTGGTACATTAATCTAAATTAATAGCTAACATTTCAATGTAAAAATTCTAGGTATTTTACATAATATTTTGGAATTCTAGCTTGTCTTGAGTAACTGGAGGGATATCCTGACAACTCTGGTTCCAGTGGCAGCACATGGCTAGAGTGGATGTGGCTAGCCCCTTTGGATGAAGTAGTTAATTAATCCCAGTACTCATAGAAAATATACCCTTCACTTAAAGTACCTTCCTAGCCAAACCTGTAAGCATTTTAAGCCTCCTATCAGGAGGGGAAAAAAAAAAAAAATCCAATGGAAATTATAAAAATTCAATTCTCCCCAAATTATCTTTAAATGTTTACATCAATTTTCATCAAAATCCAAAGAGATTACTTTTTTGATGGAGTATGAAGAATTTAACAAATTAATTCTAAAGCACTTTGGGAAAATTAAATGTTCACTCATTGAAAGAACTTTTTAATATAGTTAAGAATAATGTATCATATATTTCAAAATAACTAAAAGAGAATTCCAATGTTCCTAACACAAGAAAATGATAAATGTTTGAGGTGACAGATATCCCAAAGACCCTGATTTGATTATATGTTATATGCTTATATTAAAATACCAGATGTACCCCATAAATGTGTACAACGATTACGTATCCATAATAACTAAAAATAAAAACTAAAAACATACAAACTAAAAACAAAAAGACGAGAGGGAACTTCAACTGTCAATTAATGAAATATATCATAAAGGCACAACAATTGCAGTCAAACAGGGAAGTCCATGAAACAGATCAAAATGCCCAGGAACTAAAGCATATTTAAATACAATAAAGACTGCACTTCAAATCACTAGAAAAGGATGGACTAATTCAACCTTGGGGAGGCAGGATGGCGCAGTGTGCAAAGGAGACAGTCTCTGGAGCTGGACAGTCTGGACCACATGGAATACCAGGCTGCCCTGTGACCCTGGACAAGTCAGTGTCCTGATGTGTAAAACAAGGATAACAATTGTACCTGTTTCACAGAATTGCTTAGAAGATTATTATCTACAATTTGTAAAGTGCTTAGAACAGGTACTAATACAGTAAGCGCTGTATAAGTGACAGTAAATAAATTAAAGAAAACAATTCATTATAAGATAATTTGTAACTCCAGGGGATACATGGAGATCAGAAAACCTCCCATCGTAACATATTTTTTTAAAAATCAGTTTTTTAAAAAGTGAATGGTAAAAAATGAAATTAGGAAGAAAAAAAGCACTATTTATTTGACCTCCAGATTGGAGAAAACTTTTTAAAACATGACAGCAAAAGCAGTATCTGAAGAAAACAGAATAACAGATTTGAGAAGATAAATGTGTTAAAATTTTGTATATCAAACGCTTAAATATGAAAATAAAAATTTGAGAAAAAATATGAGTTAAGGAATATAAATACTCCTAAAAATCAGTAAGAAAAAGTATAATAGGCAAGTCACAAAAACCTTCACCTGTATGAGAATATACGCAACATTGTTACCAATGAAATATAAAAATTAAAATGAAATTTTTCAACCATCAAATTGGCCAACAGTTTCAAAAATTATATTGCTGACCAACAAGCAAATAAATTGATATTTTCTATATGGAAGACTGAAAAATACACTGAAACAAACTTATACAGGAGTCACTTTAATTATATGCTTTAAAAAAACTTTTAAACTATTAAGTCACTTTGACCTAGTAATTCCATTTGTGGGACAAAGTTGGAACATAAGATTTTTTTCCCCCAAGGCAGAGTCTCGCACTGTCACCCAGGCTGGAGTGCAGTGGCACTATCTTGGCTCACTACAACCCTCTGCCTCCTGGGTCCAAGCAATTCTCATGCCTGAGCCTCCTGAGTAGCTGGAAGGCGTGAGCCACCATACCTGGCTAATTTGTTTGTATTTTTAGTAGAGACGGGGTTTCACCACATTGGCCAGGGTGGTCTTGAACTCTTGCCCTCAGGTGATCCGCCCATCTCGGCCTCCCAAAGTGCTGGGATTACAGCAGTGAGCACCCAGTGGAACATAGGATTTAAATGCAAAAGATTCAAATGGCTTTTTCAGAGATGAACCAAAACCAATGAACATGGTATGTGAAGAAATATTTTAAGTTTCAGATATAAAGCTAAGAATTTTCACCATCTAAAAATTCAATACTTAATTCATTGTACAATTAATTTTTAATACTACCAAATTCCAAAAAAGTTTTAAAACAAACCTTTTAACAGCATCCTTCTTCTGAATATCTATAATATCCCACCACTTTGAAAGGTAAGAGATCTCAGACCAAATAAACTTCCTCCGTGAGTCTTCTTTCAGCTTTAGGACCATGTTATTAAAAATATACTGAGTCTTGTCTCTAAAGTAGTCATTGAAAGTCTTCAACCAACCTAAATCAAGACACAAATATACCACAAAGGTCTGATTCGTATGGCTGATTTCAACTCAGTCACATTCCACTGCATTACTTTGGACATCCTTAGAAGTTTCATTCATAGACATATTTTTAAATTTAACAGGTGTTTTCAATTAATGAAACTCCATTTTAGTTGTCATGAGACTCAGAAACCCACTAATATTAAAACAATGAAAACACTCTGAAAACTGCACAAATTCAGATATAAATGAGAAAAATAAGATAGATGACTGAAGGCCAAAAAGCAGTTATTTATATCTAACAATTATAGCATCTAATTCAATTTTTTATCTCTAGTTTAAGGAATTTTTTTTGAATTTTAAAAATCTAAACAGTGTTAACAAGTTGGCAGTACTGTTCTCAAAATATACGATCCAAATTTTATCCTCTCATGCCACGTCTAAAATTCTTCACCCATTAAATAAATTAAACTAAGAAAAAAGAGATCGCAGGCCGGGCGCGGTGGCTCAAGCCTGTAATCCCAGCACTTTGGGAGGCCGAGACGGGCGGATCACGAGGTCAGGAGATCGAGACCATCCTGGTGAACATGGTGAAACCCGTCTCTACTAAAAAATACAAAAAACTAGCCGGGCGAGGTGGCGGCGCCTGTAGTCCCAGCTACTCGGGAGGCTGAGGCAGGAGAATGGCGTGAACCCGGGAGGCGGAGCTTGCAGTGAGCTGAGATCCGGCCACTGCAACTCCAGCCCGGGAGACAGAGCGAGACTCCGTCTCAAAAAAAAAAAAAAAAAAAAAAAAAAAAAAGAAAAAAGAGATCGCAAGTATACACTATACCTAAAAGCTTGCAGCAGACCAATAAGGTAATTACAGCATAAATATGAATACTGAGAAGTAGAATTCTGCAAAAATACAAGTATTTGTTCCCAAAAGCTGTTCATTATTCAATTCCTTAGAAGCACAAAGTAACACTAATCAAACAACAAATGCAAACACATAATAGGTAAAATTTTTCAAAAAGAGAATTATAGATGTTGACAGCTTGGTTCTCTGTTTTTTCCTATATTTTCCAAATATCCTGGAAATTTTATCTAAAATTAATTGCAATTTGGCTATAAGAAACATAAAATTTTTTAACACCAACAGGTCCAAACATAGCACCACAAAGCAGACTACTAAGATGGCCAAGCAAAAGCATACACAGCCACCTAATTGCACCTACTGGTGGCAGGCAAAGTAGACTCCCTAAAAAATAACCTGTTCCTATCTAAAAAACCTTATAGGGAGAAGTTTCTACATATCCCGGCTGAACTATTGGTCTATTGTTTCCAAACTTACATGTGAGAGAATTAAAAATAAGGGGGTCCAAATGGCTGTTTCTTATCTGTATATAGTTCAATTAATATGTATACTGTATTTGCTGGCAAAAAAAATAAATAAAAAACAAAAGCCTGCCAGGGCAGAGAAGACAAAACTATTCTGACAATGTGAATATGAGCTTTTGAAAAGAGCACTGCAGCTATGACTTATTTGTTCCTCTTGCTTTAATTGAAATCTACTCATTCATCCTACAATTACTTACTGAGCACCTACAATGTGGCAAGTATGAAGCTATGGGACCAAACAGAAATACACTGTCAAATAGTCTTTATAGGACTTTCTTGATCTGGGGCACTTTTAACCTAGTTTGACACCGAAGAACACTTCCTGGATACTTCAGTTTTTTCCACATTTAACTAAAAAAGCCTGTGTCTATTTTTAAAACCTCAAAGATATTTCATTAAATAGTGGTCCCCTAGAATCCCACCTAGCTTCACCAAAGTACTAACCTGGAGCACTGCCCCCAGAGCACTGAGCCAGGATCCACCTCTGGATTCCCAGGGAATAGCCCAGAAAATTCAATCAACCATTAAACAGGATGCCCTAACTCCCGGATGACCATACTAACACCACCAAGTTAAAAAACATCAAGTGCTCAGAACTGATATCATCATCAGTCTTTAATTGCCCTTTCCCATATCTGTACAATTAAACTAGGTAAAGGGTAAATAAAAAATATTCTGAACACCTAATTTGTAAAGCAGACAATTAAAACACTTACATAAACTGCTCCACATTTTAAACATATATTGGTTACCCAAAATTTCAGTTTGCACTGAATTCACCCTATGCCCTTGTTATGGACAGATCTGTGTCATATGCCGAAGTCTCACTACCTCAGAAGGTGACTGCATTTGGAGACAGGTCTTTAAAGAGGTAATTAAGGTAAAATGTGGTCATGAAGATAGGCCCTAATCCTACATAACTATTGATGTACTTATAAGAAAAGGAGATTAGAACACAGATACACAAGGAAGACCATGCAAAAACACAAGGAGAAAACAGCCATCAACAAGCCAAGGAGAAACGACCTCAAAAGAAACCAACTCTGCCAACACCTTGATCTTGGACACTAGACTCCAGAACTGTGAAAAAACAAATTTCTGTTGTTTAAGCCACTTAGTCTGGTACTTTGCTATGGCAGCCCTAGCAAACTTCTTCAGTCCTAGAACAAATCAGCATCATTACCATCCAAGAAATAAAGATTGCAATGTGGGAAGAATTTATTTTATCAAATACCAACATAATATTTAACTGAACATACTCTATCTACCTACTTATTGCAAAACTGAGCTAAACTCAAATGTACGTTACTAAATCTATTTCTGTACCATGCTTTTATTATACACGTGCAACAAGGACCATGTAAATGAAATGGTTCTGTTAGAATTATCGTCTTTAAGATATCACATAATACCTTTTACCTAAATTTTAAGGTTCAAACTAATTCCTAATTATCTGGCTACTAGCTAAAGAACTATAAATAGTGAAATGCCTCCAAATTAATTTGATACTAAAACTCCAGTAATCTAGCATAAAAAGCAAATTTTTAAGGGTTAGTCTTTATGAAGATTGATAAGTAAAAGTTTTTTTATGTGTTTTTTATTAATCACAACAATTTATTTTCAACAGTTATAATCTGTGATGAATGAACTAAGGCCATTTCAAAAAAGAGTTTGTCATGGGAGTTTTCATAGAGGAATCACAGTGACTGATTAGTCCATTTTGCCTTCAACACTTCATTCACCCCTCAACAATCATAAGGAAAATATGGTAAAGACATTCACGTGAGCCAAAATACAAGCTCAGAGATGTCAACCTGAAAGCCTTCCATAAAACTCATACATATCCACCATACAGCATAATTAATGAAGAATGAACTGAAAGATAGCCTCTTGCAGCTTTCAGTACTGAGTAATATAACAGTAAATTAGCTTTTATTGTTTTTATACAATAGAGTAATCAAGTATTCCCTTTTACACTGAATTGGTTCTTTCGTTTTCAAAATTGCTGTAAAAACTACAATTGTATATTATCATGAGACCAACCAGAAATATAGTATTTTACAAAAAGTGGTAGGGGATGAATTTTCATGACATAAAATTATATTCCTACCTCTAGATTTAATAATCTTAGGACACTGAGTTGCAAACTGATTTACTTAAGTGGTCAATTCACAGCTTTTTTTCTTTCTGTACAAATGCAAATTTATTACTTCAACTAGAAATGAAACTAAAGATAAAACTAAAGATACTTGAAAATTGAACCAGGACTAGAACAGCATTAAGAATACCTTTCAATTTATTATTTTCCATTCTAACACTATTACTACCCATAAAAAAGCTAATAGCTATTTTAAATAAGTGGGGAAATATTTAAAACAAAGAGTGCATAATTACAAGTTCCACAAAGCAAGCATAAACCCAAATTCGATACCACTATTTAATTATTTTTTTTAAGTTCTAAAATAAAAAACAGCTAATAAAGCTGGAAACTCTATTGCCTATATTCAATGTCTATGAACAATTAAGTACCTAGTAACTGTTCACAGACAAATCACAATTTATTTTTTAAATTTTGAGCTCCCAGCCATAGGTTGGAAATCTAGAGACTATGTGGAGTTCTGATGCTCTTCAGGAACATTTAGTTTTATTAGGTCCAAGGGCACATAGTAAGTACCACCATGAGGACCTGGGCAAGAGGTACCTGGCCCTGAGCCCTGGACTTTAAAAGGACCTCCCTATTCTTCTGACTACACCCTTTTCAATTGGATAAATCCACAGGACAAACTGACCCAGAGCCTGCCCTGCCCTTCTGAGTACCAGGGTCCAGAAATCTGTCTAAACAGCCCCAAACTGGAAGCCTACTGGGACTCTTGTAAGTCTTTCCCCATCAGGGCACTTAACCCTAACAAGTGGGAACCTCTCTAGCCTAAACAGTGGCCAAGGGGCTGTAGTTTGTAGGGATGTAGACCTGGCACCAGGATCTCTTCAGGCAAGGGCCTTCCTGGTTTGGCACACGGCCAGGACGGGGAGGAGAAGGCAGTTGGCCTGCCCCACAGGCTAGCTCTCCCCAGAGCTACAGCAATCTAAACCTACATTTGGTCTTCCAGATCACTGAGCTACTTCTCCAGGCAAGAGGAGAAGACCTATTTTTCTTTAGTAATTTATTACTTTGATTTATAACTTTTAAATGTTTAAACACAGGGTATGTGGGCCTCTGTGTACTTTGCCCCAGATCTTGCAAATTTTAGAAGCAGGCCTGAGCACACACTGCCACTCAAACTTAATCTAGTATGTTTAAAATGCAAATATATAAAAGCAAGAGTTCAATAAGTACTTGATACGATGAATGAAAGGTATAGCCAAAAGCTCTGGGAAAAAAGTACAAATGCAAATTTATTACTTCAACTAGAAATGAAACTAAAGATAAAATGATACAACACTATTAGCTTTAATATGTTCCCTTTCTGTTCTGATACCTAATAATCATTGTCCAATATTTTTAAGTTTCCAAAATATTTACATTTTAAGAGGATCTGTCAGCCCTAGGATGATTAAAACACCCATCCCTAAGAAGGCACCCCGCTCCACAAAGTACTGTTACACTGCTATGGTTTTAATTGCTATAATGATTTTTTCTTTTATTTTTATTTTTATTAATAATGATTTTTAAAGTATATTAATTCCACTCAAAAGTTAAATAAGCACCAACCTTCAGGAAAACATAAGAAGTTTTTGAAAAAAAAAAATTACATCCAGATAAATAATACATTGGTAATAAACAATTAACACATGCAACTTAAGCCTTAAGATTTTTTTCCATTTCAATGTGATAAATATTCTCAAATTTTAAAATAAAGTTCATTAAAAACAGAAATATCCTTTGTTCTAATAATTTATTCTCTTTTATTAAATTTTAGATTCAAGAGGTATACTTGCAGGTTTGTTCCATGGTATATTGCATGATGTTGAGGTTCAGGCTTCTATTGATCCCATCACCCAAACAGTGAACACAGTACCCAACAGGTAGTTTTTCAATCCTTTCCCCCTTCCCTCTCTCCCTCTTTTCAGAATCCTCAGTGTCTATTGTTCTCATCTAGCATTTAAGTTATTTTCTATGAACAAATGACAAACAGGTTTCTTCCATCACTCGGTAATCCTTCAATATTCAACTGCAACTTCTACTCATATACTTAAAGGGTAACATACAATCTTAAATGGTATTACTATTACTCAAATATGCTGCTGATTAATTTTAATTCCAACATTTCTATTATAAGTTAGGCTTGCTTTTCCTCCCTGATAAACTGTGAAAGAGTTTTAATTAATGTTCTGATTTATTCATTCAAACACGTACCTTGCATCTAATAAGGGCAAAGCAATAAAGCAAAGCTCAATGAAAACAGATTCTACAGTGAAAATATGAACAAAATGCCATGGAAATAAAGAAATGGTAAAGTCTTACCAAAAGAAAAGAAGAAAGATTCTTAGATTAGTCATCATCTGGAGAGAGAAAAAGGGTGGTAGTTCCAAATAGAGGGAAGAGCATATGGAAAAGACAGGAAGTTGAGTATGGCTGCATTGCAGGGTACATGATGCAAACATGGTGAGAAATAAATATAAAAATAGAAGTGGGAGACAGATTATTGAAAACCTTCTAAACCATTCCTGTTTCTTACAGAGAACTTTGGAGAGAGGACGTGAGGGTTTTCTGACCTGCGCTTTCAAAAATAACTGTACTAAGAGTGTGAAGACTAAAAAGGCAAAGTAGAAGGAAAGAAACAGAAAATGAGACCACTGCAAAATTCTGTAAAAAATGGTTATGGACTGCAGTGGAAATAAACAGAGGGAAATAAGAGGTCAAGGAGACAAAATGAAGAGAACTTAGTAATCGACTAAGTTTCCAAGAGAGGGTAAGCAGACAGTCACAGATGAAGTTAAGGATTCCTGAGACCTATGAGATTCGGAAAACCTAGAAACCTGCTGATGCCTCTAAATGATTTTGAATGCAGGTTTCCAAAATAATCTAACCTGTTTTTCCCAGTTGATTCAGTGTCATTTAATAGTTTTCTAAGCATATCAGCTTTAATTCAATGAGGTTGTTTGAGAAAGATCATTTTTTGAATCCATATGAAATTTTACCCCACACAAAAAACCTATCTGCATTACTGTTAGGACAGCAGGCGTTTTGTTCATCCTGCAGCTGTATATATACAGTGTCCAACTGTGACCCCTTATTATATTGCTTTTCTAAGTGCCCCTTAGAAGACCTGCATACTTTGTTACCTCATAGCTGCAAAATTTAGGATAATTTCTAAATCTGTGCTAAAGCTTTTCCCCTCCCTTATTAATGATCCCATCTATGAGCATCTAACACTGACAATACTTCAGGCATAGTAAGTCTTCCCCAAAAGATCTTAGTTATTTGAAATAATGAGAAAACTATCTAAAATATGAGAGACACTGTGAGAAGGAAAAGTGACTTTCTTTGGTGGGTTACTCTTAGGGTACATGAGGGGGCTACTTAGCTTTAGACAAATACTGGGCAAATTATCAAAGTTTCTAAAAGAAACCAACTTAAAGGCTGGAAAATATTGCCAAGTGTGGTGGCGCAAGTCTGTAATCCCAGCACTTTGGGAGACCAAGGCGGACGGATCACTGAGGTCAGGAGTTCAAGACCAGCCTGGCCAACATGGTGAAACGCCGTCTCTACTAAAAATACAAAAAAAAATTAGCTGGGCACTGTGGCGTGTGCCTGTAATCCCAGCTACTCAGGTGGCTGAGGCAGAAGAATTGCTTGAACCTGGAAGGCAGAGGTTGCAGTGAACCAAGATCACGCCACTGCACTCCAGTCTGGGTAACAGAGCAAGACTCCATCTCAAAAAACAAAACAAAAGCTAGAAAATATTGCTTGTAAATCACTTTCTAATTGTAGAAAATGTGGTAATGAGGAAAACCACTCACCATTTCATGTACTAATGTAGTATGTACGGACAGAGACATTCATTTCAATAAAGACAAACCAGAAAAATCAGAAGGAAAAGAAGGATAGGAGATACTGCAGTGAGATGTCCACTTTTGCAAGACAGTTGAAAAAAATCTTTTTTATGATTAATAATACTAAAGTAGTTGACATTTGGCTTGGAAATACTTAAAAGACTTTCCTCCTATATGCTCAGCCTGTGGTTTCAGAATTATCCACAAAAGGCAATATATTAAAAACTGTTACAAGTCCTGGTTCTAGAAAAAGATCACTTGATTTCAAACCTAGACCTGCCATGAACAGATCACTTATGCTCTCTCCTGCCACTTCTCCCATGAAGTGAGGGTAACTACAGGACTCTGTCATAAAGTTGCTGAAAGGAGTAATGGATGTGATATATGTAAAATGCCTAGAATAGTGCACAGAACATAATAATTCCCTAAGTGCTAGTAATTATTTGTATTACCAGGGCACTGGAGAGTTTTGAAGCTCCCAGGCTTGAAAGATAGACAAAGGTAACTGAAATTAGGAGAAAGAGGAGATATTTAATGATCATCTACATTTCTCAGCAGCTGCTTAACATATGTGCTCCTCAAAGAATAAAGTCCAATGAGAGACCAAACCATCTATTCTTCCTCTAAAAAGGAATCTCAACACACATATTTTAGAGATCTCTAAAAACAGAATTCTAGATAGCCATATAGAGCCATTTAACTCTTAAGTGCTACAATTTTCTTCACAATTAAGGTTGTCAGATAAAATGCAGAGTGAAGTTGAATTTGAATTTCAGATAAACAACAAATAAATGTTTAGTATAAGCATGCTGCATGTGATATTTGGGACACACACACACACACACACACACACACACACAAACTATTCATTGTTATTGAAAATTCAAGTTTAACTGAGTATTTTATATTTTTGTTTGCTAAATCTGACAACTCTATTAACAATCCAAAGTCCAGATAAATGTGTTAAATTGGCTAATGCCTACAACACAAGAAGAAAAGGAATAGAATAATTTTAACTAAATAAAGTATCTTAAGAGGCAATAAAAAGATGTAAATGGAAAAAACACAGATTTTACAATCAGGCAACCCTGAGCTTCAATTCACCAACCTCTGAGAATGTATAATTAAATTAACTGACTTTGAACAAATTACTATACCCTAACTTAGCCTCACTGCCCTCACCTGTTAAATGTGGCTTAATTTACCACTTTTCAGGGTTAAAGAATTACACAAAGTAAAAAGTAACAAAGAGCTGTCACTCACCTGACGCGGGACAGGCAATAAATGCCAGATCTCAGTCGTTCCTCATACTATTTTAGCTCCAGAAACTAAAATTTCCCATTATGGCAGTCAAAACCAAAGAATCCACTTTATCCTGCAGTAGCTATACCAAATAAAGTAGTCCCCAAACAGTGTTCACATACAACTTCTCCTTCTGATGACCGTCTCATTCTGATCAGTCAAGTTCCGTTAGCAACCAGACTTCTAAGTCTCCACCACCTTTCATCAAGTTTGTCCAACCTGCGGCCCATGAGCTGCATGTGGCCCAGGATGGCTTTGAATGAGCCTCAATATGAATTTGTAAACTTTCTTAAAATATTATGAAATTTTTTTGCAATTTTATTTTTTAGCTCATCACCTATTGTTAGTGTTAGTGTATTTTATGTGTGATCCAAGACAATTCTTATTCCAATGTGGCCCAGGGAAGCCAAAAGATTGGACACCCCTGATAGAGACATTAGCCAACTATGGCTGACCAGAACTATTTTCAAATTCTAACTATACTTGGAAATATTTGAAAATATTACACTGATTTCCTCATGTTTTTATTCTTTTTTTACAAACTTTTTTTAAAGGATACATAATTATCATAATACTAAATGCAAACATCTGTCTCCTAATTTTATACACAAAAAAAGCTGAAAAGTCCTAATCACCCTCTGAGTCAATAAAAATTTCTGCAAAAGAATTGTAAATGCACAAAAGAAAATTATTTTCCAGTGTAACTCTTGGGCCTAGGTCTTCCTACTATTTTAGAGTCATACCACAAGGGGGATTATTTTCTAATGTTCATTTCACAAATTGCTTAACTAACAACAATATGCTGCCCAACCTTCCATTTAGTATACCTTATCTTCTCTTCACACACTGTGATTTCTTTGAAGTAAAATTAACCAAATAGTTCAGCAGTTTAACTAGTGGGAAGCAAAGAATTAAGATTGTAGATACAAAAGTGCTGTAATTGTGTTTTAATCAGCTTATTAAATACAACATGAACATGTATCAATCAACTAACATTTAATTTCATGGTCTACGATTCAAAACTTTCAAAAGCATAACAGTACAAAGTTATCAGCATTTACTTCACAATTCTTTTCCAATTCAGTCTGTACTCATGTAAAACACTTAAATATTTTATGACAATTGTTACATGTTTTCAGACTGTAACATAATTTGGAATTTTATTAAGATACCAACATATTGTGAAATTTACCTTTTCTTGAGAGATATTACCAACTCAGTCCAAAAAGAAAGATATCTATATACAGAAAAACACAGCAACATAAATTCACAAAGTTGGGGAACTAAATACAACAATTTTTTAAAAATCTATTTCAAATATTTCTATCCCCAATAGACAAAAATCTACCAATGAAACAAACTACTAAGCTAAAGCTCGTTTTAAATTGTTGCTGCAGACAATGCAAACAAATCTCTCTATAAATCTCATTTAGAAAGAACACTGCCTAACTTCACATTCATTTAGGAGTATTATACAAAGATTTCCCATTACAGAGTCACATTTTGACTTGGAGCGTATATGAACACATCTTTCTCTTTTTCCTCTATTAAAAAGAATGGTTTTTCATGATGTGAATAATTCAGGTTTTCACCGAATAATTTAGTTTGCCAATATTTTACGTTTGTTAAGGAATAGTGAAAATTATTAAGTCAGTGGATTCTTCTCTCTAGCATTTTGCTTGACAGCAAAAATCACTGTAGTTTTAAAAGGTTTGTTTCTGACAATTATTTTTTCCAAGTGGAGAAGGGTGTGAGAGTCAGGGTCATTAACATCTTTTACTAAGACAAAAAGATTCAGCAATAACTAGGATACCGAAAGAGATTACAGTCAGGAATACTTATTAGGGATGTCCACTCAGGAGATGACCTACTAACTAAGCAGGAATAGTAATGCAAACAACAAAAAAAAAGTCTAAAAATCAAGAGCCATCCTGCCCTCAAAGAGCTTATTACGGCCTGTTTCTAGTATACAAAATTACAAAAGAGTAATTTAAATAAGTTTTTTGTTTGTTTGTTTTAGAGTAGAAATAAGTAGCCATCAGGAAGGAGGGAACTTAAAAGAAAAGCCTAGGCCAAGGAATAAGTCAAATGTTTCATCCTAGTTTGAAGAGTCAGATTCATTAGCTCATTAACTTATTTAGCCAAACTCTTAATGACTCAGTACTATGTGCCAGTTATGATTCTAGGCATTCCCAACACAGCAGTGAATAAAACAAAGTTCTGGCCCTTAATGAGCTAACATTCTAGTGAGGAGACCAAGTAAAAGTGCTGTAAATGTTTACATCTGCGAAGACCTGCAAGTGTGGAGGTGTGTGTGTGTAGTATGAGTATGTGGCGGAGGGGCTTCGAGAAAGGTCAAAGAGGACTTATTTTTTTGGCAATTATTCTATATGCCAAGTGTTCACCTAGGCCACGAGGAGAGTGTGTTTAATAGGAAGCATATGTTCTTTGCCACTAGAATTTACTTTAGTGGGAGATCCAGGTAAATTGTCAGGAAAGTATTCTGGTGCCCCTTGTTAGCTGTGTAACCTGGTAACACCTTCATCGTGAATCATGGCACTAACCTTCATGGGTATGCACTAAATGTTTGTAAAACATCTGGCACTCTGCCTGGTAAACCATAGATTTTATTATTATAGTTAAAAGCCCATGTATGGAATAACAAGAAATGAGATTGGTGAGAATTAAAAGTGGCAGAAAAAGGGACAGAATAAAGGTCTTTTTAAAAAATGAAGAAAAAGGAAGAAGTGGGCTTCATATGAGGAAGACTCACAAGACATACTTTGAAGTATATTTTTAAGCCTACAAGGAAGATTATACTATGGAATCACATCACTCTCCCAATTAAGTAACAAGAATTAAACTAAATGTGATTGGCAGAAAGCGAAGAGAGAACAATTTAGATATTACAAGTGGCTCTTTCACCATTTCACTCAATAATTGAATATTCAACAGTGATTATGAGATTTATAGAGAAAAAAAATCTGCAGTGCCATAAGCTGTCTAGATCCTACATTAAGTGTGAGCACCTCACCTCACTGAGTGTGAGTCAAGTAATCAAAGATATGTGTTTTTCATATGCATCCCCTAAATGCAAATGTACTAATCTGTACTCAAGTGAATAAATAGCAAAGAAATCTGGGTTAGATGTAATTTTCATCACCTTTTATAATTACTTTATAACTAACCCTGGCTTAAGATGCTACTCCACCTGTATGATCTCCATTTTACAGATACACAAATCAATGTGCCCAAGGACACACAGGCAATACACAGCACAGCCAAGATACCAGCCTCATTCTGCCTGGCTCCAAATCCCTGAAGTCTTTCCATGATGCCCAGCCTTCCCTGAGTTTGGATTTAAAAGGTACAGGCTAAGATTAAGGAGAAAGACAATCTAAAATATATATGAGGAAAACATAACACCAACAGGTATTTGTAGGAAAAGATAAAGACATTAAGATCAAAGATAGGGAAATCAAGTCAGAAGCTGATGTGCAGTAATTGCTCATCACAAATTTCCAGAATATTGATTTCACACACTTTACATGTCAGTGCATACTAAATATTGAAGTAGTCTAGAAATCCAAGCATTTCAATATCTAAGCTCACAGACTACATCTCACACCCAAAAGCAGCACACACACACACAAAAAATGCTTCACTAAATCATGTGTCCAGACCTAAAGTAACATGTTTTATTGTCTTAGAAATAGAAAAATAGGAATATCTGCCAATAAACTAATGGGGAAAAAATGTAAGTAGAAGATAAATGAATGTTGGAAGCAAAGAAAAAAACCTTCAAATTATTAGGTTACTAGTGCTTCTGACAGTAATCATGAAATCAAGATATTAAGAAAAGTAACACACTCCTTCAAAATAAGTCTTTAGAAATACACCCTCCCCTCCAACCTCCACAAAAAAAAAAAACGCGGCAACTAAATTATCTGTGCCTGTGTACTCAAACCAACAAAGACGTATATCAAATCCTATGTTCCATTACAATCGAAACAATTTCCCCTAATCTTGGCGGGTGAGGGGGGAGCGGGAGGGGGGGAAATCTATGGCCCCTGTAAATAAACGCCATCATATGTAGTAACAATAATGACAGCAGCTACTGTTGTGCCATACATGATTCTTTTACTTTTCACCCTACTGAAACAGATACTATTATCCTCATTTTACCAGGGAAAAAATTTGGTCTCAGAGGGATAAAGTAACTTGCCTAAAGTTGCCTAACACTGATAAATACAGAGAGCTGAGACTCACATTCGTATGTGCCTGAAACCAATCAATACCAAGGTTCTTAAACCATTTAATGCTGCTTCTCTATTTTAAAGATTCAAACTTTCCCATGAGTATTCTGCCTCTTTTAAAGGTAGACTTCATAGACGTGAAATAATTCTCCCATGCAATATTTTACAAAAAGTTACTAAAATCAACAATCAGTCTCTTAAAAGTATATACCGTTTTTCTCCCAAAGGCAAGCCCTTCTTTTTTGTTTATTACCATTTCATACTGCACAGATACTATCCTTGAATGGCACATAAATTGATAAAATGAGAACACTAAAACATAATGACACATAAAAGGAATACATTAATGTTAAAAGTCAGAGAATAATGTCTCAAAAATTTGAGAAGTGGCCTCTACCAGACTCTCATTAAAAGACTCTAGGCCTAAAGGAACTTAATAACCTCCTGGTTTTTTTGAGGTGCAAATTTTACCTGGGTCGTTATGGGAATGAGGCACCACAAAGACTTGAAGGGGTTCGGTGTCCCATTCATTAGATTCATAAGTAATGTCAAATCCTTGCTTCCAAACTCCACCATCTGGATTGTCAAAAGAAATTAGACTGTAAACATCCAACATCTAAAAATGTAAAAGAAAAAAAATTAAAGTTTAACCATTATTAATTTAAATTTAATGTTGGTAAATATTTGCTCAAAATTATTCACTGCTATACTCTGCATATATATTTTATAAAATAAAACTATTTCGGTAGACATTAATTGAGGAGTTTAGAGTAGAAAATATGTCATCACCATTTAAAGGCTTGAAATGCTATTTGTGCTACAAAACTACCCTGATAAATAATCCCCTCCCATCTGCTTCTCATAAAAAATAAGTTCATTCTATTCCTTCTTCCCCTACTTTACTTCCAAAACAATTTAACAGAAATTTATAGAAAAAGAACCAAGAAAAAAATTTCTGATGAAATTTGATAATGACCAGATATTTCAGTATTTTCAAAAATAGTACTGAAAATGATATTTTACTTTGAGCTGTCTTTATTTTATAGTAAATCTCATGTATATTAAAAATCTATACCTGAACAAAAATACATCTATCTATAGCTATTCTTCCATGTAGCATATGTTCTATCTACCTATTTTATCCTAGAAGTAAAACTACAACAGGGTCAACTAGGCATAATCATCTAAAAATTGAGAAAATTTTTTTAATTGAGATTTAGTTTTTATGTATCCTAATGTTTTCTAGCTTTTCAATGCAGTATTCCTGCTGGCTAATAATGTTTGGATGCAAAGGAAAAAACAGTGGGGAAAAAAAATCTAAAACTTTACTTTTGTTCTTCACCGTCTCTATAATATTAAATGTGACAACACAACCAAACAACCTTTTGTAAAATTTAAATTATGTTAAAACTAGATTACAAAACTCACATCCGAATATATAAATGAGTTACAAAAAAAATTTAAAGGCCAAACAAATTACATAAAAGTCAATACAAAGTATTTTAAGGCAATAATATTTCTCTCCCTATGGAATATATGACTTTAATAAATAAAATAAAATCTTCTCAAGGATGAGCCGACAAATCTTTGGAAATGAACTGGGTAGGAGGATGTCTTAGCAGTCTCTGTTTCTTCCTTCAGTCCTGCAGCTCTCCCAGTACCCTCCTGACTTGCTCTGCCTGACTTTCATGGTTGCTCTGCAACTCCTTTCTGTCCAGCCCAGATGTAGACCACACAACAAATATATATATATATATATATATATATATAATTTTTTTTTTTTTTTTTTTTTTTTTTTTTGCTGTTCCTTATCATGGATGACAACAAGGCTAGCTAGGTACTTAAGAAGCACTCAACAAAAAACTGAATAAAGTCAAACCTCACAGAAACAGCCATCCCTGTAAGCACAGGATTCTGATCCTATCAGAATCTGGCTACATTCTAGCTGATGAGGTTGCAGGTGCAAGACCTGGCCAGCTCCACTGTCCCCAGCTTCCAGCTTGGCCTGCGAGCCATGACCTCAAGATCATATCATGTTCTCTGTCCCTCAGCAGTTAGTGGAAAGTGTATATTCGAAAACAAGGCCAGAAGCCAAATAATTTTGTCAAACTTTAAAATATTCACCCCTTAGGATCCCTTCCACCAAAATCCAGTTTCTGGTATAAGGCACAAGGTTAAACACAGCCTTGCTCTAATTTGCAAAGCCAGTGTAAGTGAAACACTCTGAGTTTAAGAAAGGCAGAAGGCCTTTCTGACGCTGGGTTTTTTACTCCATTGCCCTCTATAATAGCGCTGTCCAAGAGAAATATTATACAAGCCAAATTTTTAATTGTCTAGTAAAACAAAGCAGTTGAAATTAATTTTAATATTTCATTAACCCAGTATATCCAAAATATTATCTTAACACATAATCAATATATAAATGAATTAAGATATTTTGCACACTAAGTCTGAAACACTGTGTGTGTATATTACACTTACAGCACATCTCAAGCCACATTAGTCACATTTCAAGTGCTCAATAGCCACATGCGGATGGGGGCTTCCATACGGGAAAGTACAGCTCTAGAATAATTCCCTTCCCTCTTGCAAAAGGATATTAAGCAAAAAAAAAAAAAAAAAAAAGTCTAACCTTACTTTGTACAAAATCTATAATGTACAACTGATATATGACAAGAACAGGGCTTTTCTTGTATTCTCCAATGGAAGGTTAAATAAAAAAATCTCTGGCAAAATTTAAACCTCTAAAGGTTTTCAACCATTACAGAAAATAAGACTGAAAAGCATACAAAAAGACTGTATTCACTTAAGTATAAAATAGTAAGATAAACTGAGAACAACAGAATTATGGAATTTTATCACTAAACAGAACATTAATGTTCATGTGACTAATCAAAGTACTTTACAAAAAGAGAAACTATAATCCAAAGAGTTTAAGCAACTTACCAAGTCAGAACAGACATCACGTCAAATCTTAAAAAGAACAAAAAAAAAAGCCCAGTGATTATTAATGAATGTATACATTACCTGCACATCTGAATTGTGACTTCCACTTTGTGAAGCAAACAGACAGTCTGCAGTGTCAACTGAGAGGGATAATTGTGAGGGCAGAAGACGTGAGCCAGCACCTTGGCTGAAATTGCTTTGTGAACTTTTCGGACCATCCTCCACAGACTCACTCAAATTGATGACTGAGTCTCTAATATTTGAGATGATCTCATTATTCTCAGCCAGCAAACGCTCCAAATGGTCTATTTTTTCTTGCAACATTGAGAGCTGGCCCTACAATAAAAAAGAAAAAGGCAGCTATATGAAATACTAATATAGATCTGCTGAGGCATACACATTTTTTTTTTTTTAATTATGTGGTTGCCTACGAGGGCACCACTCACCCTTCACTTTCCACTTTTATAAGTGGGATCGCAGAAAGCATGAACAGCTGCCAGGGTTGAAACACCAATTTATAGCAGAAAATCTTCATGGCTGCAATCTTTGCTTAATCATATTTTAAGACGTGCAACAGAAAGACCAAAAATATT
The DNA here is from genome assembly GCF_003255815.1 of Theropithecus gelada. Classification (NCBI taxonomy): domain Eukaryota; kingdom Metazoa; phylum Chordata; class Mammalia; order Primates; family Cercopithecidae; genus Theropithecus; species Theropithecus gelada. The sequence goes on along the minus strand of NC_037673.1, from coordinate 105,551,565 downwards.
TTGGGAAATATTTCTGTTCCCCCCAACCTCAGTCCTAAAAGATCTTTGGGTCTCTGGAATCACTGAGTACAACAGCATATTATATTCAAGTATGAAGTTTTTAATTTAAGTATAACTGACTGGAGTTACAAGGGTTCAAAAAGTATGAACTTGAAAAAGATCATTCCATCTCAATCCCTTAAGGGTCAAAAAAGTATGAACTTGAAAAAGATCATTCCATCTCAATCCCTTAACACTAGTGGATAATCCTAAATAAGAAATATCATGTATGGAAAAATCAATTAGTGAACTCAGTTAGCCATAAGCATGAACATCTCCCAAGTAACCACACCCTAAGTCATTCAGTCTGCGTTTGCTATACTGTGTGTCTTAAATTTTTTTCATTGATCCTCACATTAAGAGGGTTACCATCTCTACAACATAAACCTTGTTATACAAAATAATACCTCACTTTATGAGAGCAAGGACAATCTTTACCTTGTTCACCCCTATATCCTGGGTTCCAAGTACATAGTAGGTACTCATTTATTTGTCAAATGGCCCTCATATTTCTGAAACTCAACAATAATTCTTTAGTGAATGGCCACTGTGTCAGGCATATATGCTAGGAAGACATGCATAAGATACGGGCCTCTGTCTTTGAACATACAAGGTGATGTTATAACTCGCAAAAGCCTCAAAAAACCCACATTAGGGTTTTATTTTTTTTTTTTTTTTTTTTTTTTTTTTTTTTTTTTTTTTGAGATGGAGTCTCGCTCTGTCGCCGAGGCTGGAGTGCAGTGGCGCCATCTCCACTCACTGCAAGATCCACCTCCCAGGTTCACGCTATTCTCCTGCCTCAGCCTCCCGTGTAGCTGGGACTACAGGCGCCCGCCGCCGCGTATTTTTGTATTTTTTGAGTAGAGACGGGGTTTCACCGTGTTAGCCAGGACGGTCTCGATCTGACCTCGTGATCCGCCCGTCTCGGCCTCCCAAAGTGCTGGGATTACAGGCGTGAGCCACCTCGCCCGGCCCACATTAGGGTTTTAAAAAACAATATGCATGATGAACAAACAACTCCGGATACTCATTACCAGGAAATAACAGGAAAGCAGAAAGGAAAGAAAGAAGAAGGGTAAAGAGAAAAGAGATAGAAAATATCCAAATGCCCAAAAATAGGGGACTGGTCAAACGATAGATTCATTGTCATGGAAGGGATGTCAGCCACTGAAAATTTAGAAATATAAATTGTTTTAAAACAGAAATGTAAGGAAAGGTATTTTCAGAAGATAAAGTGGCGAAAAGGCCATTTAAAAATAGTAGGTATAGCATGATATGCTTTAGGAAAAAATATGAAAGACCATATAACATACAAGATATAAGGGTTATACTCACAGATTATTGGTCAGTTCAACAAGAGGAAGGGAGAAGTTAAAAGACTGAGATCTACCAAGAAAAGACCAATCATTTGAGCAAACTATGCCAGAATTGGCAGAAGTCCGAAGAGACTGCAAGAGATTTTGGAATTAAAAAAAAAAAAAAAAAAAAAAGTAGCCAAAATTAGCAGCAAATCACCGGGGGTGGCAGGGTTTGGGGGCAATACAGCACCAGGGGTGAATATCTACAGCCCTGATGTTAGAGAAGAAAGGAGCACAAGATAGCCATATACCTCCTCAGACCTCAAAGATGTTCTCACAGAAGCGATCTCTCTACTCAGAAGCGCGTAACACAGAGCCCCCTACACATCAAAACTGTAGTCCTTTAAAGGCAATTGTCATATCTAAGATGGGGTGGGGTGATATATCACCACAAGGTAGAACTCTAAAGCCTGTTTATCAGCATACACAGAGACAAGAAAAAGTTTTAGCACAGATCTCATTCTGAAAGACAAGCCCCACTGCACTAGTGAAAGGCAAGAGAGGGAGCACACATCACTTTACAACTGGAAATGGCAAAGCAAAGGAAATGGGAGATGAGTGCACTAGTTCAGGACTCAAATAGAGAAGCTAGCTGAACTGTGTAGATTCCAGATCCGCAAAGCTGTCGAGCAGTATCGTCCTATAAACCTTTACACCCTTCTTTGTAAGTGCACATCAACATTGGTTACAAGTGATTCTCCATGAGAAGACCAAAGGGGATCCCTTGGCATAACCCAAAGTTCAACCCAAAGAAACTAAAAATATTTGAGTCAGGTACACAGTTGATCAATCTGTATATATTTTCCTAAATACATATGCTATCAAAGGCTGTCTGGAATAGGGGAAATGCTTTTGTTCACTTATCATAACACCATAGACTACAGCTTTTGAAATCCCTTCTGAAACATTCTGTTGAATATTTCCAATACTGAAGATACCAATTTACCGCAGTAGGTAATGGTAAATCAAGTTACTCTTATTACAAGCAGTATTAGAACATGTTGATTCATCTTGCCAGCAGTACAGCTACACATCTCCATAAAATAAAATATCACCTTAGTCTAAAATGCCATCATCACAGAGCTTTTAAAGATACCACATTTTGGGCCGGGCGCGGTGGCTCAAGCCTGTAATCCCACCACTTTCGGAGGCCGAGACGGGCAGATCATGAGGTCAGGAGATGGAGACCATCCTGGCTAACATGGTGAAACCCCGTCTCTACTAAAAAATACAAAAAAAACTAGCCAGGCGAGGTGGCGGGCGCCTGTAGTCCCAGCTACATGGGAGGTTGAGGCAGGAAAATGGCGTAAACCCGGGAGGCGGAGCTTGCAGTGAGCTGAGATCCGGCCACTGCACTCCAGCCTGGGCGACAGAGCGAGATTCTGTTTCAAAAAAAAAAAAAAAAGATACCACATTTTGTCCAGGTGCGGTGGCTCATGCCTGTAATCCCAGCACTTTGGCAGGCTAAGGCAGGTGGATCACCTGGTCAGGAGTTCCAGACCAGCCTGGCCAACATGGTGAAACCCCGTCTCTACTAAAAATACAAAAATTAGCAGCTAGGTACAGTGGCTCACACTTGTAATGCCAGCACTTTGGGAGGCTGAGGCAGGAGGATCATCTGAGGTTGGGAGGTCAAGACCAGCCTGGCCAACATGGAGAAACCCCATCTCTACTAAAAATACAAAATTAGCTGGGCGTGGTGGTGGGCACCTGTAATCCCAGCTACTCAGGAGGCTGAGGCAGGAGAATTGCTTGAACCTGGGAGGCAGAGGTTGTGGTGAGCTGAGATCGCGCCACTGCACCCTAGCCTGGGCAATAAGAGCGAAACTTCGTCTCAAAAAAAATAAATAATAAAAAAATAAAAAATAAAAATTAGCTGGGTGTGGTGGCAAGCACCTGTAGTCCCAGATACTCGGAAGGCTGACGCAGGAGAATTGCTTGAACCTGGGAAGCAGAGGGTGCAGTGAACCAAGAACGCGTCACTGCACTCCAACCTAGGTGACAAAGCAAGACTCAGTCTCAAAAAAAAAAAAGATACCACATTTTATCTTATACTTACAATATTACAATACTACAAACTTAATACATGAGTGCCCACATTTCTCCAGATCTTTCTGTACTTTGAGGAAAAGATCATTTTAGAGCCACATACACAGCAAAACTGCCTATAGCTCAACAAGTACACACTGAATAAGAAGACAACCCTTACTGGGAATATTTTTATTATGGCCTTGGTCCCATAATCCATGGATAAGAGTATTATTCAAAATAAACATTAGAGGAGAGAGTTCATGAAAAAATGATCCTACAACCATTAAAGATGACTTTCAATCTCATTTAGCTTTAAAGATATTATTAATGATCAGTACCTGGAATTCTGTACTGAATTAAGTACATGGAGAAAACTATGGCCTAGGGATATGTGCACACAATGGTCTAAAGAACATCATTTCTAAAATTATATTATGTAGTGGAATGAAGTCTCCCTCCAAACAGGTTAAATTCTTGAAATGAACACACCTCATAAGCAAATTCTGTACATGTGACAGAGAAGAGTAGAATGACCTTAAAAGGATGCACTTGTAGTCTGCATTAAAGAAACAGAAATCATAGATAATGCTTCAATTATGCTAAGAAGTCAAAGAATACTGATAGTAACATTGAAAAAGACAATTTTCTGTAGGGCAAGAAAATCACTTGTGAAAAAACTCCTTTATTCTTTGATTTGCTAATCAGTTCTACAGGGAGGCCACAGCATTGCACTGCTCAGGAGTGGGGAAGGAGATTATGATATTTGATTTACTCCACTTTTAGTGAAAGAGAAAAACCAAGCAAAAAATCACCTATCAAAGACCTTTGAGAGAAAAAACTTAGAGTCTACCACAAGGTAGAACAGGATCAGTACCCACTCAGTCCTATGAACAAAATCAGTGTGTATCTACAGCTAAATCCGTACATTTATTACATAATTATTTACCTCAAATAGGATACTACCTGCTGGGTATTGGCCTCACCGTGATCCCTCCAGCATGGCTGAATCTGTGTATCTTCTCCTGCTTTCCTGGAAAAGTGTGTGTCTCTCCTTCTCCCTGCTTCAAAGGCCAACCCTCTGCCGAGCAACAATCCCATTTATCTCAACTGCTCCAAGACTCTGTTCTTTGTCCTTTTGATTAAACCCTCTCAATATTGCTCAATCAAGCTCCACTTCTAAAAGCAACTCATTCTCAGTAATATAACATGTTCTATTAGATCAAACTATACGAAATTGCCATTCTCATAGGTAAAACAATCTCATAGGTCGAATATCACCAGTTTCGTATGGTTCAACTTAATATTTATTATATGCTATGTACATCTAAAAATGTCAAACTCCTGTGCTTCCACCCTTCTGTGCTTAACCCCATGTGATGGTTAATTTGGGGTTCAACTTGACTAGATAAAAGAATATCCAGACAGCTGGTCAAACACTGATTATTCTCAGAGCTTCAGTAGGCACTGAGCCCATCCTTTATCTACTGAAAGTGAAACTCAGGTGGTTTGGCAACTGATTAGAATTATTGAGCTGCCCCAGGTGTATCTGTGAGAGTGTTTCCAGAGGAGATGGTGTGTGAGTGGACTACGTGGAGAAGATGTGCCCTAAATGTGGCAGTCACCATCCAATCAACTGGGAGCCCAGATGGAATAAAAAGGCAGAGAAAGGGCAAATTCTTACCCTCTCTCTCCAAGAGCCTAGCAGCTCTTCCTCTCCTGCCACTGGATGTCAGAATTCCAGGTTCTCCAGCCTTTAGACTCTAGACTCACACCAGTGTTCCCTGGGTTCTTGGGCCTTCCACCTTGGACTAAGTTCACTATTGGCTTCTCTGGTTCTGAGGCCTTCAGACTTAGACTAAGTCCTGCTACCGGCTTCTCTGGTTCTCCAGCATGCAGATGCAGATGGCCTATAGTGGAACTTCTCAGTCTCCATAATCAAATAAGCCAATTCTCCTAATAACTCCCTTCTCGTGTGTGTGTGGTGTGTGTGTGTCCTATCAGTTCTGTCTTTTTGGAGAACCCTGAATAAAACACCTTACATTCCCATTCCCCTCCAGAGCCCCACTCACTTCATGTACCAGGATTATCAAAAGTCTCTCTCTACTCATTATCCCCCTTCCTTACAAACTCCCATTCATTCATCTGCCCATTACAATCAGTATCTGCTCACCACTCCTCCAAAACTGACCCTGTAAAGTCCCCAAAGACTCCCATGTTATAAGCCTGATGAAAAGCACTCTGCCCCTACCTTATCCATCATCTCAGGGAGTATCAGGCACAATGGAGCACTCCTTCCCTCTGGAAACGTTTTCTTTACTCATTCCCAGTACAACATGCCCTAGGTTTTCCTCCTGCCAACTATTTATCAGTCTCCTTTGCTGGTTCCTTCTCTCCCAACCTCTAAATGTTAGAGTACCTCAAGGTTAGCTTCTTGAGCCTCTTACCTCTCTAAACTCTCTTACATGATCTCATCCACTCCATGATTTAAATTCCATGATGTCTCCCATATTTATATCTCCTGCTGGAACCTCGCCTCTGCAAAACAGACCCATATATTCAAATGCCTACCTGATGCCTCAAATTGTCTTTCAAACTTAAGTCCAAAAAACATACTCCTCAAAAAGACACCCACAGTCCTCAGGTCTCCAGTAAGGGGCTTTAATCTCTACCTAGTTAGGCACCCTCAAAATCAAAACATTGCACACCACAGTTGGTAAGGACTGAATATCTCTTTCTCTCAACTTAGCTTCACCTTGATCTTATCTCTGTTCCAAGCCAGCTCCTCCCCACCCCACCCTAAAACCTTTGTACATGGTCTCTGTTTACATAATGCTTTAACTCTCATGCCAAATGTCACCTCTGCATAGCCTTCCCCAGCCATTCTAAAACAGGCCTCCTCGTGTTATGGTTTATCTCAACTTATTTTTTGTTTCCTCCACAGTTTTATTACAATTATCTATGTTATTCATGTATTGCTTCCCTCTTTTCCTCACTAAATGAATCCCTATATTGACAACAGGCACCATAGCTGTTTTACTCAATGTACTGTACCCTGATGCCTACCTACCTAGCACACAGCAGGACCTTAAGTATTTATTGGGAGAAAAAAAGGAAGGAAAGAAAGAAAAATGGCGTATAACATTTTTTTCCAAGTATTCAATGTTTTGGCATATAAATCCACACCAAAAATAATACAAATAAAAACAAAACACACTAACCATTTTTGAAGAAAGAAAATCCAAAAGAAGTCTTCACTGCATTCCAAAAAGTACGTAAGAATGGGAAGGAAAGAGCTAATTAATAGGGTGGTTTTCATGGGCTGTTTGGGAAATAATATAGAATGGGACCCATGTTGGCCACAGGATGACAGTCATGACCTGGTGAATATAGTACAATATGTGACTCCCTTTCTAGAGCAAAGATTATGGATTCCGTACAGTCCAATCAAAAGCTTTCCATTTTCACTACCATCACTAACCTAGCTCAAGAGACTATTATTTTCACCTCATGTGGGGAGTGAAGGGAGTTTGGAAAAAGAACCCCAAGATAATTCTGGACTATTTCCTATCATGGTAGTGATATAAGATCTGCACTCAACCAAATCAAGTTTCTAGTTATAAGACTTGTAGAAGATATGTTTATAATATACCCACCAATGGTAGCATTCAAAAGAAACAAAACTTTACTCCAATGTGTATGCATGTATCTGAAACTTAGGATCTATACCACCTTTCATTTACGTTTTTTTTTCTTCAAATCTAATTCTGTTAGATTCAATGTATCACTCCAACACATCAAGTTCTTTCTGGACTCTGATTATGTCATCAAATGTGCCCACCATGTAAGAGCAAAGATTACCTTTATCGTTAATGATGTCCTTCACCAGATAAAGGTGAAAGCAATTCAGCTTAATGGCTAAGCACTGGCTCCTATTCAGGCTATCTGGCTTCCAATACCAGTTTCGGCACTTATTGGCCATGTGATCTTGGGGAAGTAACTTAATCTTGGGCCTCAGTTTCTTATGGGCAAAATGCAGATGCTAACACCTATTGCTTGGAATGGCTATGAAAGAATTTAGCACAGGACCTGCCAACAAGTAAGCAGTGAAGAAGGTATTATTGCAGCTGCTGCTACATATGTGAAAAGTATGGCTTTTGAAAAATCACTTTGAAGGGTACTATAATATGCACCTCCAGATAGTATGCATCATAATTAAGAACAGACTCTGAAGCCAACTAAAATTTGAATTCTGGCACCACTACTTACTGGCTATGTAACTTCAGGCAAGTTCAAAGTTACATAACTTCTCTGTGCTGCAGCTTCCTCATCTGTAAAATGGGGAGAATTAATAATACCTAATTCACAGGGTTGTTAGGAGGATTAGTTAGTATATGCAAATAAATGTAAATAGTGCCTGGTGCAGTAAGCAGAATAATGTTTAGTCAAAGATGTCCCTGTCCTAATAATCCCTGAAATCTGTGAATACCTTACCTTACATGACAAAAGGAATTTCCCTGATGTGATTAATTTTAAGGCTTTGCAGATGGGAAGAAAACCCTAGAATATCTGAGTAGGCCCAATGTAATCATAAGGGAATAGAGGAAAATGGAAGAGTCAGGCCAGAGAGGGAGATGTGAGGACACAAGAAATCAGAATGATGCTATTGCTGGAAGGCAGCCTTGAGCCAAGGAATGCACTCAGCATCCAGAAGCTGGAAAGGCAGGGAAACAGATTCTCCCCTGGAGCCTCCAGAAGGAATGCAGCTCTGCAGACATGTTTATTTTAGTCCAGTAGGGCCTGTTTCAGACTTCTGACCTACAGAACTGTATAACAACACATTTTTCTTGTTTTACGCCACTAACTTTGTGGTGATTTGTTATGGCAGCAATAAGAAACTAATATACCTAGCAAATAGTTGGCCTTATAAAAATAAAGCTTATAAAGTATTCTTAAGCTTAGTCCTTTTTAGAGAAAGTCTTGCCCAAAGCTCTATCATCAGAGCTGGAGAGCCATGACCCAAAGGAGCTGTGAGCCCAAGCAATGGAGGGTGAGGCCGTGCAACCTCATAAACTGTCTCCCACAGGCATAATTTGGTCTAACAAGGCTCTACACCTAACTGAATAAAGGAGTTAAGAAAAGACAGAGTCATCCTTTATGGTTCAAAGTAATTTTCAGAAAAAGCAGCATCAACATCTTTATCTTAGACTGAGTTTTAGAATCAATCAATTAAAAAATTTAAAGCCATTCTGGAGCCACAGTGGGGCATATGGACTAAGAGGCTGCAGTTTGCCAGGTAAAAGCCATGGTAGCTTGGACAGGCAGGGAAGGAACATGAAAGAATGACAAGAAAGATGAGCTAGGAATGGGAGGGGCAGGAAAGGAAAACAAAAAATGGCATTGAGTTTTTTGCTAGGGCAAGGGGGAGGATTATGGGTGGCATTTTAGAAGAACAGGCCCACAAGCCAGTTATTGGGGCAGAGACAGAGGGGCAAATGTTATATTCTGAAACTATTAGATAGCTGAATGGTGGTGTCAGTGAACATGCAAGTCTGGAACTCAGGAAAGAAGTCAGGGCTAAATATATAAACTTGAGTGGCCAGAATAAATATGAATTTCAAGCAATGGGAACAAATGGGATTACCTAGAAAAAGCGCAGAGATCTGCCTTTTATAATTTAAAATGGCTCACTAGGCGATTCTCACACATTCCCAGTTAAGAAGCGCCGCATTAAAGCTAAATATAGGAACTGCGATTTGGTAAAAGAGAGTCTGTATTTCTAGCAGGGGTGTCATCGGTATTGCTGCAGTCCCTGGTCAGTCAGCTACTATTCAATCTCAACAGAAAAACCCTGCCTTTAGTCAGATCTCTGGAACTTAACAGGAAGGCCTTTGAGTTTGATAAAATGACAGGTAACCTTCCAAGTGCCCATTCCACCCCTTAAGATGTGTAGTGCTGAGGCCAAAAAGAGTGTGAACTGGGGCTGTGGCCACCTGTCTATCAATGAGCCACAAGCCAGTTATAGAAAACCTTTTAATGGTATTTTCCAGACTGAGAGCTTAACATGCCTGAATTTCTTCAAAATTGTGGAATCTGTCTTTGTGCAGCCACTTGTTCATTCAAAGAAATAAATGCCCTCAGGATGTGAGCACAAAAAATACATAGTTACAGAATCCCTCACCAAATTGCAGGAGCAATACACTCTTTGCCCAGGTAAATCATTTTTCATAAATCTCACACCTGCCTAGGTATGACAGTAACAGAAGCTGCTCAGATGCAGGTAAGAGTGCCAAATGACTGTGAAGGGAAAAGCTGGGACTCCAAGCCCAACATCCCTTGCTCTGGCGGGGCACTCAAGGGACTCATGACTACTGCAGCTGGGCCACCAAGCTAGTAGCTGCCAGAGTCACTACACAGGATCCAAGTCCTGACCTCAAATAATAGCATCCCATTCCCTCACCACCCTCCTCCAAAAATGTGGTCAGGACTCCAGTTGCTGACGTTTTCTACAGGTTCCAGGAAACAGCACCAGCTCCACCCTATGAGTTTTCAGATGTATGTTTAGATTAGAACCATATGGCCCTATCTGCACCAGCCCAATATGGCTGCACAGAAACTACCTCCTGTTGAGGCAACATTTTAGACACCAAGCTATTACATAAAATGAGACTATGCAAAACAGATACCCACTTAAAAATGACTGGAAGAAGGGTGTATAAGTAGGGCAAAATATGTAGATTATAAAATTTTAATAAAATGCAGTTTTATTACTTACAGATCCATTTAATAACTGCAATTAAGTGGCACTAAACATATTAACTGTTGACTAATAGAACTCTTTCTTTAATTCAGCACTTCCCAACCTGTTCTATGGAACACTATTCTTTGCAGAATTTTTTTTAAAAACCACACCGACTTTTCTTCTAAAACTTATTTTTAATTTATATTCTTATGCTTAGCACTCTGACAGAATCTGCCAACAGTGTATCCCACCCAAGAACTTGCATGAAGGTTCACGTGATACACTTTCAGACCTTAACAATTCTCAGCTAACCAGGGTCATGTTGTTACACATCATATAGGCAATGATTGCTGGTCTATGTTGGTAATCTGTCTTACATTTATGACAAATGCTTATCTTTGTACACAAGGTTATTAGGCACTATCCATTTATACTACCTAAACACATTTACCATGAATTAATGCCATGTATTGTATGTTAGGATATGCTAACAAAAGTTCTGTCAACATCTTATAATTTTACACAAGTAATTTTGACAAACAATTTCAACACAAAAAGAAAATAATTGTCAGTAATCAACCTAAACAGTGTTGGCCTATTAAAATAAATGCAACTGACATGTCTGAGATTGTTTTTCATACAGAAATAGTTTTGGAAAGCCTCTGAAGGCAGGGTTGTACTAAGTAGATAATCAACCCCCCTTCAACCTTATTTATACTAATCATTTCCTGAATAAGTCCCTTCTATTTCTTATTGACAGGAGACAGGTATTTAGGCAAGTCTCATCTGAATTATTATAAATTCTGAATTTCCAAACTATTCTTTATACAAGCACTACAGACTCTAAAGTTTTACAAATTCTTTCCTATTGTCTTTCTTTATAAAAATCCATCTGTACCAACTGGTCTACAAGGGCAAGGTGAGACACAGTACATACCACAGAAGCAACAAATGCAGCAGTAAGACATAACATAATATATAACAATACGATTATAGCAAACCTCTAAATATCATACCACTGGCTATCAAAGATGAGTTAAGGATACAAATTTCTGGAGTTCTTCTCAAATCTCTTTTGTTTAAAACAATTATTGGTTGGATCTTCTACCTAAAAGTTGGAAGAAATATCCTATACCTCAAGTGTTATTATTTGACCCTACAAACTTTCCAGAGGTAGCCCTGGGTCAAAGACAGTTTTTACTTCTCCAGTTAATGCGGTCAGCTACCAGCCCAACAGAAGGGGGTTTTTCTTTACCATCAACAACAGGCAATTTGGAGGGTATTCTCAGAAATATGTCTGACCTTCAGAACAACCTTCAAACTTCAGTCCCCTATTTGGGGTGTTGCATTTTGATCCTTAATAAATCTCTCTCTCTCCCTCTCCACGACCTGTCTGCCCATCCTCCACACACACACACACACACACACACACACACACAACTTATGTTCTGTCTTAAACAACCCAGAAAAAAATAATTTGGTCCTATCATTTGTGCCAAAGATGAGAAGGGTCTTTTTTAAACTCCTACTAAAATGCTTCTTAGAAATCTTTCCTTCTGATCATCTTACCTTTCCTTAGGTAAGGTGATCCATGAGCTGCTAGTTTGACAATTTGAACACAAGCTGCTTTATTTCATTAACATCTGCTACAAAATATTCTTAATGTAAGATGTACAGTTTTTGATTATAAGAAATGTACCTGGCCCTGCCCTCACTCAGCACAGTCCCCAAGTGAGCTCATTCATTTTCGGCTATGCTGATGACTACCAGATCAGCATCTCCCTTCCCTGATCTCTCACTGGCTTTCCAGACCACTTGGTTATTTCCACTAACATCCACGTCATCATAAATGAAACCGAACTTGGCTTTCCAGATCAGCTTGTCTTTCAAGCTATCCCCTTCTGCAAATAGTACAACCAGTCTCCAATACCCCAATGGAAAAAGGTAGGAGAAATTCTCTGATTCAAGCCACTCATCATTACCCTTGATTAAATCTGTTAAAAAGCTCTGGTCTTTCTCTTTACAAAATGTCTCCACATTTTTCATCCTCTCAATTCTAGCCAATTCAATACTGGTACAGGGATTTACTGCCTTATGTCTATATTACCTCAAACAGATTCTCAGCTGCCTTCCTACTTGAGTCTTCCTACACACAGCTACCAGAATAATCTAGATTGAATATTCTCTTAGCTCCTTTCCAGGTCTAAAATTTTCTACAAAATTAATTCTCTCACACTGCTTTTCTCAAGCAGCTTGCTGGTATATTCAATAACTTGGAGTGGTTCACTACCATCTAACTCATAACTCTTCAGACAAACTCTCGGGGCAATTTGCAATCTGATCCTGAATTACCTACAGTGTTTTCCCAACTACTCTTTATAGGCACCAAAGATTCTAAATCAAGCCAATCTCCTCTAGGATTCAAAGCCTTCAGAAGCACCGTACTTTACACTAGCCATTTTCTTTCTCCCTTCAAAGTATCATCCAACAGGAAAAGCTTAGCTTCTTTACCCTCTCCTTTAGTCAGCTTAAGCCAGGCCATCACCAGAACTTGTTTCTGTTTCTGAGCTCTCTTTAAGGCCTTTGCCTTTATATCAGGAATATAAAAAATATTGACTCTTGTGTTAGTCTTAGCTCCTGTATCCCCAGAACTTAGAACAGTGCCTGCTACATAATAGGTATGCTACAAATCTGTCCATTGGTAACAACTAGCATTTATTGAGCACTTACTATATGTCAGGCAACATTCTAACCTCTTTAACTTTTAATGAATAACAGCACTTAACTGTCTCTAATAGTTTAACAAATGGCAGTTTGTTTTTCTAAATAACTAAAAAGTTATTTCAAAGCAAGTAATATATGTCTACCATAATTTCCATATTACCTAACACAGTAAATTTTCAAATATATGCTGGATATGGGTATAGTACAGCCAGAAGGCCAGTGAATTATAAGTCAGGATGCATGTCCCAGGTATGCTGTGACTGGACAAATTGCTGAGGTCTAGTTTATGTGTGACTCGGTGCCCTTACCTGAAAAATCAAAGACTAATACCTGTCCCGGAGGGACTCAGTCTACTCTACAATTCTATGCCTGAATTTTTCATATGTATGACTTTTCTGGAATGCTAGTGACTATTAAAAGAATGACTGCTTCACTGGGTTCTAAAGACACCAATTCAGGACTTTATGTAGAAAATGATGCTAAGAATGATTCACATTCTCAGGCTTCAATGTTCTGATGCTCTACAGGTAAAATGTTACCACCAAGGCCAAGACCCATAAATTCCACATTCCTCTACACCTGTGGTACAAAGAAACAGAAGGGAACTGCTACAAAGTACATCTTTAGCCCCAAAGTCCTCACCTTGAAGGGAAAGGCTTCTCATCACAAAGGAAACAAAGCACTATCAGTTCAAGAAGAAGAATGGCAATTTGAGTAAATAGTAATTGTGAACAACCAAAAAAAAAACCGGCAAAACTTCATACTTTCAATCCTGAGTAGGCACAAGGCACCAAAATGTTGGTGCATACTGAGTTGTAAAATGATTTTTTAAATAATGAGATTCAAGAGATAGGAATCAATAACTTCTATTTCCTCTGACACTAACGAAAAGGGAAAGGAATTAGAAATAGACAGAAAAAACAAAAATTACATATAAGGAAGTCATGGTCCAGAAGTGAAGGAAACTGAAATACAGCATGATTCTCACCAGCTGGAATATAAGAGACTCCACTTGCTCTGATGCTCAGAATATTTCCTTCAAGTGGCACAGGTTTAATTATCAAGATTATCCCTTCTTCTTAGGAAGCCAAACTATCTGACATATATTGAATGGTATTTAATATCATAAAATTGAAAACACTATGTACTGGTTTTCTTTTTTTAACATTTTTTATTTCTTTAACTGACAAATAGGATGTGAGGGCAATCTGGCTGTGAAATCTGTCACCCATTGATTACCAGGGTTGATTTGGCTGATCTGGTTGGCTAGGCGGGTGTCCCCTTCCTCCCTCACCGCTCTATGTGCGTCCCTCCCGAAGCTACATGCTCAGTCAAAGAGGATGACCATCCCTGATAGAGGAGGACTGGTCTTTGGTCAAGGGAATGCAAGGAGCTGCACTCCCCTGCTGGAACCTCCAAACAAGCTCTCTTTAACTGACAAATAAAAATTGTACATATTTATCAAGTATATCATTTTGAAAAATGCATGCATTGTGGAATGCTAAATCAAGCTAATTAACACACGCATTACATCACATACTTTTTTGTGGTGAAAACACTTAAAATCTACTCTTTGCAATTTTCAAAACTACGATGTATTATCATTAACTATAATCAGCAGGTTGTACAATAGATCTCTTGAACTTATTCCTCCTACCTAAAATTCTGTATCCTTGTTTACTGGCTTTCAATTTTTGTAACCAACCTGTAGTCAGAGCACATAACACATTCAGTCACAGGATGAAATGTAGATGACATAAGGTATGTTGATGTAAAAAAACTGATGGCTGAGGGAGGGTGAGAAATGAGAAGGAAAAGAAATGAGTGGGAGAAGGCTGAGAAGTACCAAATTCCTTGACTGACAGAGTGGGGAGTCGCTTCAGGTCTAAAGTTGATGGATCAAGAAAACAAATGCAGTTACATCATTGAAAGTTGTTAATGTATATCAAACAAATTGAATACAAAACTTTTTAAAAACTGGGAAGAGTGGGGGTATTGAGTTAAATTCTCCATCTCTTATAAAGGGAAACAATAGCTCAAAATTGAAACAAAAATCAAAAAAGAGGTATATGCACGTATTTAGAGTTAAAGAAGGAAACCCACATGGAACATAAAGAAATGGTCAGAAGTGGGACTCAGAGAAGAGTGGACTAAAGATGGGGAAAAAAGGGAGAGGGATTCTATTGTCAATGTGTACCTTTCTATGTCATATGAATTATTTCTATGTGCATTTATACCCTGCACATGTTTAAAAGAAAAAAAAATCATTGGTAAAGTCCCAGCTCTCCAGACTCCTCACTGAAGCCAATGAACTGCACCGGCAAGAACATAGGACAGGGTCAAATTTGGAGTCTTCTCTGCTCATGGAAAAAGCATTTAATTTCTCTGGACTTCCAAAGGCACCACCTGCAAAGGTGGCCAGTGGTAAATCCATTTACATGTGAAAAATACAAAAATGCACACTTTTTTTAATGAAAAAAAAATATTTAACTCTACTTAACACTAACCTTAACACTACTCAATGAGACACATTGCCCCCATTTTGTTCAGACTAAGTATACTGCAATTTAAAGATGATACTAAAATCTCTTGAGGACACAAATGAGGTGTTGGCCTGTGTCATAGCAAAGAAAGTGACATATAATCTTTAAAAGTGAAGAAAATGATGAAAATTAGCAAGAATTACTCTTTGATAAGCAGAAGAACAGGTCAGTACCTCTGCTGACAACCTGAAAGTACCCTGCCTCCAAGCTGAGCAACGCTCAGGATCCCAGAGACTGGCTGAGTTTCATATTCTACTTAACATCTTATGAAGAAGATACCTATACCTGAGCTCTCCCTTCTCAGAACTAACCCAAGCAATCAGACTGGGCTCAGAATTAAGCCCATCTGTGAATTACAGCAGATCCAAAAAGTCACATTTCGTCTTGAAGCTACAGATCAATTTTGCCTAGTTCATGGCCCAGAACCTTCCTTCCCAGAGCAGTCCTACAGTGTAAAACCTTCAGGTGAAAGAAGAGAAGCAAACTCATCAAGCATGTCCGTGCTCTAGCATCGAAGTTCCCCAAGGATACCTGGAAATCTATGAAACATGCAGATTACACAAGTTTTAAACCACTCTCTAAAAACACAAAGTTTGACCAATGCTTATCTAATAACCAATTTATGAGAATTGTTTGTCTTTAATTAACTCACATATACTTTAACAGATCTAACCATACTATTTGCCTCCATTATTAACACTAGAGAAATATAGTTTAAACTGGGGATTGGCAAACTCTGAAAAGGGCCAGATAGTAAGTATTTTAGGTTTTGTGAGCCAGTTTCTGTCTTAACTACTAAACTTTGCCACTGCTGTGAGAAAGTGGCCAGAGAAAATTGGTAGATGAATGACTATGGCTATGTCATGAAACATTATTAAACCATTTAAAAATGTAAAAACCATTCTTAGCTCACAGCCCTACAAAGACAGGCAGCAGGCAGATTTCACTCATAGTCAGCTGACTTAGGCAAAGTTCAAAACCAGAGGCCTTGGAGACAAAAGAAAGAAGATTATTTGTCAAGAACTTCATTCTTTCCCTGCCTTCCCACTTCCATCACACTTTCGTAAAAAATGCTATTTAGAGGACAAAATGAAACGATCAGGAGGAAAGTCTCTATCCACTCTCCTTATTTCCCAGTTTCTTTCCATACTTTTTCTCATCTCAAGAACATATTTAAAACGTTGTAACCAGAATCATCAAAATTAACAGAAATAAAAACAATATACTGAAAAGTAAATAGTCTGCCTGAGAAAACTGCAGACATTTCAAAACATTTTTGCAGACAATTTTTATACTACCTTATTAATCAATATACCTTATCTTCCTATGCTAAAAGGCAAGGGGAATAAATCTGGACAAGTGCCAACCTCTAATTCAACTGGAAGAAAGTAAAAGATGATCTATTTACCAGACCCTAATGTTTTTCTCAGAATACATATGTCCAATTGGAAAAGATTTTTTTAAGTTCCATTATAATAATCTTCCATTTTTTCCTTTAACTTACATATGAACATAATCTATCCTTGTAATTTTTTGTAACATACTACAATTTAGAATCCTAAATATGTAAGTGAATTTTAGGCATCCTGAGGAAGAATAGAGGTCACCCATCAAAAAATGCTAGTTGGCTTTTTGAGCTTCAGCCTTTTGATCACTCCTTCCTAAAACACAAAGTGCTAATGATGTGTACTGGGTATAAAGAATAGGCCTTTGACAAAACCACAGCCAATGCAGTTTCAACAGGGATGATTCCCACTCCCAGAGGATATTGAGAGCAGTGTCTGGAGACAGTGTTCATTCCTACAACTAGGGGACAGAGAGAGAACGGTGATGCTGGCAGATATTGGGTAGAGAGCAAGGATGCTGCTAGACACCCTACAATGCACAGGACAGCCCTTAAGACCAAAGAATTCTCTGGCCCAAAATGTCAACAGCAAAGAGGCTGCAAACCCTGGATAGAGGCAGCAAATGGTAGAGCATGTACCATTTTAAACTAAAGTACTTTAAAGTCGATCTCTTCTTTAGAAAACAGTATGTTAGATTTAGAAATTTAACATTAAGATATTTAAAAGATACCGACCAGGCGCAGAGGCTCAAGCCTGTAATCCCAGCACTTTGGGAGGTCGAGGCAGGCAGATCACAAGGTCAGGAGATCGAGACCATCCTGGCCAACATGGTGAAACCCCATCTCTACTAAAAATACGAAAATTAGCCAGGCATGGTGGTGGGCGCCTGTAGTCCCAGCTACTCAGGAGGCTGAGGCAGGAGAATCGTTTGAACCCGGGAGACGGAGATTGCAGTGAGCCGAGATTGCACCACTACACTCCAGCCTGGCGACACAGTAAGACTCCATCTCAAAAAAAAAAAAAAAAGAAAAAAAAAGATATTCACTAGATACCTACTATCCGCCTGTCTGCATAAAAATATAATTACCTTAAACAGGGCACTCTTTCAGAAAAGCTATGCTATGACCTCAAGTGACACAGTTCATCAAATCAAATGATTTACTTCCTCCCTATTATAGGCAAATTTAGCTATACTCACTAAAGCACTAGATGTGAGCTCCATTTCAGTACAATTAATCCACAAATCTGTCTGAATTTAAACATGGTTTCAATCTTAAAAATAGCAGCTTGGCTTGATAACTGAAACAGAAACCCATTTTAGTTAAAATGTCCTACTTCTTCTTCTGATTAACCTACTAATAACAACTGAGAAGCAAAAATAACTATTTTAGAGTTCTTCCTCCTTGCCTTAAGTTCTGCTCAAACTTTTATAAAAGCTGCTGCTATCAGGAACTTTACCAAGACAGAAGGGACAAAAAATGCAATAAGGCCTTTACAATCCAGTAAACACAGGTCATCAGAGCTGCTAAATATCCTTTCATTTTCTTAAAGATTACAGAAGTTGGAGAACAAGGGAAAACTAAGACTCTTGAATGCAAAAAAAGCTAAGAATAAACCAGGTGATCAGCAACAGCTAGGGAACCACTCATTCCAGGAAACTCTCAACACTTCACTCCTTCAAAAAAGACTAAAGTTTTCAGTTATCACAAAAAGCAATAGCTGACTCAAAAACAAATAAAAGTGGTCATGTTAGTCACTACTATGCCCACAGCCCAGACACCTCTTAATGCAAATTAAAAGCTAAGACAGAAAATCCCCTTCCAATAATACAACTGTGACATCTCCCTGACAAAAAAATTTGCTTAGGCCCTGATAACAGTGTTCATCTGGGAACAACACACCCAATTCAATTTAAACAAAAACAAACAAACAAAAACATAAACTACTATCTTCAAACCACAGATAGTCATGAGTATCTGGTCCTGGTGGTTTATAGGAAGTCAGTTTGGGTCTTAGTGAAAAATGCTGATCAGGGAAGAGTCCCACAGGGCTGTTGGACCAAAGAGGAGTTACAGAAAACCATCCTCAAAAGGCTCTAATGTTTGTTTTTGCATTCCTAAATGCTGGATGCACTATCAAAGTTCCATCACTTCCCAAAAAACACAGATCTCAGTATTATATCCCAGGAAATAAGACAAACTCCCTCATACAAACGTGAACAAACCCCAGCAGCAAGTGCTATTGTTTATAAATAGACTGCACTGAAGGAAGGGGAAGGAGATCATATTTTCCTTATATGTCATTCGTAAGTAAGATTTACAGATTTATGAAAGCAAGAAAAAAAACTGGGGAATCAAAGTCCTAGTTATACATATTGCCATGGGTTAACTTTCATTAATAACATCTACTGTGCTAGACTCTTAAGAAGTACTACTGATGAAAAGCATGTAAGCACATTTCTGTATCTGTATTACAGTAAGTTAAAAAAAAAAAAAAAAAAAAGGCAACTGGGACCAGTGGATCACACCTATAATCCCAGCACTTTGGAAGGCTGAGGCAAGGGAACAGCCTAAGGCCAAGAATTCGAAACTAGATAGTCAACATAGAAAGACCCGGTCTCTACAAAATAAAAATTTTAAAACTGGCTAGGCACAGTGGCATACACACCTGTAGTCCCAGCTACTCAGAAGGCTGAGGTGGGAGAATGCCTTGGGCCCAAGAATTCAAGGCCACTGCAGTAAGCTGTGATTGCATCACTGCACTCCAGCCTGGATGACAGAGCAAGACCCTGTCCCAAAGAAAAAAAAGAAAAAGGTATGCAAGTTTCCACCTTCTAATGGCTTTCAATCAAATGCTTATCTAAAGGCATTCTCACTTAATCACTTGATAAATGTTACATAGGCAAAAAGATAAAAGTTTTAACTTCACTTTCACATTTTCCATCAGAGTCTCAATTTCTGTATTTTAAGAGTTAATCTCTACGGTCATATGCTACACTAATTATTTAAAGAGTGATCATTTGTTATACAAAACCTGACTCATTAATTTACTTCTCTAGATCCAAACATCAGACATTAATAAGACAACCCTATTATACACACCATAGATAGTAAGGAACTTGTGAAATCTGCTTGTAAGAAGTGATGACTAATTTCAGGGAGACCTTAACAAAGTTTCTCCTTTCCATCTGCTCAAATTCTTCCAAGTTATCATAAAGCATTTTCAGGACATTAGTCCCTGACCAACCTCTCATTCACAGTGGAATTTTTATTAATTTTCTTAGCTGAGATTTATTAACCCTGAAATATACACACAAGTTACATCAGATTAGGCCCCCTGTTGCCTCTAGTCCTCCAAGAAGCAGAAGGAAGGCTTCAGAGTGCTTCAGGATAGATTTCCAAAGAATATCTCAGAGGCAGGCAGCTGCTCTGGGGTGACAGAAACTGGAGCACCCTGAGCCAGCCCACTCTTGCCCCAGAGTCCAGCCAAATGGTGGAAAACACAAGAGTTTTCCCTCTCCAAAAAAAACAACAAATAGATTGCTCTCAATCTAGGATGGTCTTTAAAAATATCTTGTTTACAAGATGAACCTAAAGCCTGGTGAAGGTTCCATATCAACTGAAACCAACTAAAATGGACAATTTAGAGGAACTCAACACCTATCTAAATAAACCATTCTACTAGACACCAAAAATGACACATAGTGACCAACCTGCTTGGCTCTACTAAAACTCAAGAAAAAATTCAGTACCCAAACTTGCCAAAGAAATGTATTGCAACCTTCTTTTACTATGTTTGGTGTTATTAAGTTAGAAGCAGTGAAAAAAATAAATAAAAATCAAAAAAAGAATCAACTCAAGTTCTGGATGCTGGACTACATAATGGTTTTCATTATAATGTTTAGCTCTGAAATGAGCTCAGACATTCTGGGAAGGTATAAATCTCAAGTGATAAATGTTTCTGAAAAAGGACCACACTCATTATGGCTTCAGAATAGAAGTTACTTTAGTTATAAGCTAAAGTACCAGAAAGCAACATGCTCTGCATCAGGGGTACCCGATCCCAGGGCCGTGGACCTGTTAGGAACCAGGCCACACAGCAGGAGGTGAATGGCATAGCAGGTCAGCAAGCATTACAGTCTGAACTCCACCTCCTGTCAGATCAGCAGCAGCATTAGATTCTCATAGGAGCCCGAACATAGGAGCCCGAACCTTACTGTGAACTGCGCATGAGAGGGAGCTAGGTCGCATGGTCCTTATGAGAATCTAATGCCTGATGATCTGAGGTGGAACAGTTTCATCCTCGAAATCTCTGACTACCCCCCAACCCCACCCCTGTCTGTGGAAAAACTGTCTTCCAGGAAACCAGTCCCCGGTACAAAAAGGTTGAGGATCACTGCTTTCTATTTTACATCAGGTCTTTCCATAAGCAGATGGCAGCCTAAACAGTAGGCAACAGATTCCTAAGAGGCACGACAACATAGTGGCTGGGAGCCTGGGCTACAAAGGCTACCTGTTCAAATCTCAGCTTACAGCTGTGTGACCTTGGGCAAGCTAATTAATCTCTCCGTGCCTCAGTTCCCTCGCCCACTGAAGTTTACCTAAGATACGAAGGCTAATGTCACACACATAACGGTTAAGCTTACAGAAGGGTCTTATAATGTCTGACTGCTTGGGGAGTCAGTGGCCCTCCGAGCACTCAAAGAATATCTTCTTTCTGCAGTGAAAATCCAGTATAGAAAATCTGAGAAAGGCAATCTTAAATACAAAATGCTCTACCTCCCAGTTCAGTACCAATAGCCTTCTCCTCCAGCAGCCACTTTCACCTTTCATCAAATGCTTTACACTTAAAGCAGAACTTCAGCCTCTCATTGAGGACTAAGGATGGGTATTACAATATTGGAATTAGCTTTGCCTAAGATTTCCCAGTAACTGAATGAGTCACTCACGTCTTTAGAAATAGAGAAAATGTCAAAGTTGCCAGAAAACCCAGGTCCAGATGTTTGCATAAATCATTTTCAAGTGATCATCAAGCCAAAGCCAAAGGACATTATTTAAGGAAATGCTTTAAGTAAAATATATCACTTTTTATGATTTTCTTGTAATGGAGGAAATTCTGAAAATAAGGTTACTGGAGGGAAAAAAATTACAGTAATTTCAATCCCAAAATTACACAACATATCAAGCTAAGCTTAAAACTCGTTACCTTTTTCCAACTGTTCTCTCCAACCTCATCAAGAAGCACTGGACAAGCTCTGAGCTCAAGATTTAAAGATGCCCATAGTGCTTGTTTCTATTTTCTCTGTCATACTACCTAAGGGAAGCAGAGGCTTTTAAAATTTTGATACATCTCTCTGCAGCAAGATTTTTAATACCTCTCACCGACAAAACATGTTCAGTGCTCTGTATTGATGATAGCACCCATAAAAGGGTCTTTTTTCACTTTCAAAATAATTCCAGTAAAGTTTGTCCTTTAATCTCAATTAAATTCATGCCATTTGCTCTAGCATAACAGAAAAAAATGGCAAGAATATTCTTTGGTCATTTAAGTTATCACAAAAGAGAAAAAAATATCAACTTCACGTCTAGGCTTCTCTCTCTCTCTCGTAAGTCAAGTAGGAATAGTTAGATTGCCCTGTCAGGGTTTGGGTTCTTCAGGTTCATCCGTTCCAGAGCACACTACACAATACCCAGTTCCACCGCAATTTCTGAAGTGCACAGGTTATTGGCAAATAACTTGAAACTGAACTCGCACATGCCGCGCGGCGGGTACCCTTCCAAAGGGAACAGATTGTGTCCGCTTTGCTTATTTTCGGTAACTTTAAATAAGACTTTGGATGGGTCGTTTTCCCAACTCATTTACCAATTTTACCACTGGACGCAGGGCTGAGCGCCCCACAGCTTTCGGCCGGAGTATAACACGCGCTTCCCCACTCGGTTCCCCATGTCTGCCACAAACAATCCAGAGGTAATAGCTGAAGAATGACGACACTAAAATCAACCTACAGATTCACATCTAAAACGGCCGCAACACGAAATAAACTTCTCTCTCTTCAGAGGCAGTGGGGAAGAAAAAATAATAATAATAATAAGGCTAGGTGGGATCGGTTTGATCCATTTCCGAGACTCGGTGAGCGCAGGGGTCTGGGCTGGTGCGGGCGACTTAACCCCGTAAGAGCCGAGAACGACCCCACCGCCATACGCGGGACCCGGGCTGGGGGGGGGGGGCGCCTCACGCCGCGCCCGTTCCCCCGCCAGCAGGTGCCCGAAGCCACCCCAACAGGCCGGGTGCGAATGCCGGAACATGGCCACTTCCCTGAGAGCGATGCCGCCGCCGCCGCCGCACGCCGCCCGGCACTTTGTTAACTCGGCGCGCCCGGGCGAGATGGCTCCCAAGAGATGGTCATTGCCGTCCGAGAGCTACAGAGCCCCGGCTGGCGGCGGCTGGGACCCTCCCCTGGCCTGGCCTCGCCCAGCACCGGTGTGGGGCCGCGGCAGGAGGAAGAGGTCGGGGAGGAGCCGGTAATCAGCAGCCCGCACGCCTGGCCCCCCCGGTAACCAAGGGCCCGCACGTCTGGCCCCTCGGAGCCCCACGCCCCCTTCCCAGGTGCTTACCTGAGGAAAGGAGCCCTCGCGGCGCGGGTTCCTGGGGTAGTCTAAGTGACCTCGGTCCAGCATCAGATAAAGCGAGAAAATCACCACACAGAAGATCGCACTGCCGAACACGGTGAACTGGCGGCTTAACTTCATTTTCCTCGATAGACTCGGGGCCAGGACACTGTCCTCAGCCAGAGGAGACAGCGGACTGTTGACTCCAGAAAGCAGCCGCCGGAGGCTCCCTTCTCCCAGGCTGCGCGCCCTCCGCGCTGTCGGCTGCGGGTGCGAGTCCCAGCCGTGCTCCGCACCTAGTCTCCGGCGCCACCACACGCCCTTGGCCTTCGCCCTGGCCTGCCGCCCTCCCGGGGCCGGGCGCCCTTCTCGAGGCGAGACTCGGCGGCAGCTGGGAAG
The DNA here is from genome assembly GCF_003255815.1 of Theropithecus gelada. Lineage (NCBI taxonomy): Eukaryota > Metazoa > Chordata > Mammalia > Primates > Cercopithecidae > Theropithecus > Theropithecus gelada. The sequence continues at coordinate 105,527,778 of NC_037673.1, read as the reverse complement.
GGGCCCCCACAAACTTGATTGTAAGCTCAGCGCCGACCTCCGGCAGGGCGCGCGGGGCAGGCGGAGGAGAGGTCGCTGCCCGCACTTCCTGCCACCGCCGCGCCAACTGAGTCGGCAGGAAAAGTTTTCTCGACGAGGGCAGGCGTGTCCTCCTCACCCAGGGGAGGCGCGGGTTCGGCAGTTCCCGGGCCGGGGCCGCGCAGCTAGGTCAGAGAAGCGGAGGAGAAAGGAACAGGGTCGTGAAGAGCCTAGCCCTACAACTTCTAGCCGGGACGGTCGGGCCCGCCCCCGCGGCACCGCCCCCGCCTCCCCCAACTGAGCCCCTTCCTGCCGCCGCCGCCGCCGCTGCCGCTGGGCCGGTGTGTACCCTGGACTCCGGGGCGCACGAATTGATGAGTTTCCTCAGAGCTAGCATCCGCTTGCCGGCCTCTCCCGCCCCCAGCCGTCTCTACCTTCCCCCTCCCGAACGCAGGCTGCGCGGGGAGGTGCAGGGGGCGGGCGGTGGCAACGCGGGGAGAAGGAAAAGGAGAGCAGGGAGAAAAGGACCGTCCCCGGAGAGAAGCCCGCTCCAGCTGCAGCCGCGATCCCCCTCCCTCTTTCCCGCCCCACAAACGCGGAGATGGCGGCGGCAGCGGCGAAAGGAAGCACCGGTTCTCCAGCGCCACTTGGCGCTCCAGCACCGCCTGCTACGAGCAGGAGGAGACAGCGGCGGCGCGGCGGCCGCGGGGTCAATAAGCGCCGACAGCCCCTGAGCCGAGCGGGCGGCTGGCCCCGCCCCCTCCCGACGCTCCGAGTTGAGGGGGCGGGCCCCCCGGCGCCCAATCGCAGAGCGTCACCGGCCGGACCCGCCCCGCGCCTGCCTCCCAGTGTCCCGGCGGTAGGAAGACCTTACAAGGCTCTTGTGACCTGGCAGGCAGCTTTCTGGGAGTTGAGGCCTTCGGAGGCGTTCAGGCGCCAGCACCCCACGTCCAACAGGGGTTGAACTTACACCCAACTTCCCTTTGTTGCCCAGGTTTCCTATCCTAGGACACTCGGGCCTGGCGTGCCTGGAAGAGTACTTAGTGAAGGGCTGGAGGAAACGCAAGAGAAGAGGGCTTGCACATTCTCTTCGGGCTATTTCCTTCTTTGGTCACAGCCTGTTGAAACCTGGGGGAAAGGAGACTGACAAAGGGCCGTCCAGGCACATGTAGAAACATCTGACTGCGAATTCCATGAGTGTAATCTGAGAAGTGATGCTTGTGCCAGTTATTGATTGCCTCTCAGCTCCAAATTCACCCTTTTTGACTGCAATGTAAAAATGGATCTGAGCCTTTTAAACAGTTTTTCGTTTGCCTTCTGGGACTGAAGCTTTGTCAGTAGAGGGCGCTGAAGAGACATTACAGAAAAAAAGGATTTTGCTTCCTGGTTTCTGTGTATTGATAGGCTTTTGCAGCATACCTGGCTTTCTCCAGTGCCAAGATCCTATAGTGCTCAGTAACTAGCAATTTCCTCTCCCATGCCCAACTCCAGGAGCTTTGTAGAGGAGGTGAGACACTACCCCATGAATAACTTCCCTGGTACCCTAGAGGTATTTGCAGCAAGTTGCAGAGGGCACATGTTCCACAAGCTTTGCAGGCGTAGCCCAATGGTGACTTCTCTGCCATTCAGTGAGCCAGGTCATGCCCTCTCCAAAAAGGTCTAGATCTTAGCCCTGGGAGGAATTGGGGAGATTCTTCATTGGGCACTCTGTCTCTCAGTCCAAGAGTTAGTTATAAGGTTAGCTCCTTATAACTGCTGTTGCTATATTCTTCAAAGTTCTCTTTTCACTAGTGAATCCTTCATTACTCTATTTCTCTATTATAGTTAATAATTCTTTTTATTAAGCCTTCCCTGTCCCAGGAGTAGTCCCAAGAAATAGACCTGCAAAGATGGGATTAAAGGTCAGTTTGATTGAGGTTTTGAGCTTGAGCTCCTTGCCAAAGGGAAATGTAATTCATGACATGCTAGGCATCTCAATTAAGCAATTACCTGTGGTTGATCCTGATGAAGTGCCAACTGAAGCCTGTGCCTTGGGGGCCTAAGTGGCTGCTACACTTGACTGCTATGGTTATAAAGGTGACTAGAAAGACTGGTGTGGGATGGATTCTTTTGAGTGGTTAGTTATAAAGAGAAATGAAAGCACAGGTTTTTTAACTCTCAGAGTTATGGCATGAGAACCAGAGATATTCTGTAGAATTCTAAAAGCTCTGGTTTATTGTAGCAACAAGAATGATGCTGAGAAACAAAATTTTAATTTTCATGTTACTAAATTATAACTGCTATTAAATTCATACACATTCTCAGTTTTTCACGTAAAAGGGTGTTATTTTTTAATAATAGAATCTCAATACTTGAAATGGGTTGGACCCAGATGAAACCGACAATCTTAAACACTCCAACTCTTTCTCTTATCAGTGGAAGTAGGTTGCCCTCCAGTGTCTAAAGAGACTAGACTTTCTTGAAAACCTTGACTATAGAGGATACCACTATCTAGATGGGCTCCCTGGTTTCAGTGGGGATGACACAATTTCAGAATAGCAGAGGCCAGGCAGCACATAACCAACAAAGACAAGGTGGGCACATCTACCTTGAAGGGCAGCAGGATATCAGACTGCCTTGGCTTACAAAGCTGCTCTGGGAACAAAATAGGTAGGCAGTTGAAATAGATTATTGCTTGATATTTATAACAGTTGTAAAGATCTAGGTCAGGTAGCCAAAACCTGACTTGAGTCACCACAGTGGGTAGTCACAATCTCCCAGTTCTCAGACCTAAGTCAATTCACAGACCCTTAGTCCCTTGGTTGAAAGAGAATCTGTGTCCCCTTTAGGAAGGATCTTGCACCTTGGCCACAGTACACATGGCAAATTCTTTCAAGCTTTCCCCAAAACGACATGTGGCCATTTACTAGTGACTCTGCATTGGCGAAAAGGAAATACACAGATCATTTTAGGTTTACTAAACACTGGCTCTGAGTTGATGCTAATTCCTGGGGACAGAAATCACCACTGTTAGTCCACATACCAACTATGTGTCTACTTTCCCAGTGTAATTGGAATATGTATTAATGACATAATTTTAATGGCAAAAACAGCAATTACTTTGGCATCAACCTAATAATTGTAATAGACATACTTAGCAACTGACAGGATCCCCACATTGGGATTTAGCCATAGAAAGAGGACCATTATTAGGGAGAGCTAAATGGAAGCTCCAGGAGCTCTTGGAGCTTCCATTTAGTTCACCAGATGCAACACTGCATGGCTAGGAGGAATTGCAGGAATCAGTGCTACCATAAAAGCCTTAAAAGGAGTAGAGGTGGTGATACTTATTCTCATTTAATTCACCAGTGCAGAATAAATCTAGTAGAATAACTGTGGACTCATAAACTTAATCAAGAAGTGATTCCAATTGCTGCTGCTGCTGTCTCAAATGTATTATTTTTACTGGAACAAATCAACATAAGACTTGGCACTTGGTATATAGCTACTGATGTGGCTAATGCTGTTTTCTCTATACCTATTTGTAAAACCACCAGAAGTAGTTGGCTTTCTCCTGTCAGGGCCAACAGGATACCTTCACAGTATTGTCTTGGGGGTGTATCAATTCACTTTAATATAGTCCACAGAGATGTTAATTGTCTTGACATGCTATAAAATATCACACTAGTCCACTGCATTGACAACATTATGCTGATTGGACCTGATAAGCAGGAATTAGCAAGTATTTTAGGTGCCTTAATAATATATATTTAAACTAGAGAGAAGGAGATAATGATCTTGAGTATGATATGACAACTCTAAAGTAGTCACTTCAGATGTGGGATATGTTCAAGGATGGTACAAGCTATACGAGTACCAAACCACTCAGTCACTGAGAGATGAATCCAAACAGATGGTGTTGGTTAGCAATGGTTAGGATTTGGGGGAAAGGAGGCAAAGTAATTGTTGCAGGGACTGGTCATACCAATCATGTGGCCATGGAAGGAAAGTGGTATAGGCTGAATGTTTCTCTTTAAAATACACATGCTGAAGTCCCAACCCCCCGTACCTCGGAGTATAATAGTATTTAGAGATAAGGTCTTTAAAGAGGAGATTAAGTTAAAAGGCGATTAAGTTAAAATGAAGCTGTTAGTGAGGCCCTAATCCAATCTGACTGGTGTCCTTATAAGAAGAGAGAGAGACCAGGGATACATGCACACAGAGAAAAGACCATGAGAGGACAGATTGGGATGGCAGCCATCTGCAAGCCAAGGAGAGAGAGGCCTCAGGAGAAACCAAACCTGCTGACACTTTGATCTTGGACTTCCAACCTCCAGACTGAGAAAATAAATATCTGTTGTTTAAGCTAGCCAGTCTTTGGTATTTTTTTATGCCATCCCTAGCAAACAAATACAGAAGGCAACCACCCAGCTGATAGAAAATATTAGGTAGGTGCAAAAGTATTTGCAGTTTTTGCAGGTAATGGCAACTGCGATTTTTTAAAGGCAATGGCAAAAAAAACGCAATTACTTTTGCACCAACCTAATATTTGCAAATCACATATTTATTAAGGGACTAATATCCCAAATATATTATGAGCCCACATAATTCAATAGTACATAAATAAATAGTCCAATTTTAACATGAACAAATCACCTGGATAAACATTTTTTCAAAGAAGACATACAAATGGCCAACAGCTAATATTAAAAGGTGCTCTAGGTTGGGCATAGTGGCTCATTCCTGTAATTCCAGCACTTTGAGAGGCTGAGGCAGGCAGATCACTGGTGAAACCCCTTCTCTACTAAAAATATGAAAATTAGCCATGCGTAGTGGGAGGTGCCTGTAATCCCAGCTACTGTGGAGGCTGAGGCAGGAGAATCGCTTGAAGCCAGGAAGCAGAAGTTGCGGGGAGCAGAGGTTGCACCACCGCACTCCAGCTTGGGTGACAGAGGAAGACTCCATTTAAAAAAGAAAAAGGTTTTCTAATCATCAGGCAAATGTAAATGAAAGCCACAATGAGATATTACCTCATACCTGTTAGGATGGCTATTAGAAACATGTCAAATAATAATAAGAGTTGACCAAGAAATGGAGAAAAGGAACCCTTGTACACTATTTATAGGATTATAGACTGGTAAACCATTGTGGAAAACAGTATGAAGTTCCTAAAAACTTAAAAATAGAACTACCACATTATCCAGCAATCCCACTCCTGTGTATATATCCAAAGCAACTTCTCTTTTTCAGAAAATTAATTTGGATAATCTTAATCACTTATTTACTTTACTGAAATAAGATTTTACTATCACTTATGAAAAAGCTGTATGTTTTCCTATTGTTACTAACATACTAACGTATGAGTCTTTATGTCTCCTGGAGTTGATAATAGCCATTCCAAGAGATGTGAGGTGATATCTCATTAGATAGCTGCACTCCCATTTTCATTGCAGAATTACTCACAATAGCCAAGATGTGGAATAAACCTAAGTGTCCATCAACAGATGAATGAATAAAGAAAATGTGGTATATATAAACAATGGAATACTATTCAGCCTTTAAAAAGGAAGGAAATCCTATCATGTGCAACAACATAGATGAACCTGAGGAACATTATGCTAAGTAACATAAGCCAGATTCAAGAAGACAAATACCTCATGATCTCACTTATACTGGTATGTGGAATCTAAAGAAGTCAGACTCATAGAAATAGAGAGTTGTATGGTGGTTGCCAGAGACTGGGAAGTGGAGGAAATGGGATTTTGGTCTAAGGGTATAAACCTTCAATTATTAGATGAATACATTCTGGAGAGCTAACATACAGCATGGTGACTATAGTTAATGATACTGTACTGTGTACTGAAAATTTGCTAAGAGGGTAGATCTTAAGTGTTCTCACTATCCACAAAATAATGGTAATTATGTGGGGTGATGGATACGTTAATAAGCTTATTTGTGGTAATCACTTTATAATGGATACATGTATCAGAACTTCATGTTGTATACCATAAATATGTACAATTTTTATTTGTCAATAATACCTCAATAAAGCTGGAAAATAGATTGATAGATAATTGATAAATTGATGATTGATAGAGATATACAGATAAATTAGATAAATACATAGGATGGATAGATAAATAGATGAGATGAGATAGATGATAGATAGATAGATAGATAGACAGACAGACAGATAGACAGACAGACAGACATACGTTCTGGTTTCCCCAGGACCTTCAGAACAAACCTAGGTGCCTATCCTGGGATACAATTTTTTCATTTGGGAAAGATATGAGAAATTTTATCCTCCCTTTGGATCAGAGCAATTATCTCTGTCATTAGGGAAACAAATTGCTACAGATTTAATCCTTATGCTATGAGAAAATTTTCTAGCAAAAGTGAAAGCAAACATTCTCTATAGTGTACATGTTTTTGGGGCTCAGAAGGCTAGAGCTTTTTGTAGGAACACTGAAAATAGAGGGAAGGGAAGGTACATGAGGGCAGAGCTCATATCATAAAGGTTCAAATCTGATTGCTTCTCCAGTACATAAAGCTTTTGTGACTTTGGGAAAGTTACATAATATCTCTAAGCCTCCATTTTCCAACATATTATATTGGGGTAGTAACAGTGATCTTTCAGCCTTGCTGTATGATTAACACAGGTAGTGACATATTGGGAGAGCATTCCCCAGATACTTCCATTTACTCTGGGAAAGTGAAAGATAGGTGCAATTGGGAGGTGAGTAGGAGAGAGAACATTTGAAACAGCTGCCGTGGGACATGGAGAAGGAAGTCCATGTAGATAATCGGACAGTATTGATTTGTCATGGAGCAAGTTTACCGTTTTCTCCCTTGTCATTGATCTATGGCTTGAGAGCTCAATGAAAGTGTACTGTGAGGATAATCCAGGAAGAACCCCTTCTACCAGGATGCAAGAACAACAGTCACCCAAGGAGTGCTCCAGGTTGGGAGCATATCACAGATATCTGTCATTTTTCCTACCCACTGAAATACATTTTTGCAGTGAAGATTGAGTTAAAGTGAGCACTCAATGTAATTTTGAATAGGAAAGGTCTCGAAGGAGTGCTTAGGGTGAGGTTTCTGGAAGGCATGAGGTCTAGCCCCATGCTTCTGGTGATAAGGCTATATGTGCACAAGAGCCTCAGCTTATATTTGCTAACAATAGGAAAATCTGTCTTTTCTGACAACTGATACTCTAAGTCTGTCCAGAGTTCCTCAAAGGCCTAAATAGATCATATCTAAGGGGGAAAAATTGGAAAGAAGTAGGACAAAGTTCTAAATCCTAAAAACTTGAGAAAATTTTATAATTTTGGTTGCATAAAACTATAAATGAATGAGGGTTTAATCCTTTTCTCCACTCTACCTGTTGTGAAAATCAGTCTGTCAAAGCCCTGAGCATCCTTACACATTCTTTCTGGGTATGCTGAGAATGCAAAGCCCTGACCATTATTTACTTGTGTCCTCTCAGGGTTGTGTTTGCAGGGAGCAGCCTTGAGCAACCGAGTAATGCCTTCTCCCAAACAATGAGCAGACTGACTGACCACACACTGTAAAGCAGTAAATTCCTCAAGCGCAGTATTCCTTTGCTGTGACAAATCCACTGTGTACGTTGCATCCACCTGGACCCCTCCCCTCAGACCCTGTGGGATCTGGGGGACATGAGAAACTAGCACCGACATCAGGCTCAACATCTTCCTTTGTCTCTTTAACATATTCCTTTGTCTCTAATCCGGATGTCTTGTGTTTTCCACTGACATCCACGAAACAGTAGCGAGCCTTTGACCTTTTACAGATCATGAAATTACCCACCTACCTAAGAGACTCGATATTGTTGGCATAACCTTTACCTCCCTGTGCCTTTCTTCCCATGAAAGGAAGCTGCAAGAGAGGATGAGTCAAGCAGCATAACACACTGCTGAGAGAGACATAAGAAGGTAAGGGAAGGAGAGCTGGAGGAGGACTTTATTCTTTATAACCCTTCTCACTATTTGAAATTATGTATTGACTTATTTTATGTCTATCCTACCAATAGAATGCAAGCTGCTACAAGTCAGGGACCTTATGATTCAATGTTGTATATTAGTGAGTAAAATAATGTCTAGCAATATTGAGGACTAATAAATATTTGTTGAATGAGTGAATAATAATCTTCGTCCTGAGCTACCAGTTGATGTGGATTGGTGGTGCCCATTATGAGTTGCCCTGGCTCGTAATAGATGTCTGTCTGCTCTTGAGCTGCATTTAAAGCTATTCCTTTTGTCTTTGTGAGTCAGCACCAAATCTTTATATTCCTATAAAGTGAGCTTTTCTTTAATAAAAAGCCCTGTAAAGGGAATTTCTCCCCCAAATTATTTTTCTAATCATCTCGATCACTAAAGGAAGTCCAAAATAGGGATAGAAAGAAATGAACACCATGTAATGCATCTATGCTCAGTGCTTGACTTATGTTACCTCATTTAATTATAACTCTGCAAGACTAGTATATTAACATCTATTTTACATATAAAGAAACTTAGATACAGAGAAGTTAAATAACTTGCTTTAGAATAGTTAGCTAGTAAATGGTATAGCTTGGTTTTTCTGGTTTCAAAACTCCTCTTTTGATGCAGCATTCTATAGAATTATGATACTTTATGCCTTGTACTACAACGAATAGATTTTTGAAAATAACATTTAGGAAGTGTATTGCTCAGACTAAGTGTAAAAATTAGAAATCATTCTAGGTATTTTAAGCAAGAAGTTATTTAATAGAGGATGCTTACAAAAATCCATGTCAGGATTGAAGAAGTGGGCTCTAGACCAAGCTTCCAAAAGTGATTCCCAGTATAATACCAAGCTGACCTATCAGTGAAGCTGGAACCTCTGAAGACTACTGGAACACTGAGTTCAAGAACATAACCCTATGACAGAAGGTGGAGTCAAAAACCTACTGCTGTCAATGGCCTCAGATGCATATTGTCTTCCAGGAGGCTGAATAATGGACTATGGAACACTGCTGCAGAAAAATGTTTCTATGACCTTAATTCTAAGAGAAATGCAACCAAAAGTGGTTAGGAGAGTGCCTTAACTTCTTTTCTGTTAAGTTTTGCATGAGTGTATCTAATTATAGACCTAATTCATATCATAGCTCTACGTGCAAAGAAGTCTAGGAAACGTTTGAAGTTTCCAGTCTCTGCAGTATAAAAGCCATGATAAGAAGAGAGGAGAATGGACAGTGAGTGAGCCAACCTGCAGTAGTAACCACAAGCAGTATTTGTAGAAATACAGATACATCTACAGAGAGAATGGAATAAAATGTTTAAAACTGTCTCTTTTCAGAAAAACCTGTAATATCTAATATATGATTACTTATTTGAACTCTGAACTCTTAAAATTACAATCTTTATGGCTGTGATTTATCCTGGGGAAAATATCCTCTATGTACAGTATAATTAGGGCTAGTAATATGTCTAAATGTGCACTTATCAGAGATGAGAAAATTATTTGTGATGTAGGATCATCACTTTCATTTTTCTACAGCCCTTTGTTTGCTGTCACTACAATTGGCCTAATTTGGGGGAACAGGAGGCCTATTTCAGCCAGACCTAGGCCTTTCTCTGGATTCTCTTTGACTCTGATTTTCATATGCCACACAATACTCATGTAGGAAAGACTTAACAACTCTGTACTCTAAAGCTTCAAAGACACTTAGAACATCCAAACATTTTACAAGGAGACTCCAGAAAGGCAAAAAGATTTGCCCGAGGTCTCAAGGAGACTAGACTAGAAGTCCAGTTCTCTGATTCCATGTCTAAAGCTTTTTCATCACAAAACTGAGCCTTAGATTGCATGCTATCTAAATACAGAATGTTGTGTGTGTGTGTGTGTGTGTGTAGTGTGTGTGTGTGTAGTGCGTGTGTGTGACTCCACTTATATCAAGTTCAATAACAGGCAAAATAAGCTATATCTTTTTAGAAGCATACTTACATGTAAAGCATAAAGGAAAGCAACAAAGCACTAAGCATCAATGTCTAGTTCGTGGTGGAGGAAAGGAGTTGTGACCGGGAAAGGGCACATGGGGACTTCAACGGTGAGGGCAAGCAGGGCTCAGAGTGGTGCATGCCTATAGTCCCAGCTTCATGGGATGCTGAGGCAGGAGAATTACTGGAGCCCAAAAATTTGAGTCCAGCTTGAGAAATAGAGCAAGACCTCATCTTTAAAAAAGAAATTTAAAAAAATTCTAAAGGGGGCGAGGGAAATGTCCCAGGAAATTCAGTTTTGTAGGACTTAAGCTTTTTTTCCCTAAGTTTTGAAACCCAATGTAACATATTCGACATTTTTGCCTTTACTAATACTTAGTTTTAGTACCTATTATATGACAGAGCCAGACTAAATGCTGGATTATTTCCTTTAACTCTAACAAGAACACTCTGATAAAAAACACTACTACTATCCTCATTTTGTAAATGAGAAGACTAAGGCACAGCTTTTACTAACTTGTCCAAATCCACACAGTTCAATAGCAGAGCTGATATTTAATCCATCTGATTCTACCCCTCTGCTCTGCTAGCCACAAGAAACTTAGTGAGTGAGAAAATTATAGACACCTCTTTTTATTAGTATTTTATAGTCACAAAAGTTATAGTTATGAAACCATATTAATAACAGAAAAAATAGGATGTAAAATTACACACATATACACACATATAATTATGATTACATCTATGTTAAAAATATATGTGCCTAGGTACAAAAGACCACAAAACACTGATAAGTTAGGTTGATGAAATATGGGTGCTTTTTCCCAATCTTCTCTGTTTTCCAAATTTGTTATAAAGTGGTTGTATTAAATTTACAATGGAAAATATGTTCTAAAATAAACTTCCCATTTATTTGAAACATAACATTTCATTTCTGTTCTTTTCTTTCCTACAGCTTTGTATAATCTTTAGAAAACTCTTCTGCTCAATGAGTGACTTCATTACTAAATTGATGGCACCGGATCATTCTAGCTATGCAAATTACAAACCCACAGCCAGCTGAGGAAAAGGCGGATAAAAGATTACATTAAAAATTAAAGCGATGTGTGGAGATATGGAGATAATGTGCTTACAATTATTTCTACATATTTAATATTTATGCAATTACAAAGCCAGTTATGATAAATACAGTATTAAATCTTGAGTTCTATTCCCTTTGCCCTCTGATATTTTTGACCTTGAACTGAGACTGCCCAATAATACATTAAAAAATGACTGTGGGAGAAGCATCTCCTTTCGCCTATAAATGATAAATGCTTATTTCCTGTAAAGTGATCTCATTTCTTCCTAGCTTTTGTTTATTTTCAATGCCTTGGTATTTTTTTTTTTTTCTCTCTGGCATATTCTGATCACCCTTGAAAGCGCTGGGCTTTCAGTCTTCCACAGTTTAGTTGTGTTGTTTTCTGGTGCTGCTGCTGTGATGTGTTTTCTGTCAGAGGAAATTTACAGGCACATTAGCCTACTTGACAGGCACAATGAGCCACAAGGCTCTCCTAAGGAGAAACTTCCACATGCCATGGTGAGATTTTCTGTCTTTCCATCTCATCCTCCCTCTTTAACCTTAATATAATATACCCCCATGATTCTGATATAAACCCCAACCACTTTCCCTTACGGGTATTGCTTTGAATCCTGGTTTTAATTCTCTGATTCGCAAGAAAAGCATTATACTGCTTCTATAGTAATTAATTCATATTTCCATAACAATCTGACTACAGCAGTGTATAGATAAAGCTAATGTCTTCGCTTACAGCCCTATAGATACCAAGTAAGGAATGGATGGGGACTTTTTTTTTCTTCCTATGGTAAGTCACTGACACAAAGGGAGGAAAATAGCATCCAAGAAATATACAAAGAAAAAGCAATAGAATTAACTTTATGGAGGATATTAAGAGAGAAAATTCTAAAACAATTTACTTTTCTTAGTGTTTCACAGAAAAAATGATCAGCAAGAATTAATAAAATGTATTAAAAATTCAGAAACCTGGGCCGGTGGCTCACACCTGTAATCCCGGCACTTCGAGAGGCCAAGATGGGCAGATTGCTTGAGTTCAGAGTTCAAGACCAGCCTGGGCAGCATGGCGAGACCTCATCTCTACAAAAAATACAAAAATTAGCTGGGTGTGGTGGCACATGGCTGTAGTCCCAGCTACTCAGGAGGCTGAGGTGGGAGGATCATTTGATCCCCGGAGGTCGAGGCTACAGTGAGCCATGATTGCACCACTGCACTCCATCCTGGATGACAGATTGAGACCCTGGCTTAAAAAAAAAATTAGAAACACAAAATGAGACAACTGAAGAGGTAAACTGTTTTCTTGGCAGATTCCTAATAAATTAGAATATTCCCCCAAGTTATTAAAGAACCAAAGGCCTGTGCATTTTTCATTTCATATATATTATTCTGCCCTTTGGGGAGTAAATTTGTTAAAACAAAGCCTTTCTGGTACATTCATACCCTGACTTGATGCTAAGATATTTCTTCAATTTAAAATCTTCCACCTTTTAAATAATTTTGAGGGGTGATTTTTGTTTTGGGAGCATTCCTTTTGTCCTCCTTATGTGTGAACCATCAGCATGTAAGTATGTAACCTAGAGAAGTTATTCAAAATAGTCCAAAATCACATGTAGGTTTCTTGCTTGATTCTCTGCCAAGAAGCCAGAGGCATTTTCCAAGCCAATCCATAATATTGGTCTGAGCTACTCCATTTGTTGAATGAATAAACAAATGAGCCATGAATGAAGCTTGCATTATCAGGAACCCAGGAGAGGGTGGTTTTTCAGTGGACTCATTCTTTAGAAAATTAGCTAAGAACATTCTTAATTTGGTCCCCGTGCCCTTTTTCTCTTTCTTGGGCCATGCGCTCCAGATGGTTTCACGGAAGTCAACTGCAGCTGTGTTCTCATCCATGCCCTCTGTCCCTTCTCCCCTTCAGAGTTCAAACAAGACTCTTGCTTAGCTCTGGCAGCTTGGTGGGTCCTCAGAGAGGCTGACTCATTTCTCATGCTCCCCTGAGGTCTCTGAGTGAGAAAGCAGACCACAGATTCGCTTATGTAGAGTGATTCTTCTTTAGTCTGGTTTTCTCTAACTACGGGGAATCTCCTCTCTGCCTTTTGCTCCTCTGTAAAGACTGTGACGGTAGAGGTTGAATTTTTAACCTTATTTGTCAGGAGGATGAGCGGTCCCTCCAGCTAGTCCAAAGTATTGGCAACAAACCCCATAAATCCTGCCAACCACAGAAAAGCACGGAAAACCTGAAGAACAAGGATTGTGCACCCTTATACGAAGAAAACCAAGGCACCAGTCAGTGGACTTTTATATACAGCTATTCTCCCTCTGAAGATCTTTAGTATAGCTCCCATTTATCTAGGGTGATTTGAGTAAGATTCTTTTTTAAACAGGAGGCCAGTTTAGATAACACCTCAAGGCGTCTTTAAATTCATGTTTTACTTGTTTTGTTTTTTAATTCACAGGGTCATAAAACAACGAGTAAAACTTTCATAAACAATATACATTTATGCTCATCCCTTAGCCAGTGGTAGATTTTCTCTTATTTTAACACTGAATTATTTTAACAAATTATTCTCAGACGCCTAATTATGTGCCAGGTGGGCCCTGCTGTAGATGCTGAAAATACGGCATAGTGTGTTTATTAAACCTGCAGTGTGCAGACTGCATCTAGATGTTGAGAGTTCTTGGGACCTTCTGATAAACTGTTCATATTTTCTATACCTACTTATACATTAAACTGTACTGAGGTAGGTTCTCCAAATCATGGAATTCAGCTGCCTCTCGAATCTTCCAGGACTAATCCAAAGAAAACAGCCAGTGGACACATTTTCGCTGGGATGAGTGTCTCCAGGAGCATGATTTTATGAACTCCTCAAAGTCAAAATCCTGAGGATTTTTTTGTTTCAGTATCAAGAACTGTTTACTGAAACTAACCAGTGCTCAGGTAGATGAACTGCCAAAAAGGAAACTAAAACAAGGAAACATTTGCCAGTCTGGATGTCTCGCTCATAGCTATCTGGGGAGCTACTACGAGATGGATGGAAAGGGAGAGTCGCTCACCTAGAAGCCTGGCTGTCAAGTGAAAATCCAAGCCTGGAGTTTTTCCCCTAAGAACCCCTATGACATTTTATTCTTTAAATAAATCTTTTCTTCCTCTCTTTAAGTGAGAGATTGACATTTTAAGATCAATCATGCCTCTGCTTTGCAGACTAAGAACAAGGTAAATGGAAATTAAGCAAAATTTCCATGTTTTTGAATAAAAATGCTCAAAACAGCTGTATCCTAAATCAGTATTTTCAAAAAGGGATGCTCTTCCCCCAGTGGTCATTCTCATTACTATGGTTATCTCAAGGCCTTTTGATGTCAAAATTTCACTCTGTTTTCTCTAAAAGAAGCATTCTGAACATACACCTGCTGTTTGAATAGCAGCAGAAAGCAAAGGAATTTCACACCACATTTTTTCCATCATAGTCAAGGATGTTTTATCCCTTTTGATACAGTCACAGTTTACCAGCTCTTTCAGCCCCTTACCATCATGAGATAAGTTTCAGCATTTTTAGTATGGGCTACAGCTGAATTCTTTCCTTCAGTTTATGTTATTCAGTAACCTCTCTTCCTGTTCATAATGGCCTTGTTAACAACTGGCTAGCCTCTCCTAAACCAAATTTGTTTGGTGCTTTTAGCTAATTTAAAATCATTTATAAAAATAGTAAGGCTTTCAGGCCATTCAGTCAGTCCATAGACATTTACTATGTAAATGCATTGGATTAGGTGCTAGGTACCATGGACGGCCAGGGAGCATGTTGTGGTGAGGAGCACTGGATAAGGCTCGAAAGGTGCCACTCTAGAATCAGCCTTACTTCTGACCAGTGTGTAGCCTGGGCAAGGCCATCAATCTCTGGGACTCCAGTTTTCTAACCTAAAAAATAAGAGGAGGACAAGGGAGGGCTGCTGCTCAGTCTCTCATATTCTGTGATTGCTGCTGGTTTAGTGAACTCACTGCAGTGGAAACACAGTGGCCTCACAAAGATGAATGCTTTCATAAGCCCTCCTAAAGCATCCTAATTCTAATCCAAGGGGCAGTTTTAGTGCTAGGACTTACACTTTTACAAACACCCAAGAAGACTTTTAAAGAAGGAGTATACATAGATATGTTTTTCACTTTACTGTATATTTGAGCATATTCTCCCCACAAACACTTGTCCTACCTCCCAGATGCTAGATTGTATAGGAAGTAGTCTCTGAGCTTGAGGGTCAATTAGAATTCCAAGCATCATGATCTAATCTTCCCAGGATAATAATAAATCAGAGTTACAGAAACAAGCTATAAGGCCAGATAATACTGAATCTACAATAGTGACAATTCATCAGGGTACATTAAAACTCCCTAATTCTGTGGCATTTCAGTATTTCCAATAGTTTTCAGTGTTTGCCCTCACTGTTATTGCTATCTCTTTATTTGTATTCACAATAAAAATCAATGCTTTCTGTTTGTACAATATTGTATTGTTACTTATATGCAAACCATTAGATATTCTTCTAACATAATGTGAGAATTGCTTTATTTCTTCTATCTTCTGTCTATACAAATACATTTTATAAAATACTTTAAAATGTATCTAAACTTGCAAAATATGCAACATTTTGTATTGGGAACAGGCAGTATGATTCCTCAATTTCTGACATTAACAAACGGGAAGAGAAAACCTCATATTGCTTTTTAGATCTCAAGTGCCTGAATTTCTGTTTAGTTCATTCAATTTTGTATATCAAAAAATATAGTAACTTACTTTATACCATTGATCAGAGAGAGGATACTTTCTTGTTTCCATTTCTAAAAACAGATCCCACATATACATCACACATTAAAAAAAAATGAAGAACAGGTAGTAAGGTATGAGTTATATTGAGTAGCTCTCTATTTCCCTGACTTCCTAATAACATTTCACGGCTTTCTCTACTTTCTTTCCTCCCTCTCACTATAAATATCAGAGCTGATGACTGACTTTTACTGCTACCTTTCATGCAAACTCCTCAGGCTTGCAAATCAGCTACTGATTCTGGGAACCATCTCCCAAATCTCCCTCCCTGGCTCGCACAGCTTCCTGATGGAGCTTTGGAGCAACAAAGAATACACACATTGTATAGCATATTGATTTGAATAGTAAAATTCAAAGGTTGATTTTAGACTCCTTGCTTCAGCCCCTATCAGCCCCTGTGGTGCTTGGCACAGGGCAGCTGCTCCCTAAACATTTTGCCTATTGAAAGGATGGCAAAAGAGCATCCTGGACAGAAGACACAAATAGAAAAGAGGTATAGAAATGTTTACAGCAAAGCCTTCCTGCAAGCAGGAATTCTACTTTCCATTTCAAACATGGATGCTTTTTAAAAATAACATTTCAAGATACTTTAATCTTTGTAAAATGAGTTACCTTCCTTAATAATGGTCCAGTTTAATAGTCTATTACACCTATCTTTTGACCTTTTCATAGTACTTTACACTCACATTCACCTTTATTTTGCCTGACCAAAACTTGTGAAGCACATTTACTGGGTATACTGGGATGTATGCATATGTATAGATATCCAAATGCCATGCTGCTGAAGAAACATGGAAGAATGGAATGATTAATCATGGCGATTAGCATGTTTGAGAGCATACTACGTACCAGGCACTGTACTGAGTACTTTATCTCTCTCTCTCTCTCTCTCTCTCTCTCTCTCTCACACACACACACACACACACATTCCCATTTAACACAATTATTTGAGGTACAAACTATTATCAGCTCCATTTTATACTTGAAAAAACTGAGACACAAAATGTTAAGATCACATACCAGAAGATGTCAGCAGACATGCTAATGCTAACCAAGGCACTGCCCTCCATTACCTAAAACTGAGATGCTCAGCATCACCCAACAAGTGACATGATACATGTATCATTTGAGAACTCAGTTCCAAACATTAACTAAATGAGTATTACTGACAAACTTCCGGATTTTGTGGCAATTCTATTTCCTTGAAAACACGAAAGTTCCTAGAGCTATGGCTCCCGAAAAAAAAATTTTAAACCTCTGGCCCTTGAACTGTGCTGGCTGATATGACAGCCACTAGAGCCACATATGGTTACTAAATTAAATTAATGTAACCCCTCAGTTGTACTAGCCACATTCCAAGCACTCAATAGTGGCATGTGGCTAGTGGCTACTCTACTGCCAGCACAGCTATGTGACATTTCCACCATAACAGCATTGTTGCTCTAGGAAACAGATAACTGAGCAGATACAACAAAGCAAATGATCCTTGAGCCCCTCAGAAAAGGATCTCACATATATTTCCAAGCAAGGATATTTACTGAGTGCCTGTTCTGAGCCAGGCATGGTGCTAGGTGCTGGGGGTGATGATCAACAAAGATCAATAAGAATCAATGAGGTATGCACGATTTCCAAGTCAGGCTCCAGTGAGAACACTACTTTGATAAGAGAGGTTCAACTAGTAGGAGGCAAGGCATAAAAAACCTAGAAGACGGGACACCTAACCCTGACTTCGGGGCAGAGGTGAGGCAAGGCTTTCTGGAGAGGGAAAATGTAAACTAGGGCCTTGACTGTGAGAAGCCTCATTAACAAAAAAGAGGAAAAGTGTTTCTGAATTAAGGAACAGTCTGTATGAAGACTCAGAAAGGTGAGAGAGCATGCCATGCTTTGGAGGAATTTAAAGAAGTCAATAAAATTACTTTCTTCATCCATTCCATCTCTTGAGATTAGAGTTTTGATCATTGTTTTATCCAAGTTACTTAGCACAGAAGGGAAGGCAGTAGGGAAGGAAAAAACAAAGGACCTCTTGGAGCCAGATGTAGCTAATAACTACTATCACCTCCTACCATCCCACATGTTTCAGTGTGAAGAATGTGAATGGACAGTAGCCTTGGATTGATAGCAACGCAGCAGTCACCTTGGATAAAGGACATATGCTGGGTAATTTGCTAGCATTATTTAGTTCAGTCCTTACCACAAGCCTACCTATTTCCCGACATTCACATTTGCATAATTGGAAATTGGTAGAGAAACCCATGAGATAGAGCAACCTGAACTTTTAAGTTCTTTTCTATCTGCTTAAATACCAGGCTATACAGGCTTCTGGGTTATTGTTACTGCCCTAGCCCTGGCTAGTACTACCTGTCATGACCAGCTAGCAAACTGGTT
Organism: Theropithecus gelada; assembly: GCF_003255815.1. Lineage (NCBI taxonomy): Eukaryota > Metazoa > Chordata > Mammalia > Primates > Cercopithecidae > Theropithecus > Theropithecus gelada. The sequence continues at coordinate 105,509,527 of NC_037673.1, read as the reverse complement.
TAACTCACATGAAGACACAGAAGGTAAGCCAAAGAGAAAAACTAAGAAAACTTGTATTGAAGAGAAATTCGTTTGCACCAGGTAAATGTAATCAAAAGAAAAAAGTGACTAGGGAAAATGCCCTACCTTTCTTTCAGAAGCCACCTGAATAATGACCAACAATTTACCATTTGTTTAACCCCAGCAGAAGAATTCTGTCTTATCCCTAGAGTTTTCCAGGAAATTAGGAGACTAGGAACACTTGTACTCGTTGTCTTATCCAGCAATGATCAAACTGACTCAAAACATTTGTGACCTACAGTGAGCTACTTCAAGCAAACTTTCTTTACAAAGTTCCCTCTAAGATTGCCTCAATCTGCTGAAAACTGTTTTGTGATTCTACCCAGCTAAAATTTCAGTGGCGCATATCTTCGGATAAAACAGTTCATTCGCATCAAGCAGTAATTAAATGTGCAGGGCATGAAATAAGCAGCAAGTTTGGCTTCAGAGCCATCTTGCAATCTGTAAGCGATCCAAGACAGACCATATGCCTTTAAATCTAGATGACTGCATACATATCCAAGAGAAACCTAACTGCCACTACTGCACAGCAAGTGTCATCGAAAGACGAAAAAAAGACAGATTTATGTAGCTTGTCTGACAAATGTAAGCTAATATGTATATGTCCACCGAGACTTGGTAAACTACACTTAACTTTACTTTTTGGGTTCTTGATTCAGTTCTACCAGAGAAGACATTCAAACTGACAACTCAAACCAACGGTATTCTTAACTAGTCCATTGCCATGGAGTATGGTGAGAGTTTTTGTCTAGGAAGGGTTGCCACCCTCTTCCTTTGGTTCCTTGAAGAATCTCCTCCCCCACTCCACAAAGGGGCTGCCCCCGACTGTGCCTCATACCCTGACTCCTGGACAGGCTTGCCTGACCTGGCAGAGTGGTTGATTCCATCGTCAACATGTGATGCAGTAAGGCCAATATGAACCTTCCTCGGGATTGCTAATATAGGCATGGTATGGTTCTCCATCTCTGGGCTTACTAACCTAGGTGAATGTGAGAGTAGATTTGCTGGTGCTAGCCTTGCCACCCTATGGAGAAAGCCTGTTGAGAAGAAATCAGTAGGGAAAGGCAGAACTGAGAGATGGAGAAAATCAGAGTAGTGAGTGCATTGTCTGGGTCCCTGAATTCCGTCATGTCTGATGTTACATGAGCACTGAATGAGTTAAACTGTCTGGCAATACAAGAGATGCTCAATAAATGTTACTGTCCATCTCTGCCTCCTTCTTTAACTTTGGCAGCTGCCAGACAAGGATTAAAACTATCTTTGGCAGCCAACGCTTCTCTTTCTTGCTTTCAGAGGAAAGCCAGTAAGATAGAACGGAAAATAATGAGCACAAAGTCACACCCTAAAACATTGTAAGCTCCCTCTGCATTTTACCAATATTCCTTTAAAAACAGCCATTCTTTGCTCAGTGCACACTCACATCTCAGACATCAGCCTAGCCATAATCAAGCTGATACAAGAAAAAAGAGACACTTTATTTTCTGGGGGAGGAAGGATCTGAATTGGTTAAACCCTGAAGTGGAACCTACTGCAGGATGCAGACTCCATAAGCACATCAACAGGCATGCAATTTTCTTAGGGCCAATTCTATGAAGGCACCAATCTGTGTTTGTTTGGTTATTTGCCAATAGCACCATCCTAGAGAACAGGCAATCCAGAGTGTTAAAAATGTAGAATTTATCAACTTGACACGGTGTTTAACCTCATGAAAACAAAAGCACATGGTGGTAATTGATGCTAAATATTAATGGTGATTTAAAACTCAGTTATGATGGGGAAAGTAAAACCACCACTACTGAATGGTATTTGCAAAATATGCATCTTCTCACCCCTGCACAGTTGCGCAGATAAACCATTTGCTTGTACAAAAATGCTGGTGGTTGACGATCAAATTGTGTTGTTAATGTGGTACAATCTGTGCAGTACGAAAATCTTAAAGGTAATTTCTGAGACCTTATGTTTGTGATATTTCCAGACTCAATAAGCAATGTCATAAAATCGTAGAATTTAGAACTGGAATGAACCTTACAAATGAAAGAACCAAGGCTCAGGGAGAATTAATGAGTTGGTAAATGGCAAATGCAGGGACTTCAAGTCATGTCTTCTTGATTTCGTTTGGACATCCCTCTGTTACACCACATCTCATAAACAATAGCACAGCATATTAGAGTTGGCAAAGATCCTCCAAACAAGCTAGTGTAACCTGCTAATTTACAGGTAAGGAAACGGGGCCCAGAAAGGTGAGGTTCTTGCCAAAGGTCAGAACGGAATTAGGTTGAAATGTATTGACCTCTAGACCAGTGCTCACTCCTTGCTGCCATGGATAAACACGCTTTATCAAATTTAGTTGTAACCACAAGTCATCCCACCATTTAAATTCTGTCAAAGGATGAACAAACTCACAAATACCCAGTTATCATCAGGGAAATCCTGGCAATGTGTAAGGTCTGGCAGTAAAATTTGTGAGGGTAACAGAGTGTCTGAGTCAAATAAGTGTACGGTCAAATGTAAGTAAACAACTGAGCTGAAAAACTATAATCTTCCAGGTGTGTTGTGGTACTTTATCTCTTTCCACAGTCACTGAGATCTACGGGCTGCAGCTATTTCTGATACTGAAACCTCATTGGCTTTGGCAAGAAGGCCCTTGAATGCCCTAAAGCATCAGTTCCCTTCTCAGTTCTTGGTTCCTAATTTATTCTGATATGGTAGACGAGGTATTTGTGTTGTTGCAGTTTAAAGTTCACTGCTTTCTAAATTCCTGTAGGATATGTATTATACCAAGAAGAGACTGCATAACTGTAAACAAGTCTCTTTCTGTGTGTGTGTCTCTCTGTCTCATTCTTTCTCTAAAAATTAGAGGAGTTAAGTCATTCTATCTAAGGAATAGGGGGAAGGTGAAAAGCAAGCCTCTGAGTTGCCTGTCCGCCTACAGGAGAACATTAACATTGTTAATCAGCATTACAGGCTTGGCTTTGCTTCCCAGGGAAATGGTTGGTAGAGATATAAAATGTTTCAATCCTTTCCAAGCAATGTTGTCCTTGGTGATAGCCAGGAAGGAGAGATTCTTTTTTCATTTATACCTTTCTGCAATCTTGTAGTTTTGAATGGCTAACAGTAAGAACCAAATCAATGTCAAATCAGGTTAAAGAAGAATTAGCAACTTCTTGCTCTATACCCAACATTGTGCTAAGCCCTACCAGACATATGAAAAATAATATGGTCTTTGCCCTTGAAGAGTTCACCATTTCTTAGAACAACAATATTTAATAACAAAAACAATAACATGTTGCTGTCCCTCGGCTATAGTGAATTCTGGCAGGACCCCTATCCCATGCGGCATAACTCAGGGAAGCAGTCAGAAGGCCAGGAAGGAAACATGGTAGCTCTGAATAGTGAACACTAGGGCTATCTCACATGAACCCATGAGCAGATCCATCCCAGATACCCTGTGACTTCAACCAATCTTTTTTTTTTTTTTTCCTCACCTGCTTTAGCTTTCTGTGACCAAGACTCTTGAGGCTGCAGTGTAAAGGATTCCTCTCCCTACGTTCTATTCTTTCGTCCATCTGGAGTCTGTTGTTATGTGTCTTAAAAGCAGTGTTCCCAAAGTGTTGGAGAAATGGCATGAGTGAGCCCCATCATTTCTTGCTCAAAGCACCTTGACCTTGGATTCAGGGACTGTTGTGAATCTGAACAGACCTTTCCTGTGATCCTGAGTGATTAGCCTTAGATCAAATTTGTAGTCTTCCCTCTCTCATTCCTGCGAATGAAATGTGATTTTTGTTGTTTTCCTTATTTTTCATCTCCCCAGCTAGTACCTTGGTCTTTTATGCAAATAATTTTTCTGATGGGTCCACCTATTTGTTCTTCAGTTATATTCTGACTTGTCTGAGTCTTGGGTAAACAAAGCAGAGGCTACAGCCACCATCTCTGAAAAAAAAAAAATAGTGGTCAGTCAAACCATTAATCCCTGTTGGAGCAAAGTAGATGTGCCTGCCTGCCCTCACTTCTAATCCACTATCTCAGGCTCTGTCACAGTTACTTTCAGGAGCTGTGGAGACAGACTCAAGAAGTTGTATTTTTCTAAATAAGTTATTTAGCCTCTCAGAGTCTGTCCTCCCTCATCCCTCATCTCTAAATAGAAACAATAATAATCCTACATCCTAACAATGTTGGGGAGGATTACATGAAGTAATACAAGCAAAGTGCTAAATATTGTACTTGGCCCATGAGTGAATATGCAATATTGGCTTTTATTTTCATCATTGTTCTTAATCTTAATCTGGATATTCATTTAAGTTACAATTTTACTGTATCAAAAAAATGTTGTAAGTCAGGGGAAGGCTACAATGTGATCAGCCAATAGTAAAGGAAGGGAGCATGCTAACTTCAGTCATCCATAGGCATGGACCTGTAACATATAAGCTCTAACAGAACTTTTTATTTTTCAATCAGCACTGTAAAAATACCAAAAGACAAAAATGGCAGTAAAGTACTTACTACTCCCCCACCTGACAAATCAATCATTATTTTTCTATATTCTTTATTGACATTGTCCATATTCAACCAGAATTTTGCAGTTGCTCTTAAAGCAGTTTGGATTCATCCAAAAAGCAAATAGTCCCCTGACAAGCAAGTGTTGACTGCCTACTAAGTATCAGGCCCTATCCTAAGGAAAAACCACTGGATTCTAGCTGGTGAGAATGAACACCTTGAAAAATTTACAGTCAATCTAAATAAAATATTGTTTTTTGTTTTGCTAGCATGTCTTTTTTTTTTTTTCCCCACAGTATAAGGATTTTCACATACTGCTACAGAATTAGAGGAATAGTTAAGAAACAGAAGGAAATCTCTATTTCAGGGCTGATAGTAAAATAGAGAAGTGACTAAAGAAGGGCTGACCAATTTATGTATACTAGCGGGGACCACTGTAAGAGGCATTAGGAATTATTTATATTACAGAAAAGGTAAAGGTAAGAATAATACTATTAAAAGAAGAAGAATAAAAGTGGTTCAGGTAACATATTTTGATATCCAATGCATCATGGGATATCAGCAATAGTGATGTTTTAGAAATAAACAGAAATAAAGAGACAATAAAAATATGAAAAAGGGACTATTTATGAAATTGAGGCCTTAAGGAAACGGAAGAAAAGGAAAACAAGCTCAAAAACTTAGAGTTAAAATCATTTGTATTTACTATTACCTTAATGTTGATAGGTATCACAAAATAGGAAGTGTCAACCAAAAAAGGCAAATCTATCCATTAACAGAATGGGAAGAATACAATTACAATTTTTAAAAAATTGTTAAATGCCCAAACAAAATAACAACAAAAACTCCCTAAAAATAAATAAGTAGGAAGCTTTTTGTACACTCTGTAAGACAGCTTTCAAATCCTCTTTTTTACTTTGAATTGTCTCACTGCTATTGCATTTCTTATGGGAAACACATGAGCAATTATGATGTATACAGGCTACACTGAGATCTTACTGATCCATGTCTTTCTGAAAAGCATTCATTCTCATCAAAAAGAAATGGTACAATTGATCATCAAAATAATTGACTTTCTTGAATCTTAGCAAACTCTCACCCGGAAATGAGAGAGTAGATGTATTTTACTTGCCTTCGTTAGATGATTACCTAACACTGCTAGAGAAGCAGCATATGAATTATTGTTGCAACAGAGGGTGCCATAGGTTGAGTACTGGCAAATTTTTTTTTTCTGGTCAGTTGATGTCCATTATTTACTAATAGGAGGGACAATTTAATTAATGTCAGTCATTTATATTAAAAGTAATCTTGTAAAAAATGCCCATTAAACTATCCTAAATCTTCATAAATTGAACACTAAAAATTATAATTCTAATGCTATGGAATACAAATCAGCTGTTAAAATAACACACACACACACAAATGTATTTAAAAATGTTATGGGAATCACATGAATAATTAGTATATGTATATATATATCACAGATATGGAAAGATTCAAGATAGGTATTAAATTTTAAAATTCTAGTTATATTATTGTATCATATGCATAGTTTGATACTCTTTTTTAAAAGAAAAATACAGGCCAAGCATGGTGGTTCATGCCTATAATCCCGGCACTTTGAGAGGCCAAGGTGGGAGGATCACTTGAGGCCAGGAGTTCGAGATCAGCCTGGATAACAAACCAAAATCTCAGCTCTGAAAAAAAAAAAATTAATTAGCTGAATGTGCTGGCATGCACTTGCAGTCCTAGCTACTTGGAAGGCTGAGGCAGGAGGATTCCTTGAGCACAGAAGTTCGAGGTTACAGTGAGCTATGATCATGCCACTATACTCTAGCTGGGGCAACAGTGTGAAACTGTCTCTTAAAAAAAAATTAAATTAAACTAATAAAAGGAAAATATATATATAATTATATCTGGAAGGATACACAAGAAATTATGAACAGTGCTAGGAGTAAGACTGTGGTAAGGGGTGTATTTGTGCTTTTCAGTTTATATACTTTCATGTCTTTGAGTTTTTTAACCATGAGCATGAATTACCATAATATAAACTATTTTAAAACTGAAAAAGAATTAATACAAAATCTGTAAGTGCAGTGAATGGCAAATATCAAATATATCAAAGAAAAAAATGAAGTCTTAAGAAAGTGAAATCGTTATTTAGTCCAAAAAATGAGATAATTTTCAGTAAGAAGAAATGTCGTGTGACTCTAAAATAAAACAACCAGAACATAAATGCTAAACAATACATTAAACACTTAAGTTGCCATGTGGTAGCAGCATTAAACTACAAACAAAACTATGAAGCGAATGGTTCCCTTGCAGTCGATTTGCTTTAATTATCAAGAATCAAATATATAAATGGAACTTTTCTCAAAGAACTTTATGAGTTTCCCTATGAATATGCATCTAAAAGACAGAAGGCCTCTTTTCCTTCTTCCTAACCACACTCACGCACACACAGCTCTGCTATGCACTATCAACATATGCTCACTCCTGAAGAGAAATTTAATTTCATGACCCACCTAAAATATCGACATCTAAATGTAGACATTCTTCTCATTGGAATAGCTGCTGCAACCATACTCTTACAAGGTAAAGAAACACTTCGAATGAACATATGCATTTTTTGTGGCATGTCAAATGGTCATTTAACACATGACATGTGCAAAAGGATAGACAGGCTTCAGGGTGAGAGAAGCTCTTCCATTGCTTTACCCACACTGGGCCAAACTGTGCCTGTTATCATCAGATGTGTCAACCATTTCACTCCTTTCAGCATTCATGTTGAAAACCACAGGGGATTCTCATAAATGCCTAACTTTGTTATAACAATGGAAAGAAGAAAATAAGAATGCCTGAATCCACACTGGGGAATGAATATGCAGGATCATAAATAGATAATTAGACCTACAAATATCGTGTAGTATGGTTCTAACCATAACCCCCAAAGCCTTCACCAAAGGAAGCCTTGAGCTGGTCCCATTTGAATCTTCTCTCATGTCCTTTTCTGCCCAAGTTCCACACTGGCATAAGAAAAAGACCTCTTCCTTATATAAAAGATTTTGTGTGTTTACTGGTAAATATTTTTACCACTGATGATTCTTAAAACCACTTATTGGCAACCTAGTGTATGTCAAGCACTGTACCAACCAAACTGCACATATTTTCCAAATTATCACAACTCTATTTTAAAAAGAGCTCAGAGAGGTCACACAGTTTAATAATTATCAAGACTATGAAGGCAATCAAGTTGGTTACCTACAATGGGATCAGTAAATAGGGTGGAAGTGATACAGAAGGGATACAGATATACTCTTCACATAGTTTTAACTTTTGGAAGTATTTTAATGTTTTGCTAATCAAAAATAAAATTAAATCAACCAGGATGAGAAGGGGAAAACTAAAACAAAAATTAAACGGCAATTTTAATTCAAATGTATGCCATAGCTAAACTGAAGCAGGCAAAAGAACTAATTCAAGTAATTTATAAATACAGTATTTGACTATGTATTGTCAGTCTTCGTTGGGGGATGTAATGGAATAAATACTGAAAATGAATCCTGAATTCTGTTTAGTAGGTTTATTTATTTATTTTGTAGTGATATGGGAAGAGCAATCTGGGGATCATTTTAGGTGCATTACAGAATTAAGCAAATGAATAAATGTGCTGATGTTGTTGAGATCCAGGGTTCTCACTGTGGAAGAAGGAACTTACAAATATAGAACTGAAAAAGACAATAAAGAATTATGTGGGAATGAATTAAAATGAAAAGCATCAGTGTGAATTTATGACTTCTAAAATATGCATATGTGTGTATAGGCGTATATAACTACCCATATACATGTATATGTGTATATAGAGGTGTGCATGACTATGTCTACCTACATGCAAATATTTCCTAGCTCTGGCCACTGAAAGCACCCAGAAATAAAGCCACCACAGTAGTAGTTAGCACACTTATCATGCCTATTTTGGTATCTAATATTTCTCCCTAAAAGGAAGTAGGGCTTCTCAGAGAAATGATTGATTACAAGATTGGAGTGGGATAGGTACAAGATGAGCCTACACTGTTTGGTTATAACAAAAATAAAGTACCAGAGAAAAAAAAGATGGAAACCAGCTTGAAGGAGCTGATACTGGCCAAATATGGAAAAATTTTAATGACAAAATCAGTGAGTATAGTAATTAATTATAAATGAAATTATAAGACTGAAGTTCATGCATTCATACTAATAATGAATATTAATAGATAAATCCGCAAGTAAAAAGTGAGACCTCTTGCTTACAGTAGACTACTGTGTCAAGTGTCAAATGTGGAAGAAAGGCTGGAGTTGAATAATTATTTGTTTGCAAATATTGATTGAGGCAAAGTCACCAATGAATGACAAATATAGGGGAAATTTTGATGGGGAGCAGGATGTTTTTCAAACAATCCTTGGGTTTCTCATTAGTTACAAGGAAAAAAATAATTATATAGTAAACAAATAGTGTAACACCTTCACTGTGTCATCAACATTATTATTACTAATGAAGGACAAATAGACATCATTTGCTTCCAGATGTGATACAATGAAAAAGACACTAGTTATCCATTCGTCAAATGTTTTTTCAAGGTTTTTAGTTTCTTTGTGTTGGGTTCGTAGTTCCTCCTTTAGCTCTGAGAAGTTTGATCGACTGAAGCCTTTTTCTCTCAACTCATCGAAGTTATTCTCCGTCCAGCTTTGTTCCATTGCTGGCAAGGAGCTGCGTTCCTTTGGATGGGGGGAGAGGCGCTTTGATTTTTTGAATTTTGAGCTTTTCTGCACTGCTTTTTCCCTAACCATCAGAGAAATGCAAATCAAAACCACAATGAGATACCATCTCACACCAGTTAGAATGGCAATCATTAAAAAGTCAGGAAACAACAGGTGCTGGAGAGGATGTGGAGAAATAGGAACACTTTTACACTGTTGGTAGGACTGTAAATTAGTTCAACCATTGTGGAAGACAGTGTGGCGATTCCTCAAGGATATAGAACTAGAAATACCATTTGACCCAGCCATCCCATGACTGGGTATATACCCAAAGGATTATAAATCATGCTGCTATAAAGACACACGCACATGTATGTTTATTGTGGCACTATTCACAATAGCAAAGACTTAGAACCAACTCAAATGTCCATCAATGATAGACTGGATTAAGAAAATGTGGCACATATACACCATGGAATACTATGCAGCCATATAAAAGGATGAGTTCGTGTCCTTTGTAGGGACACGGATGCAGCTGGAAACCATCATTCTCAGCAAACTATCGCAAGAACAGAAAACCAAACACCGCATGTGCTCACTCATAGGTGGGAATTGAACAATGAGATCACTTGGACACAGGAAGGGGAACATCACACACCAGGACCTGTTGTGGGGTGGGGGAAGTGGGGAGGGATAGCATTAGGAGATATACCTAACGTAAATGACGAGTTAATGGGTGCAGCACATCAACATGGCACATGTATACATATGTAACAAATGTGCACGTTGTGCACATGTACCCTAGAACATAAAGCATAATAAAAAAAAAAGAAAAAGAAAAAGACACAATACTGCTTATGTGATAGTCTAGCCGGGAGTTTATAATTTGAATTAAATCACAAGGAAATGTCAAACAACTCCAAATAAGGAATATTGTATATTTTTGTGTAATTCAAAACATCAATATCACAGAAGACAAAGAAAGCCTGTGAAAATATTTTAATGAAAGTTTAATAATTAAATATAATATTTGATCCTAGACTGAACCCCGATCCCACATATTGCAAGAAAAAATGCTGTAAAGATGTTAGGTTTTTTTTGTTTTTTTTTTGTTTGTTTGTTTTTTTGTTTTTTTTTTGAGATGGAGTCTCGCTCTGTCACCCAGGCTGGAGTGCAGTGGCCAGATCTCAGCTCACTGCAAGCTCCGCCTCCCGGGTTCACGCCATTCTCCTGCCTCAGCCTCCCGAGTAGCTGGGACTACAGGCGCCCGCCACCTCGCCCGGCTGGTTTTTTGTATTTTTTAGTAGAGACGGGGTTTCACCGTGTTAGCCAGGATGGTCTCGATCTCCTGACCTCGTGATCCGCCCGTCTCGGCCTCCCAAAGTGCTGGGATTACAGGCTTGAGCCACCACGCCCGGCCAAGATGTTAGTTATTGTGTTAATGGATAAAACAGACATCTAGATGGTAGACTAGGGTAAAATTCATTGTTACATTTACTGAAGTTGAACATCATATTGCAGTTATGTATATAAAAGTGTCTATTATTATGAGATAAACATTAAAATATTTAGGGGGTAAAGAGCATGATGTGTGCATATTACTCTCAAATCGTTCAGGAAAAAATATGTATATGCACACACATACACACTATTGAAGATAGATGACAGATTTTTTTTTACATTGAGGAGTTAGCTCAAGAATGAACAAAATTTTAACAGGAAGAACATAAGATTCTGAATTATAGCACATTTATATATAGCTTCAACATTTTATGTTAAATAAATGATGATATGTGAGAGTAAACAAACTACTTCATTTTCCATGGTACAGGTATATCTTGAGAAGACAAAAAGCAAAAATTACAATGCTTCTTTAGAAATAATCACTGTCTTCTTGTATTTTCTCCTGTGAGTTACCTAAGAAATTAATCCAATTCTCTACTCCATTTTAATTGTGTCTTTCCTTGTGTCTCTGTCCTCATTGTGGGTTAACAATAATGCAAAGATTCTCTGAATGCCAGGAAATGCAAACACGCCCATGTGCTCATCCACTTAGATTTATCTTATTTCAGGTTTAGGATTATTTGATTGTAATTATATTAAGCAACTAATTTGTAATTGAACTAGTCCCAAATGAAAGACTAATCTCTAAGATCGTTCAGTTAGATTTTTTACAAATAGTCATATTCAAGTATATAAAATTGATTGAAATGCCACAAACCCGCATGTAGACTATAGTATCCTAAGGCAACTTTTAAAATACGTATGTTCCTACTGTATACTTTAGACTTTACTTTTAAAACTATTTTATTATGGAAGTGTTCAAATATACAAAGTAGAGAGCATCGTATGATGAACTCTCATGTACCTATAATGCGGCTTCACCAGTTATCAACGTGGTTTCAACTATAAGCTCAATTATCTCTTTTCTTTTAAAAAATTTTGTATCTCTTGACTTTCTCCCCAGTGCGCCCCTCCCCCACCCCGGTAACCATAATTCTATTCTCAACTTGTAAGTTCAACTTCTTAGAATTTCACGTGTAGGTAAGGTCATGCAGCACTTGCCTTTCTGTGCCTGGCTTGTTTCTCTTAACATGATGTCCTTCAGGTTCATCCATGTTGTTGCAAATGACAGGATTTCCTTCTTTTTTAAGGCTGGACAGTATTCGATTGTGTACATACCCTGACTACATTATTATTGAAGCAAAGCTCAGATACTATATTATTTCATTTCATTTATAAAGACTTCAGCATGTGTCTATTAGGAAAAAGTATCATTATTACATCAAATATTTTAATAATTTTAAAACAATTTTAAATTGAAATTTTACTTTCAAATTCTTTTGTCTTTGTCTTTATGGCAGTTCTTAACCTTTCTGTTTGATCTCTAACCCTGTCAGTACAATATTGAGACATACAAAGGCAGAGGCATTGCTTAAAGTCCAAGAAACCTCCTCCAGATTATAAATAGCCTACAGAGTTATGCTCAGAATCTGAAGCTGCATAGCCTTAACATTTTAAAAATCACTTTATTGTAAAATAAATGCAGATAGAGCAGGCTAGATGAATGCATAGCTTGACAATTTATTATAAGACAAACGTCCTTTTAACTACCTCCTAGGTCACCTCAAAAGCCTCAAACTGTCTCATGCAAACTGTCTCAACCCGAGCCATTCCCTTCCTAGAAAAGTAGCCACACACCTGATCTTTATAATTATTCCATCTTGCTTTGCTTTACAGTTTTATTATCCAAGCTTGCAAACCTAGATTTGATTGTTTAGCCTTGCACATTTTTTTAAATCTTGGTATATGTTTCTGAGGCTCCATATCCCTGAAGACAGACTGCATGTTTATCACATTGAATGTTCACTACCTTTTCTATCCATGAAAAGTAATTCGGTTTTATTGCCTTAAAAATTCTTTCCTTCAATGTATCATTACTATAGCTAAAATATATTCAAGCAAACCCACACAATGATTAAAAGCAAACACTTTTTCCTGATGTAAGCAGACAAATTAGTCCAAAACACCTTGATCTAGATTGAGGTGGGAAGCACAAAGCACATTTTTATAATCTCAGTCAACACTAGAAAAACCCACAGTAAGTATTTCATTGTATTTTGAATAACTTCTGGTGGCAAAGTTTTCTTAGTTGTCATGACAATATTCACAATCTTTATAATATGGAAGCAATTAGAGTAGCTTGGAGATTAAAAGGAAAAAAATAAAGAAATGAAAACTTCTAGAAAACAGTGTTGATTTAGGATAATTAGGGAGAAAGTGGACCAATACATTTTTATCAGTTTTAGGTATAACATTTTTTGAAAATTCTTCCATCTACACTATCATTGATTAGGAAAGCAATGTCGTTCAAAATGACAGAAGTGTGATTGGAGAAAAATATGAAAAAGGGCATACATTAAACTCTGAATCCCCATTTTTGTATCCTCTGTCTTTTGACTGTCTGTTATGCTTGCACATCATGAGACAAAAGTTCAGAAGCACAGTTTATGCTGCAAAAGGTATCCATTTCAGATAGGGTGTCAGCAAAAGCCTTCTTCCAGTAAGAGAGTAAAATAACAAATTGTAATATATTTTTCTTCATGTATGTTTCAGAGTCAGACTTAGATTAGAAAGAAACTGGGAAAAAGTCTCTAGCATTAGTATCTGTATTTGGTAAAGAGAGTAACAATAACATTACATCAGTTGATTCTTGGTAAATGTTTTGTATCTTGGTGAGAGTGATAGGTCCTAGAATTTTATTCTCTTGTTTCCCTTCAAATTTCCTTCCTGCTGCAAATCTAACTCACTAGAAGAAAAAAAATGTGCAATTGATTATCCATTAGCTCTAATATCATACTACTAATGTAAAAGTTATTTTCTCCCTTTTGAAATAGCTTTATGAGACCTGAAAGAATACTCCAGATTGTAAAATTTCTGAAGGTGCTAATAAACTGTAGCATTGTTTAATTTGGGTCATACTTATTACCCGAAAGAGTACTGGGTGAGGAGATAACTATGGTACTATTATCATGCATTCACATCAACTACTTTTACATTAACCTATATTTTTCCATCAGTATTAGATATGGAAATGTAGGCACAAATGAGTAAACATATAAAATGGTGAGGCATTTGTTAAAATATGCTATAAATTTACTTCTCAGTAAATTCTATCACATATTTTTCCTTAAAAACGTAATGATTAGAAGTCATTGTTTATCTGTGGAATCTTGATATTACTTTAAGCTCTTGAAGAGCCTAGCAAAGATGTGACCTCTGTCCTAAGTTTTATATTTCAAATTCCTCTAAGAAGGATAAAAATGACTTCAAGATCTGGCCACTATTTCTCAGCTGTCAAAAATGTCTTTTTTTCTGGTGGTAGAGAAATCATATTGCATTGTTTTGTTTCAAGGTCATCTGTCAAGAGTCTCAATTTACCTGCAAGTCTTGATGGATCTTAAACATCAATAAATGACCCATTTCTACCTTGCAATACAAAACTGAGTCTGTTCTTGTGTCATCTAATAAGACTATGAGTGTTTTTTTAGCAGCATTGGCAGTAAATACTCTAAAGCATCACATCTAGTTCTTTTTTCTTTCTCTCTTGAGAGAGGACAAAGATATCTCCTCCTAAGGAATATGAACTCTCTGGCATCATCTCTTTGTCAAACAGTTCACCTCATATGAAGCAATAACCTTTCTATATACAGAATCTTAAAAACCAAAAAAAAAAAAAAAAGTGTGTCCCTATTGTGAGAGAGGGACTCACAATCTCTGCCTGGATTGTCCATAAGGCATCCCTCTGTGTTTTTCCTCTCTATTTTCACGGAATGTAAAGCATTATTTCACATTGATATACAAAACAGCCATCTGGACCATACAGTAGTGGGCAGTTTATTAAAGGGAAGTTTTTAAAAAAGGAAACAAGAGCCCATTTTATTCTTTACTTTGTAAGAGTAAGAACATCAAATGTCAATGGATTTATTTTTGTGTGATCCTGAGTACCTCTTTGCTGTTGTATGCAACACTCAACATTTCTTTTTGCCCCAGAAGCCTAAATAGGTTAGTATATGACTGGATAAGTTATTTAATGTGTTTTCCATAATTATCATTAATGCTAATCATTACAATATTTTGTCAAGGCACCATATTTTAAGTAAACTGGCTCTCTCTATCATATCCCCCTCCATGCCATTATCTTTTATCCAACAGAGAGCCAGAAAATTCATTTATTTATTTATTCAACCATCAGAAATATTTGCGGAGTACTTTCTACATGCAAGCACTCTTCTTAGTGTTAGAGAGTATTCAAATAAGTTATAAAAAAAAACAAAAAACAAAACAACCCTTGCTTTCAAGGACCCTAGGCTTTTATAGAGACAGTAAGATGTGCTCTCAAAAACCCACAGTAGAAAGCAATGCTATTTGAGTGGTAACGGGAAGGAAAATATGTATTGATCATCTAAGTGCATTCATATGTGATCTCATATAATTCTTACAGCAATCCACTCCCAAGAGTATTATTATCATTCCCCTTTTTTAAAGATAAAAAATGAAAGAACTTCCTGAAGGTCATAGGATTTTAAAGTGGATCTCTCTGAGTCCAAAGCTCATGTTCAGTCTAGCAGGAACACAGGCTTAAACTTTCAGGAAAGGAGAAGGCCTATGCTGATGTGGTCAGGGACACCAAAACTAGAAAGAGAAGTGAGGTTTGGAGCGAAGGTATTCCAGGAATAAGGCACAGGGAAGGAAGTGGGGTGGGAGAAAGAAGAACTCACTTAAGGAACAGCAAGAAATAGTGCAGATAAATAGTGGAAAATCAGGCTAGAACTAGTAGCTTTGGGCCCGAGGAGTAAGACCATTTAGTGGTGAACTGTGAAGGCTGCACTTTTTTCTGCAACCAGCAGTTCCACTGGAACATTCTGATCAACAATGTCGTTTTTCCAAACAAAAAATTCTGCCGGTATGCCAGTAGAGTACAAAAGCATGACAGAGGGAAGAGATACAAACTATTCCATCATTTCTGGTGCAAGCCACATTTCTGGGTTGGCCCAGGAAGCTGCCAGTCATGCTTCCTATGGTCTGCGGTGAACATGTTCATTCCTTATTGTGCAAAACTGGCAGTTCCTTCTTAGGTCTAAATGTGTCATGTGGAATTGCTCCCGTGGCAACAGGAAAAGAGAAGCATGGCAAGAAAAAAAGTCAAACTTGTTTTGCTGTGATTCAAATAATAATTTTACACCCTGAGTAAGCTCAGTTTTTTCATGCATTTCTTTTTACAATAAGGCAAATGTTTATTCTGGCCATGAAAGGCGGAGAGAGTCTGGGGTCATTGCCACTTCATAAATACCCTTCACAAAATCATACTTAATAAAAGTTCTAGATGGTCTAGGTGCAAAGGGTTAGAAGGGTGGCAACCAGCTTAAAATGCAATGGCATTATGAAGTTTCTGTAGCATACTAATTGAGGTTGACGGTAGGAGTTCAGTGCTAGGAGACATAGCTATGTCCAGATATTGCAGGAGTGCCCAAACCCTGTACCTAAACGACTCTCAATTTTCCTTTATCATAGGGTATCCCGGCCAATTGTGTATTAGAGTCACCTGGAGAGTTTTGAAAATATACCCATATCCAGGCTCCACCACCAAGAGGTTCTGAATTACTTGATCTTTGGGCATTCCTCCCCATCAACACTTCACTCCATTTTAAAAATGAGGTTTAATTTACATAGGGTAGTACACGTAGATTTTTGGTCTAAAGTTTGATGAACGGGTGCAGTTTTTTAAACTTAGATGCCATAAAATTCAGAGATGAACATTCTTTGAACTTCAATTTGCACGTTGAATTCTATAAGGATAGAGGAAATTCAGAGATCTAGTAGAAATGGAAATAATTGTTCAAATTACCTTTAAAGTATATTTTGGACTGCATTTACTCACACAGTACAATTTGGCAAGAGTCACTATATATAATGCTTTTCATTTTAGGTTATGTATGCTGAAACACTGGATTCACACTGCACATCAGTTAACTCTGGGAAGACAATGCATTGGGAGGTCAGAAGATTATTTTCCTTTGTGAGTCATATCATTGACATAACCTGAAAGCTTGTTATAGAGGAATCAGTATAAAAAAGTGAGACCAGAGGGCTGTTCTTTGTGGTACAATCTTGGCCCCAATGCTTTAATAAAGACCCTTGGTTGATCCTGTTATTATGCTTGGAAACGATGGAAAAGGGAGCTCACAGGGGATTCTGGCAGCAATAGCATGTCTAAAGGCAAAAACCTTGCCTTGTGTTGTGCTTCCAAACATAAGATCATCTGCATGGAAATATACCAGTGAGTATGAGGGAATCAAACCCAGAGGAGCACTAAGGTAGGGAAAATAGAACAAGGAACTTAGGACATTGTTTGATTGCCTTGTCACAATTAAAACTGCTTTGGAAACACTGATAAGAGAGAGGATCAAGAATTTTATTGTTATGAAAAGAGTGACTTTGGTAAACATGTAAGCAATTAAACACGCAAGATATAACTTTATTGTTTGATGTTTATTTCTGGCATTCTTTCTGGTAGAATTGATGACACACTAAAACCTAACTTCTGGAACCAGTTTTTGAAAGCTCAGATTTTAAATTCTTATTGGTTATTGACAATAAGCAAACAAACTCTTAACAAAGCACAGAAACCACACAGAATTTCCATTTCAACATTAGGCCTAGAAAAATATTGTCATAATTTTAACATTCTAATTTCAAAGGGATGGTAAAAATGAGTGAATAAATTTTATATGTAAGTTATCTAAAAGGAAGATGTTAGTATTTGGAAGTGTATGCATACCAACAAAATGCATACCAACATATTCATTTCCCCTCAGTGCCTATATATAGTTTACTATAGTCTACCATAGTTTTACCTAGTTTACCATACTAGGCCAGGCTCTGAGAAAATTTCCTGACATGAATTATCTCATATAACACAACACTCTTATGGTGTCGGTCCTGTTTTTACTATTCCCTGTGTTACAGATGAAAGAACTGAGAAGTTAAATAACAGTTCCAAGGTCACCTACCTAGCAGAGGCAGATGCAGGACTGGACTATAGGCAGTGCTATTTCAGACCCAGGGAGAGGAACAGAATTAATATGTCAAGTTCCCTCAATCATGTTCAATATACAGCATCAGAAATACACTTCATGGACCCCAGTGGAGCCTGTTCAGAGGTAGGATAGGGAAGTCAGGGAGTTGAAGCTCAACCCTGGCCTTACCTCCCCTCACCCTCTAGGGCTTGGTCAATCCTCACAAGAAGTATCAAACAATCAGGTAGTTGCTTTTTTTTCTCCATCCTCTCTCTTCCCTTAGGGCACCAGGTTCAAAGTGACCAGAAGGACAGTCACAGCAGTAGACAAGGACAGCAGTTGCAGTGGTTCCCCTCTGTGTATGACCCTGTAAAACAGAGGATGATTCAGAACGGCATCAGCAGCAGGCCCCGGGGAGGTGGCTATGCCTGGGCTTGGATGAGTGGTTCTGAGGAGGCCTCTCTATCTCTGCTGTGATTTGTCCTTGTGACCTTAAACCCACTATTCAATTTTTGGACCAAAGGAATGTTTCTGGAGAAATAATAGCGAGACGTAATATTAACTGCAGGGGTTGTTCTAAGCACTTCACATTTATAATACCTTTCATCCTCGTTACAAACCTGTGAGGTAGGTAATAGGGTCATCAGCTCATCCCTGTTTGCTTAGGACTTTCTTGATTTCAGCACTGAAAGTCCTGTCATAGACAAAACTGGGATGGTTTGTCACTTCAGGGAGGTACTGTTCCCTATAAAAGATAACGGAGGCCGAGAGAAGCACAGTGACTTGCTCAAGATCACATCATTAGCAAGTGCAGAGCCAGGATTAAAGCCAGGTGGTCCTACTCCAGAGCCTGCACATAACCAATAATAATATACCAATAATAATATATAAATGTTATTTGTTGAGGACAGGGGAAACTTAAGGATGGACCAATAGCAATGATGATAATATCATCCCAAAGACATTTGAGCCCGGAAATCAGAAAAGGGAAGAAATTACTGGGAATCTGTGTTAGTCAGGCCCTTTGTTGACATTGTTTCACTGAACTCTCACAACCCCGAATGTTAGGGGGTATTATTCCTGTTTTGAGGATGAAGAAACAGAAACTCAGGAAAGGTGAGTTTTGCTTACAATCATAGAGGTGGATTTCAACTAACTCTTGCTGTTTCTGAAGTCAATGATATTCCATTGCATCTGTCTACTTTTAACAAGAACTAACATTTGTGGAGCACTTTATAGTCTACAAAGCCCTGTCACATGCAACAACTCCTTTGATCCTCAGGAGCCCACCTGAGGTGAGCATAGCAGTAATAACATTTTCACTTACACATGAAGGCATTGAGGATCTGAGAGGCTGTGTGTTCTCTGAGGTCACAAGGATATCATGTGGCTGAATTGAGACTAGAAACCAGGTTTTCTGAAAAGTTAAGATTCCTTTATTCTTTCTTCCTAACCTTATTAGAATGTATCCTGTAGGATATGAGTGAGCAATGGGGCAATACAGTGGATAGTGAACTCTAGTTCCAGGAATAAAAGAATGATAGAAGTCACAGACGAGGAGGCAATTAACCATGGGAACTTCTAAATAGGCAAATAGGAGCAAAGGGGGAAGAGGCCTTGACTTTTTGACAATTTGGCAAAGATCAGAACAAATAGTATACACTGTGTAAAAAAAAATCCTTTGTCTCAAACTCATTCATTCATTCAATAAATTCTTAATGAATGCTTAACATGTGTGAAGCAAGGCGGGGTCCAAGAGTGAGAAATATGGATGCAGGCTAGCTAGACACACTGAGCGCATGGTGTGGTGAGGAAGCAGTACCACTGCTTTTCATGCCAATCTTGGCTCTTCCCACACTGGCTAGAGGTGGGGGACAGCTAGTTTGTGTAGCTAGTTTGCCAATTCGTGGTGTAAATTCTCCCACCTGTGGCTGATTGTAAGCTATCAAGGTGATGGGAATTGGCTCACAAAATTCCTGAAAATTTAATAATCAGTTCTCCAAGCTCAGCACACTGCTGAAACCATCCCCTACTCCACTCACCTTACCCTCCTCACATAGTTAACAGTGGAAATTATTATTTCTTACAAGTTCTAAAGGATTTCAGGAACTGTTTCCAGTACTAACAGGGGAACATCAAAGCTGAGAAACTGCACAGCAGTTTGAGTTTCAGCCCAGAGTGACGGAAGTCAGGGCAAAGGAATTCAGTAATATTCCAAAGCATATCTGTTGAGTCTTGCAAGAAGACAAGCCGAAGCAAATTTAGAGCCTGCCGAAGATCTAGAAGTATGCATCCCCACTCCAAGAGATTGACCACTTCAGTAAGCCCAAGTTTTATTACATGAGATTCTTACCTGGGAGACAAAGCACAATGATCCATGAATGGACCACGCTGGTCTGCATTTGGCTGAAAATACATCCTTAACATTGTCAATAAGTAGACTGGACAGAGAGCAGGGGCTGGGTTCAGAAAGCGAGAAACTTGCAGGGAGGGAATGCAGGTGAGGGCCCAGAAGGCAGAGTGGGGAGAACACCAAAGCCTCATGAATCCTACTTCATAATTTTGCCTGAGGTTGGTGAAATATGCGCATGTTGAGCTATCAACAGAGATAAAGGGGTAATGATAATAAATGCTGGCCAAAAAATAAAGTAAGGTAACATGGAAGGATTTCCGGTCTCCTGTCTTTTCTAATAACCTTGCAAAAGACATTCGACAGCAAATAAGAGTTCACAGCTGTATGACTTCCCATAGAGATTAAAGGCTAGGCTTGGCAATACTCTGCAGTACTTAGCAGCATGTGTGAAATTACTCATGGAAATGCTTCTCATTTTGTGCATTTTATTTATTTTTTTAACCATAGTATGAAACTGAATTCTTTCTAGATGCAGTAAAATGAACCACCAGATTGTTTTCAGGGATAGTGCAAAAAGTCTCTACACACTTAAGTAAAAAACATTAAAAGTGATGTTTGGTATTACGTTAAAGTTCCTGAAGACCTGCTTAATTGGAAATTGTTTATGTAATACTTGAAGGCATTTAATAATCAGAAAATGTTGCAAATTCATAATGAGAAATTGGTCAAATGAGTTGTTGGTGATAATATATTAATTCTTTCATTAATACAAAATATATAAATAAAACAGTACAAGATCTTTGCTTGTTAAACGAATGACAAAAATCCAACAACCTAGATGAGATGGCACTTAGCCTCAAGGATGATCCCATATCCACTGCTATTCACACAGATGAAAAGATGATGGTAAAGGAGAGAAAGCACAAAATTCAAATATAGTGTTTATCATCATCTATTTGCCAATAACACTCACATAATGTTTGACTGGTTAAACAGCATAACTAACATATGCATAAAGGCTCTTCAGAAACAATATATTAACATAAATTTTGGGCAACTTGGGATGGTTTCTACAACAATGTCTCAAATAATAAATTCAATTAGGCAACAGTATATGAGGATATACTTCAATGCATAGCCCTATTTTGTAATTCTTGGCTACAGTATCCACTTATCCCCCCCCATAACTAGAAATTACAATTTGACAATATAACAAATTAACATCAAAATTCAATAGGTGCTTCTTTTAGAAGCTAGATTTTTCTCTGCTTTATATATTTATTACTACAACCATCCCCAGCTGTTATTCCAAATGATAGTAGTTCCAGTACTCAGATAATCCAAGTTCCTAATTAAAATTAGAAAAAATTTGCTCCCCACTATATCAAAAAAATTAGAGACCCTCAAAACATGCAGTTCAAACAAGTTACCTGGAGAGCCTAATTTGACTACTATTTTTGTTTGTTTTCTTAAAATCATAAAATCAATATAAAATCAACATCAAGGAAAATTGTTGAAAGGTTGAAAAAAATCGACTTTCTGGATACCCATATAATTATTTCCCATTGTGTATCTGCTATTGCATTCTTAAGCCTGGTGCACACATATCTTATATAGTCACAATTGTAGCACAAACTCAAATGTGTATTACTTTGATTATTTTCATGAATGCCTTTTAGTGGTTATTCACTGTTTTTATTTTCCCTTCAGTGAATATCCATTAAGTACCTAAAACAGTACCTGGCATGTTGTAAATGTCATAAATAAATACTTTAATAAAAGATGCCTGGAATGTTAAAGTGCCCAGAAGCTCCTAAAAGGATGTTCAGTTTTATGCTAAACTGAATGCCCTCAGGTTCCAGGCAGAGCAGAGCCACAGTCGCTACTGAGAGAGAAACAGTGAATTAATGAATCACTCCATCCTTTGCACTTTCTTCTGAGCTGTTTCAAGTCTCTACTCTGGCAGGATGCAGCAGCTTCAGGCCTGATAAGAGCTTCAGGTTCTGCCAGTGTGGCCTTGGGCTTGTTATTGAAGACTGCGCCTGACATTGATTGTCATGGCTTTAAGAGGACAAGGAGGACACATTCTTCCTTTTCAACTAATGCTTGCTTTCCTCTGATAATGAGATCAAGTGTCCCACACTCTGGGCAATTGATACTAGTGGGAGCAAACAGGGACAGTTGATGGGAGTGGCAGGTGATAGTGAGAACTGGTGGGGCTAAAAGAAATTCATCCCACCTCAGTGTGGTGCAGCATGAAAAATGAACATGGGCTTCCTCTGAATGGGCCACACTTTCCCAATGCCAGTGTAACTCTCTGATTCAGGTGGTTTCCTGTGGCGGCTGCCTGAATTCAGCCCACTACATTGTAAGGTGTATGAGTGTATTGAAATCACAGGCACAAGAACAGTCCTGTATACTATCTCCCCTTGCTCGGTCCTCAATTAGGGTTCTGCATATTAAGAAAGTCAGTAAATTATTCTGATCACTTTCTATTGAACAGAATAGCTCAATAGTATCTCAAATACCATCTCAACGGACTGACTAAATTAATATAATACTTCTTGGTTATTTTGTGGAAAGAGTCTGGACTTACGAGTTAGACAAATCCAGGTTCAAATTCTGCCTCTGACACATAATACATTGTATTATGTCATATGACTAAATTTCTTAGTACCTCAGTGTCCCATCTTGGAAAACGGAAAGAAGAATGCCAACACTGTAGAAGTTTGTTAAATAAGATAACATATGTGATACTTTGAAGTAGCATTAGTAGCACACAGTAGGCACTCAATCTCAGTTTTCCCCACATTTCCAGAGATCGGCTAAGACCCTGGGAATAATATGGTTTCCTGTCCATCTTCCTATGCTCTGTTAGAGACAGTGATCTTCTAGTTTGAAAATCATCATAGAAAATAGAAGTCTACAGCCATTTCAGAAATGTTGAAAGTTTGTTAGAAGTCTCTAATGCCAACCGCCTCTTTCTAATTATGTGAGATCAGTTTGGATATTCATTGTGCTTATAGCCATGTGTGCAGCCGATCCAAGGAAACACCAGACTCGACCAGAAGACAGATCCTAGGCCTTCACGGGGTAACTTACACAAAGAGAAGCCCGACAGCAAATCCTGCAGAGCTCAGATTTCCTCTGATAGAATTCAACTCCAGACATAAATTACATGGTGCTTACAAGGCAAATGAAACACAATCTATCAAGATGGAATCACCAAGCTTGCACCTCGCAGCCAAAATGGATGTGATTGAAACAAGTTTCTTTGCAGATTCTTATTTCCGATTCTGACATTTTCTTAGAGCTTGTTTAAAAGTTTTCTGAAGTAACTGAAAAGTAATTGTATTTTTTGGCAACATAGAATCCCTAGGAAAGCACTTAAAATGCAGCAACTGCTGGCATAGAAGAGGAGACTTTGCTTGATTATAGATATTCTGCCAGAGATTTAAAAGTATACTGAAAAATTGCAACTGAATTATCTGACTTCATGCAAATAACACCTTCTTTGCCTTCAACACAAAATGTAGTTAATTTACCAGGCTACCAACAATTCTCGACCAGCCTACTCTCAGAATAAGTAATATAAGATTTTAAGAACATGAGTGATGAGTAATAAAAATATGAAGTTTTCAGAAAATGAGTGAAAGGATAAAACTTGAAGGATCTCCTTTATATGTACATTAGGCAAGTCCAAAAATTATGGTGATGGAAAGCTAAGCTCAACTGCTCTATTTGGCTTGTCTTCTTGTTTACTTGGTTTGTTTTGTGTTTTATTTAATTTTTCCTGATGAGCCACTTGATTGTTTTTTACTTTGTATGGTTTATTTTATTTTATTTTTATTTTTTTGAGACAGAGTCTTGCACTGTCACCCAGGCTAGAGTGCAGTGGCATGATATCGACTCACTGCAACCTCCACCTCCCAGGTTCAAGCAATTCTCCCACCTCAGCCTCCCAAGTAGCTGTGATTACAGGCACGTGCCACCACACTCAGCTAAATTTTTGTGTTTTTAGTAGAGATAGGATTTCACCGTGTTAGCCAGGCTGGTCTCGATCTCCTGACTTCATGATCCGCCCACCTCGGCCTCCCAAAGTGCTGGGATTACAGGCATGAGCCACTGCGCCTGGCCTGTATGGCATTTTAATTATACAAGTAATACATTTATATATTCTTTTCAAAAATAAACAGAACATTAATTTGAAAGGTAGTATCTTCATTGACTACTACTATTAATTTTAGTGTCTGCTCCTGCCCCACTAACAAGATTGGCATATCTTTTTCCACACACAGATAATATATATTCCTTTTTTTTGGTTGGGCTTTATGTAAATGGAACTATACAATGTGCATCATTACAGGGCACATTAGCATATTAAAAGCACCGAGTGTCTGGAGATAAAGGATCATACGGTATTTAATTTTATTTCACCCAGATAAGTTTAGGCATACCTTTTGAGTAACACCTGTTGACAGTCCAAGAACTAGTATTTCTCAAAATGCTCTTCTTGATATCTTGGCTATTCTAGCGGAAGAAGAATTTGAGGAAAACTCCAGGATCCCAGATTTCCCAAATAGGTTATTGAATTCAGAGTGTTTTAAAGAGAGAATGTGTTATATCTTTGAGAACATTGTATATATGTTCAAGTTATGCATTATTATCACATATATAATTGCATTTAAAATTTCTAAACTCTTGCTAGGAAGGTTTAAAGGATGTCATAACAGACTACCTTTCCCTGAAACTGTATGACTGTGCTTCAGTGGTTTTCTCCTAATTTTGAGGGCTCTGGGCACTGTAAAGTATCTGGGCCTTTATCTTTCATTGTTTTCACTGTTGTAATTAACAAGATCTCAGAAAGATCGTATGGTTAGCTGACTGGCATGGGTTGGAAGCAGGCGTCCCCATCCTTTCGGGGAGCGAGGCTTACTGTTTTCTAATGCCTAGAACTCAATGAGGGATTCCTGATAGCATCTGGCTCTGTCACTTTCCTGCTTGAAATATTCTTGAGCAGCTGCCCCTCACAGCAGGGTGGCTCCAAGTGACTGGCTGGGGATCCCTGTTGTAAATGACAGCTGCAGGGTGATTTTGGTCATGGCTGCCAAGAGGCAGAAGTCGAGTGAAAACATTAGAGAATTTTTATTATTCACTGAGACAGTGTGTGCATGGCCAAACAAAGAGGGCACCAGTTGAATACAGGAAAAAAAAAAAAAAATTGGGTCTGTTTCTTTTTTGAAAGCCTCACTGATGTCCTTTCATTGCCAGAAAGTGGAACACAACAAAAGGAAACAGAAGACACATTGAATATTTTAGCCTCAGCCTATCCTGACTAGTTTATACATCCCTGGCCTGAGAAACTGAATACTACTGCTGCTAATAATAACACCTACTATTTATGGAGCACTTACCAGATAATCAGGCATCACTGTTTATAACAATTGTCTGAATTTATCTTCCCAATATGCTCGTAGCGTAACTGCCATAGCTGCCATTTTAGAGCTGAAAAACCTGATATTTAGGGAGGTGCATAACTTGGCCAAGGTTGCATACCAGTAGCTTGTAAAACAGACTCAAACTGACACCAACTCAAGCAAGGACTTACTCAAAAGTCCAAGGCCCTGATCCACAACTGAGTGAGTTTCTAAAGTCCAATAATAGTGACTGTCATTTAAACAGAGATGGTTTTTCTGGTCAGATCACAGTACTAAAAGAAGATGGTACTTCCAAGCAAAAATTAATGACAGAAAATGAATTTAGTGATTAAATTTCATTTTGGGCTGCTAAATTTCAGTGTACACCGTGTCTCCTTTCCCCTTCAGTAAATAAAGCTAAAGATACTAAGTAATCATTCTGGACATGAAAATAACTACAGAACATATCCCAAACCTCACGGTTTCCTTTAATATAAAGGTGTCTTGATTATTGTTTGTTTCCGTACCTTGAGCACCATCTTGTCCCCTGACTGCATTGATGGGAAATGAGGATCAATCAAACCCTAGTCTCCTGCTGAGGGGACAGACTTGGAGAGTAGAATATGTATGTGTGAGTTGGTCCTGAAGTTTGTGGAATACAGTCATTATGGAAGGCAAAGCTTGGAAACGTCATGATTCCTGGGGAAATGGAAGACGCTGTGAGGGAAATGAAATTCAGCTTTCCATCCATGCTGAAGGTGTCATTAATGCGAAGAGGTGGCAAGTAGGTACATTTCCTGGGAGCGCTTTTCCCTCTGAACACTTCTTAGGATTTTCTTTATAGTTGCTCAAAGATTTGCCTTTCTTTTCCTTTCTTTTAGAGACTGAAAAGCGATTTTCTTTTCAAAGGGCTCAGTTCCAGTGTGAGAAGTACAGCAATGCCCTGTTCTCTTTCACACGCCTCTCAGAGAACGGAGAAATTGGAGAATATTCTATTCATCTTCTGGCCACCATAGATGGTTTGACAATGGTATCAGGAGGTCTTCAGAAGACCTTTTGGCTGAGAGATCACATATCACTTCTCTGAAATTGTGAGGTGAGGGGCTCAGGCCAGAAGTAATTGTGTTTTTCTTGTGCTCATGGTTCTCACAGTTTATCCTGATTTCTTCATTGCCATGTTTTGACACTGACGCTTCTTTTTCGATAAGGCTGAATGCTGAAGGCTGCTGCCCACCATTCTCACTGCAGCCAGAGATGAAGTATTGGTCAGTATTTGAGATAAACTTTTATTAGAGTGTTTCCATTAAGATGCCTCAAGGCCATTACGTCAAGGAATGAGACACATCTATCTTGTTCTGGTTTAATTGCACAAAGGAAGGTTGGTTTTATATGCTGTAAAGCTACTTTCAGGGAACATAGAGTTTTATATCTATAGTTACAGGGTTTCATTTTGTTGAAAACTTCAGTTTCTCTTAACACTGCTGAAATTATAATGCAGTTTCACTTTATGAGACTCCTGAAATGGTGGTTACAGTCACTGCCTGGTTTACCAAATTGACAATGACATGTACAATATGAAGTGTTAGGAACCAACTCAGCCAGATTCACAGCAGCAGTCCACAGGATTTGCTCGCCCTGCCTTAAGAAAATGCGAGGAGAAAAGGGTTTATGCTAAACGCTCATGCTGCTGCCTAGAGGAGTTCTCTGCCCCTCCTTGACAATGTTGCTTTTCTCCTTAGCAGCTCCCTAGAGTCCACCCACTCCTCCTTAGTGAATCAGTCTTGAGTTCTTGACAAAGGTGCTCTGATGAACTAATCACCTCTACTTGTTCTTCTTTAGCCTTTCCTCATTTTCTTAGCCCAGATCAGTTGAGTGTTGGCTACTTGATAAAGGACATACCCAGGTGAAGAAAAGTCAGTGTCCTTGCCTCCTAGCCCATTCATCTGGCATTTTTGTTTCTAGTTTCACTGAAGCCTCCATGGATCCTAGAGAGTCTGAACCAAGGCAGCTTCAGCTACTGCTGCCATGACTACCTGTCCCTCGAGCACCATTGTGTTCCTTGACTGCACTGACTGAAATGAGGATCAATCAATCCCCAGGCCATTGGTTCACTGAAACAGAATTACCACTTTTTTTTTCCAAAAGAAATTTTTTCATTTGAAAACCAAGTGAACATCAAACAGGTATCAAAGCATAGAATATGACAAGTTTAAGGCCTTTGGCCTGGCCCTTTCCTCTTTGGAATCAGTGTTTTCCTACTGGACTAGTCATAGAGTTCTATTTCTTCAGAGCATGAGGAGAGATGATTGGCATACTTCAGGGTTGTCAGTTCTCATTAGGTTCTCTTAGTGCATTCTTAAGATGTACCTAGAGAAGCCCTTTCCAAAACCATCATTAATCATAAAATGGCAAAATTGTGCATACTACAAGTATGTCAGAGCATTTCAATCTAGGTTTTTAAAAAAGGGATCTTTCTCTTCCATGCCCCCCAAACATGAACCTATTCATCTTATTTCATTAGAGCTAGCTTAAAGTGACAGAGTACCCACTTGAATCACATTTTGAAGTTAGCTCTATTCCACCCTTTACATTAACCAAAATCCCAACTCTTATATAAGATTTTCCCTGGTATCAAGTCTGGCTCTATCTACTCTTTATTATACTGCAATTAATTGGTCCCAGTAATGGAAGAGCCTCCAAAGATGTCTATGTCAGTTCTTACTTCATTGTTATAAATAATCAGGGAGTTCCATCATATCATTTATATGTATATACATAAATTAACTGATGTCCTTCCATTCCTTAAGGCCAAAGACTGTGCCTGTTTAAGAGTATAATCTAGAGCCGTAATATATATATTTGGCCCCTAAAAATACTGTTTAATGACAATTGTGTGGAACTGAAGAATTGAGAAGCACCTTAGTAAAAATCTGGACTTAATACTTTAGAATGATGAGTTATTTCCTTTTATGCATAATAGATTGGCTCTAGGAAGTTTAGACATTTAAGAATAATATCATTTTGGAAAGGAAACATCAGAAGGCTACTAAACTAGGAATCGGTGTAAGTAAAAATCAGTCTCTGTTATAAAATTCCATAGTATCTGTACCTTTTATGGCAAATATTAATTTCTATGTAGTTGAAGGTATAGATATAAGATTCCTAAGGGCAGGATCCCTGTTGCAGTCATCTTGATACATTCCTTATATAATATAGTGTTTACATAAACACTATATTAGCCCATTTTTCATGCTGCTGATAAAGACAACTTGAGACTGGGAAACTTACAGAAGAAAGAGTTGTAATTGGACTTACAGTTCCACATGACTGGGGAAGCCTCACAATCATGGTGAAAGGCAAGGAGGAGCAAGTCACATCTTACATGGATGGTGGCAGGCAAAGACAGAGTGAGAACCAAGCAAAAGGGGTTTCTCTTTGTAAAACCATCAGATCTCATGAGACTTATTCACTACCATGAGAACATTATGAGGAAAACCACCACCATGATTCAATTATCTCCCACCAGGTCCCTCCCGCAATAATGGGAATTATGGGAGATACAATTAAAGATGAAATTTGGATGGGGACAGAGCCAAACTATATCATTCTGCCCCTAACCCTTCCCATATCTCATGTCTTCGCATTTCAAAACCAATCATGCCTTCCCAACAGTCCCCTAAAGTCTTAATTCATTTCAGCGTTAACTTAATTTTTGTTTGCAATCCAAAGTCTCATGTGAGACAAGGCAAGTCCCTTCTGCCTATGAGCCTGTAAAATCAAAAGCAAGTTAGTTATTTCCTAGATACAATGGGGGTATAGGCTATTACCCATACAATGGGTAAATACAGCCATTCCAAATGGGAGAAATTGACCAAAACAAAGGGGCTACAGGCCCCATGCAAGCTTGAAATCTAGTGGGGCAGTCAAATCTTAAAGTTGCAAAGTGATCTCCTTTGACTCCATGTCTCACATACAGGTCACACTGAGGCAAGAAGTAGGTCCCCATGGTCTTGGGCAGCTCCACCCCTATGGCTTTGCAAGGTACAGCCTCACTCCCAGCTGCTTTCATGGACTGGTGTTGTGTCTGCAGCTTTTCAGGTGCACAGTGCAAGCTTTCGGTGGATCTATCATTCTGGGATCTGGAGTACGGCAGCCCTCTTCTCACAGCTCCACTAGGTGGTGCCCCAGTAGGGACTCTGTGTGGGTGCTCTGTCCCCACATTTCCCTTCTCCACTGCCCTAGCGGAGATTCTCCATGACAGCCCCACCCCTGAAGCAAACTTTTGCCTGGACATTCAGGCATTTTCATACATCCTCTGAAACCTAGGCAGAGGTTCCCAAACCCCAATTCTTGGCTTCTGTGTACCAGCAGGCTCAACACCACTTGGAAGCTGCCAAGATTTGAGGCTTGCACCCTCTGAACCGTAGCCCAAGCTCTACATTTTCCCCTTTCAGCCATGGCAGAAGCAGCTAGGACGCAGGGTACCATGTCCCTAGGCTGCACACAGCACAGGGACCCTGGGCCTGGCCCATTAAACCATTTTTTCCTCCTAGGCTTCTGGGCCTATCATGGGAGGGGCTGCCACAAAGGTCTCTGACATGCCCTGGAGACATTTTCCCCACTGTGTTGGGGATTAACATTCAGCAACTTGTTGCTTATGCAAATTTCAGCAGCCAGCTTGAATTTCTCCTCAGAAAATGGGATTTTCTTTTCTATCTCATTGTCAGGCTACAAATTTTCTGAACTTTTATGCTCTGCTTCTCTTATAAAACTGAATGCCTTTAATGGCACCCAAGTCATCTCTTAAATTATTTACTACTTAGACATTTCTTTCACCAGATACCCTAAGTCATCTCTCTCAAATTCAAAGTTCCACAAATCTGTAGGGCAGGGCAAAATGCCACCAGTCTCTTTGCTAAAACATAACAAGAGTCACCTTTGCTCCAGTTCCCAAAAAGTTCCTTTTCTCCATCTGAGACCACCTCAGACCAGATTTCATTATCAGCATTTTGGTCAAAGCCATTCAACAAGTCTGTAGGAAGTTTCAAATTTTCCCACATTTTCCTGTCTTCTTCTGAGCCCTCCAAATAGTTCCAACCTTGGCCTGTTACCCAGTTCCAAAGTTGCTTCCACATTTTCTGATATCTTTTCAGCAGCACCTCACTCTTGGTCTCTTGGTACCAATTTACTGTATCAGTTCATTTTTACACTGCTGATAAAGACATACCCAATACGGGAAAATTTACAGAAGAGGTTTAATTGGACTTAACAGTTCCACGTGGCTGGGGAAGCCTCACAATCATGCCTAAAGGCAAGAGGAGCAAATCATGTCTTACATGATGGCGGCAGGCAAAGACAGAGTGAGAGCCAAGTGAAAGGAATTTCTTCTTAGAAAACCATCGGATCTTGTGAGACTTATTCACTACCACGAGAACAGTATAAGGGAAACCACCACCATGGTTCAATTATCTCCCATCAGGTCCCTCCCACAACAATGGGAATTATGGGAGATACAATTCAAGATGAGATTTGGGAGGGGACACAGCCAAACTATATCAAACACCATATCTTGCACATAAGTACCCAGTGAACTTGTACTAAATTAATGGAAATGGGAGGGGACTGTGGAGCCATAATAAAATGGATGCTAGTGGAACTGGCTTTAATAATACATGATTTGTAGTTGGTTTGGGCACTCTTTCTACAGGTCAGGGCTTCTTTACTACACTCTCCTATTCTATTTATCCCCTTCCTGAGCTATATCTGAAGGATCGATTCCTATTTTTAAAATTTCATGAATATTACTTTCAACTTTTTAACAATAAGAGCGTATCACATAGAACTAATCCTTACTTTGGACTTTTGTTCCCTTTTCTTTAACTCTCTTCTTTTGCTCTTTCTTTCTCCCTAACCCCATCTCTCTTTCCACTCCCATCTCTTCCTCTTTTTTTAAAAAACCTTTATTTTAGGTTCAATGGTACATGTGTAGGTTTGTTATATAGGTAAACTCATGTCACAGGGGATTTTTGTACAGATGATCTCATCACCCAGTTACTAAGCCTAGTACCCAATAGTTATTTTTTTTCTGATCCTCTATCTCCTCCTACCTCCACCCTCAAGTAGGCCCCAGTGTCTATTGTTCCCCTCTTTGTGTCCATGTGTTCACATCATTTAGTTCCCACTTATAAGTGAGAGCATGCAGTATTTGGTTGTTTGTTCCTGAATTAATTTGGTAAGGATAATGGCCTCTTGCTCCATCCATGTTCCTGCAAAGACATGATTTTATTCTTTTTTATGGCTGCAGAATATTCCATGGTGTATATGTAGTGCATTTTCCTTATGTAATCTGTCATTGATGGTCATTTAGGGTGATTCTATGTCTTTGTTATTGTCAATAGTGCTGCAATGAGCATACGCATGCCTGTGTCTTTATGGTAGAATGATTTATATTCCTTTGATATAACCAGTAATGGGACTGCTGGACAAATGCTGATTTTGGCTCTTTAAGAAATCACCACACTGCTTTTCCACAATGGTTAAACTAATATATGCTCTCACCTGCAGCATATAAGTGTTCACTTTTCTCCACAATCATGCCAGCATCTGTTGTTTTTAGACTTCTTAATAATAGCCATTCTAACTGGTGTGAGATGGTATCCCACTGAAGTTTTGGTTTACATTTCTCTAGTAATCAGTGATATTGAGCTTTTTTTCATATGCTTGTTGGCTGCATATATGACTTCTTTTGAAAAGTTTCTGTTCATGTCTTTTGTCCACTTTTTATTGTTTTTTAATTGTAAATTTAAGTTTCTTATAAGGGTCTTTGTCAGACATATAGTTTGCAAATATTTTCTCTGTTACTCTGTTGATAGTTTATTTTGCTCTGCAGATGCTCTTAAGTTTAATTAGATCCCATTTGTCAATTTTTGCTTTTGTTGCGATTGCTTTTGGCATCATCATCCTGAAACCTTTGGCCATGTCTGTGTCCAGAATGGTATTGCCAAGTTGTCTTCCAGGGTTTCTATAGTTTGGGAGTTTACATTTAAGTCTTTAATCCATCTTGAGTTGATTTTTGTATTTGGTATAAGGAAGAGGTCCAGTTTCAATCTTCTGCATATGGCTAGCCACTTATCCCAGCACTGTTTATTGAATAGGGAGTCTTTTCCCCATTGCATGTTTTTTTCAGCTTTGTCAAAGATCAGATAGTTGTAGACGTGCAGCTTTATCAGGGACTCTCTATTATGTTCCATTGGTCTATGTGTCTATTTTTGTACCAGTACCATGCTGTTTTGATTACTGTAGCCCTATGGTATAGTTTGAGGTCAGTAATGTGATGCCTACAGGTTTATTCTTTTTGGTTAGATTTGCCTTGGCTATTTGGGCTCTTATTTTTTTTTTATATATATACTTTAAGTTCTAGGGTACATGTGCACAATGTGCAGGTTTGTTACATATGTATACTTGTGCCATGTTGGTGTGCTGCACCCATCAACTCGTCAGCACCCATCAACTCATCATTTACATCAGGTATAACTCCCAGTGCAATCCCTCTCCCCTCCCCCCTCCCCATAATAGGCCCCGGTGTGTGATGTTCCCCTTCACGAGTCCAAGTGATATTGTTCAGTTCCCACCTATGAGTGAGAACATGCGGTGTCTGGTTTTCTGTTCTTGCGATAGTTTGCTGAGAATGATGGTTTCCAGCTGCATCCATGTCCCTACAAAGGACACAAACTCATCCTTTTTTATGGCTGCATAGTATTCCGTGGTGTATATTGCCACATTTTCTTAATCCAGTCTGTCACTGATGGACATTTGGGTTGATTCCAAGTTTTTGCTATTGTGAATAGTGCCGCAGTGAACATACGTGTGCATGTGTCTTTATAGCAGCATGATATATAATCCTTTGGGTATATTCCCAGTAGTGGGATGGCTGGGTCATATGGTACTTCTAGTTCTAGATCCTTGAGGAATCGCCATACTGTTTTCCATAATGGCTGAACTAGTTTACAATCCCACCAACAGTGTAAAAGTGTTCCTATTTCTCCACATCCTCTCCAGCACCTGTTGTTTCCTGACTTTTTAATGATTGCCATTCTAACTGGTGTGAGATGGTATCTCATTGTGGTTTTGATTTGCATTTCTCTGATGGCCAGTGATGACGCGCATTTTTTCATGTGTCTGTTGGCTGTACGCATGTCTTCTTTTGAGAAATGTCTGTTCATATCCCTCACCCACTTTTTGATGGGGTTGTTTGTTTTTTTCTTGTAAATTTGTTTGAGTTCTTTGTAGGTTCTGGATATTATCAGGCTCTTTTTTGATTCCATATGAATTTTTAAATAGTTTTCTTCTAGTTCTGTGAAGAATGTCATTGGTAGTTTGGTAGGAATGACAGAGAATCTATAAATTGCTCTGGGCAGTGTGGCCATTTTAATGATATTGATTCCCTGTAACCATCAGCATGGAATATTTTTCCATTTGCTTCTGTCATCTCTGATTTCCTTGAGCAATTCTTTGTAGTTCTCCTTGTAGAAATCTTTCACCTCTCTGATTATCTATGTTCCTAGGTATTTTATTCTTTCTGTGGCAATTGGAAATGAGATTGTGTTCCTGATTTAGCTCTCAGCTTGGCTGTTGTTGGTATATAGGAATACTAGTGATTTTTTATATGTTGATTTTGTATCCTGAATCTTTGCTGAAGTTGTTTATCAGCTGAAGGAGCTTTTGGGCTCTAGACATAGAATCATGTTGTCTGCAAACAGCGATAGTTTGACTTCCTCTCTTTTTATTTGGATGCCCTTTATTGCTTCCTCTTGACTGATTGATCTGGCCAGTACTTCCAAAACTATGTTAAATATGAGTAGTGAGAGAGGTCATCCTTGTCTTGTGCCAGTTTTCAGGGGGAACGCTTCCAGCTTTTGCCCATTCTGTATGGTGTTGGCTGTGTGTTTGTCAAATGTGGATCTTATTATTTTGAGGTATGTTCTTTCAATACCTAGTTTATTGAGAGTTTTTAACATGAAGAGATGTTGAATTTTATCAAAAGCCTTTTCTGTATCTATTGCAATAATCATGTAGTTTTTGTCCATAGTTCTGTTTATGTGATGAATCATATTTATTGAATTGTGTATGTTGAACTAATTTTGTATCTCAAGGATAAAGCCTATTTGATTGTGGTAGATTAGCTTTATGATGTACTGCTGAATCCAGTTTGCAAGTATTTTGTTGAGGATCATTGCATCAATGTTCATCAAGAATATCGGCCTGAAGTTTTCTTTTTTGTTGTACTCTGCCAGGTTTTGGTATCAGGATGATGCTGGCCTCATAGAATGAGTCAAGGAGAGGTCCTTCCTCCTCAATTTTTTTGAAAACTTACAGTAAGAATGGTATCAGCTCTTCTTTGTACATCTGGTAGAATTTGGCTGTGAATCCAGCTGGTCCCGGGACTTTTTTGTTGGTAGGCTATTTATTACTGATTCAATTTCAGAGCTTGTTATTGGTCTGTTCAGGAAATCAATTGCTTCCTAGTTCACTGTTAGGAGGGCGTTTTTGTCCAGAAATTTATCCATCCCTTCCAGGTGTTCTAGTTCATGTGCATAGAGGTGTTCATAGTATTAGTCTAGTTATTTGTCTATCTTATTAATGTTTTCAAAAAACAAATTCCTGGATTTGTTGATATTTTCAGTGGTTTTCGTGTCAGAATCTCCTTCAGTTTAGCTCTGATTTTGTTTATTTCTTATCTTTTGCTAGCTGTGAAGTTGTTTTGCTCTTGCTTCTGTAGTTCCTCTAGTTGTGATGTTAGATTATTAATTTGAGATCTTTCTAACTTTTTGATGTGGACATTTAGTGCTATAAGTTTCCCTCTGAACACTGCCTTAGCAGTGTCCCAGAGATTCTGATATGTTATAACTTGGTTCTCATTAGTTTCAAAGAACTTCTTGATTTTTTCTTTAATTTCATCATTTACCCAAAAGTCATTCAGGAGCACGTTTTAAAATTTCAGTATAATTGCATGGTTTGAAGCACTTTTTTTAGTTGTGCTTTCTATTTTTCTTGCACTGTGGTCCAAGAGTGTGTTTCAGTTCTTTTGCATTTGCTGAGGAGTGTTTTATGTCCAATTGTATGGTTGATTTTAGAGTATGCAGTATGTGGTGATGAGAAGAATGTATATTCTGTTGCTTTGGGGTGGAGAGTTCTATAGAGGTCTATCAGATGCATTTTGCCCAATACTGAGGTCCTGAATATCTTTGTTAATTTTCTGCCTCGATGATCTTTTTAATACTGTCAGTGGCGTGTTGAAGTCTCCTATTATTGTGTGGGAGTCTAAGTCTCTTGGTAGATCTCTAAGAACTTGCTTTATGAATCTGGGTACTCCTGTGTTGGGTGCATATATATTTAAGAGAGTTAGGTCTTATGTAATGCCCTTCTTTGTCTTTTTTGATCTTTGTTGGCTTAAAGTCTGTTTTGTCTGAAATTAGAATTGAAACTCTTGCTTTTTTTATTTCTATTTGCTTGGTAGATTTTCCTACATCCCTTTATTTTGGTCCTATGGGTGTCATTGCCTGTAAGATGGGTTTTTGAAGACAGCATACCATTGGGTCTTGCTTTTTTATCCAGCTTGTCACTCTGTGCCTTTTAATTGGGGCATGTAGCTTGTTTACATTCAAGGTTAGTTATTGATATGTGTGGATTTGATCCTGTTATTGTGCTGTTAGCTGGTTATTATGTTGGCTTGTTTGTGTGGTTGCTTTACAGTGTCACTGGTCTGTGTATTTAAGTGTGTTTTTATATTCACTGGAAATGGTCTTGCTTTTCCATATTTAGTGCCCCTTTCAGGATCTCTTGTAAGGTGGATCTGGTGGTAATGAACTCCCTCAGCATTTGCCTATCTGAAAAGCATCTTATTTCTCCTTTGCTGAGTAAGTATAGTTTGTCTGAATATGAAATTCTTGGTTGAAGAGTTTTTTCTTTCAGAATATTGAATATAGCCGCCCAACCTCTTCTTGCTTGTAGGAATTCTGCTGAAAGGTCTACCATTAGCCTGAGGGGTTTGCTTTGTAGATGACCTGCCCTTTGCTCTTTAGCTGCCTTTAACATTCTTTCTTTCATTTCAACTTTGGAAAATCTGATGATTATGTGTCTTGGGCATGATCTTCTTGTGTAGAATCTTGCAGGGGTTCTCTGTATTTCCTGAATTTGACTGTTGGCCTCTCTAGCAAGGTTGGTGATGTTTTCATGGACAATATCCTGAAATATGGTTTCCAAGTTGTTTGCTTTCTTCCTGTCCCTTTCATAGATGCCAATGTAATTTGGCATTTGTTTATTTGGCCTCTTTACATAATCCCATATTTCTCAGAGATTTTGTTCATTCCTTTTCATTCTTTTTTCTTTACTTTTGTCTGACTATCTTATTTCAGAGGGCTAGTCTTCAAGTTCCAAGATTCTTTACTTGGCTTGATCTATTCTGCTGTTAATACTTGTGATGGCATTGTGAAAGTCTTATAGTGTGTTTTTTAGTTCCATCAGATCAGTTAGGATCTTTTTTTTCTGGCTGTTTGTCCATCATCTCCTATAACTTTTCTTTTCTTTTTGTTTTGTTTTGTTTTGTTTTTGTTTTTGTTTTTTTGAGACAGACTACTTGCTCTGTTGTCCAGGCTGGAGTGCAGTGGTATGATCTTGGCACACTGCAACCTCCGCCTTCAGGGTTCGTGCAATTCTCCTGCCTCAGCCTCTCAAGTAGCTGGGATTATAGGTGTGTGCCACCACCCTTGGCTACTTTTTGTATTTTTAGTAGAGATAGGGTTTCACCGTGTTGGCCAGGCTGATCTTAAACTCCTGACCTCAGGTGATCCACTCATCTCGGCCTCCCAAAGTGCTGAGAATACAGGCATGAACTACTGCACCCAGCCTCGTGTAACATTTTATTGTGATTCTTAATTTCCTTAGATTGAGTTTTGCCATTCTCCTGACTCTCAATGATCTTTGTTCCTATCCATATTCTGAATTCTGTTTCTGTCATTTCTGCCAATTCAGCCTGGTTAATAACCCTTGTTGGAGAACTACTGTAGTTATTTAGAGGACATAAGACATTCTGGCCATTTGAGTTGTCAGAGTTCTTGCATTGGTTCTTTCCTATCTCTCCATGTGGGTGTTCCTTTAACTGCTGGGCTGTCTCTGATCGAAGTGGTCAGAAAGGGGCAAGGTGGTTGTGCGCTAGTCCCAGGTCAGACAGCTCTACCCAGTGAGGAGAAGTGAGGACTGGGACCATTTTTCTAGGCAAGGTAGGCTCCCCTGGCTTTGTGTTGCTCTTGAGTAGGCAGGCATTGCTTTCCTCCATTCTCTGTGGGTTACGTTGTTTTTTTTTATGAATCCCAATGAGCGTACCTGGATGATTCAGTTTAAGGTTCTGTATTTACTTGCCCCTTCTATTTATTTCCATGAGAGTAGAGCACATTGGTTACTTCTAGTCAACCATCTTCTCCAGCCTCCTCTCTCTTTCTATTTCTAAAACCATTTCTTTCACACTGATTCCATTTCTTTCCATAGAGATGAAATCACAAAGAGATGAAAAAGAGATAAAATAGGTAGATACATATACAGAGTGGGATGGAATATACAACACAGTTATGGGTCTAGTTTGTGTATACTTTAATGTCCTTTTCATGGGGTATTTATCTAGTAATTTTTAAAGAGAAGTTTGTTTTCATAACAAGCTTTCCAGTTGTGTGATTAAATGTAGTATAATATGACAAAAACAGTTATAGGATGTTCATGATATTCCTGGGTAACTGAAAAAAATCTTAAACTTAATTTCTCCTTTACTTTCACGAACATTTATTAAATACCAATTATATGCCCCACACATGGAGAACAATGAGTATACAAAGCTTTGAAGACATGTTTTTCCTCAATAAGCTCCACAAAGTGGGAAGATGAAGAAATGACAAAATCCCACCTCAAAAAGCCCAGGACAACACTAGTTCTTCAGTGAAATTTTCTAGGAACTGGAATGCTTTCACACTGTTTGTGGGAGTGTAAATTAGTTCAACCATTGTGGAAGACAGTGTGGCAATTCCTCAAGGATCTAGAACTAAAAATACCATTTGACCCAGCAATCCCATTACTGGGTATATGCCCAAAGGATTATAAATCATTCTACTATAAAGACACATGCACACGTATGTTTATTGCAGCACTGTTCACAATAGCAAAGACTTGGAACCAACCCAAATGCCCATCAATGATAGACTGGATAAAGAAAATGTGGCACATATACACCATGGAATACTATGTAGCCACAAGAAAAGGATGAGTTCATGTCTTTTGCCAGGGCATGGATGACGCTGGAAACCATCATTCTCAGCAAACTAACACAGGAACAGAAAACCAAACACCACATGTTCTAATTCATAAGTGGGAATTGAACAATGAGAACACATGGACACAGGGAGGGGAACATCAGACACTGGGGCCTGTCGGGGGTGGGGGGCTAGGGGAGGGATAGAATTAGGAGAAATACGTAATATAGATGACGGGTTGATGTGTGCAGCAAACCACCATGGCATGTGTATACCTATGGAACAAACCTGCATGTTCTGCACATGTACCCCAGAACTTAAAGTATAATAAAAAATAAAAAATTCTAGGAACCAACCTTGTTTTGTAGGAAAGTAATGCACAAACTTTTTATTCCAGCACTCCAGGGTGTATGTGTGGTTGGTCAGCAAGGTGGGTGAGAGAGAGCGAGAGAGAAAGAGAGAAATAGAGAGAGAGAGAGAGCGCCTCATTCACCTGGAAGACACTGCCTTCAAACAGCTCTCTGTGGAAGCTGTTTTTTTGTGCACAGAGAGTCCACTCTATGAAGAGGGCATGGAAATGGAATGATGTTGTCACTGCTAATTCACTGGCTTTGGAAACCATGTAGATGAGTAAGGGGCAAGAATGTAAGGAAAATAAGTCATATTCTCCTTAATATGGTAGGGCAGGGGTATTGAAATCCAATTAAGATATTTCTCAGGAAGCAGTTCTGAATTCTCTACACCACTTGAACCAGTACTTAAGACCTCATTTCCACACTAGACAGTAAGCTAAGTTTAGGCCTCGAAAATATTTAGGCCCACACTAAGCCGAGTGTAGGAAAACTATTTGCCATATATATCATATCTCTTTCTACAAAAAAGCTCCCTCAAACTAAAAAGAGTCAAAACAATACAAATTGAGTCAAAATTTCTGCATGAGCAACTCATATAAAAGGGCATGCAAATAGCTCTTTTAAAAGGTTAAAAATACTCAACTTCATTGACAATAAAATAAAAGCAAATTAAAAATAATTTGATTTATCATATCATTTTTATCTATTGGATGGGTAAAGATCCAAATATAGAATGTGAGGAAATATGCACTCTTGTACATTAGTGATAGGAGTGTAAATTGACACAACCTCTTTGGAAGACAATTTGTCAATATCTAACAAAATTACAATGCACATAACATTTTATCCAGCAATTCACCTCCTGGAAATTTAACCTATGGAAATGTACGAGGTTACTGCTGCAAGATTATTGGTAAGATCAAAAATGTCTGTACAACAGCACCGTTATATGCTATATCCATACAATAGAACACTAGGAAGCTTAAAAAGCATAGGGGGACTGTTTAATCTATTGATTTGGGATGATTTTCAAGATATGTTGTTATTACATACAGTAGGTATTTGGTATGGTAGTAGGTATGGGTTTGAGTAAATGTCATTTTTAGGGCAATGACATGTATATGTATCCACCATTATACAGTAGTTACATTGCCCTAAAAAATCTTGTGCTTCACTTATTCATCCCTCCCTCCCCCAATCCATGGTAACTACCAATTCTTTTATGTTTCAAAAAGTGTTGTCATTTATCTTGATTCACACACTCATATTTCTCTGTTTCTCTGTTTCTCTGGGGTCAGGAACGCTGACAGTGACATCTGCTGTATCCTTCTCTCCATTCCCAGGATAACCTAAACAGGGGACCCAGAGCCCCTGTCCCTGAACTGAGAGTGCTATGCTCACTGTGTTTGCATCACTTCTATTCAAACAAATGGACTATTAATTTGAAGTATGGTATTTTCAGAAGTTAAATAAATCTATGGAAGAGCACTTAAAATTAACGTTCAGAATTATTGTCAGAGGACCAATTTTCCTCCAACAAAAGTTTATGCATCAACAGAACAATTCCAAGTCATGACAGGGCACAGAGCCAGTTTCTCATCCTTTCAGACTTTAGTGCTGACAATAATACTTAAATTTTATGTTTATATACACATGCACACTGCCCAATTTGGCTGCTGTTTCCTAAAAAGCTGGTAAATGTATGCTGACCAATGTCTTCAGCCATGGCCAGAAAAGAAGAGAAACTTCAGCAGATAGAAGCTGTAGCACCCAGAACAAAAATTAACATTCATAAATTCTTTTTGACATATACTTTTATGATTAAACCAAATATACAAGGGAGGGGGGAGGACATTTTGTGGATGAATCTTTTGCTATAGCAAGTACATATTGCCTTCTTAAGAATAGGTGTTAGCCTCACTCATAGGTGGGAATTGAACAATGAGATCCACTTGGACACAGGGCGGGGCACACCACACACCGAGGCCTGTCGGGGGGTGGGGGTCTGGGGGAGGGATAGCATTAGGAGACACACCTAATGTAAATGATGAGTTGATGGGTGCAGCAAAGCAACATGGGACATATATACCTATGTATCAAACCTGCACCGTTGTGCACATGTACCCTAGAACTTAAAGTATAATAATAAAAAACAAAATCAATAGGTGTTAGCTCAAAAGCCTCAAGTTTTGTGCTTCGATTTTAGCATGGGGTTTACTTAACTCTCACTGTCTTTGGAAGTTCTTCCCTTAGAAGAAAATGTTTCAAGCTAACTTGACTGCCTTCTCTTGGTTGAATCTTTTCTTTGCAATAGGAAGGCAGTAGAAATGATTTGGGAAGGCTTTAACCATATA
The DNA here is from genome assembly GCF_003255815.1 of Theropithecus gelada. Taxonomy (NCBI): domain Eukaryota; kingdom Metazoa; phylum Chordata; class Mammalia; order Primates; family Cercopithecidae; genus Theropithecus; species Theropithecus gelada. The sequence goes on along the minus strand of NC_037673.1, from coordinate 105,467,885 downwards.
ATCAAAACTATCTCCCTTTCCTTTCAATCAACTTTTGGTCTTGACTTTAGTTACTGCCAGAGGGTAAATGAGGGACAAATGAAGGAAATGCTCAACTCTTTTCTCTCTGCTTGAATTCATCCCTTAGGAGAGGCTGGCTCATGCCCTCTAGATCTCATCAGGCAGGATTGTACCTTCCTTCCCCACAACTCTCTGCAGGAATTTGTACATTCCCTGGGAGTTGAATAAGTGCTTTTAAACAGGCAGTGTGATGGTTGAAGCTTGGAGTGAAGCCCATTACAAGCTGAAAAGAATTCCCAGCTGCATTTCACTAGTCCCTGATCCCAGCTGCAGCAAATGCACAGGGGACTCTATTTCTTAAGCCCTGTATGTATATGTACATATTCACATCAATGGGTATGAGTGCACGACTTTGACACAGTTGGGAAGCCCTGAGTCTTAGAGATGAATTAATTTTCTTTGTAAGACAGGCCTGCATATCTATAGGTACAGGATAAATACATTATACTTCTCTGTCTGTTAAATTCTGAAGACTCTCAGTATGATTTCAAACATTTGTGGTATTAAAAGAAATCACAAGCACAGGTCTCCATGTCAAAGTGGCTAAGGGCATGGAAACAAAAAAATAATTTTAGATAAGTCAAAGAGTATCAGCATACATTAAGAAAAAAAGCTATGAGGTTTAAGGTAGATTCATGATTAGTGTATGAAGGGACTGCTCTCTGGCCTAGGATAACATAGAGGAAGTGTGAATTTCTTCCTTACTGGGGAAACTTATTCTGATAAATACATGCTGAATTTCCCCTTAAGATTATACTTAAGCGAGGGAGAGCTACTTATACAGAAATGAAAAGGAGAATTTGAAAGTGAGGTATAGAAATAAGGCAATATTCTTCTAAAGAAATAGGAAAATTAAAACTTTGGGTGTCCATCATTTTTCACTGGATTAACAGCCAATGAAGCTCAGGATCCTAATCCAAAGACAAAGTGAGAGTTAAAGGAACATGATTTTCAACTTTCTTAGACAGTGTGTAACTGATAAACAATGAAGCCCATCATTTACCACTTTGGTTACAAAGTATAATCAGTCAAAATAAAAGCATCTGACCCTACATCTCCCATCATCATTCAAACATGATGCCATTTGTCTCCTGACCCATATTCCTCATCATTTGGCACCACTGGTAACCCATGAAGGGTTTTTAAGTGCCTGATCTAATGACCTCCAATTTCTTTACCAGCTTTGAATGCCAATTTTCCCCAAACCCTAGGCTGAATTTTGCTTTCTTTGCTTTACTGGTTTACCCAATTCATCATTCTCTGTCAATTTAGGAGCTTTTGAAACATTGTCCTCTACAGGATCATTCACGTCCTCATAGAAAATCTTAATATACGGAAGGGGTCTTAATGCTAAAAGAGCAAACAACAAATTCCTCAACAAATATCAGGTAAAACACTTAACAAAAGCTAAAATGACCAAATCTAAATGTCCTCAAAAAACCTGAACAGAATGGAGGAGGAAGAAAGCAGTTTAGGAAAGGCATTGCTGTGCCTAGAAAGACAGGGACGATATTTCAGCCTTAATTGTCCGTAATTTTCTCTATATTCATTATGCTCATTCACAAGCCTGGTATTATTTTGATGTCATTATTCTGAAGATAGCCTGTTTTTTAAAATACAAGAAAGGGATTTAAAAAAAAATTCATCCTGAGCCTGTCAGGCACACTGTTCTCAGAGGAGGAGAGTGGTTGACTCTATGTCAGCAGAACTATGCATTACACATGATTTCTCCAGAGCTAGAAAACCTACGTCCAGAGTGTGACTTTTAGTCCCTTTGTCCTCACTCTTGACAGAGGGGTCAAATTTGTGTTTGATTCCTGAGTTTGTGTTGGGTCAAAACTCCTTGGCAGCAGCATTTTTATAATGAGAGCAAAACACACAGCTTTAGAGTTTTGCTCAAGGTCAAAGGGGGCACCTCCACGCAACAAGTTTCCTGTGAAAACCCAGGGCACCAGCAGAATCAAAACTATCTGTTAAGACATATCAGGCTGTCAAAAATCTCCCATGAAGCACTGTTTGTAGAGAATTTAGGGAATTAAAATGAAATAGAAGATATGGCCCCTTCCTTTTAGGAGTGTGAAATCTAATGGAGGGAATAAAATATACAGGCAAGAGAATGGGACAGTTACAAATGAAAATAGATAGAAACATTTACAGGATAGCAGTAGAAACATGCAAAGACATTCACTGCTAATTGGACATGTACAGAAATGTATACAGTTGTGCTAAAGCCACCTGGGAGTGGCTGAAGAACAGTCTGTGAGTATGTGACCTTCATTGTGTAAAAAATATGACTTTTAGAAGGATATGGAAGCCTCAGGTCAGATTCCCCCAGCTGTACATCACCCCATTCTCTATCTGGTGTAGAGAATGACTAAACCCAAGGCCGGAGAATGTAATAGGTGAGCAGGCAGATACTTGGGATAGAGGGGATGGAAAAGGGGTTAAAAGGACATGAAGGAGAGACTCCATGGAGAATCAGTCAGCAACTGATACGGTGAACACGTGCAGCTCCTCAAAAGGCTAGAAATGTGTCACCATCCCTACAGACAAGGCAGGGGAACAAGTGTCAGCCAGACTAGAAGCACCCATCACACTGTGGATTCTGTCCACAGTAGGTTATATTATCTGAATGTAAAGAAGTAATGGAATAATCTTAGGAACTCTTTGTAACATTTGCCTGGCTGAGGGAGGAGAGAAACTGTTAAACACCTTCCCACGCCCTGTCCCTGGTCTATAGACACGCTCATTTCTACCAGAATGGAAGGTGGAGACGTCGTAGTAAGCCATGGTGGATCAACCAATCCGCTGTCTGGTAAAGACCATCTGACTATCCCACCTGCATCACTTCTTGGTATGAGGCATAAGGCCCAGATTACAGAGATGCAGACAGATATAAGTGTTAGGTACTTGATGGAGAGAGGAGTTGACCTGGATATGGCATGCTCACAGAGCACAGGGAGCATGACTTAACAAATCTACCTTTGGTTACATTTCCTGAGGTGTTGTCCAAAGACCTTTCTGTACAGCTTGAACCATAAACTGGATTTTGATGAACAAGCATGGTAAGTTATGATAAAAGCATGCCATTTTTATCTGCTTTGAAATTGCATCCTAAACATGATACTTCATCCAGGGTACAATCTCCCAGGTTTAAACTGCAAAGGAGAAGGAAAAGGGCCTACAATTCCTGAAGCTGTCGGTCTCCCTCTTCTTGAGGCTTCACTGTGAAATCACATTGTTTGTCCTAAATTCTGAAAAACAACGACAACAAAAAGTATAAAGTATCCCATGAACCCACTCCAACAAGTTTCCATACAAATTCTACCTGATAAAACTTCACTGGCGTCTGGGCGTGGTGGCTCATGCCTGTAATCCCAGGACTTTGGAAGGCCGAGGCAGGTGGATCACCAGTCAGAAGTTTGAGACCAGCCTAGCCAACATGGTGAAAACCCATCTCTACTAGAAATACAAAAAATTAGCCAGGCATGGTGGTGTGCACCTGTAATCCCAGCTACTCAGGGTGCTGAGGCAAGAGAATCGCTTGAACCTGGGAGGCAGAGGTTGGAGTGAGCTGAGATTGCGCCATTATACTACAGCCTGGGCAAGAAGAGCAAAACTCCGTCTCAAAAAAAAACCAAAAAACAAAAAACAAAGAAGAAGAAGAAGAAAAACACAGCTTTACTGGTTTACACTAAAGATTCCTGATTATGTCAAAAAGTATATATTAAATAGTTCCTAAAAGTATAATCCAGTTTATCTTCAAATAAATACCCCCAAGAGACTTCAGGGACAGAGTTCTTCTTCTCCCTTTGCCTTTTTATACAAAATGAATTATTTTAAACTACATAGACAAAATTAATACCAAATATCATCAGAAAAAAGTATGCTGAAAGGAGAATTAATTATACATCCTTGAAAAGATGCCTCTATCAATATTTCTCTTTAAATTATTACTTTAAAATTTATTTCTGTTTTCTTTCATAATGTTTGCATTTCAGAAAGCAACTTTTAATTAGTAATCTTTTTCTTAATTAGGGTTGTTATGGGAAAAAGAATTTGTTCTAACAAAGAATATTTTGCAACTTGTGCTTTTGCAAAAATGAACACCATAAGTGACATCAGGAATAATGAATTGCTAAACAGTAGTGGCAGAAAACCTGGAGATCTTTCACGAAAGGGTTAGAATTACCACAAGCTTCCATCCTTGTCACTAGCAGCCTTCAACCCACTGTGTGGGTGACAGCCTTCAGATCAAGTCAGGGCCCCACATCATTATGTGGAGAACCTCATCTGCAGAGCAGGTGTCAGGAAATAGCCCAGAATCCATATAATTTTCTTCACAATTAACATTCTTGCTAACAGTTTATAAGTGGATTCATAAGAGGTTAATTCTGCAGAGAGCAGGAGGGAAATAACTATTAAAAACAGGACAGTCACAATTCACCACAGGAACATTTGCCAACATAAAATTTGGGCCCAAGGTACTAATATTGAGCTGTGGATTATAGCCTTTAGTGTGACTATGGCCATCTACAATTAATTTAAAGGAAATGATTTCCTAATTAGGATTGCCACCCATCTAGAGCCTGCGGTTACAAAGTAGGAAAGGGAAAAAGAAAAGGGAAAAACCCACACACCTCTACACACTAATTTCATGATCCTTTCTATTTTTAATGTTCAGTTGGTTTAAAGAAGTTCTAAGAAAATGAGATCTACAGCCTTAAAATTTAAGTATAGCATTAATTCTCTTTTTCAAAATTAGATTATTGATTCTCTAAACATTTGGTTGCTAATCAGCACTTGTCCCTAGGATAGTTCTATTGCATGATACTGAGGCTGTATTGAAATTAGGAAGGACTGAATTTCACTCCATGTTTTCTAAGCATCCAAATATATGGAGCACTTATGCTTTGGGGCCCTATCTGTTCCTCTCCTGTGGAAAGAAGTAAAGAGTATGGTGAAAAGAACACAGACCTTGGTGTCAGGGAATCAGGGTCAAGGGTTCAATGTCATCCATGACTAGCCATAAAACCTTAGGCAGATCACTTAATCTCTTGAAGCTTTAGCTTCCACATTCACACAAAGGGGATAATTACTATCATTGATATCTATCTTAAAAGTGATAATGAAGATTAAATAATATAGTACATGCAGAACCGACTGACACAGAGAGTAGCAGATGACTTGGTTGCAGATGTTTATGCTGGCATGCAATAGGAACTCAAAGAGATGTTTGTTCCCTTGCCACCAAAGAACAGTGAGCTAGCCAGGAATCTTTTTACTCCAAATAATAGCAAATACAGCTCAAAATGGCTTGCACAAGAAAGAAATTCATCAGCTCACATCTCAAAAAGTCTGGGGATAATGTTGGCTTCAGGCATGGCTTAATCCAGAGGTTCGAATCATGTCCTTTGGCTCATTTCTCTATGTCCCAGGATCAGTTTTTCCCTGTGCTGGCCCCACACTCAGGCGGGACTCCCTCCAGGCAGCAAAATTACTACAGTAGTCCAAAGCTTCACGTCCATATGCTGGTATTAATATATCCTATGAAATAATGGCAACAACTGCTTATATGTATTGACCTGTGTCAGGTGCCTTTCTGAGCAGTTTATAGGTATACTCCCCACTTCAATCTCATTATGTCTATTTTACAGATGAAGAAACCAAGACTCAGAGAGGTTAAGTAACATCCCCAAAGATCTTCAGCTAGATGGAGAGCAACCAGGACTGGAACCCAGTCTGGAGCTAAATCTTATGCTCATAACTTCTTTGCTGAGTTCCTCCTCTTACAGCCCCAGCTAAGAGCTGATGACAGCTATTGGTTCGAATTGGGTTATGTGCCCCTTCTTGAACTAACCACTGTGGGCTGCTGATGACAGGATATGTTGATTGGCTTAAAGCAATTAGGACTCACCCTGGAGCTAGGAGTGTGGCCAGTCTATTGACAACGCATGACTGAGAAAGGTGGAGAAATACTTGCCACAATAACTAAGAGAAGAGAAATGGATACCAGGCAGCAAACAGCAAATGTTCCTTAAAAGGACATACATAGAAGCTGTAGGTGGAGTCTCCAATAGGCTTACAGTTTAGAAGGAAAGCAAAACAGGTATGCAAGAGCTGCAGTAGAAGACACTCAACCACATTCTTTATAGCACTGCAGCAGGCTACTCACTGTCATACCATCAGGATGCCTGCGGGTGGGCACTGGATGGTAAGGCCCCATTACTGGCCTTCATCTGCCCTGAATGACTTCTCACCTATTTTCATACATCCATTAATTCTACAGATAACAGAACACCTACTTTGTGCCAGGCATTGTTGGCACTGGGAGTTCTAGAGTGAACAGTTGAGGGCACAGTCTCTGCTCAGAAGCAGAAGATGGAGGAGCCCTATTACAGTTAGAGTGCAACAAGCAGTTACAGTAGGGAGCTGTGGTTGGGAAGGTGCATGGGGAATGTACCAACCTGTAACAGTGGAATCTAACCCAGGCTTAGGTTCAGGACTGGTTTCCAGGAAGAAATTATATCTGAGACTCAAAGGAAAATAAGGAGTTGGCTAACCAAAGGTGGATGTAAATAGGAGCTTAGAAACATCACCTCTCAATTCTCTGGCTGGTTCACTCCTGTGGAACCCTATAGCAATGGCCTTCCATGGCCTCACCATCCTCAAAGTCTCTATTGGAGCTCTCCTAAAGAAATCTAAAATCTGATTAACTTAATTGCATATACTGTGTAAATCATATATGTTAAAGATTTACACGTGTTTTGTGTAGGGTAGGGTTATGCTTTATTGAATCATGTTCCTGAAACCCTAGAGTTCCACCAAGTTCTCAGGCTAAGGGAAAGAAAGTGAGGAGTGGAGATGGAAGATCTATTGCTTGGGAAGGGTAAAGATGCTTAGTGGCGAGACTTGTGGGTCTCCTTTTCCTGATTCAACCCGATCAGCTCTGCTTTAACGTTTAGTAAAACATTATAGTGGAAAATATAGTTATATGTTATTGCGGGACAAGGTTCAATGGCTTAAAAAATAGGTTTAAATAGCTGTGAGGTAGAATATGAATTTGTTGTTTCTGAACATTTCTCTACATACCTCAGTGATATAGGTTCTTGACTAGAAGTATAACCATCATTATGACACATTCTCCATGAGAAAGTTCTGACTTGGCTTACATATGTCAGATTACAATGCCTCCTCCACGAATGCAGCTCTCTATAAAACTGGGTGGCAAGTAAGACTGAGAGGTTCCAATGTGGGCTTTTCGATTTCAATGAAGGGGTGGACTTTTTGCGGTAGTGATCAGTGATGCTTTCACAGAAGGAGTGGCCTCAGAACTGCATTTTGTTGGATTTAAATTTTTATAGGTAAGAAAAAGGAGAACTTTCCAGCTGAAAGGAAAAAAACAGAAAAATGGGGTCGGGAATGCAAAGCCATGTTTGGACAACAACAAGGAGAATAACTTGGCTGGAACCTGAGTATTGTGTGGAGGACTTGTCTGAAATTAAACTGAAACGCTAGCTAGGGTAAACACGGTACAGGGGCAAGAATGACAAATGATTTACCTTCCCTCCTCAGAGCATTTGCACATGCTGTTCTCTCTATGTGGAGTGCTCTTTTGCTCTTCCCCCAGATCTCTGTACAACCTTCTCATTGTTCAAGTCTTTAATCAAAGTCATTTCTTCTAGAGGTCTACCTTGATCAACCTGTTAAAGCAGTGCCACCTCTCCTCTGCAGCTTACCTTCTAGCCCATTCATACGTTGCATTTCTTTTCACAACATTAAATTATCTGGTTTGTTTACCTGTTTACTATCTTCTTACTAGAAGACAAGTGTCATGAAAACAGAAATCTTTTCTGTCTGGTTCACTGCTGAAACCCTGGCACTGAGTGAATGCATGGCACATGGTAGGTGCTCCATAAATATTTGTTCAATGAATGAGTGTGTAAGTTTTTTTAGTCAATGAGTGATGAGGAGACATAAGAGTTTTGAGTAAGGGAATGAGACAATCCCAGTAGTAATAAAGAAAAGCTCACTTGACAGCAGGTCTTATGAAAAGAGACAGGATGAGATTAAAGGCAGGCAGATCAATTAGGCAGCTATTTTCATTGTCCAAATAAAGGAGGATAACAGTCTAAACTCAGGCAGCGGCAATAAGCAAGGAAATATGGGACAGATGAGAGAACTCTGAAGGTTAAAGGCACATTACATGAGGACTGATTAGATATTAGATATGGAGAGTGAAGGACAGCTAAGAATGGAGAGAACAGTAGTACCTTGCTTAGAAAGAGAGACTTCTGGAAAAGGAACTAATTTGGACAGAGTTCAACTTGAAGCATCTTGAACTTCAAGTGCCAAAACCTGTGGAAATTGAGTAGGAAATCAAGTAAGCAATGTGTGCCCTTGCCTGGAAAGAGAAGTTAGGGGAGGAAATAAAGATTCGAAAGTGGTAGTTGATCCCTTGGTAGTGAATAAGGTCTCTGAGGGAAGGTGTAGAGTGAAAAGAACAGGCAGCTGAGAATAGAAATGTGGAGAGGGCTGTATTTCAAGGATAGGAGAAAGGAAAAGAGCCAGCACGATATGGGATGTGGGAGGGGTATGGTTCAGGAAGGAAAAAGTAAATTGGGAGGAGAGAGCATTTCAAGGTGGTCACAGGACAGATCTTATGAAAAGAGGCAGTATGAGATTAAAGGCAGGAGGTCAATTAAGAGGCAGAGGACAACACAGGTTGAGGACAAGAACCCTCCCTTTCTATCCCTGAAATGGGGAGAGCAGTGTGCAATGCAGTGTACCATTTCTCATCACTAAGACCCTCTGCCGCATTGCCACTCTTCCTGGAATCCACACCCATTTATATGTCAATTCTACAGCTTTAAACCCCAGTTGCTCCTTAATGCTTTCCTGCATGTGATTTTTTTCTTAATACCCAAAGCCTTATGTTTGAGATCTAGTTTAAATCTCTTAATCGCTAGACATTACTGAATACATCAAGAATAGAACCATGTAAATCACAATAACCATAATAATGATCCATAATAGTTATCATTTACATCTAATCTCGTTAACACTGCTGTAGTTTATCATCGGTATGGACCTATTATACAGGACATAAGAAAAAAATGATAATGACTTCTTTTTCCTTTTACAAAGTCATGGGTTATGTTTTGAGTCTTCTCTGGAATATGTCCCTCTAACACTTTTTTCCCCTTTACTGAGATCTCACTGAATTTAAATGAATGTGGAATCTTTGATTCAGAAAAAAATATGATCACACAAAATTTATGCAGAATCATAACTAAGGAATGTTAGAGTTTTCACCCCTGTCTTTAGGATCCCCCTACCTGATATCAAGTCATGTGGAAACAACTGTTGCCCTACAGGACTTTTAAAATTAGAGGAATCCAGCTTCTCCTTGGTCAACCACATTTACTGAGTACATGCTGTGTGTGTGCACAAGAACTGTGAAGGATTTGAAAGGGAAGCACCAGCCTTGGGCAGCTCTCAAGCCTGGGGAAGAGCATGCTTGATACAGCAATGATTATGTCATGAGAAGTGAGCAGAGATCTGCAGCCTATGTCCCTGAGACTCTGGAGTGCTTTCTAATACCAGTTTATGGGCAGCAAAGGATGGGACAGTTAGGCCATCAGTCAGGCCTGGTAGAGCCAACGCAAAAGCCAGAGAAGAATGAGGGTCCTGGTCAAAGTCCTGGATTCTTTGGGTTCAAAACATCAGGTATCACTAGGGACAACATAGATGAGAGTACAAGAGTTAGGCAGCAACTGGACTAAACTAGTGCTTCTGGAGAATGAATGCCAGTAGGGTAGCAGGGAAGCTGAAATCTAGTGCTCAAGAGGAAATATAGTTCCACTCCTCATTTTGATAACTCTTGGCATTTGGTCCAATAAGCATGCAGGGCAAGCATGTTGGTTGGTGTTTAAAAGATAAGAAGAAGGTGGTTGTTGCCTGGAGTATTTGTCTATTCGAGGTCTTCCAGGAGTCACTTGCACGCTTTCTCACCCTCTGAGATTTAGAAAAACTTTCCTAATATCCCTAAGCTCATAAGTAGAGACTTGAAGACCCATACCATAATTAATACACATTTCCAGACTTATTTTTTATGGTTTTCTCTGTCTCTACACCTGTATCTATGTATGCATTTTAGGTTCCTATGGAACTAACCCAGGTGCAATACCCCATCCCTCGTCAATTTTTACAAGAAACTCAGTCACACAGAGTATATTATAATTTTTGTAGCTTTATTGAATATTTGTGGGGTCAAAGGGTAGGGGCTGGTCACATCCATTCACTTATTGAGTACCCACTATGTTTTAATTACTATTCTAATTGCAATAGATATAGTAGTGAACAAGACAGACAAAATCCCTGTCTTCCTGGAGCTTCCAATACAGTGGGGGAGACCAGTGACAAATTCCAAGGAGGGTGTGGCCACCTGCCAGCTTCCTTTACTCCAACCATTTCCCCCTCTTCTTCTCTGGAGCAGTTCTGTCATGTAGCTTTCTGAAGCCTGTGATCTGATATATGACTCTGTAGCCCCACCACATTGCTTTGTTTTTTACAAACCTTGGAATTCTGACAGAATGTCAGAATTTTGTTACACAAGTCAAATCTCTCCATTTTGTTACACAAGCTTCTCCAATTCCATGGAGCCAGACTGACAAGAACTGACAGGTCACTGGGCCATCCTGCTGCCAACTGACAATATTTAGGAGGCTATGTGGAATGATGGAATCAACAGAGAAATTTGGGATCAGAGGACTCTGGGGTCAAATTTCTGCCTCTTACTGATTGTACAACATTGAGTATGTTACTTACTCTTTCTGGGCCTTGATTTTCTCTTCTGTAAAATGGATCATTACAAACTTCCTCTTGTTGTGACAGTGAAGACCAAATATGACAACAAACAAAGTCCCTAGCACAGGATAGGTGCTCAAATATGACTAGTTCCTTTGCCCTGGGTTCTAGAAAGATTCTAAAGTATACAATGAAGATGAATTAATCAGAACCCAGGATGAGAGACAAGAAGAGTCACATGGTCAATATAAGAGGAGGAAGGTTAGTACTTGCTGCACTTTAAGGCACAACACGAGTATTCATAGATCACCCACACGGCCCTCTACTGAGCCACAGGGTGACTCCCTTCATGTACCATGAACTGGGTATGGGGCTTAACTAAACCTGCTTCACATCCTGGGGCTTGAGGTTGTAGCTCTTGCTCCCATTCCCACAGAATTGGCTTAAGATGGAACCAAGGCAGAAGTAAACCTGCAAAAGTAGGCCATCAGTGGGCCCATGAGTGAAATGCTGGCAAAGACACAGGCAGGGCAAGTTGAGAAGATACTCTGAATGCTCAGATGAAGGTCCCATCTGGGTGAGAGTCAAAGCCATGAAATATGCCCCAAGAGGGAAGGATGCCCCAGGTATCCAGGCTGGTGGAATTTTTACATCCAGGGTAGAAGGAACAAGTAACCGGCCTCGTGGTGAATGGCTCACCAGGTGCTGAGAAGCTTAGAATCTCCAGCTGACAAGGACTCCAAAAGGTCATCCGCCCCAAGGATGACCTTCCAGAGCCCTTGCCAGCTAGAGAGTCTAAGTTCATTCAGTTCCCAAACCTGCCCTGGACCTAGCACTACTGTATAAGAAGCCCTCACGTTTGAACCAAGCCAAATACTTAAATACTCAGGCGATTTTTGTGGCCTGGGGTGGGGGCCAGAGATTCTGTATTTCAAACAAGCTCCAAGGAGATACCTATGCTGCCAGTTCGTGGACCACACTTTGAGTAACAGGGTCCTAGGCTGACTCTCTGACAGATGCTTGAATCTTCTCCACTATACTCCCATCAAGAAGTCATTAGATATATGCTTGATTATCTCCTATTAAAGGAATGTCATTACCTCTGATGGGGCTCATTCAAACTTCATCCCTCCCACCTGAACAACTTGTGTGCATATGCGCATTTCCTAAGTCCTGTTATTAAGTTTTGCATCCTTGTCAATCCTTTGGTAGCTCTGGCAGAAAATGCTTACCTATGTCTTTACACTTTAAAGGTTATAACATTAACTATTGCTTTTTGGTAGAAAATACAGATGAATAAAGGGAAACATTCAGAATATCCATAATACTACCAACTAGAGATACCTGCTGCTGAAATATTGGAGTATTTCCTTCTAGCTCTTCCTTACTTTGATCTAAAATCTGATTCCTTTGTCTTTTCCTGGCAAAGTGTCACAGAACAAAGCTCAGCCGGAGGACTTTTCTCTGACAGCTTAGGACAATGGCAACAATTCTCCACTGGCTGATGCAGGACAACCGGCCTTTCCCACTAACCCTGTGGCTCCCACTCCTCACAGGAGCAAAGTTTGGGCAGAGATGACATGGAAGAAAACTCAGGCCCCCTGGGTGACGATGACAATACTGACATTGAGCTGGGGGCTGTTTTTCTAGTCATTTGGATGGCTTTACAATGAGCCATTCTGTTTCTTTTGCTTGATACTGCTTGTCACCAATAAGTAAACATTTTAAGGAGTCTGTGACCACCAAACAAAATGTTTTTCAGTGGGCAAAGGAGATTGGCTCTTAGCCAATTATTTCCTCACCCTCACTTGGTTTCATTAGTATTGTGATCAATTGAGTGTGGACTCTTGCGTTGGAATGCCTGCATTCACATTCTGGCCCCACCATTTATTACTAACTCTGAAATGTTAGACTAGTTATTTAACCTCTGCTGCATCCCAGTTTCTCATCTCTAAATGAGGATAATGCTACTACCTACCCACAGGGTTCTTATGTGGATTAAGTGTGTTAATATGCCTGTTTCTGAGAACAGTGTCTGACTTGTGGAAAGACTTAAGTAGATGATATCTAAAATGCATGCATACATAAACAGCCACAAAGTCAAGCTTAATGGTTAAGATATATTGGGATAAGGAGACAAGCTTGGTACTTATTTGCATATTTTAACCTTGAGAAATAATCTGGTAAGAAAAGGTTACCAAAGTTCCCAGAACTAGCTGTGATCATGAGTCCATTCTGCCTCAGAAGTCAGGACTGAGCTTGTTATCCATGGCCCCAAACTTAAATGGAAGGAGCTCAGTGGTTGGAACAGTGCAGGGGCTCCATAAATGTTTGGCAGGAAGGACTACTGTGGCCACCTCCTTTACCATGGCTGGGCCAGTTCTTCTTAGTAGGCAGCCTTAGAGATGGCCCAGGGTACACAGTGAGAGACTCGGGAAACTAGTTAACATTTTTCAGTTAGTACAGGTTCAGCAGGACAGGCCATTCAGGATTCCATGTCACCCCCTCTGCATGCTGCTGAGACCTCTGGCTGAGCAGCAGATGCTCCAAGTCTTGAGAGCTATGCTGAACCCCCTGGAAGTCACTGGCTCCTCTCTGGGCAATTAGTGCATTACAACAATTATAGCTGGTTTTCTAGAAAGCCACTAAATGGCACCCTGATGACTAGAAAAAGATATTTTTCAACCTATATACCTAACTTCCTATTAGAAAATTGCTTAGACACTAGACACAATCTGACTCATTAATAAATAAATTCATTTATATGTTTCCTAATCCAGACTATAAGTAGTTTACCCCATACACTGATCCTTGGATTTAGAACCCTTTCTCTTTTTCCCCCTTTATCCATCCCTTTATTTATTTTTTAACAACTTGATTGATGTATAATTGACATACAAAAACTATATATATTTTAAGCATGCAATCTGATAGTTTTGACATACAGATGCTCCTCAGTATCTGCCTGGAATTGGTTCCAGGCCCCAAGGAGGGCACTAAAATCTATTTACTCATGTCCACAGTGAGGCTTTTGGAACCCACATATAGGAAAAGTCAGTCTCCCATATGTACGAGGGTTTCTCATTCTGTGAATACTGCATTTCTGATTCAAGTTTAGTCGAAAAAAATTGACGTATAAGTGGACCCATGCAGTTCAAACGCATGTTGTTCAAGGGTCAACTGTACTTTAAATTGTCTCTAGACTACTTATAATACCCAATACAATGTAAATGCTATGAAAATAGTTGTCATACTGTACAGTTTTTTATTTGTATTATTTTTACTGTTGTATTGTTATTTTTTATTGTTTTTTTTCCTAAATATTTTCAATCCGTAGTTGGTTGAATCCATGGAGCCATTTTATTTCAATCCCATGGATATGGCTGGTCAACTGTATGTCATCTGTGAAGTCAACACCAAAGTTAAGTTAATGAACCTATCAAGTCCATCACCTCCCAAAATTTTCTCATGCCCCCTTGTAGTCCTTCCTTCCTTTCTTCCTTCCTACCTATCATGGTCTCAGGCAGAATCCTAATCAATCACTCATCTGCTTTCTGTCACTATGGATTAGTTAGCATTTTCCAGAACTTTATATAAATGGAACCATATCATAGGCACTCTTGTTTTATATGATGTTGAATAGAATATGAGTGGCAAAAGCAGAAATCTTTGTTTCATTTCTAATCTTGAGGGAAAAGCATTCAGTCTGAGATGATGCCACTGCACTCCAGCCTGGGCAACAGAGTGAGACTGTCTCAAAAGAAAAAAAAAAAAAAAAAGAATATCATAGACTGGGTGGCTTAAACAGCAGATATTTATTTCTCACAGTTCTGGCATCTATGAACAAAGTCCAAAATCAAGGTGCTGGTCAAGTCAGCTCCTGGTCAGGTCCTCTTCCTGATTTGCCTTTTGCTGCATCCTCACATAGTGGATAGATGAATCTATGGTGTCTCTCTTCTTATAAGGGCACTAATATCATGGGGCTTCACCCCATTATGGAGATAGGGCTTTAAAATCTCATCTAAACCTAATTACCTCCCAAAAGCCCCACCTCCTAATATCATCACATGAAGAGTTACGGCTTCAATATATGAATTTTGGAGTACAAGAGTACAAATGTTCAGTCCATCCCACTTCCATTTCTTCCCTTCTGGTCTATGTACTGTGGTTGTTCCACGTTTTACTTCTCCTGTGTTTTAAACTGTATACTACATTGCTATTTGTTTAAACACTCAATTGTCTTTAAAAAAATTTAAATAATAAAGAAAAAATTGTATATATACCCATATAGTTGCCACTGCTAGTGTTCTTCAATTCTTTTTTGTACATCTTTTTTTTCCCATCTGGCAACATTTTTTTTTTTCTGCCTAAACACTACCTTTAAGATTTTTTCTTGTGGGATGGATCTGGTGGTGAATCCTTTTAGCTTTTGTGTGTCTGAAAATAATACTATTTTTCCTTTATTTTTGAAAGCTATTTTCACTGCACATAGAAGTCTAGATTGGCAGCTTGTTTTCTTTCAGTTCTTTAAATACGTTGCTTCACTGTCTTTTAGCTTGCATTGTTTCCAGTGAGAACATTCTCGTCTCTACCTTTGTTCCACTTTAGGTAGTGTAACCTCCTTTACTGGCCACTTTTTAGTATTTTCTATTTATCTTTTTGAGCAATTCAATTACAATGTGCCTTGTAGAGTTTTCGTCATGTTTCTTGTGTCTGAGATTCATTGAGCTTCTTGGATCTATAAATGTATAATTTTCATCAAATTTAGAACATTTTTAGTCTTATTCCCTCAAATATTTTTTGTCTTCCTGCCCTTCTGGACTCCAGTTACACATATATCAGTGGCTTAAAATTGTTCCACAGCTCATTTAAAAATTTATCTGTTCACTGTGTTTCATTCAATATAGTTTCTATTGCTATGTCTTCGAGTTCACTAATCTTTTCTTCCGCAATATCCAATGTGCCAATAATTCCATCCAGTGTATTTTTCATCTTACCCATTGTAGTTATAATCTCTAGAAATTTGACTTGAATCTTTTTAAAATCTTAACCTTTTGAACATATAAAATGCAGTTATAATTGTTTTAATGTTCTTATCTGCTAATTCTAACATCTGTGTTAGTTCTGTGTCGGTTTAGGTAGGTTGATTTTCCTCCTTATTATGAGTCATATTTTCCTGTCTCTTTGCATGCCTGGCAATTTTTTATATATGCCAGATCTTGTGAATTTTACTTTTTTGGGTACTGGATATTTTTGTATGCCTATAAATATACTTGAGCTTTACTCTGGAATGTGTTATTTTGAAATGGTTTGATCTTTTCAGATCTTACTTTTAAAATTTTTTAGAATCAAAGCAATGTTCAGTCTAGGGATATTTATTCCCCACTACTGAGGCGAGAATTTTTGTGTATTTTGCTCAGCTCCTTATGAATCCTGAGGTTTTCTGTTCTGGCTCGCAGGGACAAACACTGTTCCTAGCTCTGTGTGAGTCAGGTGCGGTTCCCTCTAATCCTCTTGAAGGTTTCTTTCCCTTGCATCAGGTAATTTCCTCACAGGTGTGCTCTGCTCAGTGCTCAACGAAGCCTAGTCTGCAAATCTCTGGAGTTTTCACTCTGTGCAGCTCTCTCTCCTCTGGCACTCTGTCCCATGATCCCTGGACATCCAGCTCCATCTCTCTCTCTTTTTTTTTTCTTTTTGAAATGGATTCTGGCTCTGTTGCCCAGGCTGGAGTGCGGTGGCGTGATCTCGGCTCACTGCAACTTCTGTCTCCCTGGTTCAGCTATTCTCCTGCCTCAGCCTCCCGAGTAGCTGGGATTACAAGCATGCGCCACCACACCCCACTAATTTTTGTATTTTGACCAGGCTGGTCTGAAACTCCCGACCTCAGGTGATCTGCCCACCTTGGCCTCCCAAAGTGCTGGGATTACAGGTGTGAGCCACCGTGCCAGGCCCAGCTTTATCTCTTCAACTCCAGCATATCACGAAGATCTAACTGGGTTCCCTTTTCATGTGCCTCACCCTGGAAAGATCCTCAAGGCAGTACGCTGGGGTGATTGCAGGGTTCACCTTTTTGTTTCCCATCTCTCAAGGATCACAATCCTGTGTTGTCCTGCATTCAGTGTCTTGCAAACCATCATTTCCTATATTGTATCCCTTTTTGTTGTTGTTTCATGTGAGAGAGTAAATCTGGTCCCTGGCATTCCACATTGGGTGAAAATGGAAGCTCCTACTGTTTTTGGTTAACTGTACCTGCTTATTTCTACTGTTGACAAATTAGCCTCTCACAGTCCGGTACAATCTTTGAGTGCCTGGGATGGTGTTTTGCATCTAGCTCTTGTATGCCTCTCTGGGAGTTACTTCCGAAATTAGCAACATGATCTAGAATGTGTTTTTTTACCCCTAGGGTCTTTGTTTCCTTCCTTTGCCACTTCCCTAATGCTGCTCTTCTAATGGGTTCCTCCCTTACATTTGTAACATATGTGTCAACTAAGCTAATTGTTCATAGCTCTGAAGCTTTAAAATTGTTATTGATTTTTTTCATTATTTAAGTAAGAAATATACGTAAGAAACTACTTATTTGATGAAGTGTTTAATGGCTGATGTTCTTGTCTAGTGTGCATGTACTAACGTGCCCAAGGTCAGAAACACATACTAAAATCCTCTTGAAAGCAACCAAAATATCAAAATTCTTTGATACAGACTTTTTATCAATGTCTTTGTTTCTATATTAATCTCTGAACATTTTTTTTTTTTTTTTTTTTTTGAGAAAGGGTCTTGGTCTGTCACCCAGGCTGGAGTGAAGTGGCATGATTACACCATACTGCCTCAAAATCCTGGGCTCAAGTGATCCTCCAACCTCAGCCTCCTGAGTAGCTGTGACTACAGGCATGCATCCCTGCACCCAGGTAACTTAAAATTTTTGTTTGTTTTTGTAGAGACACTGTCTCACTATGTTGCCCAGGCTCGTCTCAAGTAGTCCTCCCACCTCAGTTTCCCAGTGCTGAGATTATGAGTGTGAGCCATCACACTCAGCCACAACCTGAGATTCTTTAAGCAACAAATAACTTAGTAACTATGAGTAATAAAGGCAGGGAATGAGACAGAACTTTTTTTCATTTAGAAAAAGGCTTATTTGGCTTATCTAGAATCAGGCCCAAAATAAATGCAAATGAAATAAATATATAAGCATTAAAAATCAAAGTCATGGCCGGGCACGGTGGCTCACGCCTGTAATCCCAGCACTTTGGGAGGCCGAGGTAGGCTGATCACGAGGTCAGGAGATCAAGACCATCCTGGTTAACATGTTGAAACTCCATCTTTACTAAAAATACAAAAAAATTAGCTGGGCATGGTGGCAGGCACCTGTAGTCCCAGCTACTTGGGAGGCTGAGGCAGTAGAATGGCATGAACTCGGGAGGCAGAGCTTGCAGTGAGCCGAGACTGTGTCCGGAATTGGTGGGTTTTTGGTCTCACTGACTTCAATAGAAGCCGCGGACTCTTGCAGAGTGTTACAGTTCCTAAAAACGGTGTGTCCAGAATTTGTTCCTTCTGATGTTCGGATGTGTTCAGAGCTTCCCCCTTCTGCTGGGTTCGTGGTCTCACTGGCTTCAGAAGTGAAGCTGCAAACGTTTGCAGGTGAGTGTTACAGCTCATAAATGCAGTACAGACCCAAAGAGTGAGCAATGGCAAAAACTTATTGCAAAGAGCAAAAGAACAAAGCTCCCACATCAAGTAATGGGACCCCCAGCAAACTGCAGCTGCCTAGTTCCCGCAGCCTGCTTTTATTCCCTTATTGGATGCCACCCACATCCTGCTGATTGGTCCATTTTACAGAGAGCTGATTGGTCCATTTTACAGATTGCTGATTGGTCCATTTTGACAGAGTGCTGATTGGTGCATTTACAATCCCTGAGCTAGACACAGCGTGCTCACTGGTGCATTTACAATCCTTTAGCAAGGCAAAGAGTGCTAGACAGAAAAGTTCTCCAAGTCCCCACTGTTAGCTAGACACAGTACTGATTGGTGTATTTGCAAACCTTGAGCTAGAAACAGAGTGCTGATTGGTGCATTTATAATCCTTTAGCTAGACACAGAGTGCTAGACAAGAAAGTTCTCCAAGTCCCCACTAGGTTAGCTAGATACAGAGTACTGATTGGTGTATTTACAAACCTTGAGCTAGACACAGGGTGCTGACTAGTGCATTTACAATCCCTGGGCTAGACACAGAGTGCTGATTGGTGCATTTACAATCCTTTAGCTAGACACAGAGTACTAGACAGAAAAGTTCTCCAAGTCCCCACTAGGTTAGCTAGATACAGAGCACTGATTGGTACATTTACAAACCTTGAGCTAGACACAGGGTGCTGATTGGTGTATTTACAATCCCTTAGCTAGGCATAAACGTTCTCCAAGTTCCCACCAGGCTTGGAAGCCCAGCTGGCTTCACCTAGTGGATCCCACTCCAGGGCCATGGGGGGAGCTGCCCACCAGTCCAGCGCCCCGCCTGCACTCCTCAGCCCTTGGGCAGTCCATGGGACCGGGCGCCAGGGAGTAGGGGGCGGCGCCTGTCAGGGAGGCTCAGGCCACGCAGGAGCTGCGGGGGGTGGGGTGAGGCTTGGCATGGCGGGCTGCAGGTCCCCGAGCCCTGCCCCGCCGGGAGGCAGCTGAGGCCCAGCGCGAATTGGAGCGCAGCGCCGGCGGGCCAGCACTGCTGGGGGACTCGGGGCACCCTCTGCAGCTGCTGGCCCGGGTGCTAAGCCCCTCACTGCCCTTGGCCGGTGGCGGCAGCCGGCCGTTCCCAGTGCTGGTGCCCGCAGAGCCCGGGCCTGCCCGAACTCGCGCTGGCCTGTAAGCGCCGCGCACAGCCCCGGTTCCCGCTCGCGCTTCTCCCTGCACACCTCCGCGCCAGCAGAGGGAGCTGGTTCCAGCCTTAGCCAGCCCAGAGAGGGGCTCCCAAGCGCCGCCGGAGTGGACGCGGAGGCTGAGGAGGTGCCTAGAGCGAGGGCTGCTAGCATGTTGTCACTCTCAAGGTCATACCACTGCACTCTGGCCTGGGCGACAGAGCGAGACTGCATCTCAAAAAAAAAAAAAAAAGGTAATTTTTCATAATCTAAACTTGGAAAATGCTTTTCTAAGTAAGAAAATCTAGAAACCATACAGGAAAATAATTGACAGATATGTAACAATTTTTAAATTTACATTTGCACCAAACATACTCCAGAAACTCCAAAGAAAAGTCAAGCAATAAATCTGAGAAGAAATATTTGTGACACTTGTAACAAACAAAGAGTTAAATGTCCTTAATTGGACTATCCTCAGCTTTACTCCCTAATGGTCTCAGAATTAACTTCAAACTGAGGCACTTGCTGCAAGGAACTTTGTCTCCAGGCCACCATCCCTCTGGGTAAGTTCTTGAGTCTCTCCTCATCCACAGTTCCTGGGATCATCAGGAATGTTAAATAAGCCTGGGATGAAGTTCTGGCTCTGCCATTCACAAGCTATATGACGTTGAGCAAGTCTCTAGATCTCAGCTTGTTTAATGACCCACAGTGGATAGCAACAGAACTCAGCTCACAGGATTTTTGTTTTATGAGAATCACCTGGCATTATCTCTAGTTTATTCTAAGTATTACACAAATGATAGTCATTGATCACTGTTACAGCCTCGGTGCCAGGACATCATCTGGCACATACAGACATGCAATAAGCATTTGTTGAGTAAATAACTTTATAAATCAATGAGGAAAAAAGATAACCCATAGAAAATAAGCAAAGGGTATGGTAGGATATATACAGAAAAATGCAAATGTTTGCAGACACATGGAAAGAAGCCCAAATGCAATAATTATAATGGAAATGCCAACTAAAACAATAACAAATTTTCTTCTTTTTAACCTTCTGGATTGAAAAAAAAGTTTTATTGATTGATCGCCTCCAGGATAGGCAAGGTTGTGGGGAAATATTTTTATACATGGTTGAAGAAGTTGAAATTCATGGAATAGCCCTAGAAAAAAAAATTTGCCAGTAGTTTTTAAAATTTAAATATGCACATTCAGGAATCCCACGTCTAGGAATCTAGCCTACATAAATAATACATGGGTATGGAAAGCTCTACCAGTAAGCATGTTCATTGTACTTTGTTCGAAATAGGAAAAAAATTAGAAATAATCCAAATAACCGAAATGTCCATTAATTGAGAACTATTTAAAAAGTGATACATGGATACAACTGGATGAAATAGACCAAGAAAGACTCTCATATATATAGTTCTAAGAATACATATTTCATGAGAGAGCAAACTGCAGAACAATGTAATAATTGCTAATATTTGTTGAGCCCTTATCTATTAGTGTGGGAAGCAATCTACATGAATTATCTTATTTAGTCATCCTCTATGGATTTCAGTATCTTCATCTGTAAAATTAGGAGATAGGACCAGATAAGCGCTAAGATTTTTCCCATCCTAGCCATAAAGTGCTACCTATACCAAGCTATGTTTTTGAAAGCCGTTTAGCCCTGGAAAAGGCCGAGCACGATGATGCCTCTGGGAGTTGGACAAGCAAACTGATACCTGTTCATTTGGTTCCTCTCATGGAAACTTTGTGATTCTGCCTCCTGGAAGATATTCACAAACTTGTTTTTAAATGTTAAATGAAATGATTCCACTGTTAATTAATAGAGTAACTTTTTTACTTTAGGGGGACCTGGCTCCTCCTGAAGCCCACCTATAAATGAAACCAAGTGACCTCACGTCTTCTAAATGTGCAGGAGATCCCAACCACATACTCTTCTGAGTGTCTAAGTGTAGCAGGACCAGCCACTCCTGTGGAGGCTGACCTCCTGGTAGTCCTGGCTATGTGACGTTGTCAAGTATCATATTTCTTTAAACTTTTTTTTTTTTTTTTTTTTTTTTTTTTTTGAGACGGAGTCTCGCTCTGCCGCCCAGGCTGGAGTGCAGTAGCCGGATCTCAGCTCACTGCAAGCTCCGCCTCCCGGGTTCATGCCATTCTCCTGCCTCAGTCTCCCGAGTAGCTGGGACTACAGGCGCCCGCCACCGCGCCCGGCTAGTTTTTTGTATTTTTTAGTAGAGACGGGGTTTCAACGTGTTAGCCAGGATGGTCTCGATCTCCTGACCTCGTGATCCGCCCGTCTCAGCCTCCCAAAGTGCTGGGATTACAGGCTTGAGCCACCGCGCCCGGCCCAAGTATCATATTTCACACTGGCAGTTGGGCAGTGGAGAATGAGAGAGGTGAGGCATAGCTAGCTGAGAGGTAGTTGCATGCCCATAGCAGATCTTTATCTTTGACTCACTCACCATACATATCAGGAAATGTGCAGAGATTTCTGGGTACCCTTAGGTCTGTGTTGTGGAGAAAGGGCACGTAGTTTGAGTTGTGAACATGTGTAGGAATACAGGAAAGTGAGTAGTGAACTCAAGATTTTGACTACACATGTTTCAGGAAAAATTGTATTATCTTTTGTGGAAATAAAGCAAAAGGTTACTCTTACAACTGCCCTAATTTGGACTTTTTTTCTTTTTTTTAAGCAACATAGGTATATTCTGGATTAGTATCTGACAAAAATGTGTTCATCAGTAACTACAAATTCAAAGTGAGCACAAAATAGGCTCTGATTTTTGTCTATTTTATAGAAGCTTTTTGTCCAATAAAAACAGTTACTGTGTAGTCATGTGCTAGACATTGCTTCTCCAGTTGTGCAATCTACTGGGAATATTTTGGATGTCATTAGTAGCACCAGCATGAAAAATGGCCGTCAGAAAGACTGGACGATTTGGAATCACGTCTCCCAATAAGAATAAAAGCCCACTTCCAGCATGCGTCAGGTGACTGGAGTGTCAATTTGAAAATTAATGGCTGCCTCAATACCAGCAGAGAGAAGTACACACTCCATTATGGGCTGCAGTCAACCCATCCAAAAGTGGTGCTACATAACTAAAAGTTAAAAAGAAGGTGAGGCAGGAGGATGGAACACAAACCAGTTTTCTGGAAAATATTTTAAAATTTTAAAAATTCATCTGGAAAAGAAGAATTTCTTTCTCCACTGCCCAACTGCCAGTATGGAAAGTGATACTTGCCAACATCACATAGCCAGGACTACCAGGAGGTCAGCCTCCACGCAAGCGGGTGGTCCTGCCACAGTTAGACACTCAGAAGAGTACGTGGTTGGGATCTCCTGCACGTTTAGGAGATTTGAGCTCACTTTGTTTCATTTATAGGCAAGCTTCAAAGAGGAGCCCGTTCCCCCTAAAGTAAAAAAGTTACTCTCTAACAATTAACAGTGGTCTCATTTCATTTATACAGATTATGTATACAGATTATATACAGATCATTTCTACTAGTGCTGACTCTCACAGTAGTATTAACATGCAGATATTGCATGATTATCAATAATCAGGTATCTACATGATGCCTAAAGCTAATTGCTGTCTTTTGAGCCAAAGGTTGAATAAAAGCCAATAAAATCACAAATAAACAAACACTCTTGCTGGTAGGTTTCCTTCCAAAGGCAATAGAGTGTAATAGAAATCTGTAATGGGCTAGTCATGCCTAAAGCCCACATATCCCTCACCTGAGATATTGGCTTTGAGAATTGCAGAGTGCAGGTTAGTTTCCTCTGCTGTCAACAAGCTAACAATCAGGGACGAGATGGAAACAGATAGCTTTGACATGAGACAGAGGGCCTATGGGCCTCCTCTACTTCTTATTTTTATTTATGTATTTCTTCTTTGAAACAGAGTGTCACTCTTTTGCCCAAGCTGGAGTGCAGTGGCATAGTCTCCACTCACTGCACCCTCTGCCTCCCAAGTTCAAGCAATTCTCCTGCCTCAGCCTCCTGAGTAGCTGAGATTACAGGCACGTGCCACGGGGTTTTGCCATGTTGGCCAGGCTAGTTTTGAACTCCTGGCCTCAAGCAATTCACCGGCCTCGGCCTCCCAAAGTGCTGGGTCTACTTCTCACACTAGCCACATAGACGTGGCCATTGCAAAGACATAGTTTGTTGCTATTTTGAACTCACTGCCAATCCTCTGTTTCATACTTCACCATCCCTCAATACTAGTTTTCCTGAAAGGGATAAAATATCTCATGCCACATTTGTGTGCCCCTCTGTTATGTGAGTCAGAGGCAGAGCTACCTCAGGTTCTCAGGTTTCTCTTCCTTGAGCTTAGGAACAAATCTCAAGAACAGAAAAGTGGGGACAGAGGTGGAAAGACCAGAGGACATGCCAGCAGTGCACATGCATTAATGCATGCGAAATTTATCTTCAGAGGTGATGTGCCTGCCTCAATTCTGACTCCCTTAGGCTGAATTCCTTCCAATAAAGCTTCTTCTCTATCCTTTGTCTGCCCCTGAAGCTTCTCTAGAAGCCTCACCTACCTCTTGAACATGTCTGAATCTCCCAGGTAAACCTGGCCTAGGGCATTACACTTGGATCTCAGGCAAATAGTAAGAAGCATCTCCTTGAATTATAAGGAGAATAATCAAGGGAGATATTGGCTACATTTTTTTTAAGACTTGAAAAATAAGTGTCCTGTTAGCCAACTTGCTTAAATAATCTGGGTCTGCTGTTCTTATTTATCCAGATAGAGGAATTCATTTCTCTTCTCTTTTCCCAGTTCCATTTCAAACACAGTCCGTCTTCCAAGGGTGCCCAGGAAGACGGACCATTTAAGTTTCCCAGTGCTATCAATAGTGGTCCCATTTTACAGTGGAAGAGAAAGACACAGCCATCCTTTTGTCAGATGGAGACTTAGGAGAGGAAAAAAAGTGCTTTTTTTCTGAACTTAAGCTTGTATTTCTGTTGCATTGTCAACTGATTTAAATTGGGGATAGTATTTTAATATAGAAAAAAATTTAAACCACCAGAATATTTGACATTGAAATTATGCTTGATTGGCTGCCACATTTTAAAACATATCAAATAAGACAGGCATCAGTGTTTGACAAATTTTTATACAAAATATATTGTAAAAAACAAGTGAAAGAGAAAATGTCAACAAATATTTTATAGAATTTGAAAGACAAATGCATAGAATTGCAGTAGGTGTATTAAGTCCGTGTAGAATCTAAAATGACTTTTGTGGTTTATAATCCTTTTAAGATTCAATCTGGAAAATTGCGTTGGAACAATGAAAACCTGAAATCAAATCATAAAACAGACTAACGGATAAAGCCTGTAATACAAATGGACATATTTTATCCTGCTTTTTCAACGTGAGAGCACATTTCTATTCCTTTTATAAGCACAAAGAAAAGTCTACATTAATTTTCCTTACAATAGTCATTATTTCCTTTGCAAAATTTTAAGTTATATTTTAAACTAATCTAGTTGTCCTTTTTTCTTTTTACTATTATTTAGTGATTTAATTTTTGTATGTATACCATAAAAAGAGTCAAACATTAATGAATACTGATGGACATAAAGCCGTATGTTACAAAACAGCTGTTGCAAGGATTGGATTGTATGCAAGGTTTTTACAGCATAGACTTTACTTTGAAATTATCATCTTTGGGTCTGAATTTCACTCATAATCAGTACCTGCCAGGCAAAGACTAGGTAGAGCACAATCAGAAACCACCTCTTCTTGGTGGGCTCTTTTTCATCACTATTTCTGTGCAGCTTTTCAGAGCACATTGAAATTCTCTGCTATAGTCTCTTTGTGACTGGGTTTTAACGTATGGCAGCATGTCCCAAGGGCAGAGCAAATTATGCTACCTGAACCCTTTATCTGTAAGCAGCAATACAACAGGGCGATGTAAAATAGAAGACAGATTTATTTAGACATAAACAATGTAAAAAATATTATTCGATATAAGAAACATAAAATCCAATATCCCAATAAATCTAGCTGGCAAGCCTTACCTTATTGCTAAATGATTGCACAAAAGAACAAACTTTCTTTAATGTTTCCAGGTTGACAAATGCAATCTGTTCTGTCTACAGCCTTCTAACTTTGTCAGGAGCTATAAAGTCCTTCTCTCTTGGGTGCTGGTGTTTCCGAGGAGGTTTACAAGATTTCAGTCTATCCTGTTGCAGCTTATTGGGGCCCTGCCCTTGCTTTTTGTCCCCTGATATTTATAAAAACTGCACACACTATTAGAGTGTAGTATTATAGAGTTGATCATATTTCATCTTAAAATTACTAATCAGTTATAAAAAGAATTGGGTCCAGTGTATCTTAAACATTAATGTGCACACAAATCACCTGAGGATCTTGTGATAAAACAGACTCACAGTTATTTGGGATGAAGGCTGGGATTCTTTGCTTGGAAAAACTTCACAGGTGTAGCCAATATTGTGTATCTGTGGTCCACATTTTGTATTGCAAGGATCTATGTGACCTCATTTTCGGAAGAAAACTATGACCCAGGTGGTTTTAGAAACTTAAGTTTCCACAAATACTTAGAACCTTTATTTTGGAGCACTTAGACTCTTTGTATGTGCCAAGCCTGGCTCAGTCCATAGGGATATGCCGATGACGGGGTCATAATCCTGTCATCACGGAACTTAGATGGTAACGAGGAGTCAGGGCAGAGAAGTGAACAACGTATACGTTGCTCAAAGCTGGAGGCAAAATTCATGCTCTCCTGAACTCTAGTCCATGGTCCTGCATAGGCTATCAGCCCTCTGCCTTCTTTACAGCCTCTCTCACCCTTCCTGCCTTCTTTCTCCCTATCAGGTCTCCTATTTTTAGCATGTTCTCCAAACTATCTGGTAAATTCCTCTAATTTATGAATTGTTCCTTGCTAAGGGGTGTGAATATTATCCCATAAGTAATGGGGCATGCTTGAAGGATTTTAGCAGGAAAATGGCACTAGAGGAGCTAAAGTATGGTCCATGTTGTTGACTATTATATCAGCACACTT
The DNA here is from genome assembly GCF_003255815.1 of Theropithecus gelada. Lineage (NCBI taxonomy): Eukaryota > Metazoa > Chordata > Mammalia > Primates > Cercopithecidae > Theropithecus > Theropithecus gelada. The sequence continues at coordinate 105,441,132 of NC_037673.1, read as the reverse complement.
AGGGCAGTGTTTGACAGTAAGAGTTCAGCAAGTATCTGTTGAAGGAGGGAATGTTTGCGTTCTGGATAGGCTAACTCCTTAAAGTGAGGGGAATGAATTGGGTGAGAATAGTTCTTGTGAAAGTTAGGGAGAATGGGTTGACCATCTGTTCTATACCTCTACACCAACCCCTGAGGCTGGCATTGTAATTTAACCTCATGAAAGAGAGGGTAGTAGCTACAAACTAGTCCTGTCTCGGTTTGAACCCTGCTTCCCTAATCCTAGCACTTTTGTTTTTTTAGTCCCCCACTACTTCAAAAGCATGTTACATGTACAATACTTATCCCAGTGCTATGCACAACAAATGCATTTTGGATGCAACTATAAAATGGCAACAGAAAGTGTGGCAAAATGAGTAAGCCCTTAGGCTTATGAATCAAACAGACCTGGTTTCTAATTCTGCTTCTACCACTTAATAATAAACTTGGGCAAGCTAATTAATCTGAATCAGGTTTCTCTTCTGTAAATAGTGTTAACAAGACCTACTTCACAGAACTGTTGTGAGAGAAAAAGTAATACAATGACTGGAACAAGTTTAGTAGAGTACTTCGTGCATATCCAGTGTTCAGTACACTGAAATCTTGTATTTAATGTTATTGTTGGTGATAAATGTGCTGAAATTTTATTTGGAGAGATATAGACTGAATTTTAAAAAAACTTTTTCGTTAGAAGGTTGCAAATAAATTCAAGATTTTTTAGAATAAAATGCAGAACAACTTATTCCTGGTGACTTAATAATGGTCTTGCTTAAGGACTGTGCCTTGACAATGCTTCCTAAGCCTACAATCCTTCGTTTTCTCAGCTAAATAAAGAGGGCAATCAGAATACTGACCTACAGCATAAATTTTGTGAAGAATGTCAAACTTGAATGTCAAAATAGTTTGAAAAATGCAAAGCAACACATGCATTCTAACTAATCATTATCTTTTCCTCTGAGGTCCAATCCAAAACTACTCTGGTAATCTACCAACTGAACAGTCTTTCTCTGTCAGCCACTTGTCAATCGGTACAGTGGAGATGCCCCCAAATAGTGTATGAATACATTTTGGAGTTTCCATGACAACCTATACACCACTATAGAATGCCTTAAGTCTAGAAAGACTCACTTCTGTTATAATCAAGATAATCTATCACAATATTAGACCAATTCCAAGTATAATTCAAGCCAATTTCCATTTTTACTGAGTACATCATACTTTATATAAAAATTTTTTCTCAGAGTATGCCTTTTACCTTATGTGAAAACACAAATAACCTACTCCATCTAACAACAACTATTCCGCCATTTATATCTAACCATATCTCATAAATAAATATTTCTCTCTGAAATGTCTCTTTTCCTTGAAGATACCTGCCAGACTGAAATTTTAGAATACTATTAAATTTCTCTGTGTATTTTTATGTAAGACCGAAAGAAAACCTGGCTTATTTTTATAATTTTTGCTAGAAACATGAGTTGATCATATCATGAGAGTTGTGTATTTTCCTTGAACTCAATTTTCAGTTAACCTAATTGATAATTTATATTCATAGATCTACATGTATGTAGAGACAACCAAGACAATAACATATGTAACACACTAACAATGTATGTGCCTAGCTGAGAAGAAGGCACAATTAAGTTGTTCTGATTAATCACATGAGAAAAAGGAAGAGCACACAGCAGTATGTTGACAGCCTTAGTCCCCATAAATGGAAAGAAACAATTCATTTAAAACCAATATTTAACTTCCAGGAAAATTTTCCCATCATTCGGTAAATTATGCGTTTAGAATATATTTCAGTTACACATCACAGCCCACTTTAGACAAATTTTGAAAGCCTTTGTGGGCAGCTTTAAGTATATTTACCTATAGGTTATGTATGAACTTTAGACTTCTTCTCCTCTCCCCCAGGAAAGCCCATTCATGACAGTTGAAATGTTTTTTTGCTCTTCATCTTACTCTTAAAAAATATTTACTAGGTTTAAGAACTATCAGAGTTTTTAAATATTTATATAACAAGGTGAAAATATTTAATTTGCCAGAATTGCAGGGGAAAAATGCTTTTTCCAAGGCAGTTGAAGCAAGAAAGTAGGAAAGAGTGTCACATAGTAGAAACACAGACATTGGGAAGGCAGCACATGACAACTAGAGGAGGATCTGAGGAAGCAGACACAAACAGGGACCAGTAGGATGGCACCAATGTGATCCTTCCCTCAGACCCCACAAACCTCCAAATATCGTGATATAGTTGATGGTTTGGGATTTCTTGTGGAAGTCAGAAAGATGCTATTCTTCGGTGGTTCGGTGCAAGAGCAGAATGGAAGAATCCTGCAAGGTCTCAAGGGGAACCCAAAGAGCACCTGGAGAAATACATCAGGGATTGGGCCAAGACTGTAAGGAAAACATTAAATGGCGAGATGGTTTATGAGGCCTTCTGGTGACAGTGAACAATAGCTTATATGTGGGCAGAGGTTTGGATGACTCTTTGTTCCTCCCTTTGCAATTATTTCCAGTTGGGAAGAGGTCCAGAACCATCTAAGCAGTTAAAGATCCAGAACAAATTATCTAGGTACTCAGAGCTTGAAATAATGTTCACACAAAAACAGCCATGTTTAAATTAACACAAGGGACAGCTTAGACAGAAAAAATGTGGGTACTATTTGACTTTAGGGAAAGGAAGTGGGGAGATCTCTTGAGTTTTGCTTTGGTGGTAGTATATATGTTTTGAATGGTTTTTATGTGAAATAATTGTCATCTTTGTGAGTATAAGTTGACGGGGAAGATTCTACTTGCTCCGTGTCCAACCATCACTGTCATGTCCCCCTACCCCAGGTATGTGGATGTGAGAATTGCCCTGATACATTTTACACTAAACAGAATTCTTCTCATCCCAATTATATTCACAGGGAATATACTAATTTTTCCCTCATGTAGTATGTGGGACATTAGACAGTGCCTACCATGGGGATTGCCTGCTTACCAAATATGCATTGAAAAAATACTGGAATGGGTTCTGAGGCAGTCTCTTGGTGTTCCCTTCCTGGAAACTCTAAGCAGACCACCTTCCACTTTGACAGGTTTCAGACACTGAAATCCAACCTTTTGGACTTAAGATATTTTCATTATATGCTTTATTTTATTACACTCCAACAATACTACCAAGAGTATGTTAAAGCACATTATTTTAAAGTTAATTAATTCTGAGTATTTAAAATTTCACCTTGTGGTTCCCTGGTTTATATGTGGGATGCCACAAAAACAAATTAAAATTCCTGGTATAGGGACATTCACGTAGATGGAGCCAACAGATAATTCGAGGTTCTTTTGAGTTCTACCATTCTATGAAATCTGAGCTCTGACATTCAACTTCTATTTGATCAGAGATGTATTAGTCTTGGTATTTAGGAAACAAAGGTTGAATACTTATGTTGGTTATGTGGAATGAAGAAAAAAATATTCTGATTGGTTGTTAAGACAATAACAAAATCTCTGAAACTCTTAAGCACTATTTTTAGCGGCCAAATGCTCTAGTTCTCGTCCAGCCATGAATCATCAACCAGTTTTTACCTAGGTACAAGTTTTTGCAGAGCTGAGAACTCTTGAATGGGGCCTGATTATAACAAATTGTTATGTTTAAAAAAATTATGTTTTGAAAGCACACTATCTTCATATGGAAACTGCAGATATATGTAAAAGTTGTTTCACTTCTCAAAAACACTGAAACTTGCCAGACACTATGTGCCCTAATAAGAAATCATGTTATTATAAATATATGTAATAAATCACCTCCATATTAAACCTGTGACCTACTCAGGAAGACAATCATATTCTCTGATCCATTTTTAAAAGCCCAAGTAAATGGTCATAAAGATGGCCAGGTTGGGAATAGGAAGTACTCCAGCTCTTATTTCAAAACTATTCACCTTAGAATTACCTTCAACTTGATTCTTAGTCTAACTGGGAAACAAATCTTGGACCAGGGCTGGACCAAATTATGTGCCTCAGCAAACAGACTAATAATCTGGCACTCCTTTACACCTATATTTCTTAAACATTTTTTCAATATTTATTTAAATGTGGGGAGGGGAGGGAGGCAGAAAAGAAGGATCTGGGGGTCAGGTTCAATTTCCTTCTTCAATTTCCCTAGGCAATTTGACTCCAGCTCAAACTTGCATACCCTACTCAACAAAAGGAAACTTACCTTGCTGTTGTTAGTTTCTCACCATCTACTGTTACTTAGGCATACTCCTTGATGTAGCCTTGATGTAAAAAAAGTGGAACTAAGTAGGATACAAGGAGAAAATAATGTTATTCTTTTTATTACTGTTCCTTAAATCCTCTCATGGGCTAGTTCTTTCCCTCCAATAAATGAAATTTTGGCTTTTCTGTTCACTTATAGATAATGTCTTAAAAGTCCTCCAGGGCCAGGCATGGTGGCTCACAGCTGTAATCTCAGCACTTTCGGAGGCTGAGGCAGGTGGATCACCTGAGGTCAGGAGTTCAAAACCAGCCTGGCCAACATGGCGAAATCCTGTGTCTACTAAAAATACAAAAATTAGCTGAGCATGGTGGCAGGCACCTGTAATTCCAGCTACTCGGGAGGCTAAGGCAGTAGCTGAACCCAGGAGGCAGAGGATGCAGCGAGCTGAGATTGCACCATTGCACTCCAGCCTAGTGACAGAGCAAAATTTTGTCAAAAAAAAAAAAAAAAAAAAAAAAACACACACACACAAAACACAAAAAACAAAAACAAAAAAAGTCCCCCAGGAACTTCTAGTCAAACCTCAATCAGTCGTTAGTCGTCATCAAAAGTGCAAACTTTAGTTAAATGTAAAGCTTCTCTCTTCTTCCATATTGGGTGACTTCCAGCTGAAAATCTCTAATGGCAAAGAGGATGCATGATCAGCCTTTTCTTTTTTTTTCTGTACTTCTTTCAGAGCACTCCACTCTGATTAGACAGATTCTGACTCTGGGGTGCTGTTGAAAGAGCAGCAGGAGAGGCTGTACTTGTTGGTGCTGTTGTGATAAGGCATTGCCAGTCTCTTAGCTTGGTGCATGTTCAAGGCTGACTTTTTCCTTGTTGGCAGTTTCTGAAAGTTTTTCTGAGATTTCTGAACTGAGAGCCTCCATCTATACTCAGACGATTTGAGTGTGTACCTCCTTCTGCTTGCAGCTCCTGATTCCTGCCCTAGACTCTGGTCTCTGTGTGCAGTTGATCCCCACAATGTGGGATCCCATCAACCCTCCAGGCTATCCACTCAAGCAAAATTCAAAGCAACCACTTCCCAATGCAGTCTTCTTCTACCTGTCATACGGAGGCAGACTGTGGGAGACAGCATCACCATAGTTTCCTGACCACCTTGAATGTTTCCACATGTGCCACTGTATGCAAGGCTTTATCACAGTCTGACCCAAGTCTTTGCTGAAAGCCCGGTGATTCCTCCCGGAAGCAGAGGAAGAGAAGCAGCCTTGCGAGGAGCTGCCATGAGGCAGTTTCTCATCTGTCTTTCCATCTGGTGGCAGATAGCCACAAGACTATTTCTCATACATCTCCCTAATTTCAGTTGAGAACAGGGCTCTCTACTGGCTTCTCCCCTCCCCCACCCTCCCCTTAGAGTATGGCTGTAGGTTTTTGTGTAAGTCTGTAAAAGTGCTTGGCTGTAGTTTAGAGTCTGCTCCTCAGCGGCAGAATAACCAACCACCACCACACCACCCCTTTCACTATGTGTGACCAGCCCCTGGCCCTGTATTCCATCATTAGAGAGGTGGGGAACTAACACCATGGTGATCTTGCTTTTGCTGTGTGGTAGGAATCTAACTGAAACCACCTGGAAAAAAACATTTCCTGAGAGTTTGTCTCCTTACTTGCTACCAGCTGAATCTCAAAGTGTGACCAGCCAGCCTGGCAATCTACATACTGGCCTCTATGAGCCTTGTACCCGCTGTGCTGCTTTCTCTCTTGATGCCAGCAAGCCGGCCATAGTCTCCCATCTTTATACTTTTCCAGTCATGGCTCCCTACAAACCTCAGGAACATAAGTCAAACTTTTTAAGTAATTTTCTTTAAGCTCTTCTTTCTTAAGGTGGGGGTAAACACACTCTACCACCCTAACATTGCCTAGAATGGGACAGCCACAGTACTCCACTAACTTTCTCCAAAAACCACGACTCTCCCCCAACCCAACATCTTCAACTCACACCTGTCTATAGCCTCAAATGGGTGTTTGCCTAAACCTGCAAAATTGGTGGAGCTTCTTTGCATGGTGAATTAGCACTTTATTTGAAGAATATGAGCATCACTTGATATCTATAACTCATTGTGTTACTCTCAGCTTTTGAAGTCTCAGCTTAAATGAAGACAGAGAGAGTTTGTTTTTTTTTTATTATTATACTTTAAGTTCTAGGGTACATGTGCATAACGTGCAGGTTTGTTACATATATATACTTGTGCCATGTTGCTGTGCTGCACCCATCAACTCGTCAGCACCCAACAACTCGTCATTTACATCAGGTATAACTCCCAATGCAATCCCTCCCCCCTCCCCCCTCCCCATAATAGGCCCCGTTGTGTGTTGTCCCCCTTCCCGAGTCCAAGTGATCTCATTGTTCAGTTCCCACCTATGAGTGAGAACATGCGGTGTTTGGTTTTCTGTTCTTGTGATAGTTTGCTAAGAATGATGGTTTCCAGCTGCATCCATGTCCCTACAAAGGACACAAACTCATCCTTTTTTATGGCTGCATAGTATTCCATGGTGTATATGTGCCACATTTTCTTAATCCAGTCTGTCACTGATGGACATTTGGGTTGATTCCAAGTCTTTGCTATTGTGAATAGTGCCGCAATGAACATACGTGTGCATGTGTCTTTATAGCAGCATGATTTATAATCCTTTGGGTATATCCCCAGTAATGGGATGGCTGGGTCATATGGTACATCTAGTTCTAGATCCTTGAGGAATCGCCATACTGTTTTCCATAATGGTAGAACTAGTTTGCAATCCCACCAACAGCGTAAAAGTGTTCCTATTTCTCCACATCCTCTCCAGCACCTGTTGTTTCCTGACTTTTTAATGATTGCCATTCTAACTGGTGTGAGATGGTATCTCATTGTGGTTTTGATATGCATTTCTCTGATGGCCAGTGATGATGAGCATTTTTTCATGTGTCTGTTGGCTGTATGAATGTCTTCTTTTGAGAAATGTCTGTTCATATCCTTTGCCCACTTTTTGATGGGGTTGTTTGTTTTTTTCTTGTAAATTTGTTTGAGTTCTTTGTAGGTTCTGGATATTAGCCCTTTGTCAGATGAGTAGATTGCAAAAATTGTCTCCCATTCTGTAGGTTGCCTGTTCACTCTGATGGTAGTTTCTTTTGCTGTGCAGAAGCTTTTTAGTTTAATGAGATCCCATTTGTCAATTTTGGCTTTTGCTGCCGTTGCTTTTGGTGTTTTAGACATGAAGTCTTTGCCCATGCCTATGTCCTGAATGGTACTACCTAGGTTTTCCTCTAGGGTTTTTATGGTATTAGGTCTAACATTTAAGTCTCTAATCCATCTTGAATTAATTTTCGTATAAGGAGTAAGGAAAGGATCCAGTTTCAGCTTTCTACTTACGGCTAGCCAATTTTCCCAGCACCATTTATTAAATAGGGAATCCTTTCCCCATTTCTTGTTTCTCTTAGGTTTGTCAAAGATCAGATGGCTGTAGATGTGTGGTATTATTTCTGAGGAGTCTGTTCAGACAGAGTTTTAAGGAAACTCTTTGACTAGTTTATCATCAACCTTATATAACATAATAAGAAGTTTCCTTCTAGTCATGGGACAGTCTTCCAGAAAGAAATTCTGATTTGAGACCATGTTTACTCATTTTGTGACATTATTAGTGATGCTTTATCAGCCTTTACAGATTGCAAGTCTAGGTTAATGTCCTGACTGGCCACCACTTAATCTGGCTCTGCTGCCAACCATGAAAAGGTTATATTCCAGGAGCCATGTTTTGTTTTAGGCCACCAAGCAGGCAGATTTAATTTAGAGAATTTTTAATGTCTGATGTTCTCTTCTCAGTTGACTGTGAAGGCAAGAGTTAACTTCTGAGCACATTAATCTCAATCACAAAGTTGTTGAATTTATAACCCTCTTGCTTGCCTTGATTAAATAACTGCAAAAGCTGGAAATTGCACTGAGCTTTTTAAAAGCTTAAAGCCCTAGGAGCTTTCATGCACCTTATTTGTCTCTAGATAAATGTGGGTGCAGCAAAGCTAAAGTGTGGCTGACTCTGTGAAAAAATATGTGAAACAGCTGCTTTGATACTAACACCTCTAGTGCCCCCTTTTGTTGCCTTCTCTCCCATCAGGAGCACATAATGCCCATATATTTTCACTAAGACCTGCCCTCTCAGGGCTGAGGCCTGGCTCTGAACACCATTCTCCCCACTTCCTATGAAACTCACCTATTGTGCCTTTCAATTGTTCTGATAAGTACCTATTCTGACCCTACAAATAGGGTGCTAGCTTTCCTTGCTTCGTTTTCTCTCTTCTCCCCGCAAACTAAGAAATTTTTGCTCCTCCACATAAATTGTTTGGGGTTTTCACACTGAGAATACAGGAAAGAGAAGAAGGAATGGAACATATCACTAAATTTATTCTAAAGTGGTAATATCCCTTAATTACAATGTATTATTCATTCCCAGTATATTCAAAGAAATTGGACCTAATGGTATCGACAGGTGGTACACTTGTTACAATTGATGAACTTACATTGACACATCATTATCACCCAAAATCCATAGTTCACATTACAGTTCACTCTTCATGTTGCACATTCTAAGGACAGTTTTTGGACAAATGAACAATGACATATCTACCATCATAGTATATTTTTTTGACCTCTGAGCTTTTTATTGGCCTCCTGCTCCCCAAAGAGTACCCTGCTTCTGCTGGCTTAATGTCTCAGAACTTTGATGTCGTTGGTCTCAGACATCCACTATCCAGCAGGTGGTGGTCTTTGGATGGTTTCCATAGACTTGCTGCTGTCCAGGGCATCACCAAGATTGAAGTCGTCACCATTTTCCAGCAGGCGGTGGTAGGTAGCCATCTCAGCCTCCAACTTGACCTTGATGTTCATCAGGGCCTGGTAGTCCTGGCCGTGGTGCTGTCCCTCTGCCCAGGTCTGTGCCAGCTCTAACACCAGGTGCAGCAGAATCCCATTGAGCTTCTCCATCTGCATGACGTAGCGGGCCTTCACCTCCCTCAGGCTGTTCTCCAAACTGGCATTCAGATTTCTCATGAAGTCCAGGTCAGTCTCCAACTGTACATCTCAGCTCCGTGAGCGTCATCTCAGCTCTGTGAGCATCATCTCAGCAGCTCCAACCTCGGCAGACTGCATGGTGACCACTGTGGTGCTCTCTTCAATCTGCTGAGACCAGTACTTGTCCAGCTCCTGTTGGTTTTTCGGAGCCAGCTTGTCATATTGGGCCCAGATGTCTGCCATGATCTTGGCAAGGTCCTGAGATTTGGGGGCATCTGCCTCCGTGGTCAACCCAGAGCTGGCAATCTGGGCTTGTAGGCCTTTTACTTTCTCTTCGTGGTTCTTCTTCACGAAGAGCAGGTCCTCCTCCAGAGCCTCAATCTCTGTCTCCAGCTGCAGCCGAGTGACACTGGTGTCATCAACGACCTTGCAGAGCCCATGGATGTTGCTTTCCACAGATGGGCTCATGGCCAGCTCTGTCTCCTACTTGACTCTAAAGTCAGCTGCAGCAAGACAGGCATTGTCGATCTGCAGAACGATGCAGACACAGTATTTGCGAAGATCTGAGCCCTCAGGTTCTCGATGGTCTTGAAGTAATGGCTCCAGTCTCTGACCTGGGGTCCTTTCTCCAGGTGCTCCCAGATTTTGCTCTCTAGCTTCCAGTTCTCAGTCTCCAGGCTTCTTACTCTGTCCAGGTAGGTTGTTCAGGCTTTGCATGGTCTCCTTATTCTGGATGCCTCCCATTCCTGCCAGGCCCCTGGGCCCCATGCTGCCATGTCTTGGAAGCTGGAGGAGTGGGACACGCAGATCCAGGAACCAGAGCCCCCCGCTCCTGCATAGATGCTGGCTGCGCTGCTGACTAGCAGGGCACTGTAACTGGGCGCCAGGACAGAGCCCAGGGACTGGTAGTTGGTGGAGAAGGTGGAGCGAGTGGTGAAGCTCGTGCTGTCCGGGAGGAGAGCGAGAGGACAGGACTTGGGCTTTGCCAACGACATAATCATATATTTTTATCATCCTAAAAATTCTCTGTGACCTGCCTATTCATTCTCCCAACCCCAACCCCAACTTTTGGCAACAAGTGATCTTTCTACTGGTTCCATAATTGTGCTTTTTCCAGAATGTCATAGAGTTGGAATCATTTAGTAATGTAGCCTTTTCAGATTGATGTCTTTCACTTCATAATATGCATTTAAGTTTTCTTTATGGTTTTTCTGGCTTGATAGCTTATTTCTTTCTAGTTCCAAATAATATTCCACTGTGTGGATGTACCACAGTTTAGGTATTCGTTTGCCTCTGAAGGAGGTCTTGATTGCTTCCAGGTTTTGACAATTATGAATAAAGTTGCTAGAAACATCCATGTGCAGGTTTTTGTGCGGACATAAGTTTTCAACTCCCTGTGGACACCAAGGAGCATGATTGTTGGTTCATATGGTAAATGTTTAGTTTTGTAAGAAACTGCCAAATATGTTGGTAATGGGGAAGGCTATGCATGTGCAAGGCAGGGAGTATATGGAAAATCTCTCTATCTTCTGCTTGGTTTTGCTGGGAACCTAAAACAGCTGCTCTACAAACATAAAGTCTGTAAAATAAATAAACATATACATATGTATATAAACATATATATATATAAATACACACACACACACACACACACACACACACGCACACTACATACAGGAGAGGCAAATTTTACCCCTATTCTCTCAGAGTTTTTTTGACTAGGCCTGAGAACTAAATTAACGTAGACAAATTAGCAGGAGAAAAGCATACAAATTTATTTAATCTTTTACATGATACTTCATAAGGAAATGAAGGCCCAAAGATGTGGCAAATTCTAAGTGCTTTTATATTAGGTTCCACAAAGGTAACTTTTATGGAAAAGTTACTAACCTATGAGGAGAGGCTAAAGGAAGACATAAATTATTAACAAAGTCTGTTTGTACAGAATTCTCTTCGCCACACTTCTCATCCTTGCTGATGATATTACTTTCCTTCTGACACAGGGAGAACATCATCCATATAGGGGTTTTATCTCCTGATTTCAGGAAGAAAAAGAGCAGGGCCAGAGCACACTTCTTGCACCTACTGTTGTTGGTGGTGATTTTTTAAGTGCTTTTGGCCCCAAATAATTCTATGCCAAAGTGACATATTTGGGGGTAGCATATTCTGCCATATATATATACACACACACACACACACACACATATATATATATATACACGTATACATATATTCTAGCCTCAAACAGGTATGTAGTTGAAAAAGAAATATTTTAATAATTATTTCAGATAGCTGTGGATATTCTTCTTTTATACTACACCAAAATTCAATAAGTGGTGGTTAGTTAAAAGTGAGTTGTAATGCAGCATATGAAACTATATCAGTGACCTCTCAGTACTCTTACAATAAAATCTATTGGTCTGTCTTGCACTTTAATGGAATCTTTAACCCATACTTGATTTTGTGACATCATCCATTGACCATCTGGAAAATATTGGTTCACTGAGTTATGCATGTCTTCCAAATGTTGACATATTTCATTATCTAATACAAAAACTTCACATATTTAATATCACCACTAAGCTCATCATAAAAGTCTTTAAGTACTGGGAAGCTGCCAAGCTCATAGTTTTGATACAAGTTTTTTAAAATGCTAATTTTTACTCAAACGCTTGAATTTTATCATTGGCAACATGTAGTGTAAATTATTTCCCTTAAAGGAATAGGCTCATTTTGTTCATTTTGGAGACCATGTTTGCCAAATCCTCTAGTCTGAATAATAATAGTTTGTCTTAAATTGTTCTTTCAAGTAAATATGGTTTTCTGTGGTCTGGCTCACAACACAGTCACAGGAATGCATTTCCTTGGGACATTATATGTTGATATACAGCTGAAGTACTTCACAGAGGTACTTCTCATTTTGTCCCACAATACTAATGTGATGCATACTCAAGGATTAACAGTCAACAAATATTGAATCTTAATTTTTAATATTAACCTTAATAATTTTGACTACTTCATCATGGATATTATTAAGTGGAATTTAATTTATTTTGTTTTGTTTTTGTAATGCAAATGCATGGTGGTGAAGAACATACTGATTTAGGTACAGCTTGGTGCCATTGCTACAATTCTTGTTAAATTGCCAGTATTTTTTACCCACCATTGTTCTTGCACATCAGTAGAAATTTTAGCATGCTAAGAAGAGGCAAACAATATCTTCATGTTATGAAGAACATAATTTTGACCTCATAGAATCCCCGAAAGCTTGTTGGGGACTTCTGGGAACCTGTGTAACACACTTAGAGAGTCTCTGCCATAAACAAACATACAAACAAAATGCAACAACCAAAAGATATTTAAAAATGGCTAAAATCCTTCATTTGTGTTTCTTAAGCACCATGAAATAAACATATATTCAAAACAATGGTTCTAAAAGTGATTTTCCCCTTCCATCCAAAGTTCTCAAATTGTAACTACTCTTGTGCCTTTCTCTCCAACCCTCTAAAAGCTCCCTCCCTAGTCACTGCCCAAGGACCTTAAATCCTTTTCTATATACCTCTTACCTGCTTAGTCTCATTTTAAAGGCTCAAAATAACTGGTCAGAGATAGGAGGAAAAATAAACAGCAGATCATGAGAACACTATAATCCTCTACTTATTGGAAAGGCAATAAGAAAAATGAATGGTCATATATTATTTTTGAGGCCATATTTTAAATATTTTTGAGAAGCTGATGGTTATATATTGTGCCAAATATTGACTGTCCATAATGTCAATTTGAATGTCTATAACTCTTTCCTATATAACAGGGTCTGGAAGCCTGCAAAATACATTGCTTAGACTCTCTCACTGCTAGTGACAAAGCATCTTGCATAATATTTGGAAGGTAGAAGAGAGCACAGCCATTATTCTTCCCCAGCCATGGCTGGTAGATACCCAGGTTGATAGCAAACATGAAGTTTACAGCTCCTTTTGAGTGAGTTCTTGTAAATTACCTACTTGAGTTTTTCAAGCAGCTGTAATTACTAGTCACTTACTGTGATTCCTCAATTTCCACATTTCTTCAAAGGAAGCAGTGTTTCCATGAACCTTAATTTCCCCAGTCCTCCAACAGTTTTGTAAGTTTGTAATTCCCTTTGTATTTAATCATCCCTTCCTGCTAAGCCTAGAGAGGCAAGTACTTTCCTGGAAAAGCTCTGCCTGATAACAGAGTCTGTTTCCAAAAGTTGGTTCCAAGATGCAAAAGCTTAAAAACAGGAATTGGGGATTTAGTTATCTAGCCTTGTTAGATTGGAAAGCAATTACGACCTCTTCACCAGTGAAAGATGGGATACTGGCCATCCACAGACAGAAGTGGCAAAATAATTATCTATAGCTTTGAGGAATGAAGTGTTTATTGTAGAAGAGCCTTTGAGAGATTGCTATTACAATAGGATTTTAAGAGGAAATAAAGACTGTAAGGACTATGAAATGGGCTGACTGCATCTAAATAAAAGGTTAGGATTTCATATTCTTAGCTCGAGGCACAGACAGAGAACAAGAGAGCGTCTAGGACTGCCCTAAAAATATCTCTTATAGCCATATGGCTAATGTAAAAATTTTTTTTCATCTGTAGGTTGGATAATTATAACTGAAATGAAATTCACAGACTTGCCAGGTCTCTTATGTAAAAGTTAGGGCATTGATTGAGTCAAAGTGAAAATTGGAATGAGGACATTTGGATAGATTCCAATGACTCTGAGAATCACGAACTTCCAAATGCCTCTCAGTTTTCCCTTTTTCCTATTTGAGATTAGCCTCCCTTTGCTTAAAGACCCTGAAACAATTACCTTGCACAGGGATACAGTAATGATTCACCTCCATCACTTCTTATTGCTCCCAGATTCTTAACTCGAATCACAGACCAGTAGGCTCTGGGAAGGTAAGTACAGAGTCTCACCCAGAAGGATATAATATACACATTGAAGAACTGCAAGATTTATATTACCAGCAACCTGGAAAACAATTGTGGGAATGCAATCTAATGATTTTAGACAAGAGAAGGAGAAAGAGTTTTGGATATGGGCAAATTTGTTAATGTGGGTGCAGTTACCATGAATTTTAGATTCAATATTTAGTTTGAGGGTTGGGAATAAATCTATAAAAAGTTTTTCAATTGGTTGACTAAAGCCTGACCCAACAATGGGCTTCATTAAATAAAATTTATATAATAAGAAGAAATGCAAAGGATTAGGAAGATTAAATTTTTGGTGTAGATCAACCATATGTAACTTTTAACCCACACCTTCCTATGGCCCAGAGGACATTCCAATCATGAAGGCATTAAGAAATATATCGTGAAAGGAGAACCAGTATCCTTGAAAATCTCAGTGGTATCTGTCCTTTTGCAGATCAGAGGTGAAAGTATAGTATAACACTATTCGGATTGGCTACCAGGAGTTACAGAGGCCAATTGACAGCACTTTAGCCACCAGAGATAAGGTGACCAAGAGCATATTATTGAATAAAAGAACAAAGTCCCAATCCAAATGGTTTTATTCACAGATATCTTTGGCAGTGACTTTTTTTTTTGTCATAGTGTTTATGGAATTCAAATGGTTTTTCAATCTGATAAAGTCTTAGTTCACCTGTAAAATTTTTAAAAATTAAGTCTAGTGTACAGATATCTGACTTAAATAGCCATAATGAAGAGTAGAAGACTCTCACCAGTTTTTAGAAATGAGCCAGGTAATAAGATCCCTTAAAATAAAGGGGGGCTTGGACCTCTTAAGGAAGGATCCAATGAGGTTGCAACAAGAACATAAAATTTCCTTCTAGCTTTGCCCAAAAAGTAGTGTACCTATTTATCATGGTGATTATACTCTGGGGAAAGGAAAATACCCAGATGATTCTAGGTTTCTGGACACTGGCTGTGAAATGATTAATCTTTAGATAACCCCCAAATTTTAGGACCCACCAGTTAGATTGGGGATTTATGGATTTCAGATAACACACAAAGTTTTGGCTTAAATCCATCTTCCAGTGGGCCAAGTGGGTCTCTCATAGTTATTTTCCCAGGTTCCAAAAACATATTTAGCAACTGGCAGAACTCCCACTTCCTGACCCTTGAAGTAAGGGCTATTGTAATAGGAATAGCCAAGAGGAAGCCCGTTGAACCACCCCTTTTCTACCAAAGTAATACATTAATAATAATTACACAACCCTGGGAGACTTTCAGAGATTAATATCATCACCAAAAACCTGAAAGTTACAGGGGTGGTGATTTCCATCACATTCACGTAAATCTCCACTATTTGTCTTGTGCAGAAGAAAGATGAATTTTTGAGAGTAACAGTAAATTATTTTAAATTTAATCAGGTTGTGACACCAATTACAACTACTGCCCCAAAGCGCTATCTTTTCGGAGCAAATCAATGCATCCTCTGGCATCAGGTATGCTACTATTGATCTGGTAAATGCTTTGTTCTATATACCAATTCATAAAGACCACTTGTTGCAAACAGAAATGATGTATTAAGACTCTGACAAATCCAGATAAGAAAATTACAGTGCAGGCCCTTTGGGGTTTTTGAGAAAAATCATGTTCTTTTCCACAGATAATTCTTCTTCTAAAGAATAACTTCTGGAATACTCCTGGACCCAAGCAGAGACTGAATGACTGAACAAGGTCCATCCAACAACCATATAGCCTGAGCTGCCCATCAGGAACTGAAGTTATCTAATGCCACCTACTTGGGTATCAGCATCAGCACTCCAGAACCAAGTGCAAGTACAGTTGATGGTTAAACAATGCAGGTTTGAACTGCATGGGTCCACTTAGACGTGGGGTGTTTTTTGTTTTTTTTTTTTTTTCAATAAATCTCCCCTGCCTCTCTTTCCACTTCCTCCATCTCTTCCTCCTCTGCCACCCCTGAGACAGCAAAACCAATCCCTCCTCTTCCTTCTCCTCTTCAGGCTTCCTAATGTGAAGACTATAAGGGTGAAAACCTTTATGATGATCCACTTCCACTTAATGAATACTAAATACATTTTCTCTTCTTTATGATTTTCTTAGTAACATTTTCTTTTCTCTAGCTTATTTTATTGTAAATATATAGTATGTGATACATATATCATAGAAAATAGCCGTTAATTATCTGTTTATGTTATTGGTAAGCCTTCTGGCCAACAATAAGCTACTAGTAGTTAAGTTTTGGGGGAGTCAAAAGACATACACAAATTGTCAACTGTGCAGGGGTTGGTGCCCCTAACCCTCTCATTCAAGGGCCAACTGTAGTATAAACAAGACCATGTTCAAGCAGGCCTTGAAAGCACAGATAAGCTGTGGGAGCAGTTGGCTCAGTTTCCCTGGCACCTACTCCCTGCTCGTTGTCACCTCTCCCCTGGCCCACACTTACAGCACTATGATTAGTTCTGAGAAAGAAACAACTTGGACCTGATTTTGAGATGATCTGATTTTGAGATAATTCTGCATGGTGTACTGGCACTACGCTAAAATGGAGTGGCACAGCATTTCAGCTTTATTCATGGCTAGTCCTCAAGAGCATAGTGAATGGTCCATGATGTTTATAAGAAGGAGCCACCAAAAGGATAAGAAAGAGATTCTTACATTAGTCTCCCTGATGCCCGTATACAACATTACATTTTATGTATCAGAGCTTAAGATTCCAGTGTTTTCCTATCATCCACCCACTGCTATTCCCCTCCACAGCCCCTCACTCTGGCTACCATTTATTCACTATTCACTAGATGCTCTCCCACCTTCAGGATTCGTTTCAAGATGGTGCTTCTCTCTGAGTGACCTTTGCCACCCAGCCCACAAAGCTGTCACCTGATTAAAGCCTTTCTGGATTTGCCACTAATTATCACTCTCTCCCTTTCTTATACCTATATAATTTATTCTGTGTCTTCCCCTGTCTTGCACTTTACACCAATATGCCCTAAACAAGGGGCCTGAAATTCAAATGCTTGAAGAGGTGAGGCAGGTTACTTGAATGTGTGACAAAGGCCTGGCAGTTGCACCTTAAATCCATTGGGTTGTTTTTACTTCTCAAAGGGAATATGCTGTCGTCCATATTTCTTAAAACATGGCGTCCTTTGGACCTTTCATTTCCCACTTTTGATACAGACATAGGTACAAAAATATTTCCATAGTGTTTTTTCACACTTGTTAAGAAATGGCCACTAAGACTCAACCTCCGTGCTGGGAAAGAGGGACTAGTGACGACTGTAGCAAGCTGAAAAACTCATCCTGTCAAAATGGAGAGGCTACACTCAGTTCCCGGTGAGTGTATGGTGGAAAAATGGGGCCAGATCCTGGGGTTTTTGTTGTTGTTGCTGTTGTTGCTGTTGTTGTTGCTGCTGTTTTGTAGAAACTGGAAATTCAGATTTTTATGTGAAATTGTACAATTTCAAGTTTAGCCTCAAATTTGCTACAGCAGTGTGCCAGTCAGAAACTAAAGGAGTCCACAGGCAGGAATGGGCCTCCAGGCAACAATTTGCAACTTCTGCCTGCGGTAGCATGAGTTCCTTGAGGGCAAGAAATGGTTCTTATTCACTTGTGTATAAGAGCTCAGGACAATGACTGGCACGTGATACCTTCTCATTAAATATCTGTTACCTTTAGTTAAATTTTCAAGAATCGAATAAAATTGTGTCTTGTCTAATTCTACAGGTAGAAATCCTTAACAAAAGAATTTTTTCTTACTCCTTTTATATACGCCCCAGAGCCTAGCACATCACTTGTGCACTGTAGAAGGGAAACACACCAACTGTTCGTTAACAACCTGGTTTGATTTTGCTTATAAGATGAGAAGCAAGATATGTCCTAAGGCTTAAGATTAAGGAACATAAGATGGATGATTTTGATAAGGAGAAATAGGTCAAAAGAGATATTAAATGCTGCCCTCAGGAGGTACAATGAAGCATCTCAGTGATTTCTGAACAAGAATGGGAATGTGTGAGAACCCTGGACCTTTGGGGGACTTGGTGACACAATAAACCCTGCTTGCTAATTTCATATCTAAAACGTCATTATTTTTTAGTTATTACTCTTTGAAAACATTTATAACTCTGGGCAGTTTTTTCAATTTGAAAAATTCAAAGAGCAAGTCCCCGGGTCTTGTCCAAGTGTCTCCTGCCCCAGGTCATAGTGAGGCTTAAGGCTTTGTTTCTGCAATACCAAGCAGTGCTATGGCTGCCACTGCTGAATACAACTTATCAGGAAGACTGCTGATTTATGATGGTCACCTTAAACATAACTTCAGATGTCCACTCTGAATAGAACCATAGCGTATAAAGAAAGGTTTGCAGAAAAGGCTAAAGAAATGGACTTGCTTTTTGAATTTTTCAAGTTGAAAAAACTGCCCAGACATATAAATGTTTTCAAAGAGTAATAACTCAAAAATAATGACATTTTAAAAATGAAATTAGCAGGCAGTGCACTTACAAAGGAAACCAAATAAATAATAGCTGCATATCTATTCATATTCACTACTGCTATATAATGTGGCTACAAGTGAAAACAAGAACTGTTTTAAATAAACTACAGAAAGACTGATAATTTGCTGAGTCAATATTGAGTTGCACCCAATTTATTTTAAAAAGATCAATTGTAAATATTTCCTGTTAAATTATACCATGCATTAAGTATTTGTCTTGTCTAATATATAATGAAAGCATTTTTGCAAATTTTGCCATATGTTATAATGCATTTTAGATTCATAATAATGACAGTATTTTATTATGCATATACAAAACTCATGAATTTTAAGACCCTATAGAATACGAAAATTTTAGTAAGCAAAACTTTGGTTCCAAAATGTCATTTTATGGGACTTTAGATCTTATTTCTTTGTGATAACCAGCCCCTCACCCTCCCCAACACACGTTTCTAATTTTATACTGTATAAACAAGAAAATATTCAACTGGATACAGAATTAGGTAATAGTTGTTAGCATATGAACTTAGGTCAAAACACCTTATAAACTGGCACATATTCAATAATAATTAGCCAGGCACAAAGATGTGTGCCTGTAGCCCCAGCTGCTAGGGAGGCTGAGGTAGGAGGATCACTTGAGCCCATAAGTTCAAAACCAGGCTGGGTGAACTAACCAGACCTCATCTCAAAAAAATTCACTTAACAAATATTTACTGAATGCCTACTGTGTGTTGGGCATTGTAGGCACCGGGACGATATCAGTGTACAGACAGAAAAAGCCCACCTGGAGCTTAAATTCTAAGCCATTACGTTTTTAGCCCCGTTTTGCATTTTGTGCTTATTACATATTCTGAAATAATACTATAATTATTTATAATTCATATATGTTTATAATTAGAATTATAAAATACAGTGTTTAAGTTTTCAAAGTACTTTCAAATGCAGGCACAAATTGTCTTATTGTGTTTCACTTCATCGTGCTTTGCAGATACTGAGCATTTTACAAATTGAAGGTTTGTGGCAATGCTACGTTGAGCAAGTCCATCAATCAGCATGATTTTTTCAACAGCATGTGCTCGCTCTATGTAGCTATGTCACATTTTGAGAATTCTCACAGTATTTCAAGACTGTTCATTATTATTAAATCTGTTATGGTGATCTGTATTCATTGATTTTTCAGGTGACTATTTAAATAGTTTTGGGGTTCCATGAACCACATCCATATAAGATGGCAAACTTAATGGATAAGTGTCGTGTGTGTTCCGACTGCTCCACCAATTAGCCTTTTCCCCACCTCTGTCCTCCTCTTCAGACCTCCCTATTCCCTGAGACACAGTGATATTGAAATGAGGCCAATAAACAGCCCTACAATGGCTTCTAAGTGTTCAAAAGAAAGAATTGCACATCTCTCTTATGTTAAGTCAAAGCTAAAAATAATTAAGCTTATGAGAAAGGCACATTGAAAACTGAGATAGGCCAAAAGCAAGGTTTCTTGCATCAAACAGCTGACCAAGTTGTGAATGCAAAGAAAAAGTTTTTGAAGGAAATGAAAAGTGCTACTCCAGTGAACACACAAATGATAAGAAAGCAAAGCAGCCTTACTGCTGATATGGAGAAAGTTTGAGTGACCTGGATAGAAGATCAGATCAGATACAGCATCCCTTTAAGCCAAAGCCTAATCCAGAGCAAAACCCTAACTTTCTTCAAATCTGTGAAGAATGAGAGAGGTAACAAAGCTGTAGAAGAAAAATTTAAAGCTACCAGAGGTTAGTTCATGAGGTTTAAGGAAAAGAACTGTCTTTATAATGTAAAAGTGCAAGGTGAAGCAGCAAGTGCTGATGGAGAAGCTGCGCTAGTTATCCAGAAGATCTGGCTAAGATCATTGGCAGGGGTGGCTACTCTAAGCAACACATTTTCACTGGGGATGAAACAGCTTCTGTTGGAAGAAAATGCCATCTAGGACTTTCATAGCTAGAGAGGAGATGTCAATACCTGGCTTCAAATCTTCAAAGGACAGACTGACTCTTGTTATCGATAATGCAGCTGGTGAATTTACATTAAAGCCAGTGCTCCTTTACCATTTGAAATATCCTAGGGCCCTAAAGAATGATGCTAAATCTATTCTGCCTGTGCTCTAGAAATGGAGCAACAAAGCCTGGATGGCAGCACATCTATTTACAGCATGGTTTACTCAATATTTTAATCCCATTGTTGAGACTTACTTCTCACAAAAAAAAAAAAAAAAAAAAAAAAATCTTTCAACATATTGCCGCATTGACAATGTACCTTTTCACCAAAGGGCTCTAACAGAGATGTACAAGGAGACTGATGTTGGTTTCATGCCTGATAACACAATATCCATTCTTCAGCCTGTGGGATCAAGGAGTAATTTCAACTTTCAAGTGTGATTTAAGAAATACATTTCATAAGGCTATAGAAGCCATAGAAAGTGATTCCTCTGATGGATCTGGGCAAATTAAATTAAAAATCTTCTGGAAAACATTCACCATTCGAGATACCATTAAGGACATTCATGATTCATGAGAGGAGGTTAAAATATCAACATTAAAGGAATTTGGAAG
This sequence comes from Theropithecus gelada, assembly GCF_003255815.1. Taxonomy (NCBI): domain Eukaryota; kingdom Metazoa; phylum Chordata; class Mammalia; order Primates; family Cercopithecidae; genus Theropithecus; species Theropithecus gelada. The sequence continues at coordinate 105,419,845 of NC_037673.1, read as the reverse complement.
AAGTTGATTCCAACCCTCATGGGTGATTTTGAGGAGTTCCAGACCAGTGGAGAAAGTAACTACAGATGTGGTGGAAATAGCAAGAGAAATAGAATTAGAAATGGAGCCTAAAGATCTGACTGAATTGCTGCAATCTCATGATAAAATGTGAGTGATGAAAAGTTGCTTTTTATGGATGAGCAAAGAAGGTGATTTCTTGAGATGGAATCTACTTCTGGTGAAAATGCTGTGAAAATTGTTGAAATGACAACAAAGTATTTACAATAGTACATAAACCTGGTTGATAAAGTAGCAGAAGGTTTTGAGAAGAGTAAGTTAAGTAACCAAGATCAAACAGCTACAAATTTTTAAAGAAGTTCCACTGTGAGTAAAATGCTATCAAACAGCATCACATATTACAGCGACGTCTTTGTTAAAAAAAAAAAAAAAGTCAATTAATGTGGCTGACTTCATTGTTGTCTTACTTTAAGAAATTGCCATAGCCACCTAAACCTTCCTCAACCACTGCCCTGATCAGTCACCAGCCATCAACATCAAGGCAAGACCCTTCACCAGCAAAAAGATTACAACTCACTGAAGGCTCAGATGATTGTTAGCATTTTTTAGCGATTTTTAGCAACGACCTTTTTTAGCAAAGATTTTTTTTAGCAAAGACCTTTTTAAATTAAGTATGTTTTTCTTAGATATAATGCTACTTCACACTTAGTAGGCTATATTATAGTATAAACATACATTTATATGGGTTTGGAAACCAAAAAGTTTGCATAAATCCCATGGTTGCAATATCATTTCATTGTAGAGGCCTAAAACCGAACCTGTGATATCTCTGAGGTATGCCTGCATGTTCTCAGTTAATTTTCACATGTCCCTGGCCTTGAAGTAAGCTTGGCAGATATTACTATCTCTCTGTTACTGGTGAGGAAACTGTAGATGATATATTCCTGCAGCCACTGTCCTAGGACTCGTATAGTCTCTCTTCAATCTACACAACTGTGAGAGTACTATAAAGAGGTAGAGTCAGAGGCTGAATAAAAGCTTGAAATAGTTGCCACAAAGTAAGAGTGAAAGCAAAAGAGACAGAAGGAGAAAATGCTAACTGGAGAAACTTATTAAGAATGCCAGGAGCAGTTGAGATTGATGGCTGTGACAGTCATTGGCTGTTCATAAATACTAGTATTTGGTTCTTCTCCTTCCTGGTACATGATAAGATTTTACTTTTCCAGACCCTTGAATGCAGGTAGGGCTACCTGAATTTCTTTGGCCAATGAAAGATGAACAGAACCTTTCCCCTTGTTACAGGGGCTGTGGATAGTGAGCTGAGGTGGAGCCTCCATCACCCTGAATCCCTGAATGTCTAAGAGGAGAAGAGCCCCTGCCAGCCCACTCTGGTCCTGCAACATATGAAAGAAATTTGTATTATGTCAAGCCCTTGATTTTGAGATTTATTGTTTTGCTTAGGTTTTGTTTTGCTTCTTCTTGTTTTAGGTTGCTTGTTACTGCAGCAGAACCTAGCCTACCCTGACTGATAAAAATGATGGATTTATACTGATATGTTTGTCTGGTTGTGGGATTTCTTTTCCTACAGTTGTGTTCAGTGGCTCAATTGTAGGCACAGAAAGCAGACAGAGAATTCATCTGGGGCTGGAATTTTGTCAGGTAATTGTAAGAAAAGGATTTTAGGATTTTGACAAGACAGTACTTGAAACTACAGATCATGAAATTTCAGCTTGACTAGGAGGGAGGTCAAGCAAGAGGAGGCCAGTGAGCAAAGAGAAGGTAGATGGGTCAAGGGACTGCCTATTTTCATAAAGTGGAAATACTTATTTGTAGAAAATTAGATAAATAGACTTCTAAAATAAGGAGTTATGATTGAATCACAGGGTGATTTAATTAGAGATTTTTGAAGGTTCTGAGATTCTGGCAAAACTTCTGGTCATGACAAGGTATAAGATATGAAAATGGAATGGAGTGACTCAGCTGGAGAGATGTTTGAACAAGAGAGGTCATAGAATGGAGAGGCTGTGTGCTAAGCAGGCCAGACGCATGCACACTTGAATTCCTCACATGCACATTTGAATGGTGGCAGGAATTAAGGTAGAGAGGAAGACAGTGAGCTTGTTGCCAGTGTCATCAGTTGATGAGTGGGGAGGAGAAGTAAGTGGGCTACAGGCCCTACCTTTCAATTCTGAGCTTCACAGGGTATGGCAGAGAAAAAGCAGCCTCTAAGCAAAAAGGCTGTGAGACAAGTGGTCTTACAAGGTGATGGTCAAATTTCTGTGGAGGTGAAAAGATTGAGGGACTGTTGCCTGAAGAAGTGGATAAAGGCCATGATTTGGAGCCATGGAAGAGGAGTTTAAATGACTCAAGGGAAGAGTTTAACAGGTGTGGGGGAAAGTGAGAAACTGGACCAGGGAGAAGAAGGACAAAGCATTATTAGGATGAAAGTCAGCGAGGTGAAGCATGACCAGAAAGGTGTCCTTGGGCAGTGGCCAAGGAAAATAGGCATTTGAGGCAGGGAGGAATTAGGTGACTCTTAGGGCTGTGAAAAAGGTGGAGCCAGTTAGGACAGTGTGCTCTCAGAGTCTTTTGTACTCAATTGTGCACCGGCAGGGAGGATTAGTAGCTATGCTCTGTAAATGCACATTTCTTTTTTGCAAGCATGGATCTCATACAGGCTTCAAGCCTGTACGTGTGAAGGGATGCTTTTAGGAAACTGATCTTTGTTTCATTCAATCTCATACAAAATACTCAGCAAAGTGTTAAGATTGTTTTGCACTGGTTGCTATAAGTCAGTCTCCAGAACAATCAGGTAGGAGATGATTAATCCAAACCTCTCATTTATTAGATGAGAAAACTGAGGCCCTAAGAATGGTCCAGACTGTTTCAATATTTTTTCATAGAGCTGGGTCTGCAGTTAGGTCTCCTCTCTCTTGCCCTCTCTCCACTCTAAATATCCAGTCTCCTGGAATAGCCATGGCAGGCCATTGTCACAGAATAATAACTGATAGTTACAGCTAATACTTGTTGAGAATTCACCAATAGCCAAGCTCAGTACACTACAGCTAATTCTCCTAACGACCCCATGTGATGTAGGCCCTGTCATTATCTTTATTCTAATACATATGTGGCCACCCAGGATTAAAGAAGTTAAGTGACCAAGATCACACAGCTACAAAGTGGCAGATCTGGAATTCACCCTTCCATTCCAGAGGCCTCACTCAGCTAATATAGTATGCTTTATCAGTCACTGTCACATGTGTTATGGCTTGCTCATTCTCCTTTTTTAATGGAGTCAGATAGAAAAGTAGTGCAAACATCTGTTTGGGGACAGGTTCTTCCTGAACATCTCTTGGCTATCAGTTTCAGGAGCTACTCACTTCTGGGGAACAAAGCAAGAAGGGAGAAGGGTATAAATATAAGTGTGTGAAGCACTACATTTTTAAGATTTATTTTGGTTTCTGAATGCATCAGTATTATCTGAGAATGGTACCTGCCTCCTCTTTCATTGTAGGAAAGTAGCAGAGTGGCTTTAAAGCTGCTTGCATTTGTGGAGTTCTTAGGTAGTCATCCAAAGTTTGCATAGTTTGGGGACAGCTGTATTGAAGTCAGCTTTAGGATAAAACTGGAAGGTGGTAGAGCAGGCGAGCACACATCCAAGATATCTGCTGTTTCCTAAAGTCTCTTCCAAGACAGAGAATCTCTGACTAGCAGGAGAGAAGGGCTGTCAGTTGCAGCGGAAGCTGGTCTGCTTCTTGGCACAGGTGGTATTTATTCAGAAAATGTTTATTGAAGTCCTTTTGTGTTTTAGCCATGTGCTAGGTGCCCTTCAGGAAATCACATTCCCATTGGGCAGACGAAATGAATGAACAGAAACCTGTAATGTTATGTGGCAATTTCTACACGGTGAGCCCATGCAGGGTGTTAGGGAAACCCAGAGGAGCAGCTTGGGCACCCTCAGAAGCCTCCTTCCAAGAGATATTATGGAACCATAATGACATGAAAGCAACCATCTTCCCTCAGAGAAGCATAATAAGCATACCATTGGGCAATTTATTAGTTTTTATTCATCGGGACAGGCAGGGTCACATTTTGATCATGAACTGACGTTTATATGTAGGTCCTGGAACCTATAGTGTGCACTAGAGGAAAATTGGCAAAGCAAGATACTAAATTCATTCCCCCAGCCTTTCACAATTAATAAAGTTACCCTCTTTTGTTTCCCTGCCACTTGGAAGCCATGCGGGATTGCCTCTGAATTGTTTCAATGATGTGCTGTTTTGTTCCTTTGAGTACTCCATACTTTAGGTGCCAATTTACCTTTTCCTCTCATAAAGAACAGTCAGGAAAAAGAACAAGAGGAATGGCTGAACAATTGAAAAACTAGCATATTGAAAAGGTCATGGCACCACTACATGCTATTTTAATTTCTAAATGTTTTAGGCGTTGTAAGTCGTTTTTGACACTCTATTCTACTGACACATACTAAAAAGGGAGTGGGAAGGGCACATATTATTTCAACTGCTTGTAAAACATGATGAGAAGAGTAGAAATGGTACCCAATTAATCCATTATTTATGTAGCATTTTCATTTGAGGTCTGTTCTGGAATTGTCTTTCTGTGAGAAAAGGTAACAGTTGTAACCTAGTGGTTACCACAGTGATAGAGAAGAAACTAGGCATTCGTCTAAGTAAGCCAACATTTAAGCCTTTTTTTTTTCTTTTTCTTCTTCTTATTTATATTACTGGTTCTCATAGAGCATGTGCTTAGCAACTGATTTGCTTCCCAGAAACTTTCGACTAGCTTCAGTAGTAATACTTGCCCAGAGTTATCACTACACAAAGTGGTTATACTGTGGACAGTGTCACCCAGTCTCCTTCTGTCCCTTGCTTTCTCCCAACAGAGGCTGAAAAACCAAATCCTGTTGAATCTCCCTTGCACTTGGTGGGGAGCCATGCCATCCAGTTCTGGACTATAACACGTGAGTGAAAGTCTGCTGAGATAGTTCTGAGAAGAAGGAAACAGAAAAAGCCAATGCACCCTTTTACTTTCTTCCTGAATGGGACATGGGAATGATTTCTAGAGATTTAGCAGCTATCTTGTGACCATGGAGCAATTAGCCAACTTGCTAAGGAAGCTGGAATAGAAAGATAAAAGGATCCTGTGTCATTGATGTTGCCGTGGAGCTCTATACTTGCCTGCCTACCTATCTGGGAGAAAAGGATGAACTCCTGTTCATTCAAGGTGTTGGAATTTTGATTTTCTGGTACTTGTAGTTGGGCCAAGATTTAGGTTCTAGGAATCTCAAATTCTCTGCGTTTTCTACACCATTTCTTTGTCCCTATCTGGAATAAGAATTTAAACTTACATTGGAAGGGAAGACAAATTATCCATTAGTAAATTATTTGATCTATCTGTTGAATGACTTCAGGCTCTTCTCTCTCTCTTCAGTTACTAAAGTAGTAGTTGGTGCATCATGCCTCTGCTTCCTCTATTTGGGTGCCATGTTTATACAATGTTTTTCTTGTAAAGTTAAAGAGCCTAGGGTTAAATTAAAACTAGACATACAAAAAATTTCTCTGAATGCAGGAAACAACAATGAACCTTTCTCATAACTAGACATACAGGCAGTATTATGAATATATCTTATTGAAGGTAGTCAAAATAAGCAGTTGAAGTGAGCAGTTTATCCTACAGTGGATGCTGTTGGTGGCCAATCCAAGATCCTTTTCTCTTTCTCTTGCCAGCAGAGTAAGGTATCTGTGTATCCTTCCTCCCGGTGACCAAAGAGATTCCCCAGTTACAGGGCTTCTGTCAAATCCAATCATAGCAGCTCCATTCCCCGTGCCAGTGGTTGGCCTAGGAGTTACCTAGTTCTGATCAATAAGACATGAGAAAATGTCTTCTAGAGAAAATGATTTCCTCTTCCTCTGTACATTATTGGATCTGACCATAACTCCTATCCTGTGACCAGACAAAGCCAACTCACTATGGATGGCAGAGGATTAAAAGGGAAAACCCAGATCCTTGATGACATTGTTGAGCCACCGAATGTAATACTGAAATTTTCCTAACTTTAGACATCTTTTTGTGCTAGATACTACATTTTTTAATTGTTTAAACGAAATTGAGTCAACTGAAGGCACTGTATCTGACTACCCAGTTTCCTAATTGCAGTGAAGATTTGGCACAATTAAAAAGCACAGCAGGTTGGCTGCTCTCTGGGACCTCCCTTCAGAGGAAGGGTGGGGAAGCTCCCTTCAGGCAAGACCTGAAAATCTCCCTATGTACTGGTTCTTCCAGGTGGTCTGAACATTTATTACTGCTCCACACAATAGCCATGGCATGACCCGTGACTGGAGAAATCCAGCAGACAAACTGAAAAACTGAATCCAGCTAATGTGAAGTAGAATTGCTTAAAATAGAATAGTTACTGCTGTTAGCTGAACTGAGTAAGTTATGGAACACACATCATTTTGTGCACTAAAGTCTAAATGGTTTATCTTTTTAAGAATTAACACAATGTTTTGGTATTTTACTTTCTTGAAAATAGGATAGTGGGCCGGGTGTGGTGGCTCATACCTGTAATTCCAGCACTTTGGGAAGCTGAGGTAGGCAGATCTCATGAGGTCAGGAGTTCGAGACCTGCCTGACCTAGATGGTGAAACCCCGTCTCTACTAAAAATACAAAATTAGTCCGGCATGGTGGTGCGCTCCCATAACCCCAGTTACTTCTGAGACAGGAGAATAGCTTGAACCTGGGAGGTAGAGGTTGCAGTGAGCTGGGATCATGCCATTGCACTCCAGGCTGGGCAACAAGAATGTAACTCTGTCTCAAAAAACAAAACAAAACAAAACAAAACAAAAACAGAAATTAGCTGGGCATAGTGGCGCACACCTGTAATCCTAGCTACTCTGGAGGCTGAGGCGTGAGAATCGCTTGAGCCTGGGAGGCAGAGGTTGCAGTGAGCTGAGATGGCACCACTGCACTCTAGCCTGGGTGGCAGAGCAAGACTCTGTCTCAAAAAAAAAGAAAAAAAAAAAAAGATGGTGTAGAATATGAGTCTGGTTTTGAGTGAAAGTTGCCAGGATTCAAATCACATCATTAACCACTGTTACATTGAGCAAGTTATAGTACTTTCCTGTGCCTCCATTTCCCCACCTATAAAATGGGCATAATCATAGCACTTTATAAGTAATAATGGACATAAAAATAACAACCGCAGAGAGGAGTTGTGAGGATCTAATCATTTTTATTACATAGTAGGTGCAATATAATTGTTAGCTAGTATCATTATGCATGGGCTAGATTGCAGACATCTTTTCTTCACTATCCTCTTGGGTGACAAGTAGTCTTGCATTCATTAAACTCTGAATTAATGCTGCTTGAATTTAAGTTTTCTATGCTTGTCTCTGGAAAATTTTGACTATAATATGATTTATCTTATAATTATCTACTTCATGACAGGAGAAAATAACATCTTGAATATGCATTGTCCTATGTTCTATCTTTTATAATTAATGCTGTTACTACTAATAGCATCACTAAAAAGTGCTTTTGATCATAGAATCCTTACTTTTGTAACCTAGTAAATAAGTCCTGGATTACCTTAATCTTAATTTTTAAGGTTATGTAAGTGATAATTTATTTCTGTAAAAGACTGTGGTAATTTCCCTCACTTGAGCTTATATTTCTCAGTGACTCACTATTCTTGTGGTAGCTATCTGTATGCTATCTGTATGTGGTGCCTGTATGCTGTAATTTAAAAATTTCCCCTCAAAGTATAGCCATGACCCTGACAAATGCTTTCTCAATGGAATATCTTTCCTCAGCAGTCTAATATTCTACTCTTCTTTGCATATAATTTAATTTTACTCTTTGGAGAAAGTTGTCTCTAAATATCCTGAAAGCAAAAAGTCTGGAAGGAAAATTATAGTACCTGGGTTTTCCTTCTGAGCATTTGAACTGCAGAATTCTACAGCAGAATAAAGACTCTTGTTTATTACAGGCGTCTTATCTGTAGAAAACAGTACTCACACTTTTAGATAAGACCACTGGCTGTTTTGGTGTTAAAGCCATAATTACATTGTAAAGATTAATCTCTAACTTTCTTGTCTAATTTTTTCTTTGATATAGCTTTGGTTTTTTCCATAAATTCTTAACCATAAATAAACTTATAAGTACTGACATTTTTTTCCTGCATAAAAATCCTTTATTTATTCATTTAAAATTATACTGCCTAGTTTATTATACCGGGTGTTACATTAAGCACTGGGGACACAAAAATGAAGTGAACATAGACTGTATTTTCTATAATTCCTGTAATTAATAAGAACGTTAGAAGTGGTAATACACATAATCACCTCTTAGCTATTAGAGTACAAGAGAATGGCATAAATACTACTTAAATAACATACAAATATGTATCTAAATTGCTAGCTTCTACAAGAAACATCTTTTTCTAACAAAAGTTGTGCTGTGTTGTATTTTAAAGTTTTTAAGAAAAATCAGGGGCCAATTTAAAAATGATTCCCCCAAAATTTGGGAAGATCCAGGCTGGTTGCAACGTTTTGCAAAAGGTAGGAATTCCATCCATTATAGAATGGCAAGACTGAAAATGTGGAATAACACTAAAATCATGCAACAGACATGATAATTTGCTCGTGACCAAGGAAACAGGGTCATAAATGTTACAAAGATAATAGTTTGGTTATTTTTTTTTTAAGTGATGGGAGACAGAAAAAAATGGCAACATGTTCTATATCACAGGGGAAAAGGCCGAGAGGGCCTGAGAGACCCCATAGATAACAAGTAACAAGAGCTTATCTCTGAGAGATTTAGAACATTAATTAAAAGTCACCGTTCCATCAGCAAGAAACCCTAGCTACAGGCACAGCCTGAACCCCAGATTTCGGGAAGCAGGGCTGCTCGTGGGCATCTGATTCTAGAGGAAGTAAAGGAGAATTAAATGACAATGACAATGATGAATAGCTAGCTCATAGGGCATGTACTATATGGCAGGCACTGTGTCAGTGCTTACCTATCATTTCATTTACATCCTCCTCTGAATGATCCTCAGAAATCATTATTACCAATGAGAAAACTTACAAGCAGAGAGGCCATGAGACTTGTGCAAGCTCACTGTTGAATCCTAACCTGCAGTTTGGAATCTCCTAGCGTCTCTGTCACTTGGGACATCTCTTCAGTGTCTCCTTCAGAGATTCTCCTTTCCTTCTTCCAACCTTACTTATATATCTGCATCCTGTGGATACTCTTCTAGGTCCAACGAGAGCTACTAAAGGGGTCTTCAGGGAATACAACTGCCTTTTCTGGCTGTGGGAATTTAACTCCCCCTGTCTGCACAAGAAGCAGATCAGTGCTGACTCCTGTTTAAGCAATATTCATGCAAAATAATTGCATCTCTCCAAGACAACTAATGTTATTTAGGGGCTGATCAACCAGTCTGTGAATTGAGGGTGGATGATGAAACTTCATCAATAATATTACTTTGAAGTCATAGAGAATCTTTCATCTAAAAGGTCTTTGTAGTTAAGAGATGAGTGATTAGTTAGATTTTTAGTAAGTTCTAGGTTGGAGTTGAGAAAATAAATTAGAGTCACGGATTTCCATAACATATTTTAGTACAATGTATTTACAATAATTTCTACTTTCTATCCTGAACTTTTCTCAGTATTCAAGAAAAGTTTAAAGCGTTATAGCTGTTCCTTTAGTTGTGAGTTTAGCAACATGCTTTTGCTAAGTTCTTATTAATAAGGATAATAACTAATGCTTGTAGAGTGCTTTTAAATTTATAGTCCTCTTTCCCTGGCAGATGAGAATATTGCTTAATTTTTCAGATGGAAAAACGAAGGTGGATGATATACCCAGGTTTGCCCAGCTAATAAGAGTCAAGTCTGATCCTTCCTACTGTGTATGAAAGACCTGTCTCCTGCCTCCCACTGCCCTCAGTTGCCAGCATATGATATATTCCTTAGACTGTGAGTTAGCTCCTCAAGTCAGAGATGATGCTTGGCAATAGATGGGTGTTCAAAACTGTTTGTTTAATAACTAAGTAAATGAATAGTAAAGCATTCTTACTTAAATTGTTTCCATTTGGCTCATTTCCATATTTCATATTACAACCACTCTCCTGTATAGAAAGAAAGTGAGATCCAGAGAGGTTAATTAAGGGCCTAGAGTCCTATAAGTGATTTAGTAGCAGAACAAGAAACACTGAGCTCCAGTTCTATCTCATCGGAGTCAATCTTTGCCAGTCTACTTCCTGCCTCCTCTGTTTTTCAGTGCATGCACTCTCCTGGTAATAGGCAACCAGGAAATGTTTTCTTTCTAGGATACCTAGCCACAAATACATTTAATGATAGAGCATGACACATGCTATGTTAACAAGGTAGCACCTGTTGCTGACTGTTTCCCATTTGGATTTCAACATCTCAATCTAACTGGACGGCATCAATAAGGATTGTTGATAATCAAGTGTCAGGCAAACAACTCAATTTAAAACATTACTCACACTAAAAAAAAAATGGACTTGTGAAAAATAACTAGTATAGATTTTTTAAATAAAGCTAAAGAATTTAATATAATTGTATATAGATAGTGTCAACTTGCATTAAGTGAAACACATTATTTGGATTTGTAGAAAAAAAGAAAAATGGGTAATAAATATTTCTAATTTAAAAAGAGTCTGTAGCTCCACAAAACATATTGTTAGTAACAATGGAAAAAAAATGGATATTTCTCATAAGAGGGTAGTAATTCCTTATTTTAATGGAGTAAGTAGCAGTAAAGATGATCCAAATTAGTTTTCTCTTCTAAAAAAGATAAGTTGCTTTGAATAAATACCAAACAGTTGGATTGCTGGATAATGCAGTAGTTCTATTTTTTAATTTTCTGAGGACCCTCTGTACCGTTCTCCATAATGACTGTACTGATTTACATTCCCACCAACAGTGTACAAGTGTTTCCTTTTCTCCACATCCTTGCTGACACTTGTTATTCTTTGTCTTTTTTATGACAGCTATTCTAACAGGTGTGATGTGATTTGTCATTAGATATCTGCACTTCCATGTTCATTGCAGCATTATTCACAATAGCCAAGATATGGAATCAAAGTATCCATTAACGGATGAATGAATAAAGAAATTTCAGCCCAAAGCAATCCACAGATTCAGTGCAATCTGTATCAAAATGCCAATGACATTTTTCACAGAAATATTTTTAAAATCCCAAAATTTGTATCGAGCCACAAAAGGCCCCAAATAGTCAAAGCAATCATGAGTTAAAAAGAGTAAAACTGCAGGCATCATACTATCAGACCTCAAAATATACTGCAAACTGCAGTAACTAAAACAGCATGGTGCTAGCATAAAAACAGACACAGAGACCAATGGAGCAGAATAGAGCACACAGCAATTAATTCATGTAGCTACAGCCAACTGACTTTTGACAAAGACACCAAGAACATACATTGGGGAAAGGACAGTCACTTCAATAAATGGTGCTGGGAAAACTGGATCATATGTAGAAGAATGAAACTAGACTTTCTCCTTTCACTTTGTATAAAAATCAACTCAAAATGGATCCAAGACCTAAGTGTAAGACCTGAAACTATAAAACTACTGGAATAAAACATATTGAAAATGCTTCAGGACATTGGTCTGGGAAAAGATTTTATGAATAAGACCTCAAAAGCACAAGCAACATAAGCACAAATAAATAGGATTATATGAAACTGAAAGGCTTTTGCACAATAAAGGAAAGAATCATAGAGTGAAAAGACAACCTACAGAATGGGAGAAAATATTTGCGAACTACTCATCCAACAGAGATTAATATCCAGAATATATAAAAAACTCAAAGAACTCAACAGCAAAACAAGCAAAGAATCTGATTTTAAAATGAGCCAATTACAGCACTATTTATGACAGCAAAGACTTGGAACCAACCCAAATGCTCATCAATGATAGACTGGATAAAGAAAATGTGACACATATACACCATGGAATACTATGCAGCCATAAAAACGGATGAGTTCATGTCCTTTGCAGGGACATGGATGAAGCTGGAAACCATCATTCTCAACAAACTAACACAGGAACAGAAAACCAAACACTGCATGTTCTCACTCATAAATGGGGGTTGAACAGTGAGAACACATGGACACAGGGAAGAGAACATCACACACTGGGGCCTGCTGGGAGGTAGGGGGCAAGGAGAGGGAGAGCATTAGGACAAATACCTAATGCATGTGGGGTTTTAAACCTAGATGATGGGTTGATGGGTGCAGCAAACTACCATGGCACATGTATACCTGTGTAACAAACCTGCACATTCTGCAGATGTATCACAAAACCTAAAGTATAATAATAATAAATAAATGAGCCAATAATCTCAACAGACATTTTGCAAAAGAAAACACAAAGTGGCCAACAAATATATGGGGAAAAAAAGCTCAGTATTACTAATCGTCAGGGAAATACAAATCAAAATCACAATGAAGTATTATCTCACCCCAGTTAGGATGGCTACTATCAGAAAGACAGAAAATAACAAATGCTGGCAAGTATGTGGAGGAAGGAGAACGCCCGTACACTGCTGGTGGAAATATAAGCTAGTACAGCCACTATGGAGAACAGCATGGGGGTTCCTCAAAAAACTACAAACAGAACTACCATATGATCCAGGAATCCCACTGGTAGCCATTTATCCAAGGGAAAGGAAATCAGTATATCAGACAGACATCTGCACTCTCGTATTTATTGTAGCACTATTTACAATAGCCAATGTGTGGAAAGGTAAATGTTATATATACGCATACGTAGATAGATAGATAAATGGTTAGATAGATACGCACAGAGGAGTACTATTCAGCCATAAAAATAACGAAATCCTGTCATTTGTGACAACATGGATGGAATTGCAAGACATTATGTTATGTGAGATAAGCCAGGAACAGAAAGCTAAACACCACATGTTCTCATTCATATGTGGAAGCTAAAACAAAACAAAAAAAAAGTTGATTTCAGAGAAGTAAAAAGCAGAACAGAGTATATTAGAGGCTAGGGTAATGAGAAGGGGAGGATAGGGAGGAATCTTTTAAAGGATACAAAATTACAGCTAGAAAGGAAAAAAAGTTCTAGTGTTCCATAGCACTGTAGGATAACTATAGCTAACAATAATATATTAGTTTCAGATAGCTAGAAGGAGGATATTGAATGCTCCCAACACAAAAAAATGGTAGATGTTTGAGATTATCGATATGGTAATTACCCTGAATCGATCATTATACACTGTATATATTGCAACATCTCTACGTACTATACCCCATAAATATGTACAATTTTTATGTCCAATTTAAAATTTTAATTTAAAAAAGGAAAATGTGGTATAGGTACACAATTAACTGCTATTCATCCTTAAAAATAAGGAAAGTCTGTCATTAGCCACATGGATGAACCTGCAGGACATTATGCTAAGTGAAATAAGCCACAAAGAGAAAGACAAATATCACATGATTTCACTTATGTGTGGAATGTCAAAAAGTTGAACCTACCAAAGCAGAGAGTAGAATGGTGTTTACCTGGAGCTGAAGTGTCAGGGTGACTGGGGAAATGTTGGTCAAAGGATACAAAATTTCAGTTAGACGGGAGCAATGAGTTCAAGGGATCTATTGTACAACAGATTGGCTGCAGTTAATAACAATGTATTGTATACTTGAACATTGCTAAGAGTAGATTTTAATGTTCTCACCAGAAAAAAATGGTAAGTACCTGAGGTAATGCTTACATTGTTAAGCCTAACTTAGTTATTCCACTGTGTATGCACATTTCAAAACTTCATGTTGTATACCATAAATATCTACTTATTTAAATAATAATTTTAAAATGAAAAAGAGAAATTGGAAATTAATCCCAACATTTTATTTAAAGTTAACATTTGCCTTAATAATAAAGTATAATAAATTTAGTGTTCTTCTGTTTTCCTTTTATTGGAGAATTAGAATTTACAAATAGAATAAAAATGACATGTCCTCCATGCTCATTAATTGCCTTTGTACCAGTCACTTTCATTTTCATGTTCCTGATACTTCTGTTACAAATGGCGTCCTATAAAAATGGGATTTTACTTTTTTTATCAAAAGAAGGCAACTTCATTTTCTACCTCGGAGAGAATCCAATGCAAAAGAGAGCCAGCATAATTATATACATACTATTATAACTTCAATATCATAATATTTTGATTTTGCTTTACATCACACACTTTCCCAGCTGGTGGGCAGCTTCTGTTTTAGCTTCGTGGATTATATTAGTAACGGGGAAAGAGACATCATACACATTGTGAAACTAATGAGACCAACATTCTGGTGTCATTTGAGGATACAGTAATACATCTGTTTGATAAGTCTTTGACTTGCTTTGTTGTTACAACTCCTGTAATCCAGGCACAGTGACACTTATTTATAGCATACTGGGGCTCAGGCAGCAGCAGCAGAATATAAGTGCAAGGTGGCTAGCCAGGAGAGGAGAAAGACTTAGGAAGTCCTGATGACAGAGGCTGATACCTAGAGATGAGTCAAAGCAGATATTGCAAACAAGGGGCCACACAGAACAAGTCAGGGTTGCAGAGGACAAGAAACCAGGACAGTAGCACCAGAGAACGCCTGGAGAGCAGGTCTCTATCGTTAGGGCCAAATAAGGTTTAAGAGTAGAGGCAATTTCCTATTTCACCTTTAGAAACAGGCTGATCTCATGGGAGCTAATTCTTCAGTCCACTCCTTCTAAACCTTAATGTGAATCTCACCCCAGTTAGAATGGCTATTTTCAAAATGACAAAAAATAACAAATGCTGGCAAGGATGTGGAGAAAAGGGAGCTCCTATACACTGCTGGTGGGAATGTAAACTAGGACAACCATTATGGAAAACAGTGTGGAGGTTTCTCAAAAAACTAAAACTAGAACTACCATATGATCCAGGAATTCTACTACTGGGTATTTAACCAGAGGAAAGGAAGTCGGTTTATCAAAAGGATATCTGCACCTCTGTGTTTATTGCAGCACTATTCACAATAACTAAGATATGGAAGCAACCTAAATGTCCCTCAACAGAGAATAGATAAAGAAAATGTATATATACACACAATGAAATATTACACTATTTGGCCCTAAAATAAGATTAAAGTCCTATTACTCATGGCAACATGGATGAGCATGGAGGACATTATGTTAACTGAAATAAGTCAGGCACAGAAAGATAAATACCACATGTTCTTACTCTTGTGGGACTAAAAAAAAAATGCTTGAGCTCATGGAAGTAGAGGATAGAACTGTGGGTACTAGAGGCTGGGGAGTGTAGGGGTGGGGGAGGTTCAGGCAGCAGCAGCAGAATATAAGTGGATGGTGGCTAGTCAGGAAAGGAGAAAGACTTAGGAAGTCCTGATGACAGAGGCTGATACCTAGAGATGAGTCAAAGCAGATAATGCAAACAAGGGGCCACATGGAACAAGTCAGGTGTACAGATGATAGGAAACCAGGATGGTAGCACCAGAGAACACCTGGAGAGCAGGTCTCTATCATTAGGGCGAAATAAGGTTTAAGAGTAGGGGCAATTTCCTATTTCACCTTTAGAAACAGGCTGATCTCATAGGAGCTGATTCTTCAGTCCACTCCTTCTAAACCTTAATGTGAATCTCACCCTAGTTAGAAGAGGTTGGTTAACAGACACAAAAGTACAGCTAGATAGGAGAAAAAAGTTCGGGTGTTCTGCAGCATTCTAGGGTGAATATGGTTAACTCTAATTGACTGTATATTTTCAAAAAGCTGTGAGAATGTTCACAACACAAAGAAATGATAAATGTTTGAAGTGATGAATATACTTATTCCCCTGATTTGATTATTATACATTCAAAATATCACTCTGCATTCCATAAATATGTACAATTATTACAGATCAACTAAAAATAAAGGCAACAAAAAAATGTGCCTGTGAATCCTTTAGAGATCTTTTAAAATGCAGATAATGATTCCAGAGGTCTGAAATGGGGCCTATGATTCTCATTTCTAACAAGCTTCTAGATGATACTGATGCTGCTGCTGATCCAGGAACTGTAGATTGTGCAGCAAAGTCTTAGACCAGCCCAGAGATAGGCAAAGCAGACAATAAAAAGAGCTGACTAGAGCGAGGGGAATGGAGTTGGCAGGGCAGCAGTGTTGGGGGAGTACAGTTCCTAAAAAAAAAGGGCAGGATTTGCAAATTTAATGTATCTCAGATGACAAAGCAAACTTTGTTGATGGCTGTCTGTTATCAGTTGAATTGTGTCCTCCCAAAAAGATATGCTGAAGTCCTAATCCCAGAACCTCAGAATGTGACCTTATTTGGAAACCAGGTCTTAAAGAGGTAATCGAGTTAAAATGAGGTCATTAGGGTGGGTTCTAATCTGGTATGCCTGATGTCTTCATCAAAAGGGGAAATTTGGATACGGAGACAGACATGCACAGAGGGAGATGATGTGAAGACCCACAGGGAGAAAATGGCCATGTGATTGCAGTGATGCAACTACCAGACAATGCATGTCAAGGATTGCTGGGGAACCAGAAGCTAGAACAGGCCAAGAAGGGGTATCTCCTTGAGAGCTGCCGGAGAGTGCAGCCCTGCCGTCACCTTGATTTCCAACTCTTAGGCCCCAGAACCGTGAGAAAAAGGAGTTTATGTTGTTCTAAGCCACCTAGTTTTGGCTACTTTGTTATGGTCAGCCTAGGAAATTAGTGCACAGAAAAGTAAGGATATTTAGCAGTCGCTCTGAACAAATATTAAACAAAGAAGAAACTTCAAGTATAGAAATATTTGATTAATTTACCAAACTGTGTACTACGTAATAGAAAGATGGCCTGGAAACCAGGTCTCCTAGTTGTCAGTCAAAACCTTTCCACTTTAATACCCTGCTTCCTGAGGACAGGCACAAATGGACTAATCAGTAAACCAACACTTCCCAAACTGGGGTTCTCCGGAAGCTTTTTCAGGGTTTCGTTAACAGGCGCTACAAAGGGCTCACGGTTAACTAAATTATAAAACACTCCAAATTCACAATACATAATAATGTAAGTAAGGATCTAGGTTAAAAACTACCAGAAAACCAAGTCATAGGAAAAACTTACAACATCTGTTAAATGTGTTGAACTAGCAGTTCCCTAATTTTCACAGCACAGAATACTTTTTCTACGATACTACTCTTAGCAGCCTACAGAACACCACTTTGGGAAATGCTGGAGCAGAGGATAAGGTTCACAGCAACAGAGAAAATTCATGCCAGCAAAACAGCTACTTTCAAATTTAATTATATTTTACTCTTAAGTTATCCGGGAGACTACCTGGGTTATTTGTTGTTGTTTCCTCAAGGCAGGAAAAATGATGCCCTCCGGGACGAACTTAATGAATTTAAAGGCCTATCATAAAAATGAAGTAAGAGATCAGTCAGAGTGACATGGGCAAAATGGAATTGAGCAAAACTGATGGGGTTTGAGGAGAAGAAATGAGAAGAGGGAAATCAAATATTTACGTCCTGTGTATGTGGCTACAGTCTTTTTTCAGAAAAATCTCACTGAGCATAAAGAAAGATTTTTGATATTTACAGTACTTTGTATCACTGGTGAAGAAAAACCACTGCAAAGTATATAATGGATGATACATTTTTGGTGTTATATCTGGTACACATCCCAGGGTGCACCACTGTGGACATTTGGGCAGATACAATGGCACCACTTACGGGGCACCATGGACATTGTGGATGTTATAGACTTACGGAATTATCAGGACAATTTTGGCAGCACAATTCTAACAAAATCAATGGTAATATTATAATAATTTGCCAACAGAAGTAAAGTTTCTTGAGGAAGAGGTGCCTTTTTCTGAGCCACCAATGGCATTGCATGAGTTAGCAGCAGACTTGAGACTCCTCCTCACTATACAGTTCAGAACCCCATTTTAACTAGGAAAATTGTCTGATACCACCATGTAACACTTGGATGACAGTAGAATGCAATAAAGAAATATATTGTTGCATCATCCAGCAAACTTTCACTTTGTGTGGAGATCTGGGCCATGTGCCCCTCCCCTCACCCTGAGGAGTCAAGAATCTAACCAGACATGAAGAAAAAAGATGCTGTTATGGAACATTCATGAATTCTTCAAAAATGTTTATTCTAGGTCTATTAATAAGAGATGCTGTGTTAGGAAATAGAAGCAGTTGCTACAGAGCTTGAGTCCTAAATGCCATTTTCACATACTGAAATGTTAAAGGTAAGAATTTTAAACACTTTAACCATATTACTTATTCACAGAAATGTGCAATTAATCGGTACATGCCAGACATTATTTTACCTGTTGGAGACAGAAAGGAAACAAAATGGCATAACCTCGCCTCCATGGAGCTTACAATCTAGTGATGAAGACAGACTTTAAGCAAATTATCACAGAAACAATAGAACTACAGTGACAAAAGTCTTAAGGAGGAAAATTGCACAGTACTCTAAGAGCTTATGAGAGAAGGTCCCATGAAGACCAAGGAGTCAGGAAAGCTCTTCCTGGAGAAAGCGTCTTAAGCTGAGATGTGAAGAATGAGCAGAAGCTAAATGGTTAAGGTGTGGGGAATGAGAGTTCCAGGGTCTGAAGACAGCAGGAGTTGATGCTGAGGCAGGAAAGGGCCGAGGGTGTTCAAGAAACAGAATAAACTTCAGTGACCACAGCATTACAAGTGAAAGAAAAGGGATTAGAGGCAAGTGAATGAGATTATTCAGGTCCTTCTAGGTTAGGTTAAATATTTTAAATTCTTTCATGAGGGCAAAAGGAAACCTTTGAAGCTTTTTAAGCAGAAAAGAAACACCATATTTTTAAAAGCCTGTTCTGGCTGCTGTGTGGAGAAAGATTGAAAGACCCAAGAATAGAGCAGGGAGACCAGCTAGAAAGCTATTCTGATGTCCAGGTGGGAGATGGTAGTTCAGTCTTGCATGGTGTCAGCAGAGATGGAGAGAAGTGGACAGGTTAGAGACATATACTGCAGGGAGAATCTATGGGAAATATAATTAGATACAAAATGAGTTATTTGTGCTAATAAAGGAGCATGAGCAAAAACGGGATCATTTTTTAAATGTGTATATTTACTCAGTGTTATTAATATAATGATATTTCATGTTTTTACTCAGTGTTATTAATATAATGATATTTCATGTTTTTACTCAGTGTTATTAATATAATGATATTTCATGTTTCTGTGGTACATGGCAGTTTACTAAGCATGTTTGCAAAGATGAAAAATATTGAGTGCCTGTGATGAACCAGACGCTGTTGTAGGCACTGAAAATACAGGTGCACATAACACTGACAATGTCCATACCCTCATAAAGCTTGCCTTCTGATGGAGACAGCAGTAGAGAAAGAAGCCAACAAAGGCATGCAAGAAGGATTATAAGGCAAAGTAAAGCACAGTAAGGAGTTGGGGGAGATTGAACAGGTCTCTCCTGACTCCTGTGCATGACAGGGAAGGCCTCTCTGAGGAGGTAACATTTGAGTTAAGATCTGACTGAAGTAAGGGAATGAGGCATACAAAGATGTGAGGAGAGAATAGAAGGAGATGAAGTTGGAGAGTGAGATGGAACCAAATTCTGGAGAACCCTGTTGTCAGGAAATTTATTCCCTAGCATCTTCCCTATGAAGTCATCATAGACTGGCTGGGTCCCTCCACCCAACATCACTGACTCCCAGGGTGTTCTAGTTCCAACACAAGTAACACTCTTTTCTTCCAGGACTGGAGATGGAGGCAGCCTTGCCCATGCCGGCCCTGGGGTTCTATGCTATCCCTTACAGTTTCCTTCTACCTGACCCACTCTTTGTAATGAGTTCTTTGTAAATACACCCTCCTGAAATGATGCTACTTGCATGTACTATCTGTTTCCTCTTGGAACTCCAGCTGAAACTATGTTCAATGAATGTTTAGATAGGAAGTGGTACAGTATGGTGGTCCGGAATTACATTTGGATTTTAATTATTTTATGGATAACCCACAAAGTACATTTATAGATGTTGTTTCAAAGTTAACCATAAAGGTCACCCATCTTTCCTTGAGTGCTTTAATTTTTTCTATTTATTTAAATTTAAAACAAACGTATTTAAGATAACTCTACACTCCCAGTAAAAACTTCAAATTTGCTTTGGTTCTTGATTTGGAGCACTGAATACCAAGTGCTTGGTATTTGGTATTTGGTATTTTCATTTCTACTTTAAAATTTTAGGCTTTTGCTCAATTCGTATTCCATATAAAAGCAATTTCTCTGGTAGAGGCAATTCACTGATGAAAAACTGTTCAATGTAATTGGTAATCAAAGAAATGCATTTATCAAAATAATAAAATTGGCAAAAATTACCTTACAATTATAATATTTACTACTGTTTGGTGATGATTCAGGAAAACAGGGAGCCTCATACATGCTGGTGCTAGAATACTTTGACAAACATTTCTAGAAGATAATTTGGTAATCAAAAGCCTTCAGTTGAACTGAACTAGCAATTTTACTTCTAAGACTTTAATCTTAGTAAATAATCAGAGATGTATATACAAATGGATACTCACCACAGGATTACTTATGCTATCCTCCCAAAAAAAGGAGGAACAACATAAATGTCCAATAATACTGGAAACAAATTAAATAAGTTATAGAATATGCATAGGATAGAATTCCATGCATCAATTAACAATATTACTCAACCCTACCTGAGAAGTCTAAATCCTGGCTGTACACTACTGTATTTATTTATTTATTTATTTATTTATGTATTTTTGAGAGGGAGTTTCACTCTTGTTGACCAGGCTGGAGTGCAATGGTGCAATCTCGGCTCATTGCAACCTCCACCTCCTGGGTTCAAGCGATTCTCCTGCCTCAGCCTTTCCAGTAGCTGGGACTACAGGCACATGCCACCATGCCCAGCTAATTTTTTTTTTTTTTTCTGTAGAGATGGGGTTTCCTCATGTTGGTCAGGATGGTCTCGAACTCCTGACCTCAGGTGATCTGCCTGCCACACCTTCCCAGAGTGCTGGGATTACAGGCATGAGCCACCGCGCCCAGCACTACTATATTTTTTTTAAATACAGATGCCTGGATCCATCTAAAGAAAGTCTAATCACTAGATCTGGAGAAAAATCTAGATCTCTGTATTTTTAAAAATCCACACAAATGATTCTGTGAAGAACTGAAAACCATTAAATACAGCACAATACATAACAACTTGGGGAAATGTTCCAGAATAATGGCAAAGGTGGAAAGCTTGTTATAATAAAATCTTTCTAAATACCGGCTCGGAAAATAAACTGTGAGTAATAGACTCACACTGGCAAATTTTAATCTCTGGGTAGTAGGATTATGAGTAATTTTTACGTTTTTTTATTTCTCCCTCTAATTTTCAAATTTTCTACAATTAGATGTATTCTTTTTAATTAAAAATAGAAAACATCCATTCTTAGTTCATATTGTCTTTTATGCTTCCCCAAGACCTTCTTTCACTGGCCTTATTTCTATCTCTATATACAATTCTAGTTATCTATTTTTAACCAGTTAAAGAACATGCCTACTAATTTTAGGGGCATTTAAAGCCAATTCCAACTCTGACAATGCATCTTTTTGTGTGTGTCCTTTTCCCTTCTTTTGTGACAAGCACTTTTATTAACATGGAATATTGTTTTTCTGCTGGCCCCTCTTCAGTAGCAGCACAAATGTGATTGAACAAGAAATACTTCAGCTTTCTTTCATTTTTTAGAACATAGTGTTCACAAGGAAATAGCCACTTCCTTAAATGCACTTTTAAGAGATAAAATAAAGAACAAAGGAAATGCTCATTATAAATATTGAAAAGTATTTTTCTATAATGTCACATTAACGTACAACCTGCCTTTCCTATGAGAGAAATAAAAACACCTAGAGCATAAGACTATTTGCATGAATTAATTCTGTCTAAATGATGCTACTTACCACTTTGGATGACAGAACATTTTTCATTTTTATGGAGAAATAATTTTATTGCTCTGCTATTCCTTTAACTGGGAGGTGCTCCTACCTAAGACTTCCCACTAGTCTTATTCAAACAATTTTTATTGAAATAATACATACACACACACACACACACACATATATATACACATAAAACTTATAAATGTACAGCTCAATTAATTCCTGTGCTATGAGCACATCCTTGTAATTGTCACACAAATCAAGAAACAGAACCTTTCCAGCACAACAGAACCTTTGTGTTCCCTTCAGCCCTTTTACACTCCAAAAGTAACACCCATTCAGACTTCCAATGCCACAGTAGTCTTAACTGCTTTTTAACTTTATATAAATGGAATTATACAGCATTTACTCTTTTGTATCTGTCTTTTTCCCTTAATATTATATTTTTGAGGTAAGTATATGTTGCCATGCATAGCACTCATTTGTTCTTTTTCATTGCTGCTTAGTTTTTCATTATGTAAGTCTACTATAATGTATCTATCTGTTTTATGGTTGACGGACATTTGGGTTATCTCCAGGTTTTGGATATTATGAAATAATGCTACTATCAATTTTTATACATATTTTAGCTTTCATATTTATGCATTTCTGTCAGGCATATACCTAGAAGTTGATTTCTGAATCATTAGACATGTAATTTTCCAGATTTAGTATATGTTGCAAAACTCTTTTCTGAAGTAGTTGTACCAGAAAAAGATGAAAGTTTCAGTTGTACCATGTCCTTGCCAACTCACCATAGTCAGTCTCTTTAAAATTAATGAATTTGCTGGGTATGTAGTGGTATATCACTGTTGTTTAAATTTGCATTTCCCTAATGATTAATTGTATTGAATACTTTCTCATAATTTTATTATTCATTCAGATATCCTCCTTCATAAATTTGGTCCAGTTCTAGGGTTTGTCCATTGTTTTCTATTGATTTCTGTCTTTTTATTTTGATTTCTAGGATGTTTTTATATATCCTCTTACAAATCCTTTCTTTGATTTTATGTATTACAAATATATTCTCCCAATGATATGGTTTGGCTGTGTCCCCACCCAAATCTCATCTTGAATTGTAGCTCCCATAATTCCCACATGTCATGGGAGGGATGCAGTGGGAGGTAATTGAGTCATGGGGGCAGGCTTTTCCCATGCTGTTCTCGTTATAGTGAGTAAGTCTCATGAGATCTGATGATTTTACAAAGGGGAGTTCCCTGCACATGCTGTCTCTTGCATGCTGCCATGTAAGACATGTTTTGCTTCCCCTTCACCTTCCACCGTGATTGTGAAGCCTTCCCAGCTGTGCGGAACTGTGAGTCAAATAAACCCCTTTCCTTTATAAATTACTCAGTCTCACGTATGTCTTTATTAACAGCATGAGAACAGACTAATGCACTCACTATGTGAGTTCTTTTCTTCTCTTCCTGGTCTTTGATGAACTGTTCATGATTTTAATGTGGTCCAATTTACCAATAGTTCCTTTTTGGATGATACTTTTTGATCTTGTTTGAAAAATCTTTGCAACCCCCTTCCCCAAGTCATAAAGATCTTCTATATTATCATCCAGAGACTTTATTTTACCTTTCTCATTTAGCCCAACAACCCACAATTGAGTTTATTATTTGTAAGGTGTGAGGTAGGGATAAAGGCTTATTTTTTTCAGTTGTCCATTGATTCACCACCACCACCAAATTAAAAAGAATATTTCCCCCACTGTTCTGCACTGACAACATTGTGAACAATCAAGTGCTCATACATGTGGAATTGTTTCTAAACTTAATTTTTTCCGTTTACTTATTTGTCTATCCTTGCACCAATAACATGCTGTCCTGATTATCATCCTGACATCAGCTCATGTAAGTCCTCCAACTTTGATCTTTTTCAAGATTTTCTCAGCCATCCTGATTGAACCTTCTATATTCCCACCTAGATTTTAGAATATGCTTGTTAATTTCACCAAAAAATCATTAAAAAATAGATTTTGGTTGGGATTGCATTGAATCTGAAGGTAAGATGGAGAATATTTACATCTTTATGATATTGTGTCTTCCAATGGTTGAAGGTGACATATCTCCTTATTTATTTGAACCATATTTTCTCTAAATTGTGTGTGTGTGTAAAGGTGTTATATAGTTTTTATTAGACTTAGTTTTAGGAATTTGGATTTTATGCTACTCAAAATGGTATTATTTAAATTTTTACTGTCTTGTTTGCTACTTATATATAGAAACTGCTTTTCTATGTATAGCAGTTGTTGCTGCTTTTGTTTGCTGCTCTAGTATCAAGAAACTGCTATATTCATTTATTACTTCTTTTTGATAGGTATGTTCATCTGCTTCACTTATTAATTCTGATAGAGTATCTATAGATTCTGATGGATTTTCGTTGTATAACACCATGTTGTCAATGAATAATGACAATTTCTTTTCCAATCTTGACATTTTTTACTTTTTTTTTTTTTGACTTTTTGCTCAGTCCAGAATCTCCATGACAATGTCGAATAGAAGTATCAGTAGCAGATGTCCTTGCCTCATTCACAATCTCAGAGGAATGCTTTTGCTCTTTTATTATTTAGTATGATACTAGCTATAGGCTTTTGTTAGATAAAACTTAGTATTTGTTCGTTTACACATTACTGATAAAGATATACTCCAAACCGGGAAGAAAAATAGGTTTAATTGACTCACAGTTCCATGTGGCTGGGGGAGGTCTCACAATCATGGTGGAAGGTGAAAGGCACTTCTTACATGGCAGCAGCAAGAAAGAATGAGAGAACAAAAGCAGAAATCCCTTATAAAACCATCAGATCACATAAGACTTATTCACTACCGTGAGAACAGTATGGGGGAAACCACCCCCATTATTCAATTATCTCCCCCTGTGTCCCTCCCACAATATGTGGTAATTATGGGAGTACAATTCAAGATGAGATATGGTGAAGACACAGAACCAAACTATATCATTCCGCCCCTAGGCCCTGCCAAATCTCATGTCCTCACATTTCAAAACCAATCATGCCTTCCAACAGTCCCCAAAGTCTTACCTCATTTCAGCATTAATTCAAAAGTCCACAGTCCAAAGTCTCATCTGAGACAAGGCAAGTCCCTTCCACCTATGAGCCTGTAAAATCAAAAGCAAGTTAGTTACTTCCTAGATACAATGGGTGTACAGGCATTGGGTAAATACAGCTGTTCCAAATGGGAGAAATTGGCCAAAACAAAGGGGCTACAGGCCCCAGGCAAGTCTAAAATCCAGCAGGGCAGTCAAATCTTAAAGTTCCAAAATGATCTTTGACTCCATGTCTCCCATCCAGGTCATGCTAATGCAAGAGGTGGGTTCTCATGGTCTTGGGCAGCTCTGCGTCTGTGACTTTGCAGGGTGCAGACTCCCTCCCGGCTGTTTTCACGGGATGGCATTGAGTGGCTGTGACTTTTCTAGGCACACGGTGCAAGCTGTCAGTGGATCTACCATTCTGGGTTCTGGAGGATGGTGGCCCTCTTCTCACAGATCCACTAGGCAGTGTCCCAGTAGGGACTCTGTGTGGGGCTCTGACCCCACATTTCCCTTCTGCACTATCCTAGCAGAAGTTCTCCATGAGGGCCTCACCCCTGCAGCAAATTTCTGCCTTGGCATCCAGGCGTTTCCATACAGCCTCTGAAATCTAGGCAGAGGTTCCCAACCCCAATTCTTGGCTTCCGTGCACTCACAGGCTTAACACCACATGGAAGCTGCCATGGCTTGGGGCTTGCACTCTCTGAAGCCACAGCCTGAGCTATATGTTGCCCCCTTTCAGCCATGGTTGGAGTGGCTGAGATGCAAGGCACCATGTCTCTAGGCTGCACTCAGCAGGGGGACCCTGGGTCTGGCCCGCAAAACCATTTTTTCCTCCTAGGCCTCCAGCCTGTGATAGGAGGGGCTGCTGTGAAGACCTCTGATGTGCCCTGGAGACATTTTTCCCATTGTCTTGAGGATTAACATTTGGCTCCTTGTTACTTATGCAAATTTCTGCAACTGGCTTGTATTTCTTCTCTGAAAATGGGATTTTCTTTTCTGTAGTATTGTCAGGCTGCAAATTTTCCGATCTTTTTATGCTCTGCTTTCCCTATAAAACTGAATGCCTTTAACAGCACCCAAGTCACATCTTGAATGTTTTGCTACTTAGAAATTTATTCTTCCAGATACTCTAAATCATCTCTCTCAAGTTCAAAGTTCCACACATCTCTGGGGCAGGGGTAAAATACTGTTAGTCTATTTGCTAAGACATAATGAGTTACCTTTGCTCCAGTTCCCAACAAGTTCCTCATTTCCACCTGAAACCACCTCAGCCTGGACTTTGTCGTCCATGTGAGTATCAGCATTTTGGGCAAAGCCATTCAACAAGTCTCTAGGAAGTTCCAAATCTTCTCATACGGTCCTGTCTTCTTCTGAGCCCTCCAAACTGTTCCAGTTTCTGCCTGTTACCCAGTTCCAAAGTTGCTTTCACATTTTCAGGTGTCTTTTCAGCAGTGCCTACTCTACTGATAACAATTTACTGTATTAGTACATTTTCATGCTGCTGATAAAGACATACCTGAGACTGGGAAGAAAAATAGGTTTAATGAACTCACAGTTCCATATTCCTGGGGAGGCCTCACAATCATGGCAGAAGGCAAAAGGCACTTCTTACCTGGTGGCAGCAAGAGAGAATGAGAGAGAAGCGAAAGTGGAAACCCTTTACAAAACCATCAGATCTCATGAGACTTATTCACTACCACAATTACAGTATGGGTGAAACTGCCCCCATGACTCGGAGGGTCTCGCACCAAGTCCCTCCCACAAAATGTGGGAATTATGGGAGTACAATTCAAGATGAGTTTTCAGTGGGTACACAGAGCCAAACCATATCAGACTTGTCAAATTGAGGAAGTTCCCTTCTATTTTTATTTTGCAAAGTCTATTTATCATGAATGGGTATTAAATTTCATTGAGTGGTTTTAGCTCATTTATTGAGATAACATATTTCTCCTTTTTTCTATTAATGTGGTGAGTTATCCTAACTGATATCTGTACCAAACTTTTATTGTTAGTCATGTTGTTTGGCTCCTTTTATATATTATTAGATTTGGGTTACTAGCATTTTATTTAGATTTTTTTTCATCTATATTCATGAATAAAATTGTAATTTTTCTTTCTTGTAGTATTCTTACAGGATTTTGCTGTCAGATTATGCTTGCCGGCCAGGCATGGTGGCTCAAGCCTGTAATCCCAGCACTTTGGGAGGCCGAGACAGGCGGATCATGAGGTCAGGAGATCGAGACCATCCTGGCTAACACGGTGAAACCCCGTCTCTACTAAAAAATACAAAAAAAATAGCTGGGCGAGGTGGCAGGCGCTTGTAGTCCCAGCTACTCAGGAGGCTAAGGCAGGAGAATGGTGTAAACCCAGGAGGCGGAGCTTTCAGTGAGCCGATATCCAGCCACTGCACTCCAGCCTGGGCGACAGAGCGAGACTCCATCTCAAAAAAAAAAAGAAAAAGATTATGCTTGCCTTAAAAAACAAGCTAACTATCATTGTCTGCTCTCTGAAAGTGTTTGTATAGGATTGATTTTTTTTTTTTTGTCCTTAAATGTTTAGGAGAATTTATTAGTTGGGGGCCATCTGGGCCTGGCATTTTTTTGAGGATTAATTAAAAAAAATTTTTGGTTATTTACATTGTGATTGGTAAGTATATTTGTCAACTCAACTTGGTCATAGAGTGCTCAGATACTGGTCAAATATTTTTCTGGGTGTTTCTGGGAGAATATTTTTAATTATGATTGACATTTAAATCAGTAGACTAAGGAAAGCAAATTGTCCTCCATAATGTGGTGGGCCTCATCCAATCAGTGGAAGGCATGAATAGAACAAAAAGGCTTACCCTCTCTGAATAAAATAAAATTCTCCTGCCTGACTGCCTTCAAACTAGGACATTAGCTTTTTCCTGCCTTTGGACTTGCACTGAAACATTGGCTACTCCTGAGTCCCACGCCTGCCTGCTTTCAGAATGGAACCACATTATCAAGTATAACATTGGCTCTCCTGGGCCTCTTGCTTGCCAACTCACCATGCAAATCTTGGGATTTGCCGGCCTCCATAATATATAGATAGATATGGCCTATTAGTCTTATTTCTCTGGAGAACCCTTCCTTACTCATACAATTGGATATAGGAATATTCAGATACTCTATTTCTTTCAGCGTCATTGTTGACAGGTTGTGTTTTTCTGTCAATTTGCCCATCTTATTTGATTTTTCAACTTACTGGCAAAAACTTAATAATGCTATCTTATGTATTTGTAACAACTGAAGAAACTGTAGTAATGCTCACATTTTACAAGTAGTATTAGAAATTCTGTCTCTCTGCCTGGGTGTGGTCAAATAATTATCTGTTATAGGCTCAGGCCTATAATCCCAACACTTTGGGAGGCTGAGATAGGTGGATTACTTGAGCCCAGGAGTTGGAGACCAGCCTGAGCAACATGCCAAAACCCTGTCTCTATGAAAAATACAAAAAATTAGCCAAAGGTGGTACCTGGTGCCTGTAATTCCAGCTACCTAGGTGGCTGAGGTGGGAGAGTCACCTGAGCCTGGGAGGCTGAGGCTGCAGTGAGCTCTGATTGTGCCACTACCCTCAAGCCTAGGCAACAGAGTAAGACTCTGTCTCAAAAAAAAAAAAAAAAAGAGAAAAGAAAAAAGAAATCCTCTATCCTTATCATCCATCTTTGCAGAGGTTTAGCCTTCTTATTAAGCATTTAAAATAACCAAATTTCACGCTCGTTTATTCCAATTATTGAGCATATGTTACTATTTTATTATTTTTAGTAAATTTATGTTATTTACTTCCTTCTACCTTTTGGAGTTCTATTTGGTACTTTTGCTTTAACTTTTGAAGTAAATACTTAGTCATTGATATTTCAGCCTTTGTTTTTTGAATATGCACTAAAAGCTAGAAACATAGCTGTAAGTTTTATTTAAGCATAGCCATAGGCTATATTTCTCTTTAAACATAGTTTTAGCTACATTCCATGAGTTTTTACGGGTTTTATTTTTATTATACTTTAGTTCAAAATATTTTCTAATTTTTTTATTACAACTTCACCTTTGACCAGTGAATTATATGTAAATACACTTTTTTAAATTTCTGGGCATTGGTGCTTTTCTAATTTTTTTTAATTGCTATTTTTTACTTCAAACTGCTTTTTTTTTAAAATTATTATTATACTTTAAGTTCTAGGGTACATGTGCACAACGTGCAGGTTTGTTACATATGTATACATGTGCCATGCGGGTGTGCTGCACCCATTAACTCGTCATTTACATTAGGTGTATCTCCTAATGCTATCCCTCCCCCCTCCCCCCCCCCACAGTAGGACCCGGTGTGTGATGTTCCCCTTCCTGTGTCCAAGTGATCTCATTGTTCAATTCCCACCTATGAGTGAGAACATGCGGTATTTGGTTTTCTGTTCTTGCGATAGTTTGCTGAGAATGATGGTTTCCAGCTACATCCATGTCCCTACAAAGGACACAAACTCATCCTTTTTTTATGGCTGCATAGTATTCCATGGTATATATGTGCCACATTTTCTTAATCCAGTCTGTCACTGATGGACATTTGGATTGGTTCCAAGTTTTTGCTATTGTGAATAGTGCCGCAATAAACATACGTGTGCATGTGTCTTTATAGCAGCATGATTTATAATCCTTTGGGTATATACCCAGTAATGGGATGGCTGGGTCAAATGGTATTTCTAGTTCTAGATCGTTGAGGAATCGCCACACTGTTTTCCACAATGATTGAGCTAGTTTACAGTCCCACCAACAGTGTAAAAGTGTTCCTATTTCTCCACATCCTCTGCAGCACCTGTTGTTTCCTGATTTTTTAATGATTGTCATTCTAACTGGTGTGAGATGGTATCTCATTGTGGTTTTGATGTGCATTTCTCTGATGGCCAGGGATGATGAGCATTTTTTCATATGTCTGTTGGCTGTATGAATGTCTTCTTTTGAGAAATGTCTGTTCATATCCTTTGCCCACTTTTTGATGGGGTTGTTTGTTTTTTTCTTGTAAATTTGTTTGAGTTCTTTATAGGTTCTGGATATTAGCCCTTTGTCAGATGAGTAGATTGCAAAAATTTTCTCCCATTCTGTAGGTTGCCTGTTCACTCTGATGGTAGTTTCTTTTGCTGTGCAGAAGCTCTTTAGTTTAATTAGATCCTATTTGTCAAATTTGGCTTTTGTTGCTATTGCTTTTGGTGTTTTAGACATGAAGTCCTTGCTCATGCCTGTGTCCTAAATGATATTGCCTGGGTTTTTAGACAGACTTTTTAAGCTTAATTTCACTGTGGTCGGGGAATTTGCTGTTATTTCAATTCTTTGAAATTTGTAGAGACGTATTTTATGGCCCAGTATAGTTCAGTTTGTAAATAATTCAAAAACACTTGAAACTAAAGTATATTCTGCAGTTTTGGCATCGAGTTTCCAAGATATAAGCTCAATTTTGTAAGTCATATTGTTTAAATTGTCTGTATTCTTGTTAATCTTGTATGCTTCTTCAATCTGTTACTGACAGAAGTGTGATAAAATTTCCCCTTTGTCTATTTCTCCTCTTACTTCTGTTAATATTTTCTTTATAAATTTTAAAGATATGATCATGAGTGCTTATAAATTAATAGTTGTTGTATGTGAAATATTAAAAATCTTCAACTATAATTGTCTTTTTTAAAAAATTTATTTATTATTATTATACTTTAAGTTGTAGGGTACATGTGCATAACGTGCACGTTTGTTACATATGTATACTTGTGCCATGTTGCTGTGCTGCACCCATCAACTCGTCATTTACATCAGGTATAACTCCCAATGCAATCCCTCCCCCCTCCCCCCTCCCCATGATAGGCCCCGGTGTGTGATGTTCCCCTTCCTGAGTCCAAGTGATCTCATTGTTCAGTTCCCACCTATGAGTGAGAACATGCGGTGTTTGGTTTTCTGTTCTTGTGATAGTTTGCTAAGAATGATGGTTTCCAGCTGCATCCATGTCCCTACAAAGGACGCAAACTCATCCTTTTTTATGGCTGCATAGTATTCCATGGTGTATATGTGCCACATTTTCTTAATCCAGTCTGTCACTGATGGACATTTGGGCTGATTCCAAGTCTTTGCTATTGTGAATAGTGCTGCAATAAACATACGTGTGCATGTGTCTTTATAGCAGCATAATTTATAATCCTTTGGGTATATACCCAGTAATGGGATGGCTGGGTCATATGGTACATCTAGTTCTAGATCCTTGAGGAATCGCCATACTGTTTTCCATAATGGTTGAACTAGTTTACAATCCCACCAACAGTGTAAAAGTGTTCCTATTTCTCCACATCCTCTCCAGCACCTGTTGTTTCCTGACTTTTGAATGATCGCCATTCTAACTGGTGTGAGATGGTATCTCATTGTGGTTTTGATTTGCATTTCTCTGATGGCCAGTGATGATGAGCATTTTTTCATGTGTTTGTTGGCTGTATGAATGTCTTCTTTTGAGAAATGTCTATTCATATCCTTTGCCCACTTTTTGATGGGGTTGTTTGTTTTTTTCTTGTAAATTTGTTGGAGTTCTTTGTAGGTTCTGGATATTAGCCCTTTGTCAGATGAGTAGATTGCAAAAATTTTCTCCCATTCTGTAGGTTGCCTGTTCACTCTGATGGTAGTTTCTTTTGCTGTGCAGAAGCTCTTTAGTTTAATTAGATCCCATTTGTCAATTTTGGCTTTTGCTGCCATTGCTTTTGGTGTTTTAGACATGAAGTCTTTGCCCATGCCTATGTCCTGAATGGTACTACCTAGGTTTTCCTCTAGGATTTTTATGGTATTAGGTCTAACATTTAAGTCTGTAATCCATCTTGAATTAATTTTCGTATAAGGAGTAAGGAAAGGATCCAGTTTCAGCTTTCTACTTATGGCTAGCCAATTTTCCCAGCACCATTTATTAAATAGGGAATCCTTTCCCCATTTCTTGTTTCTCTCAGGTTTGTCAAAGATCAGATGGCTGTAGATGTGTGGTATTATTTCTGAGGACTCTGTTCTGTTCCATTGGTCTATATCTCTGTTTTGGTACCAGTACCATGCTGTTTTGGTTACTGTAGCCTTGTAGTATAGTTTGAAGTCAGGTAGCGTGATGCCTCCAGCTTTGTTCTTTTGACTTAGGATTGTCTTGGAGATGCGGGCTCTTTTTTGGTTCCATATGAACTTTAAAGCAGTTTTTTCCAATTCTGTGAAGAAACTCATTGGTAGCTTGATGGGGATGGCATTGAATCTATAAATTACCTTGGGCAGTATGGCCATTTTCACGATATTGATTCTTCCTATCCATGAGCATGGTATGTTCTTCCATTTGTTTGTGTCCTCTTTGATTTCACTGAGCAGTGGTTTGTAGTTCTCCTTGAAGAGGTCCTTTACATCCCTTGTAAGTTGGATTCCTAGGTATTTTATTCTCTTTGAAGCAATTGTGAATGGAAGTTCATTCATGATTTGGCTCTCTGTCTGTCTGTTACTGGTGTATAAGAATGCTTGTGATTTTTGCACATTAATTTTGTATCCTGAGACTTTGCTGAAGTTGCTTATCAGCTTAAGGAGATTTTGGGCTGAGACAATGGGGTTTTCTAAATATACAATCATGTCATCTGCAAACAGGGACAATTTGACTTCTTCTTTTCCTAACTGAATACCCTTGATTTCTTTCTCTTGCCTAATTGCCCTAGCCAGAACTTCCAACACTATGTTGAATAGGAGTGGTGAGAGAGGGCATCCCTGTCTTGTGCCAGTTTTCAAAGGGAATTTTTCCAGTTTTTGCCCATTCAGTATGATATTGGCTGTGGGTTTGTCATAAATAGCTCTTATTATTTTGAGGTACGTTCCATCAATACCGAATTTATTGAGCGTTTTTAGCATGAAGGGCTGTTGAATTTTGTCAAAAGCCTTTTCTGCATCTATTGAGTTAATCATGTGGTTCTTCTCTTTGGTTCTGTTTATATGTTGGATTATGTTTATTGATTTGCGAATGTTGAACCAGCCTTGCATCCCAGGGATGAAGCCCACTTGATCATGGTGGATAAGCTTTTTGATGTGTTGTTGAATCCGGTTTGCCAGTATTTTATTGAGGATTTTTGCATCGATGTTCATCAGGGATATTGGTCTAAAATTCTCTTTTTTTGTTGTGTCTCTGCCAGGCTTTGGTATCAGGATGATGTTGGCCTCATAAAATGAGTTAGGGAGGATTCCCTCTTTTTCTATTGATTGGAATAGTTTCAGAAGGAATGGTACCAACTCCTCCTTGTACCTCTGGTTAGAATTCAGCTGTGAATCCATCTGGTCCTGGACTTTTTTTGGTTGGTAGGCTATTAATTATTGCCTCAATTTCGGAGCCTACTATTGGTCTATTCAGGGATTCAACTTCTTCCTGGTTTAGTCATGGAAGAGTGTAAGTGTCCAGGAAATTATCCATTTCTTCTAGATTTTCCAGTTTATTTGCGTAGAGGTGTTTATAGTATTCTCTGATGGTAGTTTGTATTTCTGTGGGGTCGGTGGTGATATCCCCTTTATCATTTTTAATTGCGTCGATTTGATTCTTCTCTCTTTTCTTCTTTATTAGTCTTGCTAGTGGTCTGTCAATTTTGTTGATCTTTTCAAAAAACCAACTCCTGGATTCATTGATTTTTTGGAGGGTTTTTTGTGTCTCTATCTCCTTCAGTTCTGCTCTGATCTTAGTGATTTCTTGCCTTCTGCTAGCTTTCGAATGTGTTTGCTCTTGCTTCTCTAGTTCTTTTAATTGCGATGTTAGAGTGTCAATTTTTGATCTTTCCTGCTTTCTCTTGTGGGCATTTAGTGCTATAAATTTCCCTCTACACACTGCTTTAAATGTGTCCCAGAGATTCTGGTATGTTGTATCTTTGTTGTCATTGGTTTCAGAGAACATCTTTATTTCTGCCTTCATTTCGTTATGTACCCAGTAGTCATTCAGGAGCAGGTTGTTCAGTTTCCATGTAGTTGAGCAGTTTTGATTGAGTTTCTTAGTCCTGAGTTCTAGTTTGATTGCACTGTGGTCTGAGAGACAGTTTGTTATAATTTCTGTTCTTTTACATTTGCTGAGGAGTGCTTTACTTCCAATTATGTGGTCAATTTTGGAGTAAGTATGATGTGGTGCTGAGAAGAATGTATATTCTGTTGATTTGGGGTGGAGAGTTCTATAGATGTCTATTAGGTCTGCTTGCTGCAGAGATGAGTTCAATTCCTGGATATCCTTGTTAACTTTCTGTCTCGTTGATCTGTCTAATGTTGACAGTGGAGTGTTGAAGTCTCCCATTATTATTGTATGGGAGTCTAAGTCTCTTTGTAAGTCTCTAAGGACTTGCTTTATGAATCTGGGTGCTCCTGTATTGGGTGCATATATATTTAGGAGAGTTAGCTCTTCCTGTTGAATTGATCCCTTTACCATTATGTAATGGCCTTCTTTGTCTCTTTTGATCTTTGATGGTTTAAAGTCTGTTTTATCAGAGACTAGGATTGCAACTCCTGCTTTTTTTTGTTCTCCATTTGCTTGGTAAATCTTCCTCCATCCCTTTATTTTGAGCCTATGTATGTCTCTGCGTGTGAGGAGGGTCTCCTGAATACAGCAGACTGATGGGTCGTGACTCTTTATCCAGTTTGCCAGTCTGTGTCTTTTAATTGGAGCATTTAGTCCATTTACATTTAAGGTTAATATTGTTATGTGTGAACTTGATCCTGCCATTATGATATTAACTGGTTATTTTGCTCGTTAGTTGATGCAGTTTCTTCCTAGCCTCGATGGTCTTTACATTTTGGCATGTTTTTGCCATGGCTGGTACCGGTTGTTCCTTTCCATGTTTAGTGCTTCCTTCAGGGTCTCTTGTAAGGCAGGCCTAGTGGTGACAAAATCTCTAAGCATTTGCTTATCTGTAAAGGATTTTATTTCTCCTTCACTTATGAAACTTAGTTTGGCTGGATATGAAATTCTGGGTTTAAAATTCTTTTCTTTAAGAATGTCGAATATTGGCCCCCACTCTCTTCTGGCTTGGAGAGTTTCTGCCGAGAGATCTGCTGTTAGTCTGATGGGCTTCCCTTTGTGGGTAACCCGACCTTTCTCTCTGGCTGCCCTTAAGATTTTTTCCTTCATTTCAACTTTGGTGAATCTGGCAATTATGTGTCTTGGAGTTGCTCTTCTTGAGGAGTATCTTTGTGGCGTTCTCTGTATTCCTGGATTTGAATGTTGGCCTGCCCTACTAGGTTGGGGAAGTTCTCCTGGATGATATCCTGAAGAGTGTTTTCCAACTTGGTTCCATTTTCCCCCTCACTTTCAGGCACCCCAATCAGACGTAGATTTGGTCTTTTTACATAATCCCATACTTCTTGCAGGCTTTGTTCATTTCTTTTTCTTCTTTTTTCTTTTGGTTTCTCTTCTCGCTTCATTTCATTCATTTGATCCTCAATCGCTGATACTCTTTCTTCCAGTTGATCGAGTCGGTTACTGAAGCTTGTGCATTTGTCACGTATTTCTCGTGTCATGGTTTTCATCTCTTTCATTTCGTTTATGACCTTCTCTGCATTAATTAGTCTAGCCGTCAATTCTTCCACTTTTTTTTCAAGATTTTTAGTTTCTTTGCGCTGGGTACGTAATTCCTCCTTTAGCTCTGAGAAATTTGATGGACTGAAGCCTTCTTCTCTCATCTCGTCAAAGTCATTCTCCATCCAGCTTTGATCCGTTGCTGGCGATGAGCTGCGCTCCTTTGCCGGGGGAGATGCGCTCTTGTTTTTTGAATTTCCAGCTTTTCTGCCCTGCTTTTTCCCCATCTTTGTGGTTTTATCTGCCTCTGGTCTTTGATGATGGTGATGTACTGATGGAGTTTTGGTGTAGGTGTCCTTCCTGTTTGATAGTTTTCCTTCTAACAGTCAGGACCCTCAGCTGTAGGTCTGTTGGAGATTGCTTGAGGTCCACTCCAGACCCTGTTTGCCTGGGTATCAGCAGCAGAGGCTGCAGAAGATAGAATATTTCTGAACAGCGAGTGTACCTGTCTGATTCTTGCTTTGGAAGCTTCCTCTCAGGGGTGTACTCCACCCTGTGAGGTGTGGGGTGTCAGACTGCCCCTAGTGGGGGATGTCTCCCAGTTAGGCTACTCAGGGGTCAGGGACCCACTTGAGCAGGCAGTCTGTCCCTTCTCAGATCTCAACCTCCGTGTTGGGAGATCCACTGCTCTCTTCAAAGCTGTCAGACAGAGTCGTTTGCGTCTGCAGAGGTTTCTGCTGCTTTTTTGTTGTTGTTGTTGTTGTTGTTGTGTAGCTGTGCCCTGTCCCCAGAGGTGGAGTCTACAGAGACAGGCAGGTTTCCTTGAGCTGCTGTG
Source organism: Theropithecus gelada (assembly GCF_003255815.1). NCBI lineage: Eukaryota > Metazoa > Chordata > Mammalia > Primates > Cercopithecidae > Theropithecus > Theropithecus gelada. The sequence goes on along the minus strand of NC_037673.1, from coordinate 105,383,379 downwards.
AGCTCCACCCAGTTGGAGCTTCCCAGCAGCTTTGTTTACCTATTTAAGCCTCAGCAATGGCGGGCGCCCCTCCCCCAGCCTCCCTGCTGCCTTGCCGGTAGATCACAGACTGCTGTGCTAGCAATGAGGGAGGCTCCGTGGGCGTGGGACCCTCCCGGCCAGGTGTGGGATATGATCTCCTGGTGTGCCTGTTTGCTTAAAGCGCAGTATTGGGGTGGGAGTTACCCGATTTTCCAGGTGTTGTGTGTCTCAGTTCCCCTGGCTAGGAAAAGGGATTCCCTTCCCCCTTGCGCTTCCCAGGTGAGGCGATGCCTCGCCCTGCTTCAGCTCTCGCTGGTCGGGCTGCAGCAGCTGATCAGCACCGATCGTCCGGCACTCCCCAGTGAGATGAACCCAGTACCTCAGTTGAAAATGCCGAAATCACCGGTCTTCTGTGTCGCTCGCGCTGGGAGTTAGAGACTGGAGCTGTTCCTATTCGGCCATCTTCGTCTTTTTTTCTTTAAGTTTTATTTGGAATACATTTTTCATATATTATGGGCCTCTGTTGTTAGCTGTGTATGTGTTTATATTTGTTATATCTTCCTAAACTTTTGATCTTTTATCATTATGAGATGTCTCATTTGTCTCTAGTAATAGTTCTATTTTCTCTGATGTTAATATAGTTACCTCAGCTTTCTTACACTAAGAAAGTATAAGAAAATGGGTGAAATCCATTTTCACTCATTTTCATCTATTTTTCAGTTTTCTTATACTGAGAAAGTATAAGCATGGCTCTCTTGGGTCTACTATTTGATAATGCTGCTGCATTGTCTTCTGGGTTTTATTATTTCTATTGCAAAGTAAGATGGGTTGTTTGGGGTTTTTTTCTGCTTTTTGTTGTTGTGCAGTCTTTCTTTTTTGCCTTTTTGATAGTATTTTTTTTCTCTAGCTGTTTTTAAATTTTCCTCTTTGTCTTGGTTTTTAACAGTTTTACAGTGATGTGCCTAGGTGTGTTTTTCTTTGCATTTATCCTTTTTTTTTTTTTTTTTTTTTTGGTACCATCTGCTGAATCTGTCACTTGAAAATTTATGACCATTCTCTTTTCAGTTATTCCTTTTGCTTCATTCTGTCTCAGCCAAACTTTTTCCAGAGTGATTTTAGCATTTGACATTTCCAGTAAAAGTAAAAATGTTGTTACAGTATTTTAGTCATTCAGGGTAAGTGTATAACAATCTCATTGTGGTTTCAGTTTGCATATCCCTAATAGCTAACGATGTTAAGTGTCTTTTTATGTGCTGATATTCCATTTGTAGATTATCTTAAATCTTTTTATATCATTTGCCCATGTCCTAATTAGATTTTTTTTTTTCTGTTAGTTTTTGAGAATTCTTTATATATTCTAGATACTATTCTTTCTTGGTTATATGGTGTGCAAATATGTTCTCCCAATCTGCAGCTTGTTTTTACATCCTTTCAATAGTATCTTTCACAGAAGAAATGCTTTTAATTTTGATAAAATCCAGTTTACCAATTATCTCTTTTATGAATTATGCCATTGGTTTCAAACCTAAGAATTGCCTAACTCTAGATCCTGAAGATTTTCTTCTGTGTTATTTCTTAAAGTTTTACAGTTGTACTATTCACAGGTAATCAATTTTCCATTTTGAGTTTATTTTTGTATGAAGTGTGAGAATTAAGGCAAGGAATTTTACCCTACTATGGAGGCCCAATTGATTCAGCACCATTTGTTGAAAAGGCTATCCTTTCTCCATGGAATTGGTATGGCACTCTTGTCAACTCTCAGTTGGGCATAAAGACATGCATTGCTTAATGCTGGGGATGCATTCTGAGAAATACATCATCAGGCAATCTTCTTGTTGTGCAAACTTACATAAACCTAGATGGTATAGTCAAGTAAATCTTGGGCTATGTGGTATAGCTTAGTGCTCCTAGGCTACAAACTTGTATAGCGTGTTACTGTACTGAATACTCTTGGCAATTGTAACACAATGATAATTATTTATGTATCTAAACATATTTAATCATGGAAAGGGTACAATAAGAATGTGGTATAAAAGACAAAAAATGGTACACCTGTATAGAGCACTTACCATTAATGGAGCTTGTAGGACCTGAAGGTGCTCTGGGTGAGTTAGTAAGTGAGTGGTGAATGAATATGAAAGTTTAGGACATTATTATACACTACAGTAGACTTTATAAACACCGTACATTTAGGCTACACTAAATTTATTTTAAAATATTTTTATTTAATAATAAATTAACCTTAGCTTATTGTAACTTTATTACTTTATAAAATTTTAATTTTTTTAACTTTTTTACTCTTATTTAATAACACTTAGCATAAAAAAATGCATTGCCCAGTTGTATAATAATATTGTCTTTATATCCTTATTCCATAATCTTTTTAATTTATTTATTTTTAATTAATTACATTTTTTTTTTTTTTTTACTTTTTATACTTTTTTGTTAAAAAACTAAGACACAAACACAAACATCAGCCTAGACCTACAAAGGGTCAGGGTCATCAGGAAGTCAATAAGTGATAGAAATTTTCAGCTCTTTTGTAATCTTATGGACCATCGTCATATATGCAGTCCATTGTTGATAGAAATGTTGTTTGCAATGAATTACTGTATTTGTATGGGTCTCTGTTTTTTATCTATCCTGTTTCATTGATCTATATGTCTATCCATCCAATAAAAATCTTGATTACTTTAGCTACGTAATAAGTCTTAAAATTTGGTGTGCTGATTTCGTCCATTTTCTTCATTACTTTCAAAATTATTTTAACTAGCTTATTTGCCTATCAATATAATTTTAAAATAATTTTGTCATGGGATCTAATTAAAGAACTTCTGCATAGCGAAGGAAATGATCAACAGAATAAACAGACAACCTACAGAATGGGAGAAAATTTTTGCAAGCTGTGTATCTCACAAAGGTCTAATATCCAGCGTCTATAAGGAACCTAAACAGATTTACAAGAAAAAAAATTAGAAAGTGGGCAAAAAACATAAACAGACACTTCTCAAAAGAAAACATACATGCAGCCAACAATCATATGAAAACACAGCTCAACATTGCTGATCATTAGAGAAATAAAAATTAAAACCACAATGAGATGCCATCTCACACCAGTCAGAATGGCTATTATTAAAAGGTCAAAGATAACAGATGCTGGCGAGGTTGTGGAAAAAAGGAATGCTTATACGCTATTGGTTCAACCATTGTGGAAGACAGTGTGGTGATTCCTCAAAGACCTAAAAACAGAAATACCATTTGACCCAGCAATCCCATTACTGGGTATATACCCAAAGGAATATAAATCATTCTGTTATAAAGACACAAGCACACATATGTTCATTGCAGCACTATTCACAATAGCAAGAACATGGAATTAACCTAAATGTCCATCAATGATAGACTGGGTAAAGAAAATGAGGTACATATACACAATGGAATACTATGCAGTCATAAAAAAGAATAAGCTGGAAGCCATTATCCTTAGCAAACTAATGCAGAAACAGAAAACCAAATACCACATGTTCTTACTTATAAGAGGGAGCTAAATGATGAGAACACATGGACACATAGAAGGGAACAACTCACACTGAGACCTATTGGAGGGTGGTGGGTTGGAAGAGGGAGAGGATCAGGAAAAATAACTAATGGTTACTAGGCTTAATCCCTGGGTGGTGAAATAATCTGCATAACAAACCCCCTTGACACATGTTTACTTATGTAACAAACGTGAACATGTACCCTGAACTTAAAAGTTAATAATAGTAATAATAAGCCAGATGTGGTGGCTCAATCCTAGCACTTTGGGAGGCTGAGGCAGGCAGATCACTTAAAGTCAGGAGTTCGAGACCAGCCTGGCCAACCTGGTGAAACCCTGTCTCTATTAAAAATACAAAAATTAGCCAGGTGTGGTGGCAGTCGCCTGAAATCGCAGCTATTCAGGAGGTTGAGAGAAAAGAATCACTTGAACCTGGGAGGCAGAGGCTGCTGTGAGCCAAGATCATACCACTGCACTGCAGCTGACTGATAGAGTGAGACTCCGTCTCAAAAATAATAAATAAATAAAAATTTAAAAATAATAATAATTTTGTCTACATCTAAAAGAAAATCTGGCTGGTATTTTGATAGGAATTGTGTTTAATGTGTATATAATTTAGGGGAGGATTGACATTTTTACTGTATTTTGATACAATGATAATTGACATACTATACATTACCACATCTTTATTATATTTATTCATTCAAATCACAATATCTCTTTACTTTTATTTAATTCTTTAATTTTATCAACACTTTGTATTTTTTAACAGACAAATACTATACATGTTTTGTTACATTTACACCTATTTCATTTTCTTTCAGCAATTATAAATGGTATTGCATTTTATTTATTTTTATTATTATACTTTAAGTTCTGGGATACATGTGCAGAACGTGCAGGTTTGTTACATAGGTATACACATGCCATGGTGGTTTGCTGCACCCATCAACCCATCATCTACATTAGGTATTTTCCTAATCCTACCCTCCCCTAGTCCCCCACGCCATAACAGGCCCTGGTTTGTGATGTTCCCCTCCCTGTGTCCATGTGTTCTCATTGTTCAACTCCCACTTATAAGTGAGAACATGCGGTGTTTGGTTTTTTGGTCCTGTGTTAGTTTGCTGAGAATGATGATTCCCAGCTTCATCCATGTCCCTGCAAAGGACATGAGCGCATCCTTCTTTATGGATGCATAGTATTCCATGGTGTATATGTGCCACATTTTCTTTATCCAGTCTATCACTGATGGGCATTTGGGTTGGTTCCAAGTCTTTGCTGTTGCGAATAGTGCTGCAATAAATGTACGTGTTCATGTGTCTTGATAGTGGAATGATTTATAATCCTTTGGGTATATAGCCAGTAATGGGATTGCTGAGTCAAATGGTATCTCTGGTTCTAGGTCCTTGAGGAATCACCACACTGTCTTGCATAACGGTTGAACTAATTTACACTCCCACCAACAGTGTAAAAGCATTCCTGCTTCTCCACATCCTCTCCAGCATCTGTAGTTTCCTGACTTTTTAATGATCGCTATTCTGACTGGGGTGAGATGATATCTCATTGTGGTTTTGATTTGCATTTCTCTAATGACCAGTGATGATAAGATTTTTTTCAAATGTCTGTTGGACACATAAATGTCTTCTTTTGAGAAGCGTCTGTTCATATCCTTCACCCACTTTTTGATGGGGTTGCTTGTTTTTTTCATGTAAATTTGTTTAAGTTCTTTGTAGATTCTGAATATTAGCCCTTTGTCAGATGGATAGATTGCAAAAATTTTCTCTAGGTTGCCTGTTGACTCTGATGATAGCTTCTTTTGCTGTGCAGAAGCTCTTTAGTTTAATTAGATCCCATTTGTCAATTTTGGCTTTTGCTGGCATTGCTTTTGGTGTTTTAGTCATGAAGTCTTTGCCCATGCCTATGTCCCAAATGGTATTGCCTAGGTATTGCCTACCTTCAAGGGTTTTTATGGTTTTAGGTCTTACGTTTAAGTCTTTAATCCATCTTGAGTTAATTTTTGTATAAGGTGTAAGGAAGGGATCCAATTTCAGCTTTCTGCATATGACTAGACAGGTTTCCTAACATCATTTATTAAATATGGAATCCTTTCCCTATTGCTTGTTTTCATCAGGTTTGTCAAACATCAGATGGTTGTAGGTGGGTGGCGTTATTTCTGAGGCCTCTTTTCTGTTCTATTGGTCTATATATCTGTTTTGATACTGGTACCATTCTGTTTTGGTTACTGTAGCCATGTAGTATAGTTTGAAGTCAGTTAGTGTGATGCCTCCAGCTTTTTTCTTTTTGCAGGATTGTCTTGGCTATATGGGCTCTTTTTTGATTCCATATGAATTTAAAGTAGTTTTTTCTAATTCTGTGAAGAAAGTCAATGGTAGCTTGATGGGGATGGTATTGAATCTATAAATTACTTTGGGCAGCATGGTCATTTTCACAATATTGATTCTTCCTATCCATGAGCATGGAATAATTTTCCATTTGTTTGTGTCCTCTCTTATTTCCTTGAGCAGTGGTTTATAGTTCTCCTTGAAGAGGGCTTTCACATTCCTTGTAGGTGTTTTTTCTTTTCTTTTCTTTTCTTTTTTTTTTTTGAGACAGAGTCTCACTCTGTTGATCAGGCTGGAGTGCAGTGGTGTGATCTCGGCTCACTGCAAGCTCCGCCTCCTGGGTTCATGCCCTTCTCCTCCCTCAGCCTCCCAAGTAGCTGGGACTACAGGCGCCCGCCACCTTGCCCGGCTAATTTTTTGTATTTTTAGTAGAGACAGGGTTTCATCGTGTTAGCCAGGATGGTCTCCATCTCCTGACCTCGTGATCCACCCGCCTCAGCCTCCCAAAATGTGGGATTAGAGGCGTGAAACGTCTGTGCCCGGCCTCCTTGTAGGTTTTATTCCTAGGTCCTTTATTCTCTTTGTAGCAACTGTGAATGGGAGTTCACTCATGATTTGGCACTGTTTGTCTATTATTGGTGTATAGGAATGCTTGTGATTTTTGCACATTGATTTTGTATCCTGAGACTTTGCTAAAGTTGCTTATCAGCTTAAGGAGATTTTGGCCTGAGACGATGGGGTTTTCTAAATATACATTCAGGTCATCTGCAAACAGAGACAGTTTGACTTCCTCTCTTCCTGTTTAAGTACATTTATTTCTTTCTCTTGCCTGATTGCCCTGGCCAGAACTTCCAATACTATGTTGAATAGGAGTGGTGAGAGAGGGCATCCTTGTCTTATGGCAGTTGTCAAAGGGAATGCTTCCAGCTTTTGCCCATTCAGTATGATATTGGCTGTGGGTTTGTCATAAATAGCACTTATTAGTTTGAGATACATTCCATCAATACCTAGTTTATTGAGAGTTTTTAAGCATAAAGGGGTGTTGAATTTTATCGAAGGCCTTTTCTGCATCTATTGAGATAATCATGTGGTTTTTGTCATTGGTTCTGTTTTTGTGGTGGAGTATGTTGATTGATTTGCATGTTGAACCAGCCTTGCATCCCAGGATGAAGTCAACTTAATCGTGGTGGGTAAGCTTTTTGATGTGCTACTGCATTCAGTTTGACCGTATTTTATTGAGGATTTTTGCATCGATGTTCATCAGGGATACTAGCCTGAAATGTTCTTTTCTTGTTGTGTCTTTGCCAGGTTGTGGTATCAGGATGATGCTGACCTCATAAAATGAGTTAGGGAGGAGTCCCTCTTTTTCTATTGTTTAGAAGTTTCAGAAGGAATGGTACCAGCTCCTCTTTGTACCTCTGGTAGAATTCGACTGTGACTCCATCTGGTCCTTGGCTTTTTTTGGTTGGTAGGCTATTAATTACTGCCTCAATTTCAGAACTTGTTATTGGTCTATTCAGGGATTTGACTTATTCCTGGTTTAGTCTTGGGAGGGTGTGTGTGTCCAGGAATTTATCCAGTTCTTCTAGATTTTCTAGTTTATTTGCATAGACGTTTTTATAGTATTCTGTGATGGTAGTTTGTATTTCTGTGGAATCAGTGGTGATATCCCATTTATCATTTTTTATTGTGACTATTTGATTCTTCTCTGTTTTCTTCTTTATTAGTCTGGCTAGTGGTCTATGTATTTTGTTAATCTTTTCAAAAAATCAGCTCCCAGATTCATTGATTTTTTGAAGAGTTTTTCGTGTCTCTATCGCCTTCAGTTCTGCTCTGATCTTAGTTATTTCTTGTCTTCCACTAGCTTTTAAATGTGTTTGCTCTTGCTTCTCTAGTTCTTTTAATTGTGATGTTAGGGTGTCAATTTTAGATCTTTCCTGCTTTCTCCTGTGGGTATTTACTGCTATAAATTTCCCTCCAAACACTGCTTTAGCTGTGACACAGAGATTCTGGTACTTTGTGTCTTTGTTCTCATTGGTTTCAAAGAATTTATTTATTTCTGCCTTAATTTCACTATTTACCCAGTAGTCATTCAGGAGCATGTTGTTCAGTTTCCATGTAGTTGTGCGGTTTTGAGTGAGTTTCTTAATCCTGAGCTCTAATTTGATTGCACTGTGGTCTGAAAGACTGTTTGTTATGATTTCTGTTCTTTTGCATTTACTGAGGAGTGTTTTACTTCCAATTATGTGGTCAATTTTAGAATAAGCGCAGTGTGGTGCTGAGAAGAATGTATATTCTGTTGATTTGGGGTGGAGAGCTCTTTAGATGTCTATTAGGTCCACTTGGTCCGGAGCTGAGTTCAAGTCCTAAATATCCTTGTTAATTTTCTGTCTCATTGATCTGTCTAATATTGACAGTGGGGTGTTAAAGTCTCCCACTATTACTGTGTGGGAGTGTAAGTCTCTGTAGGTCACTAAGAACTTGCTTTATGAATCTGGGTGCCTCTGTATTGGGTGCATATATATTTCAGATAGTTAGCTCTTCTTGTTGCATTGATCCCTTTACCATTATGTAATGCTCTTCTTTGTCTTTTTTGATCTTTGTTCGTTTTAAGTCTGTTTTATCAGAGACTAAGATTGCAACCGTGGCTTTTTTTTTCTTTTTTTCTGGGTTGTTTTTTTTTTTTTTTTTTTTTTTGCTTTCCATTTGCATGGTAAATATTCCTCCATCCCTTTATTTTGAGCTTATGTGTGTCTTTGCACATGAGATGGGCCTCCTGAATGCAGCACACTGATGAGTCTTGACTCTTTATCCAATTTGCCAGTCTGTTTCTTTTAATTGGAGCATTTAGCCTATTTACATTTAAGGTAAATATTGTTATGTGTGAATTTGATCCTGTCATTATGATGCTAGCTGGTTATTTTGCCCATTAGTTGATGCAGTTTCTTCATAGTGTTGATGGTCTTTACAATTTTGTATGTTTTGGCAGTGGCTGGTACCAGTTTTTCCTTCCCATATTTAGTGCTTCTTTCAGAAAATCTTGTAAGGCAGGCCTGGTGGTGACAAAATCTCTCAGCATTTGCTTGTCTATAAAGGATTTTATTTATCCTTCACTTATGAAGTTTAGTTTGGCTGGATATGAAATTATGGGTTAAAAATTCTTGTCTTTAAGAATGTTGAATATTGGCCACCACTCTCTTCTGGCTTGTAGGGTTTCTGCAGGGAGATCCGCTGTTAGTCTGATGAGCTTCCCTTTGTGGGTAACCCGATCTTGCTCTTTGGCTGCCCTTAACATTTTTTCCTTCATTTCAACCTTGGTGAATCTGATGATTATGTGTTTTGGGGTTGCTCTTCTCGAGGAGTATCTTTGTGATTTCTCCGTATTTCCTGAATTTGTATGTTGGTCTGTCTTGCTAGGTTGGGAAGTTCTCCTGGATAATATCCTGAAGAGTGTTTTCCAATTTGGTTTCATTCTTTCCATCACTTTCAGGTACACCAATCAAATGTAGGTTTGGTCTTTTCACATAATCCCGTATTTCTTGGAGACTTTATTCATTCTTTTTCATTCTTTTTTTCTCTAGTCGTGTCTTCATGCTTTATTTCATTAAGCTGATCTTCAATCTCTGATATCCTTTCTTCCACTCAATGAATTCAGCTATTGGTACTTGTGTATGATTCACAAAGTTCTCGTGCTGTGTTTTTCAGCTCCATCAGGTCATTTATGTTCTTCTCTAAACTGGTTATTCTAGTTAGATATTTCTCTAACATTTTTTCCAGGTTCTTAGCTTCCTTACTTTGGGTTAGAACGTGCTCCTTTAACTCGGAGGCGTTTATTATTACTCACCTTCTGAAGCCTGCTTCTTTCAATTCGTCAAACTCGTTCTCCATCCAGTTTTGTTCCCTTGCTGGCAAGGAGTTGTGATCCTTTGGAGGAGAAGAGGCATTCTGGTTTTTGAAATTTTCAGCCTTTTTGAGCTGGTTTTTCTTCATATTTGAGGATTTATCTACCTTTGGTCTTTTATGTTGGTGACCTTTGGATGGGGTTTCTGTGTGGATGTCCTTTTTGTTGATTTTGAAGCTATTTTTTTTTCTGTTTGTTAGTTTTTCTTCTAACAGTCAGGTCCCTCTGCTGCAGGTCTGCTGGAGTTTGCTGGAGGTCCACTCCAGACTCTGTTTGCCTGGGTATCACCAGTGGAGGCTTCAGAACAGCAAAGACTGCTGCCTGTTGATTTTTTTTCAATGTTTACCTTATATCCTGCATCCTTGCCAAACTCACTTATTAGTTGTGGGAATTTTTTAACAGGTTCTTTGGGATTATATGGATAATTATGTCACTTGCAAATAAGGACAGTTTTATTTCTTTCTTTCAAATCTATATGATTTTTATTTCCTTTTCTTGCCTTATTGCACTGGCTAGAACATCAAGCACTCTACTGAATACAATTGGTAAAAGTGAATATCCTCGCCCTGTCCTGAATCTTAGGGAGAAAGCTTTCAATCTTTCACCATTAAATATAATTTTAGGTGTAGGTTGTTGTAGATGCTCTTTATTCAGTTAAGGAAGTTCCCCTCTGTTCCCATTTTTCCTGAGAGTTTTTACCATAAATTAATTTTAACTTTCGTCAAATGTTTTATCTGTATCAATTGATGTGATCATGTAATTATTCTACTTTAGCCTGTTAATGTGTTAAATTATATTGAATGATTTGGACATATTGAACCTGTCTTACATCCCTGTACTAAACTCCACTTGGTCAAGATATAGAATTCTTATATTTCTGAATTCTATTTGCAATATTTTACTAAGAGGTTTTGCATCTATATGCATTAAGGCTATTGTTCTGTAGTTTTCTTTTTATGTACTTTGTCTGGTACTAGCTTCATGAAGTAAATTTGGAAGTGTTCATTCCTCTTCTGTTTCCTGGAAGACACTGCATAGAACAGCTATTAATTGTTCTTTAAATATTTATAAAAATTCTCTAGTGAAATTATCAGAATCTAGAGATTGCTTTTGTGAAAGCTGATAATTATGAATTCAATTTTCTTAATAGTGAGTGAGCTATTCAAACTATTTCATATTGGATGGATTTCAGTAGTTTGTACTTTTTAAAGAATTAATAAATTTCACCTAAGTTGTCAAATTTATGAATGTAAAGTTCATAGTATTATCTTATTATCCTATTGGTATTTGCAGGGTCTGTAATGATATCCCTTGTTTCATTCCTGATATTAGTAATTTATGTCTTCTCTTTTTTTTTTTCTTTTTTCTTTGTTAGTGTTGGTAGAAGTTTCTGAATTGTTTTGATCTTTTTAAAGAACCAGCTCTTTCACTGATTTTCTCTATTATTTTTCTGTTTTCAATTTCAATAATTTGTACTTATATTTTTATGATTTCTTTCTTTATGCTTGCTTTGAATTTATTTTGTTCTTCTATGTTCTTGAAGTGAAAATTTAGATTATTTAGGACATTTTATATTCTAATATGTGCATATGTTTATGCTATTTAATGCTGTATTTTTAATGCTATAAATTTCCTTCTTGGCACTACTTTAGCCATGTCCTACAAATTTTGACATGTTGTTTTTTCATTTTAATTTAGTTCAAGTTTTTTTTCCCCCTGAGTCATTCTCTTTAACCTATGCATTATTTGGAAGTGTGTCATGTAATTTCCAATTGTTTGGAGATTATTTTAAACTATTGGTTTCTAGTTTGACTTCATTTTGATTCTTTTGTATAATTCAATTCTTTTAAATTTTTTGGATTTGTTTCATGGCCCAGGATGTAGTGCAACTTGGTATATGCTCCATAGGTATTTGAAAATAATGTGTATTCTGCTGTTGTTCAGTGGAGTGTTCTATATATAGATTAGATCCTATTGGTTAATGATGTTGAGTTTTCTGCATTCTTGATTTTCTGTCTAGTTGTTCTTTCAATTGTTGAGAAATAAGTGTTAAAGATTTGAATATAATTGTTGATTTGTCTATTTCCTCTTTCAGTTCCATCAGTTTTTACTTCACATACATTTTAGCTCTCTTGTTTGTTGCATACAGATTTAGGATTGTGACATCTTCTTGGTAAAGTAATCTTTTTACTATTATGTTATATCCCTCTCTGTCTCTGTTAATATTCTTTTTCTCTGAATTCTACTGTATCTGATATTAACATAGCTATTTCTACTTTCTTTTGTTTAATGTTTGCATAATACATCTTTCATCTTTTTACTTTAAACTTGCCTATTTTGCTATATTTGAAGAAAGGTTCTTATACATAGCATATAGATGGGTCATGTTTTTTAATCCACTCCGTCAATCTCTGTCTTCTAATGAGTGTACTAGACTATTTGTATTAATGTTGTTATTGATGTGTTAGGGCTTAAATTTGCCATCTTATTTTTTGTTTTCTGTTTCTTCTTTGTTTTTCTGTTTTCTTTTTTCTGTTCTCCTTGTGGGTTACTTGAACATTCTTTAGAATTCCTTTTTAATTTATCTAAATTGTTGCAATGTGTATCCCTTTATACAGTTTTCCAGTGGTTCTATTATTTGTTACATTATCACATTATTTTTACATAACTGATCACAGTCTGTTGGTGTTTTTCCTTGGGACCCAAGGTCTCTAGCTGGTATGCTTTCTCTCTACTTCTCAGTCTTGTTTGTTTTATGCATAAAGGCCAGAGTTTTTCATTGTCTTTCGTGAATAATGTGTCTATTTATGTTTATGTCTTGGTGTAAAATATGTTTCAAGAAGGAGAAATTCATTTCTGAGAATTTTGACAAACACATATAATCATGTAACAACTACCATCATCCCCCAAACTCCCCCATACCCCTTCTTGCTCAACTCCTTCCTTCACCCTGCTAATCTGTTTTCTGTCCCTATAGTTTTGCCTTTTCTAGAATGTCATATAAATAGAATCACACAACATGTATGTGGCCTTTTGATACTGGTTTCTTTAACTTAGCACAGAGCACATGAGAGTCATCCATATTGTTGTGTGTATCAGTACATTGTCCTTTTCTATTGCTGAATAGTATTTAATTGAAAGCTTGTACTGTAGTTTCTTTACCCGCTTCCCAGATGAAAGATATTTGGGTTGTTTCCTGTTTGGGGTAACTATAAGTAAAGCCACTATACGCATTATAGGTTTTGGTATGAATACAAATTTTCATTTAACTTGGGAAAATAAGAAAGGTATAGGATTGCTAGGTCATATTTTAAGTGTATGCACAACTTTATAAGGAACAGCAAATTTTGTTTTCCAAAGTGGCTGTACCATTTTCCTTCCCACCAGCAATATATGACAGTACCAGCAACTTCACATCCTTGCAAGTATTTGGTTTTGTCTATTTTTTGGCCATTATAACTGGTGTGTGGTAATATCTTCTGACTTTGACTTAAATTTCCCTAATGACTAATGATTTTTAACATTTTTATGTGCTTAGTTTCATCTACATATTGTTTTTGGTGAAGTGTCCTTTTGCCCATTTTAAAAATTGAATTCCTTCTTTTCCTATTATTGTGTTTTGTGAGTTCTTTACATATTTTGGATACAAGTCCTTTATCAGAAATGTGATTTGCAAATATTTTCTCGCATTCTGTAGCTGTCTTTTCATTCTCTTAACAATGTCTTCTGAAAAACAAAAAGTCTCATTTTTAAGGAAGTTCAATATATCAATTTGTTATTTGGTACGTTGTGCTTTTGGTATCATGCTTAAGAAATCTTTGCCTAAACTAGACTGATAAAGACTTTTTTCTTCTTTTTTTATCCAACTAATTTTTTATTAAATGCCAGACATTGTTTTTGAAAGATTGTAGAGATAATTTGAGGCTCTGGATGATGTCACCTTCCTCCTAGATAAAATATACTTCAGCCTCTGTCAGGCAATTAAGTTAGAAACAGATCACTTTAATCTAATTGGGGACTGAGGTGACTCAAATCTTGGTTTTTGTTTTTGTGAGGGCTGGTCTATTTCTTATTTGTTTTAAGATTTAAGTCATCAAGTGTGGGGGAGTTAGTGTAGGGTGGGGACTGAAAGCCTGAAGTTTTTAACCAGCTCTTTTCTTCCTTGGGTCTTATACTCCAATTTTTATCTCATCATCTCCGTGAGCCTGCCAAAAACTCCACTCAGCTTCTCTATATTTCAGCCACTGCTTATAAATAAGAAAATGGCTCCGATGAAATTTTGTGCCAAATGTCAGATTCTTTCTGTGCTTTCCTTCTGTCCAGCATCACATTCTCTCAAGCACAGAGAGGAAGCTCTTGGATGCCTTGAAACATTTTTCTTTATCTAGCTTTTATAATTGTATTGAATGGGAGGGTTGGTCTGATACAAGCCAATCTGATATAACCAGATGAAGAACTCCTCCCCATCAATTTTTACATTGACTCTTCTAGAGGTGTGTTATTAACTCAGTGTCCCAGTGATTAATTTCCCTTTAGCTCAGTTAGCCTATATTGGAAACTGAGATATTATAAACCTATAGATTCACTTAGCTGTGGGAAATGACTTTAGTTCCAGGAGGAAGCTGAGGTGAAGAAAAGTGTGTTTTTCTCTGTATTTCTTAGAGAATGTGTTTCACCAGTTTAGAATGAGAGAATCTGGTATTTAACCACCTGCATCAGTTAATGTAACAACTTTCTTCACCTAAGTAGCATCAAAAATTTAATTACTTTCTCCTTCAGTTATTTTATGTGCTTATTGCCCCACCTCCTGTCTTCTCTAAAAGGTTACTGTTAGCAAACAAGTCTGTCAGGTAATATCTGGCATTCCATCCAGTACTTAATAGTGTGGTTCCCTAGGATGATCCAGGATAAAGGAATTTGTCTTCAAAGTGTCAGACGAGAGAGATAAAAAGTTTCCACAGTCAACATTAAATGTTTGATATCAACTCAAAGATAATTGAAATAAAAAAATACCAAATATGAATGCACATGCACCAACTTTCAAAATCAAAAGTAAAATCCTTCTAAGAACCCTGAATAGAGATGTCATAGAGTTCATCGGACCTGCATTGCCACTTGGACCAAGTCCAGTGAGATCAAAAGTGAAATATGTGAAGGTAAATATACAAGATGCAGAAATAGAAACAAAGACAAAGGTAGAAAGGAAACTGTTAAAGGTATAAGGAGTATTTAGTTATAAGAAGAAATAAAATAGATAGCCGAGGAATGAGCAGGTTGACTGAAAGAAATAGCTAAACAAGGATCCATAAAGTATGGACATTCTGAGCTGTCTAAACTGAACACCTCTAAAAGACAAGTAGCAAATATGATCTGTGTCCATTTGCTCCACATTCAGAGTACAGAATCTTTGGGATTAATTGATCAAAGAAGAGAATTAGAATCCTGGCTTTGCTATTAATTCATGGAGTGACCTTGAGTAGGTCACTTATTTTAGGCTCTGCAAAATGGCAGATTTTTAATGAACTACCTTTTAGGTTTCTTAAAAGTCTGTGTGGGTATAACCCAACTTCAAATATTGATATAAGGGAAAAATGGGGGGACCTATAATATACTTTCCCTGACATTTTTGCACTTAACAAAATTGATTATGGTGGGATTTAGGTTGTTTTTTTAATTATAGAAGCATGGATTATACAATAAATACTTTTCTCTCAATCATCAGTCATTTAGTAAATACAAATCAAACTGTAAATACAAATATGTATAATTTGTAGAAAACTTGGATGCATACACCTAATGGTCCATGGAAGTCATTACCTCAGACTCATTCTGAGCTAAGTTTTGTGAATAATTTTACCCTTTATGTAGTGATTTTTGGATAAGTGGCATATTTACCTTTCTCAGGAAGAAGAGACTTTGTCACCAAATATTTATAGAGAAACAAAAATTTCATATCAGCTGCTTTAAACGACCCAATATTAACTCCATGCTGTACCTGATGTTAGCTTAACTCATTTTGAATTTTTATATTCTAGTTTTGAAACAAAAATCTTATCACTGAGGCCATGATAACTCAAAATCAATCTACAAAACTGATCTTAAAGACTTTCATGTTCCTTTCAGAAATGCTATGGTAATTTATCTTATTTTTCAAAGTCCTACCCCCTCACTTAAAACACAGGTTACACTAGTGTACCTGCCTCAAAATTATCTTAAAATGTTACAACCATTTAGAGCACGCAGGGATCTTTGAAGACAACATAGGCCAAGCCTATCATCATACAGATAAGGAATCAGAAACTCCACACAGGTAAGTCACTTAACCAAGGGGACACAGCCTTGTTGCCATAAGAATTCTGTTCTGGCTCCCTGTTAACTGATCTTAGAGTCTAACAAGTTTATCAAAATCCATTGCATGTAAACCATTTTACTTGGTGTTCAGAGGAGTTACAAAACAAAGTAAAAAGTTGTCTTGAAAGCCCCAGGACAACTGGATCCATACTTGGCTTATTCATTACCCAGCTTACTGCCTGGCGTATGATATGTGCTCCATCAGGAATTAGTCTGAGCTAAGCCTTCATTCTTATACCCATCATCCCCTTCATTTGAATAATCACTTTTTGAGCACTGATTGTGTATAAGATGCATGAGCTTGTCCGTGGGAACCACTTTCATTTCATGAACAGTGGATGGGTAATGAAAACTGCCCCTTCCCTGACTGGCAATGGGCAAGGGGCCTGGGGCTGTCTCTGGAGGGCTGGAGGAAGCTTGGTTGATGAGTGTAATAAGTGAATATTTAGGAGCTAAACTGGTAAATTGTTCAGGTGCGTAAGTATGGAGGTTGGCTAATTAGAGTGGGGAACTGGAAGGGAAGAGATGCTAACTACAATGTATTGAGCACAATTATATGCTGAGCATTTTACCTAAACTAGCTCGTTTAGTCCTCATAGCAATCAGATGAAGTTAAAAAACTGTTATCCCCTTTAAAGTTGGAGGACTGGCCAGGCACAGTGGTTCACACCCATAATCCCAGCATTTTGGGAAGCTGAGGTGGGAGGATTGCTTGAGGCTGGGAGTTTGTGACCAGCCCGAACAAGATAGTGAGACCCCATTGCTGCAAAAAATTTTTAAGTATTAGCTAGGCAAGTTGGCACATGCCTGTATTCGGAGCTACTTAGGAGTCTGAGCCAAGAGGATTGCTTGAGCTCAGGGATTCAAGGTTGTAGTGAGCTATGATCACACCAACTGCACTCCACTGGGCAATAGAGTGAGACCCCATCTCTAAAATAATGTATTTCTAAACAAATTTTTAAGTGGATGGCTGAGAGGGTTAACTGTTTTGCAAGATTGCACAACTCCTATAAACAGCAAAGGTAGGGTCAGACCTTGTCCTTCTACTTCACTATACCAAATGCTGCATCAAGACAACTGAAGGAGATGAGATAAAGGCAGACATGCTGTGGACTATAGTGCAACGAATACAGAACACAACACATTTATTTCCCAGAGACAAGCAGGACCAGAAAAAGAAGCAAATAGCACAATGCATAGGCCACGATGTGGCTCATAAGCTATGGCTGAGTGCAGAGAAGTCAAGAAGCCTGTGAACAGGCACACCGCCAAAGCCAGAGCCTGTAGCTCGGCTTCCTGCCAGAGAGAACAACTGGACTGATGAGGCTTCTTGGAGACTGCAGGCTGTTTTTTTAGAAAAGGGCAGTTGAGTTCCTCTTGGGCAGGCACAACATGGAGGGAAGCCCAGTAAACAGAACTGAACTTGAAGGGCCCAGTGAAATCATAGTTGGAAGCACTGCCCAGACCCGCAGCAGCTTTTACCACTTAGACTGTATGTAAACAGGAGAAATAAAGTTGGGATTTAGTGATCTCCTGCTTTGGGTTTTTGGACCAACACTGTGTTTTTCCATATTATTTCTATATTCCAAGTAATTGCCATAACCGTGAGGCTTGGGATTGGATTTTATTCCTGCTTTCATGCCCTTACTTCAGGGATTTCTTATGGTGAGGTTTAATAAGTGTGGGATGAATGAATAATATTCCTATTATGTATTGCATACCTTGACATTTTAATTATACAACCACTAGAAAAATCAAACTAGGACTCTATAGACTGGTTCTTGCCTTTCCTTCCACCTTTAATGGAGACTTGAGGCTCAGAGTTTCATTTAATATTTGTTCAGTGGATGAATGGGGCCCAATTCAGTTGCACTTCTCATGTTCGCTATTCATGGCAAGCCCAGTGAGGTGATTTTTTTGCCCTGTTTGTGGCACAACTTTTCAATAAATAGAGCCCTTCTCTGGATTTCACAAATCCAGACTGAATTTGAGATGTCTCAAGGCTTACAAACGCATTTATTTTTGTTATCTATGTAATAAGCCAGAGGTGTTTATTAAAGTTCTGAAATATATATATCATAAATTTAATGTAATATATGATACTATATAGGTATAGTATCATAACAAATACCTCCTATTAATACTTAATGCCAAAAAAATTAATGCTCATCTGAATGCTCTGTTTGGTGCCACCATCAAATTTCAGTCTTTAAACATTTAGTTCTCAAACTCACACACTAGAGATTGAACACAGTAAATACAACAGGAAAAGGGCTTTTGTTCCAAGAGGTTGCAGCAACTATTTCCTTAATAAAGTCCTTTTTGGTTTCATTGATGCCTTACACAACAAATTATTTAAGATCCTCCTTTTAGCTATTGGAGACCTAAAATTTACCAATGCTTGTAAGACTTTCTAAATCTAATATAAATCCATGATACAGTGAATAATGAAGCCTCGATATAGCTTTACAAATATAATCTATAGTCAACCTTGCCAAAGGTTATTCTAAACTTACCAACAGAAACAAAGAAACATGACACATAAGGGCAATGTATTTTCCTCGATGTGACTGCATGAGGAAGGAACTATTATAAACACATTCATAAAATGCCCCCCCAAAAATTTCATGGTTTGTTCCTGAAACTTACGCAAGCAATTTCAATTATTTTCTCCTTTTTTAAAAAAATGAAGTCTTATGAAAAGAAATAAATTAAAGGCATATCCCTGCAGGCAGCACTAATCCATGATGTAAAAAAGCCTGTCAGACTAAAATTAAAATGAAAGCAGTATTACAAACAAATAAATTTCAGCCTTCACTTGGGATGATTAGTCACTGGGATTAACAATATTAGAGACCCAGAAAGTGATTTGGCCTAATTTTTTTTTGTGCTGAATAAATGCTTATTAAGGGTAGTCCCTGTGTGCTATCCTTGAGGCAATTAGGCAGTTGTCATCACTAGAGTTGAAGCAGCTCTTACCTGTAAGCCACTTATTCAATAAATATTTCAGCGTCAACCATGTGGCCTGGCAGAGGGATACAATGGTGAATAGGCAGGTGTGACCGTCGCCTCAGGAAGCTCCCAGTTTAGGAACCACTCAGATCCACATTTGCACCCTGTACAAGGAAGACGGACTGTAAGGGTTTGGAACTGACTCCTACGACAGCCCCTCATAGGCTCAAGAGGAATATTTATATTCATTTTATAGACAAGAGAAGCACAGAGACATCCTCACCTCCAAGTCACACAACTATTAGTGGTGAGATGGGACTCTGTCTCTGTCTCCTGGCTTCCGACCTTGGCTCAAATCTGGTAAAGTCACCCCTCTTTGATCTCAAGGTTTTGGGTTTAGACTTAATAATGGAGGCACCAATATCAGAAACATGGTGGTTGAGAAAAGAACCTGGAGATCAGGTGAGATGGAGACATAAATCTAAAAGCTATGAAGTGATCATGACATTATTTGTATAAAAAGCAAACACTAATACGAAAATCCAATGCTACTGGATAAGAATAAAAGTAGCATTCACTATATCATGAATTTATATTAGATTTAGAAAGTCTTACAAGCATTTATAACATTAAGATTTCCAGTAGCATGCACATGCCTGGCACTGTTATAAGCATTTTGTGTGCATTAATTCCTTCTAAAAATCCCTGTAAGGTAGCTTTAATCCCCACTGTATAAATGAGGAAATGAAAACACACAGAAGTTAAACAATTTGCCCAAGATCACACAGCTAGTAAATGACCATGGTGGAATTGAAGGTAGGTAGTTTGACCCCAGAGTCTATGACTTTAACGGTTGTGCTGCACTGCCTCTCCTAAGAAAGAGGCAGAAGCTCTAGAAGGATATTTGTCTGCCACTCAAATGTTCTTTCATTCCTTCAGTGATTGTGGCGTACAGAATGACAACAGCCATTTATTTGTCTCTGTTTCACAGTACTGTTACAGGCTCTTATAGGTAAATATGCATTCTTCTCTTCTGTCTCCTAGGAAAAGCCCACTGCCCCTTACCTAGGAATTGGGGGAAAGTTGTTCCTGTATTCCATTCACTTAATACTAGCTCTGCCCTAACTGCGTATTTCTTGGTATTCCTTTTCAAGCATTAGCCTTTGTGACCTTCAAAATCAATAGCATCTTATCCTGAGGGGATATCGGAAAATCAAAGCTGTAGGCAAGTATGGGACTGTCATTGGCTAAGAAAAATGCCATGACCTTATTGGCACTGTGGCCACACAAAATGGAATTGACCTGCGTAGAAGGCAAAGGGCTTTGCTCTAAAATAAGAGAGCTAGAATTCTTTTTGTTATTAAGAAATGGAATTTATAAAATCACATTACCAGTAAGTCCAAGGGTAAACTAGTTTTTCAGGTATCTTGATATAAGAATCATTGTGTTTGAACTTGCTAATTAGCCAAGAATGGGGCCAGTTCCACTTTGGTACCAGCCACTTAAATCTCATGGCCAAGAGTCAGAGAAGAGTGGCTCTCAAAAGTAAAATCATTGTTTTTGCTATTTTAAAAAGCAAATAAAATAGGAATACATGAGGCAGGTAAAAACCCACAGCAGGCAATTATGGGAGCCCAGTCTCCACCTCCCAGCTTGAGAAACTGAAGCAAACCTCGCTTGCCTGATAACATTTTGGAGCATTGTGGATATAGCCAATGATTTTCCCTATGCAAAGTAGATAATACAGAGGAGGGAAGACAACAGATTTGAGCAGTCTAGTGCCAAGCACAGTACAGGGTGGGGGATTGTTTATCTACTCAGAACTACTTCTGGCTTTACCACAATTTTCTTTGCAAGTTATCACAAGAGACTGTTTTGTTATTCAGCCTGAATAACTATATTGACACTTAGAATTCCCTGTGTTGAGGAAAAAAATCAACAATCATTTTGGTTTCATGAAATTTGATCAATTCAACAAAGAATATGAAAATGGGAAAGAAGTTGAATTTTGATTTTTATGTTGTTTCTGCTGTCAAGTCACCAGAGATTGTTATCTGGTTGGAAATTAAGTCAGTGCCATGGGGTTGGGTGACCAAAAAGTCCATTTTTTAAAATGTCCTCACTAGACTCCATGCAATCACCTATGTCTACATGTTTTAACTATTTCAGTTGTGACTCTGATTTGATTACTCACAAAATCTAAATGCTAACATAGGAAGGAGACTTAGAAAATTTACAGATGAGACACCAGAGGCCCTAAAAACTAGGAATAAAATTTAGGTCATTTCATATCAGGGGAAAATTTCAATGTAAACAAACAAGTTTTGGCTTTTAGCCCTAGCCTAAGATTAGGTCTAACATAGTGGTGAAAAGTGAGATCATCTTCCTATGATATAGTTTTTGATTCCATTTTCTTTGGGAAAAGTGGGTTTCTCATCAAACTCTAAGCATTTGTTAACTCAGAACCCTACACTGAACTAAAGGTGAAATGAAGCACTCATGCCACCTGACATGCTGGGGCCACATAGTCAGAGAGCAGAAATGTTAATACAGTCTCTGTGGATAGAGGTAAATAAACAGAACATAGCTCCGTGGTCCATGGTCCATCTTCATGGCCTCTGGATTGTGTGGGCTGGACCAGCCCAAAACCCACTGTTTTCTCTGAAGGAGGGTAGGGCTCAGTGCATGGCTTCTCTATTTGAATCCATTAGACTACGCACTCTAGCCAACCCTGCATGGAGGTACTATTCTTGCAAAGCGTTCAGTATAATTTGAACACACAGTGAGAGCTTCTTGTGGTATCTGGGCAATCGGTGGTGTGTATGCCCAAAGTCAGTCTTGAGCTATGCCCAGGTTTTATGAAATTATGTGACAGAAGAATGACACAATTCTGCTTTTTCACCTCTATTGGATTTCATGTGCTACCATTATTCTTTATCCTGCCGTTGGTCTTGAAATAAGAAGAGAAATGGACTCTCGAAGATAAAATAGCCTTCAAAGCCTCATTCCTACATTCTGTTTTGACTGATGACATTGCTGCTAATAAGATTAGTACTTTTGCTTCTGCTCATTTTCTAGCAGAATTAGTTGCTGCTTTTATACCCTCTGCTGCTAATTTTGCTGGCAAATCTCTGGAGGATGCTAGCCTAATTTTCTGCTACTAGAAGCAGAACCGCTGTTCTAGTAGGTCGCCTAACATTATTTAATTCCTTTAGGGGATCTTGAAGAATAAAATATATAGGAGTAATTCAGACACAAACATCAAATACAAATTAGGGACTAATTTTACAGACAGGAAAATTAATTGCTTCGAACCAGATAATTCTTATTTCCCTTAATCCTTATGCCGTAGTGTTGATGTAAGAAGTGTGTAGGTAGATAGCTAGAGATCTTATATTATTAATATTCTATATGTTATGTTATACTATATTACATTGTGCTTTATTGTGTATTAAAATATAACAAATTACTGTTCCTGACACATTAAAATAAATTTTAAAGCTTCTAAAGCAACAGGACCAGAGTTTAGTTTCCTAATTATGTATGTAAGTAATCCTTTGCTCATTTGGGTCTTGAAACGTGTAGACTACATAGACTAAGGATTTTTCAAGCACCTTTCAGCTTCTTCTCTGCTGATGATTCCCCCTTATTTTTTTTCATTTCTTATACTTCAAAAATGCTGTCAAAAAGAATACAGGAAAAGACAGACGTGATGCATTTTAAATTTTGCCAGACCAGACTATCAATGGAATGCAAGATGTCTTAGCAAGTATCTGTATTGCCAGGTATAATGAAAACTGGGAACTGGCAGAGTGAAGGATGTCCTAAATCCATAGTGGGACGCTCCATTTGATGTCCATTTTATTGACACCCCAAGGCAGTATTTAGGGAAAGAAGGGTACTGGTAATGGGTACTCAGAATGAGGCACCAGAAACCATTTCAGTAAGGAGGAGAAATTTAAAATATATCAGGAAATAGTCGTCAAAAATGGAAGGAAACAGGCCCAGATTGGAGATGGGTTCATTCATGGAACTTCTATGCTAAATTTAGACAAATGCCTTTATCTTTCTGGAGGTGAGAGCCAATGACAAACAGTGGATTTTGCCCTAGGTTATTAAAGGCACTGATCAGTCTCTGGCAATACCCCGGAGTAGATACTGATCAATAAACACTTATGAGATGGCTTGGTGACTCGCACCTGTAGTCCCAGGAAGGCTGAAGTAGGACGATCGCTTAAGCCCAAGAGTTTGAGGCTGCAGTGAGCTATGATTGTACAAGCCTGGGTGACAAAGTGAGACCCTGTTTCTTAAGAAAAACGGACAAGCAAACAGAAAACATTTGGTTTTAAGTGAATACCGCATGTTCTCACTTATAAGTGGAAGCTAAACATTGAGTACACATAGACATAAAGATGGCAACAGTAGACACTGGGGACCACTAGAAGAGGGAATGAGGGAGGGGGACAAGGGTTGAAAAACTAAGTGTTGAGGAGTATGTGCAGTACTTGGGTGATGGAATCATTCATGCCCAAACCTCAGCATTATGCAACATACCCAGGTAACAAACCTGTACATGTACCACCAAACTGAAAATAAAAGTTGAAAAAAACCTGGAAAAGCAAAACAAAAAATTAGGATATTAACAAAGCAGTAGGTTGTTTTTTTGTTTGTTTTTTTGTTTGTTTTTTTTGTTTTTTAAGAAAAACATACCCACACATATACACATACAGGACTCCACTGGTAAAGCATGGAGCCACAGCTAATTTATACTAAATGATCTGAGGCTTGTGGCAGCAGGGTCATTAGCAGGATAAAAGCTCAATAAGGTGATAGGATAACTCACAAATCAGCACTACCAGATACCACAGAATGATTTGTAGACATAGTAGGCTAGAATGGAGAGCACCGTACATTAACTAGCTTATGGACTTAATCATTTGGGAAACATTGTAATTGTGGAAAGCAGCAATTAATGTTAGCTAGTTACAAAGTTGTATTTAAATTTGTAGTTATTCAGAATTGATTGCAGATTACTTAGAAAGATACTGGAAGCTTAAGTGGACATCACAACAAAGTAATATTAGCAATAACATAGCCTGCTTTCCTCAACAAAGTAAAGAAGGGAAGGAGGATGTAGCAAAACACACTGGGGTCTTGGTTGAGAGTGTTGCTCACAGAAAAACTTCCAACCAGTATATTTTAAGACTGTTTTTCTGATACTGTTTGACCTAAATCCACATGCTTCAGTCATAACATCATGACTTACTGTGTTTCAAAATCATCTATAGCCTAATATATTTGCTGATAATAATCTATACATACCAAACATATATAATGATTTATCTTTTTATCCTAAATTAGAGAGACTTCAAAATTATCCTTAGCCTAATGCCATTACCTTTTACTAAAATTCCATATACCTTCGTGAGTGAGAAGAGAGAGAAATTGCCTGAAGAATGAGAAGGTTTAAGCAAGGTGAAGGTAGAGAAAGGGTGTGGTGTAGGGGGAAGAAGGAAGGGGAAAGAGCATTTTTCCAAGTGAGAGTTAATTTTAAGTATTAACTTGACTGGGCCATGGGATTGCTTAGATATTTGGATAAACACTGTTTTTGGATGTGTCTGTGACAATGTTTGTGGAGACATTAACGTTTGAATTGGTGAACTGAATAAAGTGATGACCCTTTCCAATATGGGAAGGCATCATCCAGTCAGTTGAAGCCTGAACAGAACAAAATTGCTGAGGAAAGTTGAACTTGCCCTCTGCCTGACTACTTGAGCCAGAACATTGATCTGCTGTTGCCCTCAGTGCTCCTGGTTTTCAGGCTTTCAAACTGAGAGTGGAGTCTACACCATTGCCTCTCTGGCTCTCAGGCCTTCAAACTGCACCACTGGCTTTCCTGGGTCTCCAGCTCATAGACGGCAGATTGTGGGACTTCACAGCCCCCATAATCACACAAGCCAATCCTGCACAATCTTATTTTGTGTGATATATTACACACACATGCAGATATACATATGTATTAGATATAGATGTAGATATAGATATATCTCCTATTGTTCTGTTTGTTTCACTGGAGAACCCTGACAAATACACCCAATGTATTTGATTATGGAATATGCCCCCATTTTTTCATGCAATGCCTACTATATCTCCTGAAATTCTGTAGTAGGCATTTGTCATTTTTTTTGACTGACCAGTACCTGACCTCCTTTCCTATTTGAGAGACCCCCACTTTATGAGACATGCTTCACCTCCCCCTAGATAAGTTGAAAAAAATCTCACAGACATTCTTCCATTCTCCTCTGTAGCCAGTGCACTGACAAAAAGCTGTAGGCTTGGCTAATCTGATGAATGTGCCCTAGAATTTGGTTCAGAAGCTGTTGATATGAATCAGAGATCGCCAAGGACTCACTTCTGCCAAGGTCACACCTAGAGACCACAGGCTCAGTGATCTGGTAGTGTCATTTTGTCTCCCAGATCAGAAAAGATGCCTGTGCCCACTGCAAAAGCAGGGGTGTGGCTCCCAATAGTTCTGAGGCTTATTTTGCAGCATTTTTTCCTGATTATGTAGTCTCCAAGTCTGGTTCTCAAGATTTCCTGGAAATTTTATAATCTGCCCAATATCCATTAATTAAATAATTTTCTCCTCGAATCAACCAAAGTTAAAGTTTCTGTTGCTTGCAGTCACAAACTTTGACTGAGACAAATTACCTTAGGAAACTCAGTTCTGTGTAATTTTTTAAAGTACTGACAGGGTCAGGTGCAGTGGCTCATGCCTGTAATAATCCTATCACTTTGGAAGGAAGGCTGAGGTGGGTGGATTGCCTGAGTTTAGGAGTTCGAGACCAGCCTGGGCAACATGGTGAAACCCCATCTCTAAGAAAAATACGAAAATTAGCTGGGTGTGGTGGCATGCACCTGTAGTCCTAGCTATTTTTGGAGGTGAGGCGGAAGGGTTGCTTGGGCCCAGGAGGTCAAGGCTGCAGTGAGCTGTGTTCACACCACTGCAGTCCAGCCTAGGTGACAAAGCAAGACCCTGTCTCAAAAAAAAAAAAAAAACAAAACAGTGATAGAATATGAGTTCTCACTGACTACAGAGGAAGATTAAATACAAATAAATAGGGAGAAATTGATTTATTAAATGTTGCTGGTAATTGGCACTGTGATTTAGGTTTTATTATATACAATTATTATTATTCCAAGTTTAGAGATGGAAAACCCAAGATTCAAAGGGGTTTTGCCCAACATCAGTAAGCAAAAGTCAGAATTCAAATACAGCTCTAATTTCCTTGGCCTATACCAAGGAAACAAGGCTAAATAACATTAGCAACTTAAATTAAAAGGTTCAAATTTAATAGAGTTAAACCAGGATAATCAGGACATATGGCTTATGGTGATAATAAATCTTTGTAGCAAATATGGCAAAATGCAAGCCACCAAGTGTGAAAAGAGGAGGCTCCTGAACCGGTTTAGTAATTGCACACAAATGATGAATGCAGAGTGTACGAGTTCTCATTCTTCTCCTTGTCCTTCTTCTGTGATTGCCTCACAAACTGAAGATAATTTCTTTTTAAAATTTTATTCTTAATTGACAAATAATACTAGTATATGTTATATATTTATGGGGTACAATGGATAGTGACTATAATAAATACTATTGTATATTTCAAAATTGCTGAGAGTAGATTTTAAATGTTCTTACCACAAAAAAACTGAAGGTAATTAACAGCGGTTAGTGCTCAGAAAGAGGAACACATTAAGGAGGTAATTAACCCCTGCACAAAGTCAACCAGCTGAGAATTAGCTAGTTTGATTGTCCAGAGCTGTGAAAAGTGCCTGGGGCACCTTGTGGATGTTAAAAAGGATTAGTTATAAATTTGTAATTGACAGATTAGAAATAAAATTATTCATTTGGTAGTTAAAAATTGATTTTTCTTTTAACCATTGCTCTAAATGGAGTATTATTTTCAGACTAAAAAATCTAGACAAAGAACTATGAGCTATCTTATAAATGAAATCTAGTTTTTCTGAAGAATGCAAAAGTAAGGACTGAGTATTGTATGCCTGGTGGCCTCCTGTGTCCAACCTTGAAGAAAACCCGGCTGTGGGCCTCATGTCGTGCTAAACCAACTGGCAGGCCATGGGTTCTGAGAGTCAGAGCTATACATTAAGGTATACTTACAGAAGTATCATTTTCTTCTTATCCTTACTACTCCATTTCAATTTCAGCTATTCTTTCTTCCCTCATGCCCCATAGGTAGCTAGCTTCTTTAAGGTCAGGATTATCTTTTCTTTTTTGTGCAAATTAGCAGATACACACACATTTTCTTATACAAGCATACCTTGGAGATATTGAGGGTCTGGAATAAAGTGGAACACAAATTTTGGTTCCCTAGTGCATATAAAAGTTACGTTTACAATACACTGTAGTCTATTAAGTGTGCAATAGCATTATGTCTAAAAAAGCAATGTACAAATATTTTGGGGCATGGTGGCTCATGCCTGTAATCCCTGCACTTTAGGAGGCCAAGGAGGGAGGATCAGTTGAGGCCAGGAGTTCAAGACGAGCCTGGGCAACATAGTGAGACCCCTGTCTCTACAAAATTTTAAAAATTAGCCAAGTGTGGGGACTGTAGTCCCAGCTACTTGGGAGGCTGAAGTGGGAGGATCACTTGAGCCCAGGAGGTTGAGGCTGCAGTGAGTCATGATCACAGTACTACTCCTACCTAGGTGACAGAGCAAGACCCTGCCTCAAAAAAAAACAAACCAAAAAAAAAAAAAAAGAAAGAAAGAAAAGGAAAGAAAAGAAAAGAAATCAAAACCAAAAAAAACTTTATTGCTAAAAATGCTAACCATCATCTGAGGCTTCAGCAAGTCATAAACTCTTTGCTGGTAGAGGCTCTTGGCTCGACATTGATGACTACTGACTGACCAGAGTAGTAGTTGCTAAAAGTTGGGGTGGCTGTAGCAATTTCTTAAAATAAGATAACAATGAAGTTTGTCACATGGATTGACTCTTCTTTCCATGAGAGGTTTCTCTGTAGCATGCAATGCTGTTTGATAGCATTTTACCCGTAGTAGAATTTCTTTCAGAATTGGAGTCAATTCTCCAACCCTGTTGCTGCTTTATTAACTAAATTTGTGTAATATTCTAAATCCTTTGTTGCCATTTCAACAGTGTTCATAGCAAGAGACACTTCCATCTCAGGTGATCACTTTCTTTGCTTATCCCATAAGAATCCTGCAATGTTCTAAGGCTTTCCAGTTATACTATTTCATTATCTACATATAGAGATAGTTCTTTTTTCTTTAATCTATTCCTGTTCATCTACTTGATTTCTGTGGTATAATTGCATTAGCTAATAATATTACTATAGGGTTTAACAGGAACAGAAGTAGTGGGCATTCTTTGCTTGTTCCTGATATTAGTTGAACTGCCACTAGTGTTTCCCCATTACATAATATACTAGATTGAAGACTAAGGTGTGTACATGTGTGTGTCCACACAAATCAGTTTTATCATGTGGGAATTCCTGTTTCTGAGTATTTTTATTGTGAATGGGTTTTGAATTTTGTCACAGCCTTTTTTAGCATCTATGGAGATAATTGTGATTTCTTTTTCTTTAGAACTATTGATATAATATAGGATGATATCAATGGATTTACTAATATTGAACAAGCTTTGCATTCCTAGAATAAATGCCACTTGGTTAGGTGTATTTCTCAATGGGATATTGGATTCTGCTTGCTAATATTTATTTAGTATTTTCATATCAATACTCAAGAATATATTAGTCTGTGTTTTTTTATGTACTGTCCTTCTTTGCCTTTCTTCCATTTCTATTCCTTTCTCTTGACTATTTTTACTTTCTTTTTACTTTATTCTCTCATTTAATAATTTCCTGCTTTCCTCCTATGCCTATTAAATCTTCATGTGTGTCTACTCTTCTTTGAGTATCTTGTAATTTGTTCTTTCTTTCTTGGATAATTTTGTATTTTTCTTCCATTTCTGTCCTGAGTTCAGTCAACCCTGTTTTTATTTTTCCCCTTGTGAAGTTTTTATCCACTTCTGTTCTTAATTTTTGAGTTTCTAATACAAGTATTTTTTCCATATTCTCAAATGCTTGAATGAATGTATATGATCCAGTTTGGAATGCTGACTTACACAATTTTTCTGCTTCCGGGTTTTTCTCATGGAGTATGGGAGTTGTTAGGTGGATGCTATATGTAGAATTGTCTTGCCTGCTTTTTTGGCAATGGCTCTGGATGAATCTGTTGATATATCTTTTCATTTTTATGGTATTATGATCATAAGATTCCTAGTTTAATGGCTTCATTCATTAGCAATATAGTGAGGTCCATATGCTTTAGGGGTGATTTGCTCATTGTTTTAGTGGTGGCAGGAAGAGCTATAAACCTTCCAATGTTGTGTTTCTCTTTGATTTTGCAAGACCCTAATCCTTATACCAGTTGCTTATTTCCCCTTCACCGTCCAATTGCAAAGGGTGCTTCCCCCTTCCTTTTCGTCTTTTTTTCTTCCATTTAACAATATGTTTTGAACAATGTCATTTAAGTAACTCCTGACCCTTTTAATCACGCATACTCTGAAGTTCTTTCCCTGCAATCCATGCTGTGCTCTGCCAGGATATTGTTAAAATATTTTTATAGGTAAGGTCAACTGGGTCTTTTTGATGGTAGTTTTTTATGAACCTTAGGTCCTTTGCTAGTTTCCTTTTTTTTTTTTTTTTTTTTTACTTTCCTGAAGTTTTTCTCAGTCTGTCTTTACTCTCTGAAGAGCCTTGTGCAATACAGGGATCAAGCCAGAATTTAAGAGATCTTACACTGGAATGTGGTGATTTTCTCTGTTTAGTCACAGTCATTTTATTTACTTTATTTTTGAGACAGAGTCTTACTCTGTCATCCAGGCTAGAGTGCAGTGGGGCAATCTTGGCTCACCGCAACCTCCGCCTCCCAGGTTCAAGCAATTCTCATGCCTCAGCCTCCCAGTAGCTGGGATTACAGGTATGTACCACCATGCCTGGCTAATTTTGTTGTATTTTTAGTAGAGATAGGGTTTCACCATGTTGGTGAGGCTGGTATCAAACTCCTGGCCTCAAGTGATTCACCTGCCTCAGCCTCCCAAAGTGGTGGGATTACAGGTGTGAGCCATTGTGCCCAGCCTAGTCACAGTCATTTTAATATTTTGGCATTCTCTGTCTTCAAGTTCTGCCAAAGGCATGGTTTTATCTAGATTTACATACCATTTTTTGTTGGTTTTAATTCTTTAGGGAGGAAATATAGAGAGGCATATAGCTAAACGGTGCAGCTGTTATGCCCTTAGCTATCCAGAAGTCCCAATTATGGTTGTTTTAAAGTTCTTGTCTGTTAACTTCAATTATGTGGATCATCTATTTGCTCGTATTGCTTTTTTGTCTCTCTTGATTGTTGGTCATATGACAGTGCCACTTCACATGTGTAGTGACTCTGATTTGTAGGTAGAATGTTATGTATAAAGGACCTGTGGAGATTTCAGATATTGTTATATTCCACACAAAAATAATTTATCTTCTTGCTGTAAACTGAATTATGTTCTCCTAAATTCATATGTTAAAGGCTTAACCCCCAATATGACTATATTTGGAGATGAGGCATCTAAGGAAGTAATCAAGGTTAAATTAGGTCATAAGGGTGGGACTTTGATCTCACAAGATTGGTGACCTTATAAGAAGAGGAAGAGAGAGAGGTCATCTCTCTCTCTCTCTCTCTCCCCCACCCCCTGCCCCCATCACCCCCATGAGCATGCACCCCAGAAAGAGGAAAGGCCATGTGTGGGCATGATGAGAAGGTGGCAGTCTACAGGCCAGGAAGAGAGCCCTCCCCAGAAACCCAACTAACAAGATCTGCTGATCATGGACTTCTCAGCCTTCAGAACTGTGAGAAATAAATTTTCTGTTATTTCAGCCACCCGGTCTGTGGTATTTTTTATGGCAACTCAAGCAGACTAATACATCTCTGTTAGGCGCATAAAAGGGTCCAGTCACTTCAATCCCATCATACATTGAACAGAGATAACGTTGTATTAAAAGTCAGTCTATTTCTGGTTTAATTATGTTCCTGAGCCATGGCTATCCCAGGCTCTTCATTGCAAGCATGGTGGTTCTTTGCCTCTTCCGCATATTGAAAGGAGAGACACTTCTGCCCTTTGGAAGTTTTCAGCTTACTTTTTGGCCTCCTCCCCCATACAACTTCAAGATTTGATAAATGTCTTCAGAGGGAGATTGGGCATGTGTTTGAAGCAGGCCTCTTCCTGAAGAGTCTTTGTTTTCTAATCTCGGTGAGACTGTGGGAGATTTCAGTACAATGGGGAGAAACAGGCATGCATTTGAGGCTCCTCAAGTTTCCAGTGCTCCACAGGATTATTAAAAGCTTCACTGGTTTCCCTTTTTCCAGCAGAGTCCCTCTATCTAGGTCAAGCCCAAACCGTCAGTGTACTCCTAGAACCGACAAAATGTCCTGAGAGAAAAATAGCCGGCAATCATCAGATCACCTTGAAATTATTCTCTCTTTCTCTCTGGAATTTTAGTTCATTTGGTCTTCGTTGCTTTCACAGCTCTCAGGTGCTTTTGAAAATGACTTTTTAACGTTTTCCATTTGTTCAGGTAAGAGTATTGGCCTATCACATCCTGCCCAAAAGCAGAAGTCTTTCTGTATATACTTTTTAATCTTTACAATTCAGATCTTCCAAAAGGATGTAACATAACTAATACATGTTTGTTGAAATGAATGAATAAATAAATTATTAATGCTAATTTTACCTGTTTTGCAGTCTTTTTTTTTTTTTTAACTTATTTATTATTATTATACTTTAAGTTGTAGGGTACATGTGCATAACATGCAGGTTTGTTACATATGTATACTTGTGCCATGTTGGTGTGCTGCACCCATCAACTCGTCATTTACATCAGGTATAACTCCCAATGCAATCCCTCCCCCCTCCCCCCTCCCCTCTCCCCATGATAGGCCCCGGTGTGTGATGTTCCCCTTCCTGAGTCCAAGTGATCTCATTGTTCAGTTCCCACCTATGAGTGAGAACATGCGGTGTTTGGTTTTCTGTTCTTGTGATAGTTTGCTAAGAATGATGGTTTCCAGCTGCATCCATGTCCCTACAAAGGACACAAACTCACCCTTTTTTATGGCTGCATAGTATTCCATGGTGTATATGTGCCACATTTTCTTAATCCAGTCTGTCACTGATGGACATTTGGGCTGATTCCAAGTCTTTGCTATTGTGAATAGTGCTGCAATAAACATACGTGTGCATGTGTCTTTATAGCAGCATAATTTATAATCCTTTGGGTATATCCCCAGTAATGGGATGGCTGGGTCATATGGTACATCTAGTTCTAGATCCTTGAGGAATCGCCATACTGTTTTCCATAATGGTTGAACTAGTTTACAATCCCACCAACAGTGTAAAAGTGTTCCTATTTCTCCACATCCTCTCCAGCACCTGTTGTTTCCTGATTTTTTAATGATCGCCATTCTAACTGGTGTGAGATGGTATCTCATTGTGGTTTTGATTTGCATTTCTCTGATGGCCACTGATGATGAGCATTTTTTCATGTGTCTGTTGGCTGTATGAATGTCTTCTTTTGAGAAATGTCTGTTCATATCCTTTGCCCACTTTTTGATGGGGTTGTTTGTTTTTTTCTTGTAAATTTGTTTGAGTTCTTTGTAGGTTCTGGATATTAGCCCTTTGTCAGATGAGTAGATTGCAAAAATTTTCTCCCATTCTGTAGGTTGCCTGTTCACTCTGATGGTAGTTTCTTTTGCTGTGCAGAAGCTCTTTAGTTTAATTAGATCTCATTTGTCAATTTTGGCTTTTGCTGCCATTGCTTTTGGTGTTTTAGACATGAAGTCTTTGCCCATGCCTATGTCCTGAATGGTACTACCTAGGTTTTCCTCTAGGATTTTTATGGTATTAGGTCTAACATTTAAGTCTCTAATCCATCTTGAATTAATTTTCGTATAAGGAGTAAGGAAAGGATCCAGTTTCAGCTTTCTACTTATGGCTAGCCAATTTTCCCAGCACCATTTATTAAATAGGGAATCCTTTCCCCATTCTTGTTTCTCTCAGGTTTGTCAAAGATCAGATGGCTGTAGATGTGTGGTATTATTTCTGAGGACTCTGTTGTGTTCCATTGGTCTATATCTCTGTTTTGGTACCAGTACCATGCTGTTTTGGTTACTGTAGCCTTGTAGTATAGTTTGAAGTCAGGTAGCGTGATGCCTCCAGCTTTGTTCTTTTGACTTAGGATTGTCTTGGAGATGTGGGCTCTTTTTTGGTTCCATATGAACTTTAAAGCAGTTTTTTCCAATTCTGTGAAGAAACTCATTGGTAGCTTGATGGGGATGGCATTGAATCTATAAATTACCTTGGGCAGTATGGCCATTTTCACGATATTGATTCTTCCTATCCATGAGCATGGTATGTTCTTCCATTTGTTTGTGTCCTCTTTGATTTCACTGAGCAGTGGTTTGTAGTTCTCCTTGAAGAGGTCCTTTACATCCCTTGTAAGTTGGATTCCTAGGTATTTTATTCTCTTTGAAGCAATTGTGAATGGAAGTTCATTCATGATTTGGCTCTCTGTCTGTCTGTTACTGGTGTATAAGAATGCTTGTGATTTTTGCACATTAATTTTGTATCCTGAGACTTTGCTGAAGTTGCTTATCAGCTTAAGGAGATTTTGGGCTGAGACAATGGGGTTTTCTAAATATACAATCATGTCATCTGCAAACAGGGACAATTTGACTTCTTCTTTTCCTAACTGAATACCCTTGATTTCTTTCTCTTGCCTAATTGCCCTAGCCAGAACTTCCAACACTATGTTGAATAGGAGTGGTGAGAGAGGGCATCCCTGTCTTGTGCCAGTTTTCAAAGGGAATTTTTCCAGTTTTTGCCCATTCAGTATGATATTGGCTGTGGGTTTGTCATAAATAGCTCTTATTATTTTGAGGTACGTTCCATCAATACCGAATTTATTGAGCGTTTTTAGCATGAAGGGCTGTTGAATTTTGTCAAAAGCCTTTTCTGCATCTATTGAGATAATCATGTGGTTCTTGTCTTTGGTTCTGTTTATATGCTGGATTATGTTTATTGATTTGCGAATGTTGAACCAGCCTTGCATCCCAGGGATGAAGCCCACTTGATCATGGTGGATAAGCTTTTTGATGTGTTGTTGAATCCGGTTTGCCAGTATTTTATTGAGGATTTTTGCATCGATGTTCATCAGGGATATTGGTCTAAAATTCTCTTTTTTTGTTGTGTCTCTGCCAGGCTTTGGTATCAGGATGATGTTGGCCTCATAAAATGAGTTAGGGAGGATTCCCTCTTTTTCTATTGATTGGAATAGTTTCAGAAGGAATGGTACCAACTCCTCCTTGTACCTCTGGTTAGAATTCAGCTGTGAATCCATCTGGTCCTGGACTTTTTTTGGTTGGTAGGCTATTAATTATTGCCTCAATTTCGGAGCCTACTATTGGTCTATTCAGGGATTCAACTTCTTCCTGGTTTAGTCATGGAAGAGTGTAAGTGTCCAGGAAATTATCCATTTCTTCTAGATTTTCCAGTTTATTTGCGTAGAGGTGTTTATAGTATTCTCTGATGGTAGTTTGTATTTCTGTGGGGTCGGTGGTGATATCCCCTTTATCATTTTTAATTGCGTCGATTTGATTCTTCTCTCTTTTCTTCTTTATTAGTCTTGCTAGTGGTCTGTCAATTTTGTTGATCTTTTCAAAAAACCAACTCCTGGATTCATTGATTTTTTGGAGGGTTTTTTGTGTCTCTATCTCCTTCAGTTCTGCTCTGATCTTAGTGATTTCTTGCCTTCTGCTAGCTTTCGAATGTGTTTGCTCTTGCTTCTCTAGTTCTTTTAATTGCGATGTTAGAGTGTCAATTTTTGATCTTTCCTGCTTTCTCTTGTGGGCATTTAGTGCTATAAATTTCCCTCTACACACTGCTTTAAATGTGTCCCAGAGATTCTGGTATGTTGTATCTTTGTTGTCATTGGTTTCAGAGAACATCTTTATTTCTGCCTTCATTTCGTTATGTACCCAGTAGTCATTCAGGAGCAGGTTGTTCAGTTTCCATGTAGTTGAGCAGTTTTGATTGAGTTTCTTAGTCCTGAGTTCTAGTTTGATTGCACTGTGGTCTGAGAGACAGTTTGTTATAATTTCTGTTCTTTTACATTTGCTGAGGAGTGCTTTACTTCCAATTATGTGGTCAATTTTGGAGTAAGTATGATGTGGTGCTGAGAAGAATGTATATTCTGTTGATTTGGGGTGGAGAGTTCTATAGATGTCTATTAGGTCTGCTTGCTGCAGAGATGAGTTCAATTCCTGGATATCCTTGTTAACTTTCTGTCTCGTTGATCTGTCTAATGTTGACAGTGGAGTGTTGAAGTCTTCCATTATTATTGTATGGGAGTCTAAGTCTCTTTGTAAGTCTCTAAGGACTTGCTTTATGAATCTGGGTGCTCCTGTATTGGGTGCATATATATTTAGGAGAGTTAGCTCTTCCTGTTGAATTGATCCCTTTACCATTATGTAATGGCCTTCTTTGTCTCTTTTGATCTTTGATGGTTTAAAGTCTGTTTTATCAGAGACTAGGATTGCAACTCCTGCTTTTTTTTGTTCTCCATTTGCTTGGTAAATCTTCCTCCATCCCTTTATTTTGAGCCTATGTATGTCTCTGCGTGTGAGGAGGGTCTCCTGAATACAGCAGACTGATGGGTCGTGACTCTTTATCCAGTTTGCCAGTCTGTGTCTTTTAATTGGAGCATTTAGTCCATTTACATTTAAGGTTAATATTGTTATGTGTGAACTTGATCCTGCCATTATGATATTAACTGGTTATTTTGCTCGTTAGTTGATGCAGTTTCTTCCTAGCCTCGATGGTCTTTACATTTTGGCATGTTTTTGCCATGGCTGGTACCGGTTGTTCCTTTCCATGTTTAGTGCTTCCTTCAGGGTCTCTTGTAAGGCAGGCCTAGTGGTGACAAAATCTCTAAGCATTTGCTTATCTGTAAAGGATTTTATTTCTCCTTCACTTATGAAACTTAGTTTGGCTGGATATGAAATTCTGGGTTTAAAATTCTTTTCTTTAAGAATGTTGAATATTGGCCCCCACTCTCTTCTGGCTTGGAGAGTTTCTGCCGAGAGATCTGCTGTGAGTCTGATGGGCTTCCCTTTGTGGGTAACCCGACCTTTCTCTCTGGCTGCCCTTAAGATTTTTTCCTTCATTTCAACTTTGGTGAATCTGGCAATTATGTGTCTTGGAGTTGCTCTTCTCGAGGAGTATCTTTGTGGCGTTCTCTGTATTTCCTGGATTTGAATGTTGGCCTGCCCTACTAGGTTGGGGAAGTTCTCCTGGATGATATCCTGAAGAGTGTTTTCCAACTTGGTTCCATTTTGCCCCTCACTTTCAGGCACCCCAATCAGACGTAGATTTGGTCTTTTTACATAATCCCATACTTCTTGCAGGCTTTGTTCATTTCTTTTTCTTCTTTTTTCTTTTGGTTTCTCTTCTCGCTTCATTTCATTCATTTGATCCTCAATCGCTGATACTCTTTCTTCCAGTTGATCGAGTCGGTTACTGAAGCTTGTGCATTTGTCACGTATTTCTCGTGTCATGGTTTTCATCTCTTTCATTTCGTTTATGACCTTCTCTGCATTAATTACTCTAGCCATCAATTCTTCCACTTTTTTTTCAAGATTTTTAGTTTCTTTGCGCTGGGTACGTAATTCCTCCTTTAGCTCTGAGAAATTTGATGGACTGAAGCCTTCTTCTCTCATCTCGTCAAAGTCATTCTCCGTCCAGCTTTGATCCGTTGCTGGCGATGAGCTGCGCTCCTTTGCCGGGGGAGATGCGCTCTTATTTTTTGAATTTCCAGCTTTTCTGCCCTGCTTTTTCCCCATCTTTGTGGTTTTATCTGCCTCTGGTCTTTGATGATGGTGATGTACTGATGGGGTTTTGGTGTAGGTGTCCTTCCTGTTTGATAGTTTTCCTTCTAACAGTCAGGACCCTCAGCTGTAGGTCTGTTGGAGATTGCTTGAGGTCCACTCCAGACCCTGTTTGCCTGGGTATCAGCAGCAGGGGCTGCAGAAGATAGAATATTTCTGAACAGCAAGTGTACCTGTCTGATTCTTGCTTTGGAAGCTTCCTCTCAGGGGTGTACTCCACCCTGTGAGGTGTGGGGTGTCAGACTGCCCCTAGTGGGGGATGTCTCCCAGTCAGGCTACTCAGGGGTCAGGGACCCACTTGAGCAGACAGTCTGTCCCTTCTCAGATCTCAACCTCCGTGTTGGGAGATCCACTGCTCTCTTCAAAGCTGTCAGACAGAGTCGTTTGCGTCTGCAGAGGTTTCTGCTGCTTTTTTGTTGTTGTTGTTGTGTAGCTGTGCCCTGTCCCCAGAGGTGGAGTCTACAGAGACAGGCAGGTTTCCTTGAGCTGCTGTGAGCTCCACCCAGTTGGAGCTTCCCAGCAGCTTTGTTTACCTACTTAAGCCTCAGCGATGGCGGGCGCCCCTCCCCCAGCCTTGCTGCTGCCTTGCCGGTAGATCACAGACTGCTGTGCTAGCAATGAGGGAGGCTCCGTGGGCGTGGGACCCTCCCGGCCAGGTGTGGGATATGATCTCCTGGTGTGCCTGTTTGCTTAAAGCGCAGTATTGGGGTGGGAGTTACCCGATTTTCCATGTGTTGTGTGTCTCAGTTCCCCTGGCTAGGAAAAGGGATTCCTTTCCCCCTTGCGCTTCCCTGGTGAGGCGATGCCTCACCCTGCTTCAGCTCTCGCTGGTCGGGCTGCAGCAGCTGACCAGCACCGATAGTCCGGCACTCCCCAGTGAGATGAACCCAGTACCTCAGTTGAAAATGCAGAAATCACCGGTCTTCTGTGTCGCTCGCGCTGGGAGTTGGAGACTGGAGCTGTTCCTATTCGGCCATCTTGCTCCGCCCCCCTGTTTTGCAGTCTTAACTGGGCCAAGTTTTGCCACTCTGTTATGAAACACAAAGTAGACAGTGTTATTACGGTGATAGAACAAAAGTGCTATGGCCAAGATTCAGGAATTTGTGGCAAAGAGAATCTTTTTGAAGTATAAACCAATGAGACCCAGTCTAGAGTCTTGAACTTTCAACCTTAATTTTCACCTGTTTTTGCTTTTTAGCTTTTCCTTTACCACCCCAAGATGGGAAACAGTGGGTGGGATATTTGCTTACTAGCTGCTGACTATCTCTGTTCCCCATTGAACTCTATGAGGGTAAGGACTTTGTCTTGCCTGCTATTTTATCCTCAGTGTCTACTACAGTTCCTCACCCATAATAGGTACCCAAATCATTTCAATGAGTGAATATCACAGTCTGGCTTGTTAGCAGATTGACATAATTAAATGCAGAAAATGGAAGTTGAAGAAGAGTTTAGAAGTTATTGACAATAATTAACATTATATATAATGTGTCTTTTAGAAACTTGAGGGCCAAGCGTGATGGCTCACGCCTGTAATCCCAGCACTTTGGGAGGATGAGAGGGGCGGATCACTTGAGGTCAGGAATTGAAGACCAGCCTGGCCAATAGGGTGAAAGCCCGTCTCTACTCAAAATACAAAAATTAACTGGGTGTGGTGGCACATACCTGTAATCCCAGCTACTCAGGAGGCTGAGGCAGGAGAATCGCTTGAACCCAGGAGGGGGAGGTTGCAGTGAGCTGAGATTGCACCTCTGCACTGCAGCCTGGGTGACAGAGCAAGACTCTGCCTCAAAATTAATAAATAAATAAATAAATAAATAAATAAATAAATAAATAAATCTTGAGAAGCACTTCAGCAATAACTTTGATCTTAATAAAACAGAAGTTCAGGACTATATTCTATTTTAATATAAAGTAATTATTATTTATGAGATTACACATAATCCTTTACATAAAATGAAATCCTGTTCATCAAAGTAAGAAGAACATCACAGAATAAACAGCAAGCAAAACTTCAAAATATAGATAAACTTGGAGATATTTTCGGCCTCCAGTGCTAACTATAGTTACTGGCCATTTAGAACCTGGCATAGGCTCTTTTTCAATAATTATATTTACACATACTAATGCCAGTAAGATCATACAAACTAAACTAATGGCAGATGTTATTTTGATGAAACTAGAGTTAACCTTGTACATTATTTATTACTTGATTTTTCTCCCCCGGAGAACATGTTTTGACAAGATCTGTATGTAAAAGCAGCATATATTTTTTTAAATTTCAGGCTGTGTGAAATGATTCTTATTAAAAGTCTGAAGAGAAAACAAATCAATTTTAGGTGAAATAATAATAATAAATATTTATACGTGAATATGTGAACATGTACATTTTATTTACATGTTATTGAAGATGTTCCATAGGAGGATAATTGGCCATAGGGTATGATTTATGTTAAGTAATCAAAAAAGTCCAATCTCTTCAATTTAATTTCCTAAATCAACCATAAATGAATCAGTCATGAGTGGACCACAGAGTATGGAGTAAAATCTATGTGCTTTGGAATAAATCAGTCCCGAATTGGAATGTTTGCACTATGTTCTGAGTAATATAACTAATTTCTGAACCTCATTGTCTTCATTTGTAACATGGGAAGTATTGAGAGAGCTCAGACCGGCCACCTGGGCCGGGCGCAGTGGCTCACGCCTGTAATCATAGCACTCTGGGGGGCCGAGGTGGGCAGATCATCAGGTCAGGAGCTCCAGACCAGCCTGACCAACGTGGTGAAACCCCATATTTATTAAAATACAAAAAAATTAGCTGGGCATGGTGGCTCGTGCCTGTAACCCCAGCTACTCAGGAGGCTGGGGCAGGAGAATTGCTTGAATCCGAGAGGCGGAGGTTGCAGTGAACCGAGATTGCGCCACTGTACTCCAGCCTGGGTGACAGAGCAAGACTGTCAAGAAAAAAAAAAGGGCCACCTGTAGTTCAGGAGGATGATTAGAGTTAACTAATAGAAATAGCGGAAGTTGATCTAATTAAAGACAGGAAGTGTGTCGAGCAGGCAGAACACAGGGAGAGATAAAGACAAAACAAGGAGAGGACGTAGGCAGAACTATGCACGATTTTCATTTTTTAAACCACAAGACAGATAGAAATAAAATTTGGTCAAAAGACTGTACAGGTTGCCCTGACATTAGGATCCTTGCTTTAACATAATTACATTACAAAGAAAACAATTCCTCCTAATTGAATTAGCTTTGCTTTAAAAAAAGTATCTGTGAGGGAATTTGAAAGGGGATTTCAGCACAGACAAACATTTGTGTCAGAAGGAAGAATACAATTTCTACAGGAAAGTGTTATCTCACGCCTGAGCACAGGAGAACATCTGGTACTGATAACCTACTGCTTCTTGGGGCTGACTTTTGGGGAGTCAGATGTAAGTCATAAATCAAGTAAGTGAACATCTACATTGTGCCACTTAGTCTAATCAGAACATTGCTTGGAAGGAAAACCCAGAAATCAGGAGGACTGGGAAATGGCAAGTGCTAACCCTCCTGTACCTGCCTGTCGAGGTTTGGAGCATCCAGGCCTGTACAGAGGGCTCCTCCAGCCTTTAAAACTGCCTTAGAGGATGGGGCCTTCCTAGTGGGGAGAGGAGAATGGGCCCACAAGGATTACAGTGCCAACCTTATAAGGTGTTGTGAGAACGACTTAAGGAAATTTATTATAAAAGTACTTAGCACACTATTGCATAGCATGTGTTGGCTTCCTTGCCACTTCTCTTTTAGCATTACCATGGTTACACATGTACTTTCCTATAAAGTATCAATGGTATTTCCATGTTTTATTTTAAACCTTAGCCTACTCATCAAGGCAATGTTAGATATATATGTTTATGGGTTACCCAAACCAGATAAGCCAGCATATCTGCCTTATTAACTAGTTTCAAATTTAAGCTGCTTACCCAAAATTCATCCTATAATCTGGGGGGTCTGAGAATTTTCCAAAGAAAGCGTTAAAAATATCACTGGGATTTTTAAAGTAAAGAAAACACTGTAATAATTGACATATTCACTCTTCTCTGCCACTAGATACTAAACGGTGAGAATGTGTCTCACTAAGCTGTGTGTACCAAGTCTGTAGTTCCTCAGAAATTCTGTTGTTGCTATTGTTGAAGGAAAGAATTCATGAACAAAGAGAAAAGGAAAAGCTAATTGAGAAACTATTTCTACCATGGGGATTTCAGATGCAAGTCTCTAGAGACCTGTCCTTTGAGAAACCATTCCTCCTCTTCAGTTCTACATATTAAGCAAACCATATAAAACTAAGTGCTCATGGAATTTGACTGAAACCTAACATATTTTTTTCAGAGAAATTAGGAGGATTAAAGAGATTATGAGGAAGAGAATATTGTGGTGAAATCAGTGTAGCAGATTTACTGGGTAAATTTTAAATGGCTGTGATCTTTAAAATAAAATATTGCATTTTATTATAGTAACTGAAAATGCCATTAACTTTGTAAGCATTTAACTGTTTCTAGCCTCAGGATTTCATAATATATTTTACTTTTCATTAGGAAATAAAATGATAAATCTTTCTAGGCTATGTTTTCCAAAAACATATTTCAGTTGCTCACTAAACATCAAGAAAAGGGGCAAGGCTGAGTCTTGTGGATTGCACATCAATCTATGGATCTAAGGATCCATGGGTCTGAATGGTCACTGTCCCAAATAATATATAACTTTTCCAACAAAGAGATACAAGAACTGTCCCTAATAATCTATAATTTGTAAACAAAGAGAAACAGAATCACTGGGAAGAAAAGTTGATTGCTGTTTTCCTTAGAATTCTTAGTGGCAACTGATAGAAACACATTGAACTGGTTGAAAGAAAAAGAGAGAGAGAAGGTGAACAAGAAAAGGAATTTATCAACTTAAGCATCTGAGTAATACAGAGATAGCTCTCACCTCAGGCATGGCCAGGCCCAGAGTTTCAAATGATGATATTAAGAATCGAGACTGTTTTCTTCATTTCTTAACTCAGATGTTCTCTGTATTGGCTTCACTGTCAGACAGGTTATTTCTATGTTGTGGCCTAGACTTACGTTCTCCCAGTGGCAAATTGAGCAAAAAAGAAAAAGAAAGAAAGAGAGAAACAGAAAGAGAGAAGGAAGGAAAGGAAAGGAAGGAAGGAAGGGAGG
Organism: Theropithecus gelada; assembly: GCF_003255815.1. NCBI lineage: Eukaryota > Metazoa > Chordata > Mammalia > Primates > Cercopithecidae > Theropithecus > Theropithecus gelada. The sequence goes on along the minus strand of NC_037673.1, from coordinate 105,341,055 downwards.
AAAGAAGGAAGGAAGGAAAAGAGGAAGGAAGGAAGGTAGGAAGGAAGGAAGGAAGGAAGGAAGGAAGGAAGGAAGGTAGGAAGGAAGGAAGGAAGGAAGGAAGGAAGGAAGGAAGGAAGGAAGGAAGGAAGGAAAGAAGGAAAGAAAGAAAGAAAGAGAAAGTCTGTCTTGTTTTTTTTTGTTGGTTTTTTTTTTTTTTGAGATGAAGTTTTGCTCTTGTTGCCCAACCTGGTGTTCTACAGCGCAATCTTGGCTTACTGCAACCTCTGCCTCAATTCTCCTGCCTCAGCCTCCTGAGTAGCTGAGATTACAGGTGCACACCACCAAGCCCAGATAATTTTTGTATTTTTAGTAGAGACAGGGTTTCACCAGATTGGCCAGGCTGGTCTCGAACTCCTGACCTCAGGTGATCCTCCCACCTCAGCCTCCCAAAGTGCTGGGATTACATCGCGTCTGGGCTTGTTTTTCTTTATGATCCCTATAACACAGAGATCATAACTGAGTCCCAAAATTGAGTTTCATTGATCTAGCTGCACTAATGTGTCCAATGACATCCAGGATGTGGAAGCCTTTGTTTGGGTCAGTTCTAGGCCATATCATACATCACCCTAGAGGTGAGAAGGTAGAGGAGTGGGGTGAAATCCTACCCAAACCTGATGTTATTTGTTTATAATTATAGTAACTATGTGTGTGTTTCTTCCAACCCAGGCCTGGCCTCTCCACCATTCATGTTTAAATTCTATTTTTGGGTAAATCACTCCTAAGCAGTCAATCAGCTTGTATTGTTATGCCAGTGATACATACCTAGCTCTATCACTTTCTCAAACCTATCACAGTTTGGTTTGCTATATATTAAAATTTGGCTCTGCAGGGAACTCCATGATAATTTCAGTTGTTGCAGGAAAGGAAAATACATGGTAAAGATAACATCATTGGGAAGTTGTGTGTTAGTTTGCTTTGAGGAATTATCTGATTCTTCCATGCATGGGGCTTAATTCAATTTTAAAGTTTTCATCTGCTAAAAAGCTATAGCTATAGAAAACTTTGGGGTATAGTATATGCTTATCTGTTATTAACAGATAAAGGGAACAAAATGATATATTTAGTGAATTCATCCTTCTATGAACATACTTCATGGTTCATGACACAGATGACAAGGGTCAGTGAAGTGATCACATCAGCAATGCTGCCCCCAGGAGCTTCTCAAGGAAGGACATTAGCACTGTGCAGCATGGCGATGAGAGGAACATGGATTTGGAACTATAAGACTGGGTTTGTGTCTTAGTTCTACACTCACTATTTGCAAGGCCCTGAACAATTCACTTAACCATTATGTGGGCCTCCATTTCTTTATCTATAAAGTAAGAATAGCAATATCTGTGATCTCTTGAGAAAAAAAAATGTTTTTAACGTGAAACAATACTCTCCTGAGATTTACCAAACTCCATTTTAATTGTAATTGATTTATACCAAAAGATAAAATAAATTAATTAGGGCATGCTATTAGAAATACTGGCAAGGGAATATATTTGATACAACTAACAATGATTGGGTATGGAACAAAAGATTATCTTAAAATCTGAAACAAAATAAATTTTGAATTCTAAAATCTTTTATTTAAAAAAACTACCTAGATCTATATGGATTAAAATTTTCTTCTTTTACAAAATGCTTTTCATATCCAGAACAAATAATCTTCTATAGAAAAATACAGTACCACCTGGACTTTGGACAATGACAACCATGTGTTCATTTTACACAGGGAATTCTGCCTTGGTTTGAGCGTGTCTCTGCACATAGGAGAAACTGCTTATTTACAACCATTTACACCTACTACAGCAGCAGGAAGGGTGACTCTGTGTCTTTGTTATTCTTATTTCTCTGGGATTTCACTCTTCCTTGTCTTCCATGCACCCATTTTTATATCCTGGGAACTAGGCATTGCTAGGAAGGGCATATAGTTGTGGGATGGAGCTAGAAAGGTCTTCATTGAGGCAGAATAATTCTAGTATAAGCAATTAGCAAAAACTGTTGGACATAATCCTTGCCCTACGGGACCTTTTACAAACTACTTAGAGAAAATATATAGATACATATAACAGAAAATAATACAATACTGGATTGCTAAGTATAAATAAAATATATAAAAGTATCTCTACTATGTAGAAAAAAACAATAGGGGTGCTATGTGTGGTTAACAAAGATTATCACTCTTGGTTGAATTTATTTTTCCTGGAAGCTCAAATTTTAGATTCAATTTTTATATTCATTTGTAGCATTTAAATGTGAAAATGAAATGAGCATATTTTAAGAAAGAAAAAGTTTTATATTAAAAATAGAATAACAACATCTGTCCCACACAACAGGGTAGGTATGAGGTTCAAATGAAATAAAGCTTATTCATCCCCTTGTTCCTCCTGTAAATGAAATGCCCATAGGCTGTGTCCTATAGACCTTTGTGAGTTTCAGTGTCTAACCCTGTGCCTGGCAGTCAAAGTATGATCAACAAATGTTTGTTGGATGAACACATAAATTAAAAAATAAATGATCAAACAGATGAATGAATGAATGAATGAATGATAGCCATGACATAGAAGGAAATAACAAATATTGTTTAGCACTGGCTCAGGGTGGATCTGAGGTTAAACAATATTTTGACAATATTTCAGATTCCTGAATTTGACTCTGCACAGTTTTCCTGGGCTTTCCTTAGTAGAAAAGAAGCTAAAGTTCAAGATTTTGAAAGAATAGTGACTGCCTTAGCAAAGAAACAGCCAAGAAAATCACTGCTCTTTTAACTCAAAGAGAAATATTAATTAGGTAAGACATGGGCAAGAAGTAAAATGGAAAACTTGTGAGAGTGAATTGTATTATAATTAACGCTTCGTAATTTCTCTGAATTTTAGACCATGACCATCTTGTTACAGGGGTTTTTGAATTATTTAATGTATTTCTGAAGGAAGCCTTTGAAATCCCCGAAGATGACTTTTTACATTTTTATAAAGGTTCTTTGCACTCCCATCTAGATTCTCTACATGAGTTCATGTATGGAACATGTGTGATCAGTAGTCTGGGAAAATTGGAATGGATTTAGGTAAATCTGAGATGGCCCTGCTTATTGATATTAACATTGACATTGACTGGGCAGTCTCCACCATGGAAAAATATTCCATATGTGTAATTGTGTGATTTCCAGAATTATGTACCCTGAACTGTTAATTTCATAATGGTTAAGTCTCTGTTGAATCATTCCCAATGAGGGACATAGCTCTCTACTCTTTTTAAATTAGGGTAAGCATAGATTCCAATATCTATACAAAATTGTGCATGTGTGTTTTTGAATGGGAAAGTAAATGCTGCTGGTGGGGAGTGAGGCAGAAAGATTTTGAAATACATGCTAAAAGATATTATACTCTTATTCTTGGTTCCTCTAATTAAACACATTTGTATACTATTACTATACTGTGCTATGGCTATAACTACATAGAATACATGATAGACACATGCTCACATGTTTGTCCAGCCACAAGCACAAGGGCAAAACAAATTTCCAGCAAAAACCTCTACAATTTGTGTCAAGGAAGAGGAACACATGGAAACAGGAAAAGATCATTAACCATGATCACAATTGTATTTTCTCAGAATACCCTCTAAGAAGGAAATGTTTCTTAACTCCACACCCGCAATTTAGGATGTGGAAGTGGAAGGGAGAATCTTGGTTTTACACCTCCTGAAAATATTGTTTCACTTTCCCAGCCCAGAGTATAGGGAAGAATCAGAAGTTGTCATAACAGTTTTGAGACTGGAGCAAAGTCAATGTCTATGCAGGGTGGTGGGGGATGCAGGTCTTCATCATTCACTCCCATTTATAGGCACAATCGCTTGCCCTATGCGTTTGTGGGAGAAGTCAACAAATAAACTCATTACAGAAATAAATTTCACAATCCAATGAAAATGGCCAAAGAAGATGAACTAACAGTTCACACACATACACACACACACACAAAGTGAATGGCTTTTAAACACATGAAAATTAACTAGATGTCTCTCATAAAGAAAAATATTAGCAGGGTGACTAAGACCCAAACATTTAATGGTTCATTGGATGGAAGAGGGTGAACACAAATAAGCACTACTGTGATGGGGGTGGAAATTGACAAACTCGTTGAAAATCTGTTTGGAAATATATACCAAAATGTAAAGTGAATATATGAAAATATATAATGCACACACATCTCTAGGGCTTTTCTTATAGGTATTATTACCCTAATGTGCAAAACCATATTTACAATGCTATTTATCATAGCACTGAATTCTGTTTGTAAGAATAAAAGATTATGGACAATTTAAACATCTGACAATAGTAAAACAATTCAATAAACTAAAAGTTTATACAATAGAATATTATTATATAGTCACAATATAGAGGGAGTGTATTAGCTCAGGCTGCTATAACAAAATATCATAGACTGCGTGGCTTAAACTACAGACAATTATTTCTCACAGTTCTGGATGCTGGGAAGTCCAACATTAGAATGCCAACATAGTTGGTTCTAGTGAAGGCTCTCTTCTTGGCTTATAGATGGCTGCCTTCTTGCTCTATCTTCACTTGGTGAAGAGAGTAAACTCTGGCGTCTCTTTCTTCTTTTATAAGGGCACTAATCCCACAATGGGGGGCTTCACTCTCATGACCTCATCTAAACCTAATTACCACCCAAAGGCCCTACCTCCTAATACTATCACAGTGGGGGTCAGGGCTTCAACATATGAATGTGGGAGAATATAAGCATTCAGTTTATATTAAAGAGGTTCTGATATGGACCGATTTCCAAGATATTTTGTGAAATGAAAAAAATCGGATGCAGGACAATGTGCGTGTATTCTGTTACTTTCCCATCATTCACTGTCTTCCAGCCAAGCTGACCTTTCTGTCTCAGATATGCCAAGGTCATTGCTATCTCTTCTGTCTGGAATGTCTTTCTGATTTTCATATACCTGGCTTCTGCTCATATCTCAGATCTCAATACAGATTCCACCTCTTTAAAGAGATCTTCTAGCCACTAGCAGCTTTATCTTACTGAAAGAATCAGCCCATTTTGCTAGAAACTGTGTCTGTTGCTAACATGTTTGTGAAGCAGAGTTCGTAATAGCTAGAGTGCACCACTTGCATCACTTGTATTGAGCCACACTTAGATTTTTTTATAGGCACTACTTGAAAATGTCTCATTTTTAAAACTGTTTTGGCTGAGTGTGGTGATTCACACCTGAAATCCCAGTGCTTTGGGAGGATCACTTGGGATCAAGAGTTTGAGATCCTGTCTCTACAAAGAATAAAAAACATAGCCAGATGTGGTGGTGGGTACCTGTAGCCCCAGTTACTCGGGATGCTGAGGCAGGAGGATCACTTGAGCTCAGGAGTTCAAGGTTACATCGAGCTATGATTCCAACACTGCACTCCAACCTGGGCAACAAAGTGAGACCCTGTCTCTAAAAAAAATAAATAAACAAAACAAAAAATTTAAAAAAATTGTTTGACATGTGTATTACTAACCTTTCCCTCCAACACACTCCAGCTTTCTAGGATCTAAGGTCCATTAGGTCAGGACTATTGCCATGTTCATCCCCATGCCTCCAACGTCTCCAAAGTCTAGACTTGTGCCAAATATAGAGAAGGCTCTCAGTTAATGTTGAATAAATGAACAAATATGTGAATAAAGAATATGTGCCTACATCTATATACACAAAAACATTTCCAGAAAGTTATCAAGAATGTTATGCTGGTACTTTCAGGGAAGGAACAGAAAGGAACCTCATGTTGTGTTTTCAGCATGAGAGAGAAACTAGCTTAAACACCATGCCTGAGTTAGGTCTGCTCCATAGGTAAGGAGGTTTGACTTTGCCCTTGCAGGGCCATCAGTATAATGCCTCCATTTTACATTCATACAAGAATTGCATACCTGTCATGAAAGCAGTTTTCCCCTCACTTTGAAAATTATGGAATAACAGAAGTTGTTCCTCAGCTCCAAGCCCACCATCTGTATACACTACTCTACTATGCAGGGCTAGAACTACTCACACTACATCTCTCGAGCTCCCTTGCCAGATGAGTTCCCGTTAGCATCCACCAATGGGAATCACCAGAAAATACTGGAAGCCAGAAGGAGGAGAGGAGGGTCTTATGTCTTATTTTCTATTTCCTGTCAGGAATCTTCAGTAGCAGCCCTCAGTTGGCTGCAACTTGCAATTCTTCTGGTCCTCCCATTTTCATCAAGCCAGCTAGGAACAGCCACCCCAAGACCCCTGGCAGCCTCAGTATCATTCACACTGCATTCCCTTACCAACCAAGCTATCCTACTGAGCCCAGGGAGAACTCTCTAGACCACATCCCTCCTCAGACAGTCAGGCACCAGCTTCACAGGGTTTTCTCCCAGAGGCCCAAGCATTAGTTCTTTAGGTCCCCTCCTCCCAGCTCGTAGGTTCTGGTTACAGAGCCCCTTCTCTGTGTTCTCTAGTCTTGAAGATGGGAGTTGCTTCCTGTTGTCATTAATCTCAGCATTAACTCAGTATCCTCCTTTTGCTCTTTCCGCCTTTCAGCATATGTATAACAAATTCCCCATACTTACAACTAATATGGTTTCTGTTTTTCTACTTGAAACATTACCAATGCAATACTTGTTCGGGGCATTCTCTTGGTCTACATTCTTTCCCTGGGTAATCTTTACCTAGTCCCATTTATATGCTCAAGATGCATATCCAACTTCTTGTTTGTGATTTATGTATTAAAGTCTAATAGCTCAGATTTATCTTGTCAAAAAATGAGCTGCTAGCCAGGCATGGTGGCTTGTGCCTGAAATCTCAGCTACTGGAAAGGCTGAGGTGGGAGGATTGTTTAAGGCTGGGAGTTTGAGGCAGCAGAGAGCTATGATCATGCCACTGCACTCCAGCTTGTGCAACAAAGTGAGATCTGTCTAAACAAAGAAAAAAAACAAAACAAAAGAGCTCCTGATACACCAACCTCCAACCTATTCCTCCACCAGAATTTTCCATCTCAGTAAGTGGTGCCTCTATCCATTTATTTCTTCAGTTCAAAATCCTAAAATCCTAGAAGTCATTCTTGCTTCCTATCCTTCCCTGATTATTCATATTCAGGGCATCAGTATGTCATAGTTACATCTCCAAAACTACACATTTATTTATTTCTCTCCATCTCATCTGTCATTATCCTATATTATCCGATTCCATCCCTATCTATCACCTTGATTACTATGGTTGTCTTCTAAGTGATCTCCATCTTTCAACTGTTGCCTTCCTAAGGTAGTTTCCTACATCATAGCCATAATAATACTTTAAAAGTGTAAATCACAATGAAAGTTAAATCCAAACTTCTTACAATGGCTCTATAGGATCTGCTTCTTGCAAACACTCTCCTACTACAGTCTTCTTGCATTAACTGCACTCTGGACACAGAGGCCTCCTACCTTGAATTTGTCTTTTCCTCTGTTGGTTGTCCAGCTCTACGGGGTAGGCATGTTGTTATTTACGATTGTAGCCCCAGCATCTCCAGCACCTTGAATAGTCTCTATTCCCTAAAAGATGCTCAGCAAATATTTATTGACTGAATTAATAAATAAATGCTTTTAATATCCTCTTGTTTGTGTTTAAAGTACCTCAGCATACAAGACCTGGAAGTATATGAAATTTTCTACCGCTTTGGAATGAGAATCTATGAGGTTAGATTTGTCTCTTGTTTGCTTTCCTTTCCTTTCACATTTCCTAGTAAGTTTCTTGAAGAAAAGGAGCTTATAGAATCAAGACTTGATGACTCGGCTGATTGTTCCTTTGGATAAATAACACATGAATTAAAAAGGCCAAAGAATCTACAAGATTTTTACAATAGTGAGATTCATGGCCTTTAAAAATATGTAGAACAAGATGAAACAAATGTTTTCAGTAGATGTTCAGGTGCTCTTTTCTAAAAATAACATACATAACCACAAATCAATGTTTAAAGCCAGATGGTTAATGAAGGCCAGCCAGGAAACTCCTATAATTCACAATAATGAGTATGGTAATGAGCTCCCATTATAAACCAAACTGCAGCGTGACACACTGTCTCTATTTCAAATAACAGCAATTTGATTATTTCATATTTTTCAAAGCTCCAAAGCTTAATTTACAGGGAAAAATATTAGAAAGTTTCAGTGATGTAGTTAATCACACCCAGTTAATTATATGGAAGGTAGCCTAAATTTTATTAACAAGACCTGTTTAAATGTCAGATGTCATCACAAAGAAACTAATACTCAAACCCATATAAAGGTTAAAATCTTTCAAAACGTGAAGTATCATTACTATGGTTGAAAAGAAATGTTTTTCCTTCAACTCTGATTTCTTTCCTTTTCAAATAGGACCCTAGGAAAGGTTGTGTTCTGTTGAACAGAATGCATTAGGGACTCTGCCACTATAGAAAAATGGCAGGGATTGAATTTTATTTTTAGTATCAAAAGCAAATATTTATTTTTACACCTAAAGTTCACCTGATCTCAGAAAGGTAGCCTGAAAAGGCATTCCAAGATACTTAAAATGATATGGGCAGAAGTACAGCACCTGTACAGACCACTGGGTATGGTTTCTTGGAGCCACTCTGCTCTTGGAAGACATGACACACTGGGCTACCTTCTTATGAAGGGACAGGATGCTCAGAGCTGAGTAGTGAGAAAGCAAAGGTTTCAATACCCATCATTTCCATCCAGTGTGAGTTAGGCTGCACACTGTGTGTTTGGAATACAAGCCATTATAACTGACATGCATGTCCGATGCTCCATATTTTGATATTACTTTTATTAAACTATTATTTGCTGTGAGGAATTCTGAAGCATGTTTTCCCTCAAAATGTGATAGGGCTATAGACAGACAAGCTTGGATAAATTCTGACCTATATAATTTCTGAATAGACCTAAGTTATATTTACTGAGGACTGGAAGTTCATTTTCTGAAGTGTGTGAGACAGAGGGTTTCTGGTCTGAAGGCAAAAACATAAAATTGAATGTGTGAGCACTATGTTGAAAACTGGAAGATTAAGTTGAATGTACCCATCTTCCCCCACTCAGCTCCCTATATGCTGGGTAGCCAGGCTTTTACTGTCATCCAGAGAAAAGATGGACAGTCTCTGGAAAATAATACTAACCCAAAAATAAAGTTCTAAAGATCTAACATCAGAAGTTTCTCAAGTAAATAGCCCAAGATCACCCCCACAATGAAATTCACAACCCATAAGGCCTATTTATGCAAAGTAGCCAGTGGGTATATTTCAAAATAACTAGAGGAGTGGGATTGGAATGTTCCTAATACAAAGAAATGATAGATGTTTGAGGTGATGGATATCCCAATTACCCTAATTTGATCATTACACATCATATGCTTGTATCAAAATATCACATGTGCCCTATAAAGATGTAACTATTATGTATTCATAAAAATTAAAAATAAAAATAAATCAAAGAAGCTTGCTTAGAGAAAAAATTGGCCAATGAGCTAGAAAATACTATAAAATATGAACAGGCAATATGTGTCAAATAAAAACATATATCTATAATGCAGGTATAATTATATATAAAATACTATAAAATATGAGAGGACAGCCAAGGCTTATTAGGCATTAGAAGCCAACACATAACTTGAAAGATCAAAACAAATAGATTGAAAGTAACATAGAAAACAGAAAGTATACACGAAAAAGAAACCTAAAAATAAAACAGCATCAATCTACAGAGAGATAAGAGAAGGTCATGCAAACAAAAACAAGAATAGGCTACTATAATAAGGAAAGACTCAGATAACAAAGAGACTTTACAAAATAAAAATGTTACAGTTAAAAATGAAACTCAGTAGAAAACTTCTCAAGAAGCATCCAGAGAGAAGATTTAGAAAACTGTCGAAGAGTGAGAATTAGAATAGTGATTAAAGGCATGAAAAAATGGAAGCACATGACAACAATTTTAACTCCAGGAAAAACAAAATGTTGTGCAGGAAAGGAATAGTGCTCGGAGTTTACTAGAGGTCTCCGCTATAAACAGAATTTACATTGTCATAATATATTGATATGTAATATTAATTTAACAAAAATTATAGTACAGCTCTACTGGAAGAAGAGAATGAGAAGAATACATATGTGGAGAAGACTGCAGGAATGGAAAAAAAGGGAGCTAGATAGAGTGTCATCTTACATAGCTGGAAGCCAGTTAACAATGCCAGAAACTGAAAAATCAACAAGAAGGCTACTTGGAATCATGAAGCCTACATGACAATATAGTCAGTAAAAAAAGATCAAAGCGATTGCTTAGAGGAAGGACAAAAACTTGAGGAGGGATGAGGCAATACTGTGTTTCATAGCAAACCTTATGGCAACTGGAGTCTTTAGAGGGTATCATTAACCTTAATAAAAATTAAAATTAAAAGGAAAAAAGGATGAGGTGAGGATGAAGGCAGTGACAAGCCTCAGTGGAACAGCACACACAGGGAAGAAGAGATCTGAGTTGGTGATGGTTGGTAAAACTCTGTCTGTCTCCAGGACCAGTATGCTGCATGGCAGGAGAGAAGTGGATGCCCACGTGGTGAGCAGAGGTACCTGAAGTACTACAAGCCAGCAGTGGGATTTAAGGATCCCTGGCTTCCAGCTGTGTCTCGTTTGTTTAATTCCTGGCTCTGCCTCTGAATAGATGGGTAACCTTGGACAACCTCTGTGTACCCTGACAGCCTGGATGTTTCTCATCCGTCTCATATTCTTCACAGCTGGCAGCAGAGAGCTTTGTAGAGAGTAAGCACATCAATGCTTCCTTATAGATTATTTGGATTGCTATTTTCTTTGGGAAAATGTCCCTTAAATGTAAATAAAAGGATAAAATAAATCTGTGTGGAAAAACCTATTTGGAGAATGACAAAACATAGAAAGTTTCAATAATCATCCTATGAAGCTTAATACATAATAATCTAAACATGGTGAAGCATTTTTGAAATTTCTATGTTGTAATATACTTCAAAAGCCCAACCATTTTTTAACAATTTGTGACTATTTTTTGAATTGTAAAATATACACACTTATTATTGAAAACTTTAGAAAAGACAGAAACACATACAGAATTAATGTTGATTCCACCACACAAAAATAATTATTAAAATGTTTAGGTGTAAACTTTATCTTGTTTACCTATATGTGCACATATATGTTTTACAAATTTATAAATATACTACACATATTCTATAACCAGATTTTTCAATTAATATAAATATTTCTCCTATCATTAACTGTTATTCTCACTACCATTTCAATGGCTTCATAAAGTTCAAGATATGTGATAATTTATTGCTGGATGTAGCTCAATACTTTCCATGGTTTGCTTTTATAAATAACACAGTAGCTGAGTAAACTTGTACATAAATTTTTGCAGATATCTGCTTATTTTGATGGACAAAATTCCCACAGGTAGAATTTCTGGAAAAAAGAGAATGTATATTTTTTAAAACTCTTGATCTTTAACCACAAAAATATGTATTCAGTTGACAGATTCATCCACAGCCTTCATTTAATACTTTTTAAAATGAACAAATAATTGTACACATTTATGAGGCACAATGTGATGTTTTCATATATGTATGCATTGAGGAATGATTAAATCAAATTCATTAACATATCTATCACCTCCACTTTTTTGTGGTGAGAACATTTAAAATCTCTTTTAGCAATTTTGAAAAAACATTACTATTTACTATGATCATAGAATCTAAAAAAGTCAAACTCATGCTTCTAAATACCCTCAAACGGGACAAGTCTTGATTTTTGGAAATAATTCAATTCCTCACTAGATACACTACTTACACCACTATAGTATAAACTTCTTGAACTCAGAGACCACATCCTAAAAATTCATGGTTTGTATTCCCCAAAATATCAAGAAAAAATAATTCTATATTAATACCTGGTGAATAAGGTCAGAATCAAACAGGGTGCTGCTGTTTGAGTGAAATTAATATGACTGTAAAATAATAACATTGATTGTGTATATTGCCAACTGGCTTTGAAACATCAATAAATTCTTACTCATAAGCACAGAGAACAATTATAGAAAACAAATGGAAGATACATGGGGCTTACCTATTTCCTCAGGTGGTAACTTCAAATTGGTGGGATTTTTTTCCTGATTATTCAGAGATGATACTCATAAAAAGAAATCCCCAAAGAATAGAACATGTAGATAATGACAGAAGCACATTCTGGTAAGTGTTTTTTTACACAATGAGACAAAATTGAAGTACACATATAAACATAGATGAATAAAGCAAATCTCAATGAAAAGTCTAGGAGAAAAATAAGTATTGCTTTTTTGTTGTGTTTTTGTCTTCTAACAACAAAAAAATCACAATCGAATTCCAAAAGTGGCTTGCAAGACAAGCTTCCTTTAACTGCTGCCTAAGAGTGCTATCCAGGACTTCTCAACACTAGGATGTGTATTTGTGGGTGTTTGCACAACAGCAGGACAAACAGAAGCCAGAGTCATACTTTTCCAGGTCAGTGAAGAGGTGGTTAGAAGTCAGACACAGCTGTTACAGATGAGCTATTTCTCTTAGACACAATGGCAATAGGGCTTTGGGCCTCATAAATATGTTCAGGCTCTGGAAAGCCCTGGAGTTTTACTTTGTCTGACCTCTCCAACTGAGGTCATCACTAGCAATCTACCTGGGGCACCTACCTCAGAGCTAGGTGGCACAAAGCCTTTCTTCTGTCACTGCCACTTTCTTCCCTTCATCCCTCTTGACTATACCCCAGATCAAGCCAACCAAGGGTGCTGTTGGAAGAAACCGAGCTCGCGCTTTGATGAAAAGGGGAGAGCAGTGGTATTTCTTGCCTTCTGCACAGGCAGAGCCATGGCAGGCTGCACATAGAGAGTTCAGTCTGCAATGTGAAACGCGTAAAGCGATGGGGCTGGAAAGATGTATCCTGTACTTTGTTTAAACGTCTGTAGATAGGTGTTGAGGTCTCTGAGTAAGTAAAACTTGGCCCTACAGTCAAAATTGTACAGGGGACAAAGTTTGTCTTCAGTTAGGAAAAAATTAGGGATCTTTCAGCACCTACTTCAGTTCAGTTTTCACATTTCTCAGCTCCTTTAAGTCTGACAGCATTCCAGGGAGGTGAGCTTACTATTCCCACTTTAACAGAGGAAGAAACTGAGCTAAAAAGGAGGAAGTCACGTATCCAAAGTTAACCGGTTAATAAATGGAAGGGCCAAAATATAACCTTGGGTCTTATTAGTTCTAAAATCCCTTTTAATATACCCTCCCCATTTTGGTGTCTCTTTTTTTTCCAAGCTTTTCCTGTTTAAATAGACTTTCAGCCAGCCACCATGTTAGAATGAATTTGATAATATAATTTGTAGTGTATTACCTTTTAAAGTTTTGATTGCATCTTAGGATGAAATTCCAGTGGTGAAATGTTAGATAACAGTTTAATACAAGTGGTATTTCAAGATTATAGTCTCAGAAGAGGAAGCCAAGTTTTCTAGTGAGACAACTGATAGTCTCGGTTCTAGAAAATGTCTAAGACAGGGGCCACATGTCTTTGTCCATCTCTGTTGTGTGACATGGACAGAATGTGCTTTAAAAATAGTTTTGATGAGAATGATGACAAACTGTGTTGGGGTTTCAAGGAAAAAATATATCTGCAGGAAAAGAGAGTAGCAGAATAAGAATTCCATTGTATGGATATCAGCATAATTTGCACCTTTTTTTCCAGCTTCTCAAAAAAAATCACTATAAACATAAAACCTCTCCTATCCCCTGAATCCTTGGTTCATTAACATGAACACTAAGGATAATTGAGTGGGAGGAAGTGAAGCATTTTTCTTGTCACTAGACAAGAAAATGTGTTATGTAATCCTCTTAAATGTGCATTCTGGTAATGCTAAAAGAAATTGTGAATTAGAAGTAAAAGAAAAACTATTTCTTCCCTGAGTTTACAAAGAAAAATGTCAATACAGACATTATATTAAATATACAACTTTAAAAGTTCATAAAACAGATATCTAGCACCCAGGGGGAAAAAAAGTATATGAGATCTGAGCCCAGTAGCGAGCCCAGTTGCGAGGTTGTCATCCTCAATAACAAAAAAAATAAAAAATAAAAAAACAACAAAAAAAACATTCATTGAGCATCTGGTATGTATAGAACTCTGAACTAGAGAGTGGAAAAATTAAAGGTAGATGGTCTTAAACTCTATTTTGAGAGACAAACTATACTTATTGACCCACTTACACAAAGCAAAGTGGATGCTGTTGTGTTAAATGCCTTCCATAAGTGAACTCATTTTAACCTGTGTCTCCATGATACTACATAATTCTTGCTTATGAAGAGTAATCTGTTGTATTCTTTCACTTTTTTACTTTATTTCCAAACACAGAAAATAAAACCAAAGCTTTATTTTAATTAATAAATAAACTCACATTTTTCCTTTTATTTTAAGGTCATGTTAGGAAGATTTGAAAAAAAAGTCGTACAGAGTTTCCGTATACCCTTCATTCAGCTTCCCCTGTATTAACATCTTACATAACCAATGCACTTATCTCTAAGAAACTACCATAGGCACAATGCTATTAAACTACAGATTTTGTCTGGACTGAAATTTAGTTTCTCTACAAATGTTCTTTCTGTAAATAGTACAGGGTCCAGTTTAGGATTCTACATTGCATTTGTTTGTCATGCATCCTTAGCCTGATCCAGTCTTTGGCAATTCCTCAGTCATTTGTCATCTTTCATCAATGCTTTTGAAGAGTACTGGTCAATTATTTTTTAGAATGTTCCTCGGCCGGGCGCGGTGGCTCAAGCCTGTAATCCCAGCACTTTGGGAGGCCGAGGCGGGTGGATCACGAGGTCAGGAGATCGAGACCATCCTGGCTAACATGGTGAAACCCCGTCTCTACTAAAAATACAAAAAACTAGCCGGGCGTGGTGGCGGGCGCCTGTAGTCCCAGCTACTCGGAGGCTGAGGCAGGAGAATGGCGTGAACCTGGGAGGCGGAGCTTGCAGTGAGCCGAGATCGCGCCACTGCACTCCAGCCTGGGTGACACAGCGCGAGACTCCGTCTCAAAAAAAAAAAAAAAAAAAAAAAGAATGTTCCTCAACTTAGATTTGTTTGGTATTTTCTGATGCTTAGACTGAGATATGCATTACCAGGAGAATGTCACAGAAGTGATATGTCCATCATCACTGTATCATATTAGGGGGCACATGATGTGGATACATATAATTATTCATCATGATAATCTTGGTAAAGGCTGTGTCTGCCAGAATTCTCCACTACAAATTTACTATTTTTCCCTTTGTAATTAATAAATATTTTTTCACTTATAAGAGATACTATGAGATTATGCAAATGTCCTATTACTCTTTAAATTTTATCCACTAAACAACTCACTTTTGAAAATAAAAAGGCAAACAATCTATAGATAGGAGAAATCTAACAGTTATGAAAATCCTCAAGTAATCTTAGAATTGCTAAACACAGGGCATGTAAAACCAAAAGCACCCTTAAAGAGGAATAAAGACCGGGCACAGTGGCTCACACCTGTAATTCCAGCACTTTGGGCAGCCGAGGCTGTGGATCACTTGAAGTGAGGAGATCGAGACCAGTCTGGCTAACATGGTGAAACCACGTCTCTACCAAAAATACGAAAATAGCCAGGAGTGGCAGCGTGTGCCTGTATGAGAATCGCTTGAACCCTTGAAGTGCAGGCGGCAGTGAGCTGAGATCATGCCACTGCACTCCAGCCTGGGCAACAGAGTGAGACTCCGTCGCAAAAAAAAGTTGGGGAGAGGAGGGGAATAGTCAAACTATTTGCCATTAGTACCAAAAAGTACCTCCTCTTTTTAATAATTTGAGGGAAGAGCTAAAATAAGTGTATAAGGTGCAAAGGGAAACAGAAGTTATTCCAGATGATTCCTCAGTTATCAAAGCTACATTATCATTTGTATTTCTTAACTCATTTTTGTATCAGTAACTTACTATGGTTCACAGATGGCTTAAAATTATATTTCCAGTGTTCCTCAGATCAAGTACATCAAGAACTACAAACTTTGCATTTTTGAGTCACTCCGGTTTGGCAGACTACTGAATGATGCTTGTTTGATTGGTTTATTAATTTTCCTTCAACACTGAATATTGCAAAATCAATATTCAAGTTACACTATAAATCTTTTTTAGAATTATTTCTATACCACCTGCCTTATCCATAAGAGGTAAAATATTCATGAATCCAATCTTTTCAGAGTTTACTTGACCCTCCAAGAATTCCAGCTGAAGTAACTGAAGCATACACGAAGTAATATCACTTTTAGATAATTTATCACTTGAAAAAAAGCAATTTGAAGTTAATTCATGTAAAATACCAAATTACCTATATTATTAATGGACCATTTATGTCTACTTTTTATCTAGGACAGTACTAGCATCAATATCCAATATATATTTTGTACTTTGTACCAATCCCTAAGTTCTTTATATAAATTATTTTATTTAATTGTCACAGCTATATGAGGTAGCAAGAATTGTGAGGATTCTGAGATTTTACCCTATTTGCAAGCTAACAAGTTAGCCTGCTACAGTTTCCCGAATGCTGGCAGAACACCTAAGACTCTTGGGTTAGAGGACTTTATCACCCACAGAAGCAGCAGTGACCAGAGCATCAGCATGTTCTTGCACCAGGTCTTCAAACTCCAGTTCCCAGACAACACAGAGAGTCAGGTGAGCCCTGCGCAAACAATGGGTTGCATTACAGGAAAGGAACAAATGTAGGGAACCGGTATCTTTTTTAATGGACAGTAAGTATGCTGTTATGTACTCCAGAGGGAGACAATATCAGTATCTTCCAAGGCTATTTACAGTCATCTGTGGACAAATAATCCAGAACCAAGGCAGTTAGTGTAAGTGCTTGCAAGACATGCAGAAGTGTGAGACCCATCCACAGAGAATTGTCTCCCAACATGATTAGATACTATCGTTATTCCTCTTACAAATGAAGAACTTGAAGCTTCAAGAGAACTATATGAATTTAATGAGACATTCAAATGTAAGTTAAAGGTATTTGCTTTTCCATGGAAATGTTTTAGTATTTATGAGTTTGTTTAATGTATTACATGAAACATGCTCCCCATGAGGTGTTGCAAATTGCACCCACTTGAGCTTGCAAACTGTAAAGAAGGAAGATTGTGCATAAAGATACATCCGAGATAAATTTTTCCCTAGGTGTTCTGAAAAATATATTGTCCTTTCCTCTCTGTGAGATCATTTTTAAATGTAAATTTTAACTTCCATATATAATTTCATATGTACTATGCTCAAGGAGGAAGTAAGCTGCAGTGGAAAAAACATGAGCCCAGAAGTCAAACAATGGTCCAGTTGGGATTCCGGTCTACACTTACTAACCTGTCTCAGAATCAGTTTTCCCATCTGTGAAAAGAGAATCTCTTGTAGGGTCGTTGTAGGAATTAAATGAGATCATGCCTATGAAGTTTCCACTACAGTATTTTGGCACATAGTTAGGTGCTCAACAATAGACAGCAATAATAATGACTTACAGGATGGTTATAAGCAAAGTTGCTGTAACATCCATTGCTTTCAAAATTTGAAAAATTTAAGAATAAAACTGGAAGAAGATTTTTAAACCCAGTTTTTCTATGTAAAAGCTTTTTCAGGCATTGGAGTTGTGTCATACTACAGTTAACTTTTTTCATTCAAAGATTAATTTTAAACATGAGATAAAAACTCTTCCAGCTGTCAAAGCATTAGCTTTTAGCAATGGAATGGATGTTGATCTTTTAAAGGGTCTCCTAGTATTTCTTTTAATGACTTAGAGCAGGAAAGCTTGTCATTTTCCCTAACAGAATGTAAATAAAACACAAATATATGGTGGGAACCAGAGTCAAGAGGAGCTCAGCAATCTACATTTGCCATAATGTGTGTCCTAGTGATCAGTTCAAAGGGCCTGTGACTTTACATAGGAAATTGTGCTGTGTTAGAGACAGCTCTGTTGATCTTTTATCCATTTGCATGTTAGAAGATGAAATTGTTTTTTATATTCACTTAAAAGTTACACCACAGCCATTAGATAAAAGGAAGAATAACTGCTTGCTCAGTGGGCAGGCTGCTACAAAGCAAGAAACATGCTCATCAAACAGTTGTGTTTTTCAGCTTCGGCAGATGGAACATCACATTCTTTGGTGAGTTCTTCCACCCTGTAAAACTTAATGATTTGCCCTCCCTGCAGATTGCCGAAAAAATTATTGTCCACGATAGCTTGATGTCGATTTGCTTTGGAAAGCCTCTCAACTTTAACTAATAGTTGCCATCCAAATTAACAATAACCAAGGAAGGATGGAAATTATGGGTGCGTTCTGGTAATTCACTACAAACTAAGCTTGTTATCTGCATGAAATACAACTGTGGATCCATGAATAATTCTCAAAAATGTTGAATTTGAAATGAGCACCGGCTAGGATAAACAGTAGTTAAATAATACTTAAATTCCAGCATCTGGTATTCTAGTATTTTAATGTGAGCTGAATTTCTTTTATTAGGTGTTTATTTGAGATTGTTTCTGCATGGATTCTTTCCTTATGCAGAAAGAGCTCTATAAATTGGGAAGTAGTAAAGAGTTATGATTCAGGACAGCTTTCTTTTATAGTAATTCTCTTAAAGGGAAACACGAGTGTTAAAATCTCAGCTATTTTCCCAAAAGGGCAACTGAATAATTCCTGAGAGAGTTTGTTTAAATTCAGAGCACTTATTTGTAAGGCTCCATATGTTGGTGCATGTAGAAGAGAATGAGTCACTCGGGTAGTAGGGGAAAAGTGCACGCTAAAGATTAATGATAGAAATCAAACAAAAATGATTAATAGTAGGAGCATAGCAAGATATTAAAAAATAATATATGTGAATGGTCTTGGGAAGAAAAATAAAAGAATAAGATAAATAAGTTTTTTAATGAAAGAGGCATCATTAAAAAAAAATTTAATGGGCTTATCATGTTTAGAAAAAAATCATTTCCCCAAAAGTTTTACACCAAGCTATTCCAGTGACTTAATTTGAAATTTGCATGAGAATTGTTTTTTTTTTTTTCCTGACCTGAGACATTCAATATGAAGGAAGCAGAATACAATAATAGTGACATTTACATCATTCCTTACTATTTTCCCAAATATTTTTACATGCATGATACCCTGTGATAGACACAGTGTCTGGAGAAGGGAAGTAGAGCTGATCTTATTCCCATTCTACACATCATGAAGAAGTTCAGCTAGCTGCCTGCTGAGTGACAGTACCTTAAGGTCAGTTTTATTTTTCAATACTCTCAACTTTAATTGTTATATTTCAAATTCATACTAACCAAAGAGGCAAGATATTCTAGGTATGTTCCAAGCAAAATTATGATCTACTTGAAACCTACCTCCCTTCTCACTTCAAATTCAGTACTTATTTAATTACACTGTACCTCCTAAAGAAATCTGGCTCTGCCACTGACTACAACAATATACCCTGGAGTCAGCCCTTAATTTCTCCAGGCATCAGTTTCCTGGATTGACATTGCTAGGGCAGTTAAAATTTTACAATGCACTTTGGCATCCATCATCGCATTTAATGTCCACCGAAACTGTAAATATTTTTAAATGGAGTATATCTGAATTCAGAATTGGTTAATTGCTTGTCCAAGATCATACTGATGACAAATGTTAGATCCATATCTCTGGTCTACTGCCTTACTATGAAATCTGGAATTGGGTTCTTCTAAGATATCTTCTAGTTCTATCTTCCCTGACTTCAAAGACTGGGAGAATAGAATGTTATTTACAGGTCAATAGTATTTTACTGATAAGTGATGTAATTCTTGGAACAAAAATAAAATATTTTACTGACTAGTTATTAAAGTACTTCCTGACACCAGCTTTCTGCAAGAAATTGTGCTTTCAAGTGTATTGGGAAGGACAAAAGATGAACCAACACCCATCTCCACCCTTGAAGAGTGCATTCTCTAGTTTGGGACATAATAACATCCACTTCTAGGAAAGCACCACAGACAACATGCTCTAAAAGTTAGAAAAAATAGGTGGCCTTAAGCCTTAAGCCATATAGTGAGTTTAAACATTCAGAGATTGGAGCAAAGGAGCAGAAGAATGATAACCCAGAAAAATCCCTGTGCCATCCACCTTGTTCACATATCTCTTTAGTACCAGAAAGACATTAGAATGTGTTTTCTTGGCTGGGCGCGGTGACTCACGCCTGTAATCCCAGCACTTTGGGAGGCCGAGGCGGGCAGATCACAAGGTCAGGAGATCGAGACCATCCTGGCTAACACGGTGAAACCCCGTCTCTACTAAAAATACAAAAAATTAGCCGGGCGTGGTGGTGGGCACCTGTAGTCCCAGCTACTCTGGAGGCTGAGGCAGGAGAATGGCGTGAACCCGGGAGGCGGAGCTTGCAGTGAGTGGAGATGGCGCCACTGCACTCCAGCCTGGGCAACAGAGCGAGACTCCGTCTCAAAAAAAAAAGAATGTGTTTTCTTATAAATAACAGTAAAAATAGCATTATTGTCATCTTTTTTATTACTGTCCATGTAGCCCTCCTAGCAAAATTAAGTTAGGCAACTGCCATTTGATGCCTGAAATATGTTAACATACGTTCTCAAATCTACTGAGAATCACAAATCCTAGAGTATGAAAGTTTTAGGTCCCAGCTTCACCTTTGTCTTCAAAGCAATTTTCTTCTGTTTTGTTGTGTCTTTATCAAGATCTGCCAAAAAGTCATCCAGATGACCACTTCAAATTTTTCTTCCTTTTTGTCTACCTTCCCAAAATACTAAAGAACATTGGAATGAATAAAAGGCAAAGGGAAAGGATGGAAAAACAACAGAAACAAAGGGCCAAGGCCAATTAGTCACTAAATAATTGAGAACTGACAAACTTTTCCACTATCCATAATAATTGTATGCCCTTATTAAGCTGTACCCTGAGATGTTATTCCAAAGCCAAAACAACTTACCACCTTATGCTTAATTTGTAACAATGTCCATAGTGCAGATTTTCTCCATGAAATAAGTAAGACGGATGTCAGAGCAGGCCCTGGGATATATTGAAAACTGAAAACTTGATAGTGTATTGCACTGGCAGCAGATTAAATAAGTAATACATGAGCATCAATTCCAAACGCCCTTTCCTTTTAAATTTCAGCACTGCATCAAACATCTGGCAACTATGTAAGATGAAGTAGAACCAAAGCAAGAAAGAAATTATAATAATGTAGCTTGCAATACGACTTCATTTCAAATAACATCTTTCATGTAAACGGGTATCTAAAGTGCTTTACGGAATAAAATAGTACAAGAAAGTGGACAGCATGTGGTATAAATTACAGAAAACAGTGGTGCAAGGATATTATATGTGGAGCAAATTAAAGCATTCCATCATCAAGCCAGGAGCAATGGGAGAAAATGCAAAAAGGTACAGCAAAGTGTACAATTTTAGATGAGGTGTAAGAAACTTGGACGTTTATAAGAAAGCCATTTTTCTCCCCACTTGTGTATTTAAAAATGAAGTACCTACCATTTTCTTTTAGTAGAAGGCTTTAAGCTGTGTATTTGATAAAGCTGAATTTTAGAGTGCTTTAGCTTGAACATTGCAATCAACCAGAAAGAATGAGGGATTCTGTGTGAATAATCAAACACCCCCCAAAATAGGCTGATTATCTAGAAGTGCCAAGTCTATAGGTGGCAAAAATCCTCCTACAGGCATTTACAGCACAAGTAGTTTAGAGCATGGGCATTGTAATCAAACCAATCAGATCCATGCCTTAATGCTGTTACTTAAGAACCGTACGGCCCTAGACACTGTATCGCCTCTCTGTGCCTGTTTCCTCGTCTCTAATAGGAGAATTTCAATAGTACCTATGAATAGGATTCTCTTAGATTAAATAACAAAATTCATACAAAATATTTAGCACAGGGTCAGTAGCACAGCCATTTAAAATGTTAGCTACTCTAAGTATCAGGCAGGAGGATACGGTCTGAGTCCCCATCAGACTCCAGAAGCATCGGTGAGAACCTCCAGGTTTGTCAAAGCCCAGTAGTGTTCAGATAAAGTAGCCAGGATTCACTTCAGAACACTCCTCCACAAGGGTAAGCCACTTACACACCTACTTCCAGCGGTGCTACAGCAAAGCCCAGGCATTCAAGAGTATGAATTGGCCAGGCGCAGTGGCTCATGCCTGTAATCCCAGCACTTTGGGAGGCCAAGGCAGGCGGATCACTTGAGGCCAGGACTTCGAGACCAGCCTGGCCAACATGGTGAAACCCTGTCTCTACTAAAAATACAAAAGATTAGCTGGGTGTGGTGGCAGGCACCTGTAATCTCAGCTACTCAGGAGGCTGAGGCAGGAGAATTGCTTGAACCCGGGAGGCAGGGGTTGCAATGAGCCAAGACTGTGCCACTGCACTCCAGCCTGGGCAACAGAGCGAGACCCACCTCAAAAATAAAAAATAAAAAAGTATGAATCGCTGATGCCACGTGACTTTTAGTTTTGTAATCAAGAATCTGAAACAACAGAAAACAGACATTCCTTACATTCTAGTAGAATATCTTGAATAGATTCTTTGTTAAAAGAGGTTCGTGAAGGGAAGTTAGGGCATGTGAGATCAGACGCCCTAGAGTATGACTCTGCTACGTGGCTTTCCTTACTCCTCTCTGTCTTAGATGATTTCCCTGAGTGTACTCCCTGCGGGGACCCACAGTGTCCACCATTCTCCGTGGGATTAGTTACATATCTCTGAGTAATAAATTTGCCCCAAACTCAGCACCTTAAGACAATAAATATTCCTCACTTACCTGGCACCATGGCTAAGGGCCAGGAATCCAGGAGCGGCTTGGCCTTGTGGTCTGGCTCAGGGTTCCTCATGAGGTCTCTGCAAAGTCAAGCTGCTGGCAAGGACTGCAGGATCTGTTTCCAAGTTCACTGGTGTGGCTGTTGGCTGGAGTCTTCAGTTTCTCACCATGTGGGCCCCTTCACAGGACAGCTCATATATGCAAGCTAACTTTCCCCAGCACAAGTGATCCAAGAAAGTGAGAGACTGAGGCAAAAGCCACAGAGTAATCCATAATATGATATCAGAGTGACATACTGTTATTTCTGCCATATTCCATGAGTCACACAGACCAACCCTGGTAGAATGTGGAAGCTGCTACACAAGAGTGTGAGTAGCAAGAGGCCAGGCATGTTGAGGCTGGCTCCCACATCCCCTTGGTAGTTAACCATTCTTCTACCCAGGTCACATCTGGACATTTTTAGTCTATTGATAACTATGCTCCAGTTTACGTCTATTTTTCTGTTCCTTCCAGGCTAAACTATTATTAAACTACTGTCTGATGTGGAAGTTCTCCTTTCTCAAAGTACAAACCAAAACATTTACCCTATTACATATAACATGAGGACCTGAAGGCCTTTCATCTGGTGTTTCTCTAAGTAAACCTGAATATGTTGTTTGAAGTGCATTCGCTTCTAGAACTCAAGGATCACAGGGCCAGAGATGGCTATACAGCATGTAGCATGTCATACTGGTTTTGAGAAGTTAAAAATACTTATGATGATCTTCAATAGATGATTCTCCAGAGAAATGCTTGCCTTGACCTTTTCTTTCCTCTGGGTCTTTGCTCAGGTGTCTGTATTCTTTCAGAATTAGCTTTCAATCCCTTTCCCCCATGGATACATATCTTTTTACATGGCGTAACTTCAGTGACACCTTCTTCAGGAAGCCTCCCCTGATCTATCATCCATCCCTTCTCTGAGCTGCATTTACATTTTGTCTGTACTACTCTCTTCCCATCACTTACTCTTTAGAGGGTAAAAGGCACCAGCCGCTGCTCATTATAATAGAACTGTGTGTCTAGGCTTGTTTCACCAAAGTAAAGGGGTAGTACTGGAAGCCAGTCTGTTTAGTGAGGCATGGTGCAAAACCCGACAGGTGAAGAGATTCCCAAACCATTTTTTTTCATATGAATTTTGCAACAGTCATAGAAAAGTTCATCCCTAGGATCCTAGGATAATGCGTTTCCCTTCCTGGAACCAGTAAATGTTTACTTTCCTGCAGTTCCTGACTGTCAGTGAGACAGCATGATCTTTCAAAGCTGCTTGCTCAGTGGCCTCATGGACTCCATCCATACTTGGCTTTGCGCCAGGCAGAGCTTAGCATGTTCCTGGACGCAATGGGGCTAGTACTGATCCTAGTTTCCACAGCCTGACCCCGGGTTCCTCAGCCTTTACTTGATCAGTGCTTCTCAGGGACTGAAACCCTGAACCTGTCTGCTTCTGTGTATAGGGTATTCTTATCTCTCTTTTTATTATAAAAACAATGTAGCTGCTTTCAAGCACTTTTTAAAAAAAATAGTGGGAGAAACCAAAACTCCAACAGTTCCATCACCCGACTGCACAAGGGGCAGAGTCTGGGAGTTCTAATCCTGTGTTCTACATGTTTAGCAAATAAGTTTAAGTTCACTAACTTCTTTTGCTTGCCCCGTTAAAACCCTTCCTCTTGTGCTCATGCACCTGTCCAACCACACCCATACACTCTCCTTTTTTTTTTTTTTTTTTTTTTTTTTTTGCTTTTATGGACTGATTCCTGATTCTCTTAGTTTCTGGGACATAAAAGTGAGTGGCACACGATATGTGTTCCCTTCCAATTCTTTCTCCATGTGTAAAGGAAGTTGTCACATAATTGCATCACGGTGTGCATACAGTTTTCTACTCTTCTTTTGGCAGTTAATATAAAACCATTAACAACTTTTCAATGTTGCTGCAGAATCTTCATAAATCAGTTTAGGAATTTTTGGTTTTTAACAGACCTGGGGTCAGGTCTCACCTCTGTCATTTAGTTGCTGAATTACCTTGGACAACGAATTAACCTCTCTGGGAATCACTTTATCTCTAAAAGGGTGTTGACAATATCTGCCTTGTGCTATTGGGAGTAATAAATGAGGTGCAGGATGCAAAGTTGTAATGATGGCGTACACTAAATGTCCAATCAATTCTAGCTAAAAATAATAACCTTAAATATGTTTATGATGTCCCAGTATTCCATCAAGTGGAAAATAAAAGTTATTTTTGAGATTATAACCACTCTGATACATGAGGAAATGTTTATTATGCACCCACAAACTCTTTAAATTCCAATTTTAGCCACTTGAGTTTGATGCTGACCTATTGTCCCTGAGTGTAGTGACCTCTGTCTCTAGTCACAGTCCTTTCATGTGGGAGTGTATTTCAGTTTATTCCAGCTCTGTCCTTTCTTCCTTCATCCTGCATACACATTTCTCTCCAGTAAGCTAGTAAAAAATATTTGCCTGCTGAATTAATGTTCTCATTGAGGCTGTTCATAGGAAGATGCCTAAATTTTTTGTATGACAGTCAACATTGCATGCAGCTTGGAAGTAGAATTTCGGAATGTTTATGTGTCATCCCAATAAATGGTTAAGAACTTAGTGAATGAATGGAAGGCCTTGCAAAGATAAGACGTGAGTTAATGAGGAAGTCGTTAACTTCACAGGTTCCATTTGAAGGCTCAGATTATTTCTGAAACCAAAGAAGCGGGAAGAATGAATTCTGCTGATCACTGCAGAGGGAGGGGAAGAGCTTTGCCTAGAAAGCTCTGGGTTTTATTTTTATTACTAAACCTCCGTAAATAAATAAATAGCACTAACTTACATTAAATTATCTTGTCAATATCTGTAAATATGGTACATTCTGGTGATAATTAAACAATGAGCAGTGAAATTTTACTAGGGTTAGGTTCTATTTTGTTTTGTTTTGAGGAGGGAGGAAGTGTTGCTATTGGAATGACAGGCTGAGTAGAGTTCTTCTACAGAATCCACTTCTGCAAATTTGAGCAGAAATAGAATTGATGAAAGGATATTAGATAGTTCACAAAATATCTGGTAGGGCCAGAGGATCAGATGACAAATTTGAGCGTCCAGGAGCCATGATAACCACCCTTTTTCTAGCAGAAATACCACAGATGCTGGCACTTGGCACTGATCCTCAGGACTGATTCCAGAAGCACTGCCACCCCAAGCCCAAGAACTGAATCCCTACACCAGACCTGCCAAAAGACCAGTTTTCCCAGTTGCCTCTGCCTCCTCCCAAAAACTTTTCCTGTGGAGGATCAGTCAGGGTGGTGGGAAAAAATTGTACAGATAAAGTTATAAGAAATAGACACAAACCTTCTTGGAAGGTTGGGAGGTTTGCATAGGTTCAGTAAAAGATTTGGCTGAAGGCAGCTGAATTCTCTTAAAAGCTTAGGGTGTAGATACATAGGAATTTAGAGGAGTTTATCTAAATAGCTTGTTTACTCATGTGGTCCTAAGACCAACCTTTGATCATCTGCAGGTGCATGACTGCTCTTTATTCAGGAGGTTGGCAATGTTAATTACCCTCTAGTGGTGTTTACTCAAGACCTTTGTCATTTAATCTGTACTAAATAAATGCGAACTTCGCCAGCTTATGGGGCCAAAGCTGTGGTCTCAGGCAGCAGAGCCCCTTAGCCACACTGACAGGCAAAATATCTGTGTCAGTGTATGTCTTCCATCCATCACTAGGTCAGGGTCTGCAGGTCAGACCTGGCATCTTCCCAGTATATCATCCCAGTGCTAACACTCCCTTCCTCCTCAAAACAAAATAAACCCCAACCCTAATAAAACTTTCATTGCTCCTTGTTCAATTAATTCAAATCTGTCTTTCAGGGACGCTGATTAGAGTGGGTGAGGTCACATGGCTGTACCCTAATACAAGGGGTTTGGGAATGCAAATTTTCTGGCTCCCACTTTAGGAAGGTGAGACACATTATGAAGGAAATTATCAGTGTAGGATGCATGTTCAAAGACATTGAGTAGTTCAAGTGATGAATGAACATTATAGGGTCAGTCATTTCGAGTGTTCTGTATACACTGACTGTGAATTTCTGTCTCTGAGGAGAAATTTCTGCCATCAAGTACTTCTCGGCATGCTGGTGATGCAGTCCACATTCCCCAGATTCCAGGACTGCTCAAACCCTTTGCTGCCACAAAGAAACCTTGCCATTCATGAAACATGTAGTCCCACTCCCTTCCTTTCTCCCCTCTCCAATATACCCAGCATTAGCATAGGGCTATAAAGATGATGAAAATTAAAGAGAGAGAGAGAGTGTGTGTGTGTGTGTGTGTGTGTGTTGCTAAATATCACATATTGTCATGGGGTGGCAGGTTCATTACTTCACCTCTGGTATAAGGTTAGATATAATTGTAACAACAGAAAGAGGAATATATTGTTTTTTAGAATTTTTTTTTTTTTTGAGATGGAGTCTTGCTCTGTAGCCCAGACTGGAGTGCAGTGGCATGATCTTGGCTTACTGTAACTCTGCCTCCCAGGTTTAAGCAATTCTCCTGCCTCAGCCTCCCGAGTAGCTGGGACTGCAGGTATACCCCACCATGCCAGGCTAATTTTTTTGTTTTTGGTAGGGACAGGGTTTCACCATGTTGGCTAGGCTGGTCTCAAACTCCTGACCTCAAGTGACCTGCCCTCCTCGGCCTCCCAAAGTGTTGGGTTTACAGGCATGAGCTACCACACCCGGCCTGTTTCTTAGAAATTTGATGGCATAAGAGAGAAATAGGATGCATGGGTAAGATAATTAATTATAAAAGGTCTTGGAATGCAAGAAAATCATACATAATTTCACCAATATTGGGCATCCAAACCTAAGGCAGAATGCTAATTACTCACTCTAATTTAAAAAATAATGATTAAAATTGTCAGTGTTTCCAAATAATAACTGCAGAATAGTTAGATGGGAGGAAAATAAACCTATTCTTCAGTGCTGTATTTAGAAACCTTATCAATCTTTGACATTCATAGCTAAGAAGGAGTCAATCTGCTTTGTAAATTTAATTGTAAGCCAAATAATTAGTGTATGGAGAGAATTAATAAAAATATGCCAAGGTAATCACAAACCAGCTTCAAATAACTGATTTAACTAATGATGAGTTTTTCATTGAATCATCTGTATACACTGAAGAGTTTCTCCAATATTATTTAATAGATTTTTAAATAACTTTTAAAATTACAAATGCTGTATATTTATTACAAAAAATTTAGAAACCTAGATAAGCATAAAAAGAAATTACTCATTACCTCATGTATATTTGTCTGCTCAGGAGGCCATAGCAAAATACCATAGACCAAGTGGCTTAGGCAGCAGGCATTTACTTTGTTACAGTTCTAGAGGCTAGTAGTCCCAGATCAAAGTGCCAGTCAATTCAGTCCTGATGAGGGTTTTCCTCCTGGCTTGTGGGCGGCCACCTTCTTGCTGTGTTCTCACATGGGGGAGTGTAGGGAGAGGGTGGGGAGAGTGTATGCCCGGAAGCTCTCTGAAGCATTCTTAGAAGCATTATTTCCATCCTGAAGGCCTCACCCATATGACCTGTTTTAACCTTAATTACCTCCCAAAGTCCCTGTTGTATTGTTGGTTCAGGCTTCAACATATGAATCTGGGGAGGAAACAACATTCAGCCCATATCAAGTTCAGAATATAACCCCTGTTGAGTGTCGTCATTCCGTATTTTGCATAAGGAAGGAAACAAATTTTGTAAAAAATGAAAATACACTGATTTGAAACTCTCTGCTTTTCATCTAACACTATTCTGAGAATATCTTTCCACTTAATTGAGTAATTACATGATTAAATATGTAAAAGTCATTTTAAACGTCTTCTACAATTATTCTGTAATATTAGGGTTAATAACAACATAATAATTGTTAATAATAATGTATAGTTAATAACTACATGCTGCTATTAGTTTTCCAATTCACCTCTTGGTGGACATTTACATTTTTCTAATTTGTAATATTTTACAAGTAGTTCTATGAAGAACATTCTTGTCACTATTTCTTTGTTGTATCCCTGTAATTATTCTGAGTAGTGGATTTCTGGGGCAAAGACTATGCATATTTTAAGACTTTCAATAGCATTGCCAAATGTCCTTTGATAAAGTTTATTCTAAATATGTTCCCAAGTAGCAAAATAAGAATGCCTGTTTTTGATGCATTCACCCTTAATTTATGCTAATATAGGGCACTATCATTTAAAAATTTTTTACCAGAGATATTATGCTGTCACTTTGATTTAATATTTAAATGTTCTATACAAATTTTAATCAAACTTTACACTTAGAGGTTCCATCTATCATCAGAAAAGTCTTCCCCACCAAAAAATTAAATAAGATTTCATATATATTTTACTCTAAACTTTTAAAGCCTGGTTGTATACATTTACATTTTTAATTCATCTTGAGTGTATTTTAAACTTTATACTTTTTTCAAGTGATTAGCAAGTTGTCTCTATTTGTTTTGAAATTGAGTTGAATTATGCATAAGATTTTGTTATTTCCCACACAAAAAAGAACTCTAATTAGTAAGATATAAAAATAGGCCTTATGTTAAAGGATCCTTAAATATAAAGTAGTCCTCATGGTATAGACTCTTAGGATCATTTTATTGTAAAGATTATGTAGATTGACTCCAGCCAGCTGTTGGTAATTTTATTTTTTCAAAAACATGGTGTGAACATGAACTATGATAACTCCCTGAATAATAATCTTGAAAATTAAACCTTCACATACATGATTTGGCTTCAAAATGAAAGATTGTAGATAAGTTTCTCCATAAGCATAATCTCATTCTAATCTTGAAATCAGCAACATTAAAGACTACAAGCATAATTAATTTTGATATGTCAAATTAATTCTTGCTGTTTCTTGGCATTTTCAACAAGGATATTGATTGCTATCATAATTTTTTAACATAAATAGTTATCCAATAAAATCTGGAAATGCATTTTACAATTTACTTAGAACTTCAAACTGCCACTAGATGGTGTCATTAAGTCTTTGCCAAACTAGGTCCAATATGATGTAAAGCGAAAGATCTGAACTTTTTACTCAGCACTTCTATGTAGTTAATGATTAAGTCATCTCTAGACAACCATGACTTTAGCTGAATTAAAATGAAGGTCAAATTTTTATTAAAAATGTGTGCTAGTAGACAATTGCAAGTGGCCTTAATCTTTCTTCTTAAGATGAAAATATAAAAATTAATAATATTGCTATATATACTCACAATAACCAACTGAAAAATAATATACAAAATGACACCATTCATAATGGCTACAAAATGTATAATGTACCCAGGAATAATTCTAACAAAATATTGCAGTGCTCCTTTATACAGAAAATTCTCAAGCGTTATTAAACAGCATTTTGAAAGTCCTAAAAAAATAAGGGGATATACAATGTTCATGGATGGAAAGATTAAACAGTCTCTCCAAATTATCAGAAAGAAATTGATTGAAATGGTGTCTAATACAATTGTATAAATTAACAAATTGATACTCTATTCATACATAATAACACAAGACTTTACATAGTCTGTTCAACTTGAAGAACAAAATGGAAGTAACTTGTCTTACTTGACCAATGAAACAGTACATAAATCCAAGGAAAAAAAAATCTATGGTGGCATCCCAAAAACTAGAGAAAATATATAATTGGTTATTCATGTGGGAAAAAAATAAATCTAAATAAAATTCTTTACTATACATAAACCAAAAATAAATTCCAAGACAACTAAGAACTTGGATGTTTTAAACCATAGCTTTAAAACTGTAAGAAGAAAATGTAGAAATTTATTGTTTTGTCTCAGGATAAGGAAGAATTTATGAAATAAGACACCAAAAGCACAAAATAAAAAGTGATAAATTTTTCCACATTAGAACTCCTGTGTATCAAAAGATACCACAAATAAGGGGAAAAAAGACAAACCCTGGATTATAAAGAAATTCTTGGAAACTGTAAGTATCAAATTAATGGTAGTTGTTATTTCCAGGGAGCATAGGAAAGAAAACATAGAAAACTTTGTTTCATTTCTTTTACAAAATAAATTTTTAAACAAATAAGCAAAATGTGCAATATGTTGAGATCTGATAAAGTTGAGTAATAAGCATGCACTTTTTATATATTTAAAAATCTTGAATAAGATTTTACTCCAACATTCAAGTTTTATTTTTAAAGAAATAAAAATGTATTCTGACACAGCAGTTCAGCCAGCTGTCCCTAATAGCTTTACAGTGGGTTTTTTTCTTCTACAGTCACTTTTACAATGCTATCTTATTTTTATATTTAGGGAGAAATTCTTGTCAAAAATAATAAAGTGAGTCCTTTTGAGTTTTTTAAAATGATTCCTTCTAACACCTTCACACAGGGACTAGAATTTTCATTTTGGCTTTTCCATATGAGAAACAGTGATACCTCTAGAGGCATGCAGACTATTAAAATCATGTTTCCAACGTCCTATTAAATCATTGCAAGTTTTTCAAAAGTATGGTTACTATTATCTGTTTGGTTTTCAGAGCCACTTATCTTGCAGCTACCCTGGGCCAGTCACAAAAAATAAATTCTAATTCTACCCTTTGCACAGCAAAGCTGCAGCTCTGCTGACCAGATTTTTTTGTATTATGGTTCTTTCTCTTTCATATCCACTACCTGCCATTTTTATATAACAAATTTAGGACTCCAATATGCAAATAATTATACTACATTATACACTAAGTATAATAGAAAAAAATCTTAGCCATGGCTCTCCAGGAACTTGAATCAAGCAACAAGAACTACCTTTCTCAAATGGTTATCAATCTTCACCAAATAAAATTCACTTGTAAGAGATATTTTGCCTTTAGCTTCCCATAAAATTTACTCCAGTTACCTCAAGTCATGGGAGAAAAGTTTTAGGAATTCACTTTTATTTATGAGGAAAAAGAAACTGATGTTTTTATTCCTTCATACTATCCTCACCTTAAGTCAACTATCCTCTGTGTCACTGTTCCTCAAAAACCATGAAATTTATATGTTTTTTAGTATAATCAAGGGAAAATTTTAAAGCACAAAGGCTAACTCTGTCTCCTATCTTAGAAATTTGTGAGAAAAAGAGGCAAATATAAGAATCACTGAGGGAAAAGATGCTTGTATGAAAGAAAATTTTCTTTTCCTTTTAAAAATTGCTTTGAGGAATTATTCACTTGCTTGAGAAGTATATTGATTTCAGTTGTTTAACTATGGCTGAGGTTTAGGAGAACATGAGATAGATCCTTTCCTGGTTTGTGGTTTACATGATATGTTAAGTTACCATTAATGACTAGTCAAATTTGCCATTTAGACACACTCTAAGAGTTGCCTGTGGAATTATTTATATACAATCTTTTTCTGATTATCGTAGAAAACTTGGAAAACATAGTTTAATGTTTTCACTTAGCACTGCACTGTGAACAGAACATTTTAAGTAGAAGTAAATGTGTAAAAGTTTTCAGATTTAAAAATTGAACCAAATGGAAAAAAATTAAGTAAAATAATACGTGCTCCAGTCATGTTTTACTGGAATGGCTAGATATAAGGTAATTAGTCCAAGAAAATATCTACTCAATTCGGTCTTGAAAGTACTTCTCAAAAATCATTTGTCTAAGTAAAATTCTCTTACATTTAAAAGCATTTAATTGTTCTTGATGCAACACATCGTTTATTAAAAATTCACTGAGAGCCAAATTGTTCTTGCTCTTCCTGACCCCTCCAACTCTTTTTGTCAGAGAATTGAGGAAAACAATTATCCAAATATAGAATCATAAGCAAAGATAAGTCAGAAAACAATATATTAAATTCCATTTAAAAGTGCTTTTCCCCCAAGTTCCACTAGAACCTTTATTTGTCTTGTACCCTAATCCAGTGGTTGGTTGCAGCATGCATTTCAGAGTTCATTCACTCAAATGCTGATTTGTATCATTTCCACTTCCTGCAAGAGTACAGACAGTTCTTGTTTGTGTCCACAATGCATTCCTGGAAATTATAACATACAGGAATCAGTGGTAACACAGACCACTCCCCACTGCCACCTGCCAGGACCAGTGTCCTGAGGGTCATAGACCTAAATAATTGCTATAAAAACAAATAAACTGTAGCTATTTCCAGCAAACTTGCCATAAAAACAAAGATGCAACAATGGGATACATCCATAATAATTTTAAACATAAAATTCATAATCCACATCTTATACAGTTGTCAAGAGGCTTACATCTATATTGATTATACAATGGGCAAATGTACTTATAGCACATAAAAGAAATAAAATTCTGCTATAATACATTGACCATAAATAAGTTTAATAAATTCAATCAGTTTAATTTTCTCTTCTCTTTTAGAATTTCAAGGGGTAGGGTAATTGGAGTTTTGTTGGCCCAGAGCTTTTTAAAAAGAATCCCAACGTATCCCCACTTGTTTCTTCTTTTTTTTTTTCTTTATAAATTTCCATATACAGTCATTTAAAATAGCTCCACAGGCTGGATGCGGTGGCTTACACCTGTAATTCCGGCACTTTGGAAGGCCGAGGTGGATGGATCACTTGAGGCCAGGAGTTTGAGACCAGCCTAGCCAACATGTGGACCAGCCTAGCTTCTCCACACACCATGTGGAGAAGGGAAAGGCTGTTCCTACTGACTGTACCCAAATTGCAGATTTGTAAGCAATTAATAAAAGATTAATAAATGATAGTTGTTTTAAGCTAACAGGTTTTGGAGTGGTTTGTTTCTTAGCAATAGATAACTGAAAAGGTAAGAAGGGCAAAGAAAAAATAAATTTAATATTTAAAATCTGAAGTAACAAGAAGATAATGCCTTTTAAAAAAAAGAAAGTAAAGGCGGGAGAAGATAGAACATTTGACTGAAATAGTGTGGGAAAACCTAGGTGTATAAAGAGTTTTGCTGGAGACCAGCGAAAATTATCATTTGGGTTTAGTCTTGTTTACTTTATTAACCATGGTATCATATCTACCTCTACAAAAACCTGAAATTCAATTAAATCTAGAGTGAGCTGCAAGTTTATTTGAGAATATACATGGCAGAGAGTTAAAGCTTTTAAAGTAAGAGAATATTAAATCCATTATTAAATAATTTGACTGCATAGTATAATTATCTTCAATATGATATGAATTGTGCAAATAATGTGCAAAATCGACATTGGTCTCCAATTCTTCCAGGAAATAAATCAGCTTAATGTGCATGAAATAGCAACATTCAAAACAACCTTGATTTTCCCTTTGTTTCTAACGGTTTTAAGGAGATTTCCAGATTTTGTACATTCAGTCAATGCCCTGCAGAGGTTATTCTTATGAGAATATATGATCCCAAAAATGAGTCTCAAGAGAAATAAATGTATATTGCTCTAATCAAGGATGTATCTATTAGATGGTGTTGGCCAGGATTATGCCTATGTATGCCTATCATTTAAATGTAGCCATATGAAAATAGTAGCCCCTTTTTCTCCAAAGATAGGCAAAACACCCAAGTAATTTGTTACTTTAATAAATGTTTAGAGAAAAGCTATTGCATAATAACATGAAAATAAATAGGTAGAACTACAGCTTTCATGCTTACTCATAGCTCATACTGCCAAATAGTTTCCAATAAATGACTTGTATCAACCCATTCAGTATGGAAACTTTGCATGTTTCACTCCATCCACTTTGTTAAGGAGGATGATGGCAACTATTTTTTCAAAAGCCTTCAGTAAATAGTCTCTAACGTTGAAATTTGAGTTATTTAATTTTTTTCACGTGTCAAAAAGTTTTGGGGACATAACTCATAGCATCTCTCCAGTGAACCAAAAGTTAATGCATTTTTACAGTACTTAACTTTTCATGGAATGGCTTTCACCTTTTTCTCAATAGGTCAATAAAGAAAACATATTGGAATCCCTTTCATCTGCTATCTCATCAACTGTAAATATGCCTTGTATATACAGTGCCTGGCACACTTCCCAATAGAATGTGAGGGACGCAAGGAGAGAGTAGGGAGGACTCCTTTAGAAATCTACTGCTGTATCACACTAAGGATTAACCTGAGACTCTTCTACTCAGTCTCTGTTATTTACAGTTCCTTTTTAAAAATGACGTGCAGGGCCAGGCATGGTGCCTTAGGCCTGTAATCCCAGCACTCTGGGAGGCCGAGGCAGGTGGATCACTTATGCCCAGGAGTTTGAGACCAGCCATGGGCAACATGGCAAAACCCCATCTCTACAAAAAATACAAAAAATTAGCCGAGCTTGCTAGTGTGCACCTGTAGTCCCAGCTACTCCAGAAGCTGAGGTGGGAGGATTACTTGAACCTGGGAGGTCAGGGCTGCAGTGAGCCAAGATTGTGCCACTGCCCTCCAGCCTGGGTGACAGAGTGAGATACTGTCAAAAATGAAACGAAAGAAGAAAAGAAAAGAAGGAGGGAGGGAGGGAGATAACAGGAAAGAAAAGAAAGAAGAAAAGAAAGAAAAAAATTATGAATATATGCAAATATACACATTTACCTGTAGGGTCTTTAGTTACCATTCTGCTATATTGACTAAACCAACATAGGGTGAGTTTAGCTTTAACTTATAAGACTTTAAAGGGTTTGGGTTACATGTAATTGAGTCTGTTCTCTGAATATTATCAGAGAAGCTAATACCAGGAATGGTTATAATAAGGATCATCATAACTGCTACTTAGTAAGTGACCTCAAGTACCAGATATTTTGCTAAGCTTTTGTGTACATTGTTATTGTACTGAATTTATTACAACAACCCTGCATTGTAGTATCATTATGTCTATCTTGCAGATAAAAAAGTAGAGGTTAAATAATTTTGTAAGGAGTAGATCCAGGATTTCAACTCCAGACTATCAGTCTCCAAAGTTCCTTCTCTTTCCACAACCCTTACAATTATATTCAGAACCACTATCTTCACTGAAAAGTTATTGAGTAGCCATCACCATAAATGGTGTCTGGTTTGTAGTATGTCAGTTCCCAAATTTATTTAGAGAGACCTACCACCAAGTTTCCTTACAGAAGTCCAAGTAAGTCCTAGAACTTATTTCTTCTTTCTTTATCAAAGTCAATTTGGTGGTTTTTAAAATTTATGTAAGACTATTCAAGATACCCCACTTTTAAGACTCTAAAAGTAAATTTTGTATCTCAGAATCTTGGGACAAAATTGATTCATTCATTCTATACTGATTGCATATAAAGCACTTGGCTTGACATTGAGAATATAGCAATAACAATATGAAGCTAGCTTTGATCTTGACAAGCCCACAATGATATCTCTACTTCAAAGACCAATGAAGTAAAATGCAATAATGTTATTGGGATAGGGAGAATGTATTAAAGGGTACAGATGACACCAATAATTTGCAGACTCCAAATTACTAGGTCTGAAAATTGCTAAATATGTATTAAGCACTAGATTACTTTAGGGCAAACAAAAATACTGATCTCTCCCAGGACAAACACTTAGGCTCCCTCTTTAAAAAATAAATGTCAAAATATCATTCTGTTATGAATTCCCAGGCAGAAATTAAAGTTCACTGATGCACTTTAAATTGCATCAAAGGATTAAAAAGGAGAAGAAATGTTAAAGAAGCTTTGGACATGGTTGGGTACTTTTAGATATGGTTAATACATTTTAATTCTGTTTTCAAATCCTCTTGATATTGAATAACAAGGGTTAATTAAGATGTAGTATAGTGAAGCATGCTTTACCAGGAGAAGGAGTTTAATCCATGACCTATGACATTGACTTTCTTATCTAATATTTCTTTTTGAAATCTCTCTCTGCTGTGCTGCCACATAACTGTAAATATATCAATCTGTTTATTCTTCCTTCTCTGTGCTTCCATTCATGTATCTCCTTCAAGTTAGGAAAATAGGCTATCCTAGAGTAAAAATATTACTGACAATTCCAAAGTGAAAACAATTCTAATGGGAAATACCTTGGCATTATCGGAGGGGCTGCCAGCGCGCTGTTCCTCATTATCAGTTAGAAACCAGCAGATGTTAAACTGACATATGTTAGGAAATAGCTTTCAGAAACTCATGTTTCAAAATGTATGAAAGAAAAACAGATGATGCCACCTTTTTTGGCTTAAACTAGATAACTAGAAGATCACACCAGATGTGTTAAGATGTTTCTCTTTAAAAATATGTTCTGTTTCCTGAGAAAGAATGCTCAAAAGAAGAAATGAGAGATTTCCTCCTCAAAATGTACTTTGGTCTTCCTTTCATACATTTAAAATGCTTACTGTGATTTAAATATTTGGCAAAAGTCAATGGGCAAAAACACAATGAATTCAATATTTTTACAGTTGTTATAGATTTTATAAACAGATTAATTACTCAGTTCTCCATGAGAATTGGTCAGTGGAGATCTAAGTAGAATTGAGAGAAAACAAATCACTACAAAGCCTGGAAAATGTAGAACAATTGAATAATATAACTGGAGAATTGAAATGTTAATCTTACTTGTCTGACAGTTTTATTGTAAATGATTCATTCTCACATAGCATCTAAATCCATTTTTTGTTACTATAAAAGAATGCCCAAGGGTGGCTGATTTATAAAGGAAAGAGGTTTATTTGGCTCACAGTTCTGCAGACTGTACAAGAAGCATGGCACTGGCATCTGCTTCTGGTGAGGGCTTCAGGCTGCTTCCACTCATAGCAGAAGGGAAAGGGGAGCCAGCTGGGCAGAGATCACATGGCTGGAGAGGAAGCATGAGAGCAGGGAGGTGCTAGGCTCTTTTACCAATCGTTCTCCAGGGAACTAATAGAGTGAGAACTCACTCACCCCCAAGGAAGGGCACTAACCTGCTCATGCAGGATCTGCCTCCATGACCCAAACACCTCCCACTGGGCATTGCATCCCAACACCAACACATTGTGGATTAGATTTCAACATGAGATTTGTTGGGTGCAAACATACAAACCATAGTACATAGGTAAAGTATTAACACAAGAAAATATATTTAGAAGTTGCTGTTTTCACTGTACAGATTACAAGTTGACAGGAACACATGTTGTTTTTGCTTGCCCAGTATTCATTCTCCCTCTTCAGTTGATAGCACTTTTGACAAATGCATTCAAGGAACCACCCCTTTTTCACCCTCCACATAGCTTTTCTCTATGACTAGATTGGTCTCTGAGGAAAGCGTGCAATCTGAGACTGGCCAATCAGTGGATTCTAACCTCAGGGGCTATAATGATTGATTCAGTGTTGGGCAAATGATCCAAGTTAGGCTAGTGAGATCTTGGATCTTTTGGTAGGATCACTGAGAAAAACAAAGTAACGCTTCCTGATAACTTTCAGTCTGTGGATCCAACTTACCTGTGAACTTCTAAATTAGTTGAGCTCCAATTCTCTTTGTTTAAACCCAGTTTGAATTGTGTTTCATTCCATTGCAATCAAGAGAGCATGATGATTATATGAGAGGTCTCTTTGGCTGAGGGAATCAGGGAAAGTTTGGTGGAAGATGTAGCCCTGGGCAGGATCTTGAAAAAAGCTAGATAGAAGGTAGCAGGGATGGAAAGAGAGGTGTTGCTGATGGTGCAGCTGCATGAGTCAGGGAATTGGCATGATTAGAGACAATGTAATGGTAATGGAGACATAAGCAGAGAGACCAGCCTTCAAAGGCGAGAACCCCACATCCATGGTGAGAAAATTATGGATCAAGCAGCATAGAAACTTCAAGTCTTCCCCATTAATATCTTGGTTGCTCAAGGAGAATTGTGGAAGAATAGATTGTCTGAGAAAGGTCCCCACCAAGGATGGTGACTTCCTAACATTTCTGACACAGTAAAAAAACATACCAGAACACATAAGAATATTTTTTAAATCAGGAGTTCACACAACAGTATTTATCCTTATTTACCTTTACTACTTGTTATGTACTCTGATATTTTTTATTCTTTCTTTCTTTTTTATTTATTTTTTAATGCTGGTTGGACCCACTACATTAGTTCCATG
This sequence comes from Theropithecus gelada, assembly GCF_003255815.1. Lineage (NCBI taxonomy): Eukaryota > Metazoa > Chordata > Mammalia > Primates > Cercopithecidae > Theropithecus > Theropithecus gelada. The sequence continues at coordinate 105,302,084 of NC_037673.1, read as the reverse complement.
GCCCACTTTGAAATCAAGTTTGAAAAATACTGACCTAACAGTGTAACAGTGCTGTTGGGAAGCACCAGCAGATGTCACTGTAGGTGACCACACCAGTGTAACAGCTGCAGCCAGTGACCATGGCAACGCTGGCTCCCTGCCAAGAACCACAGCCTCACTTAACTGTGTTTATTTTACTTTTATATATATATATATATATAAATAAATATATGCCATGTAGTTAAAAGGTTCTACATTTCAAAAATATGAAGGGACACAGAGGGAAAACTCTCCTTCCCATTCCTACCTCTTGGTCACCTGGTTTTTTTCTCAAGGGCAAATAATGTTACTAGTTTCTTCTGTTTTCTTCCAAAGATATCTTATGCATGTACAAGTGCACGTGCACACACACACACACACACACACACTTTTTCTCTTCTTTTACAAAAGGATAGCATAATTATAACACTGTTCTGTACCTTTCTTGTCTTTCCTTAGCATATATTAGGGATTATTCTACCAGCACACACAAAAAGAAAGCATTCCCATTCTGTTTATAGTTGCATAATATTCCACTGTACATAGTGCCATTATTCAAACAGGTACCTCCTGACTACACGTTTGGTTTGTTTCCAATCTTTTGCTTGCACAAACAATGCTGCAGGGAATAACTTTGCTGACTCATCATTTTACGCATATGAGCATATTGATCCTAGGATCCTTGGAAATTGAATTCTTGAAACAAAGGGTATCTATATTTTTAATTTTGTTAGATATTACCAAATTGCTGTCTAAAAGCTTTACTAGTTGGCCTAGTTTTACAATTCCATGTTCTTGAAACTACCATTATTAAGTTTCCTGATCTTTGCCAATTAATAGGTAAAAACCACACCTCAGTGTAGTTTTAATTTACATTCTTTTATTATGAATAAGGTTGGGTATCTGTTTCATATACCTAAGAACCAGTGGTATATTTCCTTTTTTTGTTTTGTTTTGAGAGAAAGTTTTAGCACTTGCTGCCCAGGCTAGAGTGCAATGGCACAATCTCCTCTTACTGCAACCTCCGCCTCCTGGGTTCAAGCAATTCTGCTGCTTCAGCTTCCCAAGTAGCTTGGATTACAGCCATGCACCACCACACCTGGCTAATTTTTTGTATTTAATAGAGATGGGGTTTCACCATGCTGGTCAGGCTGGTCTTGAACTCCTGACCTCAGGTGATCCACCCGCCTCGGCCTCCCAAAGTGCTGGGATTACAGGCATGAGCCACTGCCCCCGGCCCCGGTGGTATATTTCTCGCCTACTCTCTTTTCACATCCTTTACATCTACTTTAAAGAGCAGCCATCAGCCATCAGCTGTTAAATAAAGCAAGCACTACCACTTGGCTCAGCTCATCTAAATATCAAGTAATTGTGTATGTATTGAGATCCTTGCTGAGCATTGTGCAAACCACTATGGAGCAGACAAGATATATATTCGAGGAATCATTCATCTGTATGGAGCCAACATAATTATTCAGCTACCTCCTCACCTGACGCACTCTCAAAGTCTAGATTACCACCAATACGAATTGCTAGGGCAGAAAACGTAATTTGTCACCTAAATCCCTGTTAGTAACAAATACTATGCTAGGTGCTGGTGATACAAAGATGAATATGACAGTTTTTAGTGAAAAAATAAGCAAAACAAAGCAACAGAATTGAAGGTATAAGTGCTGAAAACTGTTCATGGTACATCAGTGGATAAAGTTGGAAGTGGTCAATTCTGCTGAGGTGGAAAAGCTTACGAAAGGAGCTATATGGTGGGTAAGCCCAGTGGGCTCTTCCTCAAGGGGGCTCCGTAAGTACACACTCAGTTCACTCCACTATCTTTGCCTGCTTGACTTCCCAAAACATAGCTGGTTTTCTCAACAACTGAGTCTTTTAACTTAGCTTGTTTCTGCAAATTACTTCCCATATTTGCTTTACATTGGTCTTTTCGTTTCCTTTTAATATATAACCTGTAATCTAGGGTCCTGATCGTGTTCTGTAGTCTGGGGTTCTTTCATAATTAACACACTTAAAGAGATAGGTCCCTCAGTGGCTTCTGAGCAAAGGTTAGGCCTGGCTTTGACATCACACAGTGTTGAACCTGCAAAGAATGACTTTGGCTGACCAATAATGTGGTAAGTAGAGTAACCACAACCAGAGAAAGCCTTTCCTATCCCTCCTTTCACCTGAAAGGCAAGGATTAGGTCTTTCTCATACAAAGCCTGCACAATGCAGGCATTCAATAAACATCCCTTAATGTGTGAAAGGATGGTAGGTACAACACTAGGCTGGTGGGAAATATAGATCCCAAATGTCTGCTGTTGGTATCGCCTTATTAACTACGAATCTTACCTTACCTGGGAGTTATAACTCTCTAGCCATGGGTTCAGGACCTCAATTATCAATCATTGTGTTTTCTTCTGTTACTCACCTCGCTTTCCTAAATCCCACACTGGTCCTTGCCAATTAGATAAATGATTTTCAGCCTGTCTCCACATTTGCTCAGTAGCTAATGATTGAATTAGAAGGTTTGATAACTTCTGGTGCAGGACTGCCATTGGTCATTGCCGTATCTGGAGTCTCCTAGTGTCTTCTGTTCTGGACATCTACGTGTCACGGTACTGTGTGTTGGACTCACCTTCTCACGAGTCTTTTCTTGCTCAATATTCTGGTTTTCAAGACAATACTCTGGTTACTTATTCTAAGGTATTTCTTTCTTTGTAATAATTGAGGTGGCTTTTTGGCTTAGAACTTTTTAAAACAATATCTAAGGAGAAATAAGGCAAAAATATTGGTAAATGATATTTATTTTTATTAAATCTTTAGGTTTGGCATATATGTACCCAAGTTTCCCAAGACACACACACACACACACTTTTTAATAAACAGCTAGTATTCCTTTTATAGGTATCTTATCGTCAAAGGGATCATAACCTTGGGCCACCAGCTGGAAGGTCCATAACTGATTCTTCAAGCCTTATGACTAAGGACACTTTCATATGTCTTCCAGATCTCTCTTAGCACATAGCCCATCTTCACTCCAATGGTTAAGACATTGACCTAATTTGGTCCCACGACCGGTACTGGCCAGACAATGTTCCATGACTGGTTCTCTTTTGGCTCCTCTGACCATTGGCCTTAGCAATTCCTGAGGTTTATGTCTCAGGATATTGCAAAAAGCTGTATATTCTGCCCCATATTTTGAGATGAGGAAGAGTAGCTTACAGATTGAGAGCTATTGTCTTTGAGTTCTTTTCCTTCTTTCATTAAAAATTGTCCCTTACCTTCCCGGTTTACAGTTATGGCTTTGCAACTAAAGGATGAAGCAGAAATTAAACAAAAACCTTTATGTTTTCAGTTTGAAGCTAAGAGCTCAAAATGTGCTTTTCCCCATTTTTCTCATTCATTCTTAGCTTTTGCTGTCAATGTTAATAACAAAATAAAATAAATCTCTTCTGTGGAATTGTTTTTTAAAAGCTTCATTTGCTTGTTTGCTTAGCTAATGTATAACTTTGCATCACTTCTAACAGTGGAGTTACTTTTCAGAATTTCACCTGTTACTTATTTGAGACTATAAAGAGTCAAGGAACAAAGCTAGAATTCATAAATATTGTACCAATGCTCACACCTGCCAGGCCAGCTACCATATATAACCCTTCTGTTGTACCCAGTAGGTCAACCCACAGACCTCAAATGACAGCTATATGGCCCCTTCCAAATGCCCTGCGTGCCAAGGAAAAATTTTGTTATGTTAGATATATAGCCATTGATTCTCTTTTGTACTCAAGATGTCTTCGCATTAATAAAGCAAACCAACAGCAAATATTTCAGCCTTCTCTGACTACACTTTAAAGTTCGGAAGGAAGATTTTGTTTTAAAAAAATAATTCTGGTTGAGTTCAAAATAGCCTGAAACTGTAAAATTTGGAGAAAGTTTTGGTTTTTATTTTAAGTTAAAAATGCTTGAAGAGATAGAATTTTAAGTTATGAAAATGCCTCATTTATCTTTGCGACATTTATAGAGTATTTTATTAGATATAATTTCATTTTTATTAATGTTAAGTTCTCAACTCCATCAAATGCTAATAAAGTAGAAGTTGTAAGACCATATTTATTATCAGAGACATACAAACCGTTTTTGATAGTAATATTTTCAAAAAGCTAACCTGAAGTCATGATGGGAGACTTTTACTCCGCTTGGCAATACTATGAACTGATAAGATTCTTATATTTCTAGTCCATCTCCATTTTCAATATCCAATCAAAATTTTAAAAATGACGTTAAATCTTGAAGGTAATAATAAACCAGGGTCATTCCAAATTCCATGATTGGATGGTCAATTGCATGTGAGTACATGTTTGTTCAAAATTTCCATCATGTTCAGCAGGAATCAGAGATGAGTAACAACTCTAATTTGGTGCTCCTTTTCCAAGGATAACTGGTACTAGAAAAAGTACTTTCACAGAATCTACACTTAAAACTGTGGCAAAGGCAATGCTTTGTGTTCACCTAATCCTATTTCATGTTCTTTTCCTGAACACAAGAGAAAAGAGTATTTCATAACTTTCCTTATAGTTAGGTCAGAGAATATGCAACTAAATGGCCTGTAAGTAGAAGGAAAGGTGCCTCTGCCACAGTAATTGAGGCCACGTGTTGAGAGTGCAGCACCTCAAGATGGAAGCCACCTGGATCCTGGAGTCATTACATACTAGATAGAATCCTTCTTGCACTGGAAATTTTATGAAAAGGAAAGGTACTTTTGTTGTGTTAAGTCATAGAGATTTCAGGATATCTATCACAGCAGGATAGCCTAGCCTGTCCTAATGCAATCCAGAAACAAATTTTCAATATAAATAATGGAAAAAATTATTTGATTGACACTTCATCTTAAAAGAAAATCAAAATTGTGAAAATGAGTTTATTTTCTCTTTAATTGTATAAATAGGTTATATTGCAATTATAATCATATTTATGCCTAAAATAGAGAATGAATCAAATGTTGGACTTTTAGCAGGTTTTGTTTAAGAACTCTTATATGTCTAATAGCCTTTGAAGGCTACTCTAAAGGTGGAGTATGTCTTCTTCTCAATCTTTGGGATTACTAAATTGAAATGTAATACACATCCATTTAGGATTTCTCTTAGGTAAAAGTACGAAACTTAACGATTAGATAGTAGAGAAAATCTTGCATTTAAAAAGGTTTAAAACAGTTCAAGTTCTTAGAAAATCCTTTTAGGAGTTGTATAAAAGTTCATATATAAGAAAATCACATTTTTTATGCTTCTTTGAAAGAATAGGTACAGTACTATTATTTTACTGAACTTCGGGGAGTTCATAAAAATTCCCAGTTCTGGTTTTTTATTAAATAATAAAAATACATTGGAATTTATTTCATACTATTCAGGTAAAATTGGTAAAAAAAAAAAAAAAAAAAAAAAAAAAAATCTCTTGTTTAGCTATAAATAAACCCAGAAAGGAGTGTCAGATAGGTTGGATGTCCTCCCAAGACTTCTAGAGACCAAGCTTTTCCCACAAGGGGGCTTTAATACAGAAAGAGATAGAGATGGCAGCAAATGGGATAGAAATATTTTAGTTTTAAGACACAAAACTTACTATATGTAACCAATACATTTTAAAAAGTGTTTCAATAATAAGATTTATAATAATAGAGTATATCACATGTAAAACAAGAAAAAAAAAAAATCCTCGGTTTACCTGTTCGGATCTTTTGGAAACTAACACTTCAACAAATATTCCTTTGAAATCAGAATTCTATCGTTTTCATTACTTCATTTCCCCAAATGGAAAACTGTCTTTTTAACATTCTTACTTTATTAGATAAAGTACATGATGAACATAAAGATTTTATCCCTCCTAAGGTACATGTAAATCTTGTATTTCTGTTGCACTTCACCTACTTTAAAAAAAAAAAAAAAAAAGTAAAGTAAGAAAAGATTGCAGAAGCTTTGTAGCACTGAGAAAATGCATTATAGCATTTCAGAATATTTTGTTTGCTTGACTGAGAGCCAGAAATTATTAAACACTAAAATACAAATAAAATGTTTCTCAATCCAAATGGATTGGAAAAGATCTACTGTTTTCCAATAGAGTATCATTAACAAATGCAATAATGATTTTTGCCAATGATTTATTACATGAATTTCACTGAAATGTTGATTTAGATCATTTGACCCATTAAACTCAATTTTAATTTTATATAAAAATTTTAGAAGTTTGTATATCTTGCTAATTTGATATGAATATTAGAGTATTATAGTCTAAATTTTTTTATTTCATTTATTTATGTTTTAAAAATATTTAGAGATGGATTCTCGCTATGTTTGTCCAGGATGGTCTTGAACTACTAGTCTCAAGTGACTCCCCCTATCTCAGCCTCCTAAAGTGCTAGATTACAGGTGTGAGTCTAAATAATTTTGATTTAGTGTATTCAATACGTAATTCATTCACATAGTTCAAAACTCAGAAACTTTAGAAGGTATGCAAAATATAAAAGTCTACCTTCTGTACATGATCCTCAGCTGCTCAGGGCCACTCACCTCTATAAGTAACCACTGTTAGATTCTTATGAATCATTCTGGTGTTATTCTGTATGCAAATGAGCAGACACAAGTACAGACCAATGATGCATTCCATTTCTCAGTTTGCTTGTCTTCTCTGTAGCGGTGACTGGCGCTTTCCATGCTCTGCATGTAGAAACAGTTACCCCTTGGCCTTTCTCCTGGCTTTCTCCTCCCTCTCTAGAACTCTTCTCCCTTCTCCTGGCAGGCGCAGTTTCCTCTGTGTCCTGTACAAACCAGTTTTTCTGTTTTCCCATGACATATTCTTCCTGAGTGATCTCATCTATTCCCATCAGGCATAAATAAAGGTATTAGCATCAAAGCCATTTGTGGATGAAGAAAGTCTTTTCAGAAAAGATGAGTCTGCAGAATAAGGAGGAGATTGTTAGAAAAGAGCAACAGTAAGGGGATTTCTCAGTGGAGGAAACAGCATATAGAAAAGCCAAATGGATAAAAGAGGGTCAAGACCACAAACAGAGTTACCAGCTCAATGTCTAACCCAAGAAAATATTTGTTGCAAATATTGAACCAAACAATGAATAATGTTCAAGGAATATTTTTTACCAAAAGTAATTATTTTGTTTAGTCACCCATACAAATTATGGAAACTGAATGAAATGAAACTAACTTAAAAGAACTGAGTCTGCCTGCAAAGCAAAATGGGAATAAAATTGTAAATGAACACATGCTCTACGAGGAAGCTAGTTTCTCTGCCTCCTGGTCATTGCCAGCATACTACTCTGCTTAGGTCACCTCTATGTGTGGATAGGTCATCCAGACAGCTTTGCAGATTGGCAATTTATGAACCTGTCTCAAGATCTATAAAACATATTGCAACAGAACTTCAAAGCACACTTTGCCACATGGGTGGGACTCCTTTGTTTCCATTTTTTCTGCTTTTTAAGTCTATAAACCATAATAAGGGCACATCAAAACCCCATTGCTTTCTAATGTAACACAACAATGACATATTAAGTAGTATGAAAGCATTAGCTTTCTTTTTGAATACTGTTTTTAAAATAAGCATTTTCTTTTTCTTAGACTTGTCCCTTTCCGCTGAGAGAATAGTCTTCCAAAGTTACAAATTCTTGTCCAAAAGCCAGAAGGAAAAGAAGCCATTCTGAACACACTTTAGCTGAAGAACATTCCTGGCCCTGTGAGGACAGTGTTCTGACTATCTAGATCACAGGATTTTTGCCTTTAGCAGAATAGTTTTTGTTGATAAACCTTTATAATCTAAATTGATTGTTTCCATGCCTGTAAGATCCCGTAGCTATATCTACAAAGGACTAGGAAGGAACCTGAGGAACTGATTCCTACTGCAGAAACAGACTGTGGTCATAGTCCTATCTCTTCATTTCCCTGGATTCCATGGTCTTCAACTGTGCTAACATCACAGAAATGGTAAGAGAATCAGATAAAATAAAATTACTTTTAAATCATAGATGCTATCATACAGTTGTAGAAATCTTCTAAACTTGGACCTACCTCTTGTTTGGGGTGATACACTACTTATATTTCTTTTTATTGCAATGAGATGGAAATAGCAGAATACCAACAGATAGAGCATTTCATATTCCCTTAATTCTCTATGTAGTGCAATGATAAACAACAGCTAGATTGCCTCCAGTTCCCTGCCTAAAGGTGGGACTCTTCATCCATCTGTCCTGAGCTTCCGGTACCAAGGTCTCTTAGCTGGCAGTTGGGGAATAGACGACAAAAGCTTTTTTCCAAAGTTTTAAATCCAAGTCTCTGTGGGGAACCCCCACATTAAAAAGGGTACGTTCTGACTCTTTATCCTTTCCCCGGGGCAGAACTATGACCTCAATGAGAAATACAATTATAGAGTCATTGCAGGAGATTTATAGATATTACCCACATACTCTCACTATAAATATGTAGCCTCTCTTTCAGAAAAGGGCACAGTGACCATGGCATACTTTGCTGAAGAACAATGGTCTTGACCTAATGATCTTCAATGAGAAGAAAAAATCATGATATGGAAATGTCAGAGGTCTCAAGCCAATTTGGAAATTTTCAGGAAAGTGTTCTCATAACAAGAAGTAGTGTGGTATGATTAGAAAAGAGTTGCCCTAAAGTGAGGTCTGAATTCTAGTCTGGTTACCCTGCTTTGTGATGTGTAACCTTCATAAGTTACACTTGCAGCGTCTGTTTCCTTACCACTGATGCATGCCTACAGTCTCTAAGCCTGCTTACAAGGCCAATACACTATGGTTTTTCTAATCACAGCTGTCTTTAATATTTGAATCCTGATGTAACTTATTGGAGGGGAGAAGAATCTCTCAGTCTTTTTCAGTGAGTTTTTAAAAACTAAACTTTTTAATCAGAGAGGCAAAATCTTAGTGGGGCTAATAAAGGCCTGACAATGACTTTCTTCTTTTCCTTTAAATGTGTAAGGCTGCTATCTACATATGGGCTAATTTTGTCCACCACTGAACCAGAACAGATCCAGTGAACTATGCCTGAATGTCTATCTCAGTGAGACTGCAAGGGGCACTGATGAATCAGAGTTAAGATGAGAGGAGATGAGGTCTCTATATCAAACGGATGATCTGTTTACATCTAAAAGCCACTGTGTCTATACATAGGTCATGTTTTTGAAAGGGAAAATATTCTCTGGCTACTTTAAATGCTATGAAGCAACTCTGGGGTTTCTATTCAACAGAACAAAAAGCAAGAACCAAGAGTTTTAAGTACAGTTCAGACTTCAAATACCTGAGCATCAGCATGTTAATAAATATAGGCTAAAGTCACAGCTTCCCCGACATCACTGTCTCTCAGTTTACATACAATGTTAAAAAAAAAAAAAAAAGAATTTGATACAGCATCAAAGGTTTCTCAACATATTATTTTAAGATAATGAGATAAGGAGTTAAGTACAGGGAAGTCATCTCACAGAAAGGTCGAATTTAGCAACAACAACAAAAAAATAAGTCTTGATTTTCTGTAGACAAAGTTGATCTTAGTTAATTCAGATAAACAAAAAATAGAAATAATAAAAATCACCTGCAAGTCCAGCAATCTGTTAATATTTCCATGTGTTTCCTTATATTCTTTTTTCATGAATATATGTCTGTTTTTTAACAAAAAATGGGACCACAGTGCACATACTAATTTTTAACCTTCTTTTCTCACAAACACTATCTATTGAACATCTTTACATGTCCCTAAAATTTTCTTGTGTAGTCAGCTTTGTACTGCTACTCTGAGGAGACCTAATGCTTCCTCTGAGATGCTTGAGGGGTTTCAGGATTTGGAGAATGGCTGAGTGGACAGAGTTCCATTTCTCCACCTCCACCCCAATCTACACCTTCATCAGCAAAGCCTTTAAAAAATATATATATATATATGCTTTAGCTATATTTTTTACTTATTTGTTTAAAGGATCTGGTGCTAGCCGGGTGCAGCGGCTCATACCTGTAATCCCAGCACTTTGGGAGGGCAAGGCAGGTGGATTACTTGAAGTCCGGAGTTTGAGACTAGCCTGGCCAACATAGTGAAACCCCATCTCTACTAAAAATATATATATACAAAAATTAGCTGAGTGTTGTGATGGGTGCCTGTAATCCCAGCTACTAGGGAGGCTGAGGCAGGAGAACTGCTTTAACCTGGGAGGTGGAGGTTGCAGTGAGCCAAGATCTTGCCACTGCACTCCAGCCTGGGCGACAGAGTGAGACCCAGTCTCAGAAAAAAAGAAAAAAAAAAGCGGGGGTCTGGTGCTAAAGAGAAAAATTGATAATCACTACTCTTTATCACATTTTTAACATCTGTCGTTTGGGGCACACATATATGTTTCACATTCTGATGAATAGATCCCCTTTGGCGTAATAGATAGATGCAGATTTCCTGGGTTTGAATCCCAATTCTGTCACTGACCAGCTGTGTGATTATGTTGTTTTAAAATACAACTATAAATTCTTCAACACTCCTCTCATCAAACTATGGAGTCTAATTCTCTTCCCCTGGAATATCGACCAGCCTTACCGACTCAGTTCTTTTTTGTGTTGGTTTGGTTTTTGTTTTTCGAGACAGTCTTATTCTGTCGCCCAGGCTGGAGTGCAGTGGCACGATCTCAGCTCACTGCAACCTCTGCTTCACAGGTTCAAGCAATTCTCATGCCTCAACCTCCCAAATAGCTGGGATCACAGGTGCCCGCCACCACGTGTGGCTAATTTTTATATTTTCAGTAGAGACGGGGTTTCACCATGTTGGCCAGACTGGTCTCAAACTCTTGACCTCAGGTGATCTGCCTGCCTCAGCCTCCCAAAGTGCTGGGATTACAGGAATGAGCCACCGTGCTGGGCCTGAGTCTAAGGAAGAGACTGCAGCAGAAGTGGCTTGGCATGGCTTCTAAAGCTAGATCATGACAGGCTTCATGGCAGAAGTAGAGAGTATTCGCTTCTCTTTGCCGTACTTTCCTTATCTGTAAGATGAGAAAAATAATAGTATCAATTTCATAGAATTATTTTTATAATTTAATAGTTAATATCCATGAAAGTCTTATCACATGTGGCTTGTAAGCAATATAAAATTGCAATCTACTATTTATTAAGTTGATTTTTTACTTTTTAGAAATTTCTACCTGTATTTGGTATATATTCACATGTGGTTAAAGCTCTGCAGGTAACTATGACTACTTTCTTAGAAATTTATAAACATAGAGTTGCTGGATCAGGATGTATGCATTCATTCAGAAAACATTCATGTTGAACTCGATTCTCACTTTGGAGTGAGAAACTCTGTTCTATAAAAGGCACATGGCATCAATTATCCTGATTTTGTGGGTGGATATTCCCATCACTTCTAAATCAGCTTTCATATTTTTATTAAAAAACTGGAAATAAAAAAGCAAAACATACTTGAGTTAGCAAGAAATCTTATAAACTTCTATGTCTTTTGCTACAGAACTAACAAGACGGAGTTTTCCGTTATTTTGCATAAAGTACCTAATTATGGGCCTGGGAATGGATGTGAATGCAACATAATAAAAAGACATTATAATGGCTGGGTGGCTTACGCCTGTAATCCCAGCACTTTGGGAGGTTGAGGCAGGCAGATCATGTAAGGCCAGGAGTTCAAAACCAGCCTGGCCAACATGGCGAAACCCTGTCTCTACTAAAAATACAAAAATTAGCCGGGTGTGGTTGTGCACACCTGTACATTCCAGCTACTCGAGAGGCTGAGGCAAGAGAATCTCTTGAACCTAGGAAGCGGAGGCTGCAGTGAGCCAAGATGGCACCACTGCACTACAGCCTGGGTGACAGAGTGAGACCATGTTGACCAAAAAAAAAAAAAAAGTTATAATTTTATATATATTTATATATATATATATATAAATTAAAAACCTATATAAGTCAGAGTGCCTTGAATTGCAATGACAGGTAACTCAACCCAAAATAACTTAAGAAAAACAAATTATCAACTTACATATCTATTCATATTAGCTTCAGGCAAGGCTGGATCCAGTATTCATCAAATTTCACTCTGTCTCTAACTCTTGATCTCTTAGCCATGCTTTCTTCTATGTAACTTTGTTTCCAAATGGCCTATCTTCAGGCCAGAGCCCCTGAAATTCCCAGGTTTATGTCTTCCAGTTTTATAACAGTATAGTCAAAGTTCTTATTTGTAACTGCTCACTCTGACCCTGAGGATTAAACAGAAAAGGAGTTCCTTAAAAGATTACTTTGCAGGCTACAGAATTGTTGTAAAGGCCAGAGAACCTTGTCTGCAGCCAAACTTCCAAGATGCACAATTTAAAGAAACTACAGCCAGGGTACATCGGCTGCCGCTGCCACCAACACTGAGGGCTTCCTTTGCACTGGTGGCAAGAGTTCAAATACTGCTGGCATCAAGGCCATTCCAGGCCGAGGAACTCAATCATACAATCACTGCCACCCCCAAAGCCATACATCTCAGTTGCTATCCTCACCAAATGGTGCCCCAAGAGCTTCCTTCTTTAAGGTGTTGACTTCTCCATCTAACTTTCCTATATCTGAGTGACTGGTGGAGTCATCTAACTCACAGACCTGTTCCCTACAGTGAAAAGGATGGGGATAGCGGCACGTTTTCTGTGTTCTACCTTGGTGAGACAAGCCTCATCAGGAGAAAATTCTCTGAAACTTAAGAGTTTTGTTCAAAGTTGCTGGGCCAGAAAGCATGAGGAATGTCTGGAAGAATAGCTCCAGGAGAGAAAGAGTCTTTTAATGTGTTCTGCCAAAACTCTTGGATCTAATTTTCATGGTTCTGGCCAAGGTCATGTATTATAGCTTAGCAATCACTCTCCTGATTTGGGAACCCCTGAATTGTCATATGCCCACTCCTAGAGCCTGGTGTTGCAGCCAGTCCCATGTGAACTAATAAGAGAGCTGACAGTCAAGGAAGAATACACACTGACAGCAGAATCACCAGTGTCCCCCACAAAACCCCCCCTGGTCTTTACAGGGCTCCACCAAACCCCTGAGCCTGTCGTCTTTACCTGCTCCTCCCTGCTGTTCACTGAACTACAATTCATGACTAATTCAGGCTGCAGACCCCTGGCCACGCTCCTGCAGAGAAAGAACAGCAGCGTTATGCAAATCGTACCTATTCTGCCACCTGGGTTCTGGCACCAAAAGACATGGAGGTAGGAAGAGAGAAGAGAATTCCTTTGGAGGAACTACTCTGGGGGCAAACGAGAACTGAAGGGGCAAAAAAGAGAAAGAATGAAAAGTTTGTTTCTTAAAGGCAGAGATTTTGCTTTCCCTTCCATAAGTAGCAAAGGTTTAGACTATCTACTTTCTTGTTCTGCTCTAGATTTACCCACGTATTTAGGACCCTTCGCAAAAGAGGAAGAAAGAAAAGCAGAAAGAGGTGAAAGAACAGAGTGTTGATGGCTCTACTGAGAGCCATTTCTGAGAAGGATGTGGCACCGCCTCATACTGCTTCATATGCCTGTAGGTGTGTATATATATGTATAATGTAATATATATACACATCATGATGTTCAATCTTATTTCTTCTTGCACACTAAAATGTAAGTGAGATAGCAAGTGATAGCAGGTGAACTGTTTTTAAGCTCACATTATAATAAACATTTAAAAAATTGCACATTGAAAAACCCAGCTAAAAATATGAGAAAGAAAAAAACACAATCAGCATTATTTACATATTAGAATACTTCTAACATATACCAACAATTTAAAACTGAGGAATTGGCTTCTCTTGCTTAACTTCAAGAAGTGTTCCCATGTTATTATTGTGCAATTTTAGCTTATTTTTCCTTTGAAAAATCTGCAATTTTTTCTTTTGACCCAATAGTTGTTTAATGAAGTGTAATTATTAAAAATTTGAATGTTGAAGAGCCTTTTAAAAGTTTGTTGTTGGTTGGGCATGGCCGCTCAGCCTGTAATCCCAACACTTTGGGAGGCCAAGGCAGGAGGATCACTTGAGCCCAGGAGTTCAAGACCAGCCTGAGCAACATAGAGAGACCCTGTCTCTACCCAAATTAAAACTAGCCAGGCGGCGGCTAGCACCTGTGGTCTCAGCACCTTGGGAGGTGGAGGTGGGAAGACCACTTGCCCCTGTGAGGTCAAGGCTGCAGTGAGCCATGGCACCACTGTACTCCAGCCTAGCTTAGGCTGGCCATGTAATCCTAATACTTTGGTAAGCCAAGGCAGGCAGATTGTTTGAGCCCAGGAGTTTGAGACCAGCCTGGGCCACATGATGAATCCCCATTTCTACCAAAAAAATGCAAAAATTTGCCAGGCATGGTGGGGCACGCCTGAAATCCCAGCTACTCAGGAGGCTGAGGTGGGAAGATGGCTTGAACCTGGAAGGTGGAAGCTGCAGTGAACTGAAATCATGCCACTGCACTCCAGCCTGGGTGACAGAATAAGACCCTGTCTTGAAAAAAAAAAAAAAAAAAAGTTTATTATTAATTTCTAATTTTATTGCCTTATGTTCAGAAAGTGCTATTGATATTATTTCAATTCTTTGGACTTTACTGAGATGTATGTGTGTGTGCGTACATTTGTGTGGCCTAAGATATGGTAAATTTTCATGAATGTTCCCTGGCGCACCTGAAAATAAGACACCATTTGATATAAGTTCTGTCTTATTTGTAATTTTGGACCTGATCCAGCAATCTGTTAAAGAATGATGTGTCACTATGAAGTTCTAGGCATGCAGAGACAGGCCTCACCTAAGGATATTCAAAAGGCATATTGGGCTGGGTGCGGTGGCTCACACCTGTAATCCCAGTACTTTGGGAGGCCTAGACAGGTAGATCATTTGAGGTCAGGAGTTCAAGATCAGCCTGGCCAATATGGTGAAACCCCATGTCTACTAAAAAAAATAAAAGAAAATACAAAAAATTAGCCAGGCATGGTGCCGTGCACCTGTAATCCCAGCTACTCAGGAGGCTGAGGCAGGAGAATAGCTTGAACCTGGGAGGCAGAGGTTGCAGTGAGCCAAGATCATGCCATTGCACTCCAGCCTGGGTGACAGAGACTCCATCTCAAAAAAAAAAGAATGCACATTGGAAACTGGCACTGAAGTGGCACTCAGATAAAAATCTTGAGAATAAAGAAGAAGCAGAGAGAAAATGCAAACAAGTAGCTGAGGTATATGAAGCGCTGTCAGATGCTAAAAAACTGGACATCTATGAAAAATAGGCAAAGAAGGATTAAATGGTGGAGGAGAAGGTGGAAGTCATTTTGACAGTACGTTTGAGTTTGGCTTCACATGCCAATGCTAATGATGTCTTCAGGGAATTTTTTGGTGGAAGGGACTCATTTTCATCTTCTTTGACAACCCATTTGAGGACTTTTTTGGGAATCCAAGGGGTCCCTAAGGAAGCAAAAGCCAAAGAATGGGGACATTTTTCTCTACTTTCAGTGGATTTCCATCTTTTGAAAGTTGATTTTCTTCTTTTGGTACAGGATTTACTTCATTCGAGTCAGCAGGTCAAGGGGCCTCAATTTATTCTGTTTCACGTCATTTGGTGGTAATGGTATGGACAACTTCAAACCTATATCAACTTCTACTAAAATAGTTAATGGCAGAAAGATCACTATGAAGAGAATTGTCAAGAACGGTCAAGAAGGAGTAGAAGCTGAAAAAAGATGGCCAGTTAATGTCCTCACGAAAGATAGTAAGGAACAACTGTTGTGTTTGAATAACAAGTAATTCAATGCTCTCATTTAATGTTAAACTATAACAAGCACTATTTGAGGATTAACAGAAACAATTTTTGAAGATTTCAAATGAACTCGGCTTTCAGTGTAATTGCACCTAAAGTACTTATAAACAGCTATCAGAGCCCCTATTTGTCGTAGACTTTTGAATTTATTGTTTGGACCACATATTAGGTTGGTGCAAAAGTAATTGCAGCTTTTGCCATTACTTGTAATAATAGGACCATTTATTCGGTCTTTAAAATTGCTGTGAATCTCTGCACGCGCTTTGCTTTAAAAACAAATACTCAAAAGTGAGCCATGATCTTTAGTAGTGGTTGGACAAGACTGTACACTAACACCAGCATGGATCTGTTTTTCCATTGTGTCTGAAACCTGAGCCAAGTAATGTCAGCCTGCTGTGAAGTTAACATCGCTAGGAGAAATCTTCTACAAAAATAATTTCAAATTTTTTCAGTAT
The DNA here is from genome assembly GCF_003255815.1 of Theropithecus gelada. Classification (NCBI taxonomy): domain Eukaryota; kingdom Metazoa; phylum Chordata; class Mammalia; order Primates; family Cercopithecidae; genus Theropithecus; species Theropithecus gelada. Next base: position 105,285,846 of record NC_037673.1, on the reverse strand, counting down.
TTAGTAGTGAAAAATACTAATGCATTAGTGGTAATATATTTCTGGTTTAATATAAATTAAGGACGTTTTCCAGTTGTGCATGAATGTTGGCAAATTAGTAAGTTCTGACAATTGTTTAATTATGTAATGTTAAGCTTAGGTTTAAAAAAATAAGGCTGGTAAATTGGGTCTTTGTCATTTTCTTAAAAAAAAGAAATGTAAATATGTTTGGTACACTAAAAAAAAAAACATGACAGTGAGTTGATGACATTTCATACATTTAAACTTCACCTAATTAAAAAATAATTGAGATTCATCACTACCTCTTACATGGGAAGTTCAAGGAAAGAAAAATAATGTGCAGACACCAGCATATGAACAGTTCTTAGTTGATAATATAATTTCTTTGGTATTGTTAATATTATGTTTGTATCTTTCACTCCAATATAGGTTGTGGTCTTCCCAAAAAAGTTTTAGAACATTATTTATGCATTATAAAGCAAATTTATCCTTATCTGATGCTGATCACTATAATTATTAAGATTAAAATTGATCAAACGTTAAAAATTAAGTCACAGAAAACACAATGAGTGATCCTAAAGTATTGCTCCCCATCTACGCTAAGAACAACTTTCTCCTTTGATTATTTTATAGATATGTCTTTTATAGTTAATTTAATTTGGCATCTCAACATTTTTTCCTGTCTATTACATTTTATAATATAAAGAAAAATTTCTGAGGCTATCATCTATCCGTTTCTTACAAGTTTTTCTCCATATAGCAACAAATTGAAAATGTTGTGCTTGTGAGAAGCTAGATGTGGTGTGTACCGAGAATTGTATATACCAGTGGCCCTCAAGAACTCAAAAATGGTGGCGATAGAGTTCTTTATTAGACTTCAACTGCAAAATGAGCACAATTACTAGATATTTTGTGTCCACAATTCCTACAAAAATATCTAGTAATTGTGGACACAATCTCCTACAAAAGGGACAACTTCCTAAACCTTCAGAATCACAATATAAAGGTGATACCTGTCAGGCATATACCTGTCATATCAGCCAAAGAAATCCAGAAAGGAAAAGTCATGGAAAACAGTTTGGTACCCTTCCCAGCACACACAAACGAGAGATGTAGAGAAAAATGTCAGCACCATCCATCTCAGTGGATTCTTGAGTAAAGGGAATCTTGGGTATCATATTTTGAGTACCCTGATCCCTATAGCAAGACCATGTCCATAAATCAAATGTTTGTTACTATCAAGGCTGATAGTAACAAACATTTGATTTATCTAATGCCTGTTGTTAAGATTTCTACATCTACCACATTACCTTCTAATCACATGTATCTTAAAGGCAAGAATAGGCTCTTCGCTGCAATTATGAGTTTTCTTATTCCCATGATATTTTTCATTTTAAGTTAATAAATTCACATTCCAATGTTTCCTGCAGTCTCCTGGGTAGTTCAGGTTTAATCAGTGACACAGGACTCCTAGAAATTGACAATTGTTAGCAGACTCTGCCTAAGCCCACTTATAAATGCTTGTCTGTTTGGGGATTTATATACTGAGATCAGAAACTAAGCAACCAGGGCTACAATATTAGAAACCAGAAAAGATCTGTAAACAAAGTGAGAATCTACAATTTAGTAAGAGTAAAGTAATCAGGAAATGGCTGGTATCACAAGCTGGATTTCACTATCCACCACTGTACAGAGGACCCAATCATCTAAAACCTACACATGAACATCTTCTCAGAGCCGGGGACAGAGGTGAATGTGGCCCAAATAGACTCTGATGTAAGATATTCTTCCCCACACACTTCCAATTTTATGATGAACAAGTAGTGTGTGTCAGACAGAGGGACTCTCTTAATGGTTTTTCTTGATGATTAGCTTAGAAATCAAACTAATAGCAGCCCAAACATGTCACTGTGGTAGCTGATATGATAGATATTGACCATGCAAGTAGGAAAGAGGGATCAGAGTCAGGAGAATTTTCAATCTAACTACATAGCATATATCTTGGGCCTGAGCCAGTGATGAACTTGTATGTCCTAATTCACATATAAATTCTTCTACCAGCATGGCTGTTTCCACTGTGCCTACCATACTGACTATTAACCTCTTTTCAATCTTCCAGACCTACAAGGGGACTATGTTTCAATTTCTGGATAAACTATGGACTTAGTTAATAATGATGTGTAAATATTGGCTCATTAACTGTAAGCTATGTACCATACTAATGTAATAGATGCATGAATAGAAATTTTCTCAAGTGTAGGTTTTGCCACAGCCAGATAACAAGTTACTAGCCAACAATAACTGAGTGATTAGTATGTGTCAAATGGTTATGATTGATAGTTTTATTTAATTTTTTAGAGACAGAGTCTCACTCTGTCACCCAGGCTGGAGCACATGGCTCACTGTAGCCTCAGACTCCTGACCCCAAGTGATCCTCCCACCTCAGACTCCCAAAGTGGCAGGATTACAGGCATGAGCCACTGTGTCTGGTGCAACTGATAGTTCTAGCTAGAACCAGAGGGATAAAGTGGGGTGAAAGAGCACCTTTTCAACAAAAGAGGGTGCTGTTTCCAAAATAGAAAAGGTTTTGTAAAGACAAAATAAATGTTTTAATTTGCATTTCTCTAATTGTGAGTGAAATTGAACATCTTTTCAGATATTTAAGGGCAATTTTTATATCCTCTTTGTGAGTTGTCTATTTCTGTCTTTTTCACATTTTTCTAACGATTAGTTATCCTCTTCCCCCTATTTTTTATTTTATTTAATTTTCAAAATAGAATTAGAAATAGATGTTTTAGAACAATTTTAGGTTTGTGGAAATCTTGAGAAGATAGTACAGAGAGTTACCATATACCCTACATCTAGTTTTCCCTTTTATTAACATTTTACATTAGTATGGCACATAGTTTACAATTAAGGAGCCAATATTGATACATTATTATTAATATGATATATTAATGTTATAAAATCCATAGTTTATCCCAATTTCCTTAGTTTTTACCTAATTTTTGTTTCTGTTCTAGGGTCACATCTAGGATACAATATAGCACTTAGTTGTGTATCTACTTAAGCCCCTCTTGGCTGTGCAGTTTCTCAGACTTTGCTTCTTTTTGATTATCTTGACAGTTCAGAGGAACTGGCCAGGTATTTTGTAGGATGCTGCACTCTTAGAATTTGTCTGTTGTTTTTCTTATTATAAGACTGAGGTTATTGGTTCTGTTGGGGAAGACCTCACAGGTAGAGTGCCACTCTCATCACATCATAGGGTACACTCTACCAAGAAGTGATTTATGAATATTGATGTTGACCTCAATAACCTGGCTTAGGTAATGTTTGTCAGTAGAGAACTACTGTAAAATTTCTTCTTCCCACTTCTTTTATACTGTACTCTTTGAAATGAGGTCACTATGCACAGCCCACACTTTCAGGATGGGGAATTATGTTCCATCTCCTTGAGGGTGAAGTAGCTACGTAAATTGTTTGAAATTCTTCTGCACAGGAGATTTGTTCCTTCTCATCCATTTATTACTTTATTCAATCATTTATTTATATCTGTATTGACTCATGAATATGTATTTTGTACTAGACTATACTCCAAATCCAATACCCTTTTATTTATTTCATTGCTCAAATTGATTCAGCTTCAGCCAGTAAGAACTCTCTCAAGTTGGCTCCTATGCACTTTTGACACACCCTCGTCAATATGTTTTTCAGATTTTTTGCTTGGGGTGGGTGTGTGTGTGTGTGTGTGTGTGTGTGTGTGTGTGTTTAGCATTTCCTTACTTTCTGGTATTACAAGACAAGATGCTCCCGATTCATCTTGTATAGTGCTTGCCCAAGTGGTAGAGTCGGCTGTTTCTCCAAGGAGCCCTGGTTTCTTTCATTGGAGAATGGTATTAGAAACCATGATCTGGGTATTAAGTGTGCTTTTTGATACTGGTGTGTTTTCTCTTCTATTTTACATAAAGAGTTATTTTTATATTTGAGAGATAAGTCCTTTATCTCTGCTATATGTTTTATCTAGAGTGTCAGTTGTCTTTTAAAGTTATTTGTGATGTTTCTGATATGTAAACATTTTATATTCACATAATAAAATATATCAATATTTCCTGTTACTGCATTTTGACTCACAGAAACCTTTTGTAAATACTGATGCTAAAAAGTAATTCACACATATTTTCTTCCAGTATTTGTATAGTTTCATTTCTTATGTATAAATCCGTATGAGTTTTTTAATCAACTTTTCATTTTCTTCAAAAATAAAAAGCCAATTAGAATTATGACTGGGATGAAACTGAAGATATAGATCACCTGGGGAAGGTTATCATCTTAACAATATTGGGGCTTACACTCTGTAAACATAATTAGAGTTCTCCATTTATTTAGGTCTTTTTAAGTTCCCTTTGCAATGTTCTATAGTTTTCAATGTACAAGTCTTACATGGCTTTCATTAACTTTATTTCACAATATTTTAAATTCTATTGTAAATGGAGTTTAAAAATTTTTTGTTCATTGCCTATTGTTTGCTATTATATATAAATCCAATTTACAAATATTGATTTTGTATTCTGCAAATCTTAAATTCCTGTAATAATTCTAGTACCTTGTTTGTTAACTCCTAAGGATTTTTTACATATACAATCAGGTCAGGCCGGGCGCGGTGGCTCAAGCCTGTAATCCCAGCACTTTGGGAGGCCGAGACGGGTAGATCACAAGGTCATGAGATTGAGACCATCCTGGCTAACCCGGTGAAACCCTGTCTCTACTATAAAATACAAAAAACTAGCCGGGCGAGGTGGCGGGCGCCTGTAGTCCCAGCTACTCGGGAGGCTGAGGCAGGAGAATGGCGTGAACCCGGGAGGCAGAGCTTGTAGTGAGCTGAGATCCGGCCACTGCACTCCAGCCTGGGCGACAGAGCGAGACTCCGTCTCAAAAAAAAAACAAAAACAAAAACAATCAGGTCATCTGCAAATGAGGACAGTTTAACTTCTTCCATTTCAATTTCTACAGTTTTTAACCCTGTTTTTATTTTTGTATTATATCAGCTAGGCCCTTCAGTGCAATGTTAAAGTAGTAAGAATGGACATAACTTAGTTTGTTCCTAATCATAGATACAAAGAATTGGCCTGTTTTCCACTGATAACAATGTTAACTGTAGGGTTTTTCAATAAGTGACCTTAGTTAATGGGAGGAAAGCCTCTTCTATTCTCAGTTTTCTGCAAGTTTTTAATCATAAAATAGTCTTGAATTTTAAAAAATGTTTTGGTGTCTGTTGAGATGATCATGTGGCTTTTTCTTTTATTTTAATAACACAGTGAATTACATTGATTGATTTTCAGATGTTTAACCAGCCGTGCATTTTCCAAATAAACCTACTTGGTCATAATGCATTGTTCTTTTTATATGTTGTTAGATTTGATTTGATAATATTTTGCTGAGGACGTTTATTTCTGTTTACAAGATATTTTTCTTAATAGTTCTATTCTTTGTCTGGTTTTGGCATCAAAGTAATTTTGGCTTCATAAAACGGGTTGATAATTGTTCCTTCCTCTTCTCCTTTCAAAAAGAATTTGTGTGGAATTGGGATGAATTCTTCCCTAACTGTTTGATACAATTTACCAGTGAATAATCTGACATGAAGTTTTCTTTGGGGTAAAGTTTTAAATTATGAATTCAATTTATTTCACTGATATAGAGCTGTTTAAGTTTTCTATTCCTTTTTGGGAAAGTTTTATATTTTAAGTAATTTGAATTTAATGACAGTGCTTCTTTTAAGATGTTTGTACATTCCATCTAGATTGTTTATTAACGTTTATTAAAGTATTATTAAAGTATTATAACATTTATTAATGTTTATTAAAGTATTATAACATTCTCCATAAGATCACCATAATATATATTAAATGTCTATGGGATCTATGATCTACAATAATAACTCTCTCTCATTGCTGTCAATAATTTATGTCTTTCTTTTTATCTTGATAATTCTGGCAAGAGCATTATCAATTGTATTTATTTTCTAAAGAAATAGTTTTTTGTTTCATTGGGTTTCTCATTTTACCATTTTCTATTTTATTGATTTCAGTTCCCTTATTATTTCCTTTATTCTAGTTGCTTTTTGTTCAATTTCCTCTTCCACTTTTTTTTGCTTTCTGAAGGTGGGAGTTTTTTCTTGATAATTGATTTGAGATGTTTCTTCTTTTTGAATATAAATATTTAATGCTATACATTTCCCTCCAAAAAACAGCTTTGGCTGAATATCACACTTTTTAATATATTCTATTTTTCTTATTAAGTTTAGAATACATCTCTAATTTTTTTGTACTTTAGAAGTATGGTGTTCAACTTCCAAAAGTTGGGATTTTCTTTGTCAACTTACTTTATTTTATTTTGTTTTATCTTATTTTATTTTATTTTTTGAGACAGAGTCTTGCTCTGTCACCCAGTCTGGAGTGCAGTGGTGCAATCTCTGCTCACTGCAACCTCCACCTCCTGGGTCAAGTGATTCTCTGGCCTCAGCCTCCCGAGTAGCTGTGATTACAGGCATGTACCACCATGTCTGGCTAATTTTTGTGTTTTTAGTAGAGATGGGGTTTCACCATGTTGACCAGGCTGGTCTCGAACTCCTGACCTCAGGTGATCCTCACATCTCGGCCTCCCAAAGTGCTGGAATTAAGGTGTGAGTCACTGTGCCTGGCCTGTCAACTTATTTTAAATTTAATCTAATTCCACTTTAATCAGAAAACATACTCTGTATGTGTGTAATGTTTCTAAATTCATTGAGACTACTTTTATAGCACAAAATATGATCTATTCCGGGAAACTTGCCACGTACACTTGAAAAGAGTGTATATTCTACTTTTAGTGGGTATAGAGTTCTCAAAATATCAAATAAGTTAGGATGGTTGATAGTGCTCAGATCTTCTGTCTCTGTTGATTTTTGTCAAGTTGTTCTACAAATTTGAGAAGGGGGTGTTATAATTCATTAATTATCATTGTGGAATTATCTATTTCTCCTTTTAATTCTTGTATCTCTCACCTCATATATTTGAAGTTCTGTTATTGGGCCCTAATGCTTATGCTTTTTATACCTTCCTGATAAATTGACATTTTTGACTTTATGAAATATCCTTCCTTTTCCCCAATAATATATTGTTCTCAAATCTGTGTAATCTGACATCAACATAACCACTCCATTCTTACACTTACTCTTTATGTGGTATATCTTTTCCACTCATTTACTTTCAACTTCTCTGTATATTTCTGTTTAAAGTGCTTTTTTTTTTTTTTTTTTTTTTTTGAGGCAGAGTCTCACTCTTTTGCCCAGGCTTGAGAGCACTGGCACGATCTTGGCTCACTGTAACCTCCACCTCCCAGGTTCAAGCAATTCTCTTGCCTCAGCCTCCCAAGTAGCTAGGATTACAGGCACCTGCCACCATGCCTTGCTAATTTTTGTATTTTTAGTAGAGATGGGGTTTCACCATGTTGGCCAGGCTGGTCTCAAACTCCTGACCTTAGGTGATCCACCCTCCTCAGCCTTCCAAAGTGCTGAAAATACAGGCGTGAGCCACCGTGCCCGGCCTAAAGTGCATCTCTTGTAGACAGTTTATATTTGGAATCTGTTACTTTATTCATTATGACAAGTTCTGCCTTTTAAATAATGGGTTAGTCCATTAATGATTAATGTAATTATTAATATACATGGGTTTGGGTCTACTATTTTATTTTTTATTTTCTACTTATCTCTGTTGCTTTTTTTCTTCTATTTTTCCTTTATTAATTTTAATATATTAGTTTTCTTTAGAATTCTGCTTTAATTTTTCAATTGACTTTTAAGATATACTTTTTTGAATTGTTTCATAATTGATATTTTGTGGATTATAATATATACTCTTAACCTCTCACAGTTCACTCATAGTTAAGAATGTATAATTTCCTGTAAAATCTTATTTTCTTGCAACTCTATTGATCTACCTTCACTCTGCATTTAATAAGCTAGAGTTGTTATATACTAGATCTACATATATGATAAACCCTGAAATTATCTCTTTAAGGTTTAATAAAAACTTAAGGGAACAAAAGGCAAATGTGGTCTTCAGGCTTTATCCAAGCCTTTACCATTGCCAATTCTATTCATTCTTTTTCTGAAAATCTGAGTTTTCTGCATCTATTGAAAGGATCATGTGATTTCTGTGCTTTATTCTATTGACATGATATATTACCTTAATTAATTTTTAGGCTGGGCTTGGTGGCTCATGCCTGTAATCCCAGCACTTTGGGAGACCCAAGGTGGGTGGATCACCTGATATCAGGAGTTTGAGACCAGCCTGGCCAACATGGCAAAAACCCATCTCCACTACAAATACAAAAATTAGATGGGCATGGTGGTGCACACCTGTAATCCCAGCCACTCAGGAGGGTGAGGCAGGAGAATTCCTTGCACCTGGGAGGTGGAGGTTGCAGTGAGCTGAGATTGTGCCACTGCACTCCAGCCTGGGTGACAGAGTGAGACTCCGTCTCAAAAAAGAAAAAACAAATTAATTAACTTTTGTTTTGTTTTGTTTATTTGAAATGGAGTCTCGCTCTGTCACCCAGTCTGGAGTGCAGTGGTGTGATTGCAGCTTACTGCAACTTCTGCCTCCCGGGTCCAAGAGATTCTCATGCCTCAGCCTCCCGAATAGCTGGGATACAGGCATGCACCACCACGCCCTACTAGTTTTTGTATTTTTAGTAGAAAGGGGGTTTCACCCTATTGGCCAGGCTGGTCTCGAACTCCTGACCTCAAGTGATCCACCCACGTCGGCCTCCCAAAGTGCTGGGGTTATAGGCGTGAGCCACCACGCCAGTCTAACTTTTAGGTGTTAAACTAACCCTGCATGCCTTTGATAAACCCCCCTTGGCTATGGTATACAGCCGAATATGCTATTTGTTATATGTTGCTGAATGTGGTTTGCTAGTATTTTGTTGACAATGTTTATGTCTATACCCATAAATAAAATTGACATGCAGACTTCTTTTCTGTGATGTATTTGTCCGGTTCTGATATCTGAGTAATATTGGCTCCTTGAAATAAGTTGGGAAGTGTTCCCTACTATTCTATTTTTCTGGAAGAGATCATGTAGAATTAGTGTTGTTTCTTCTTTATGTGTTTGGGAGATTTTGCCAGTGAAAACATCTGAGCATAACGTTTTTTGGAAGGTCTTTAACTATAAATTCAATTTATTTAGTAGTTATGGGACTACTCAGATTATATACTTCATCTTATGGTTTTCAAGGAATTTTTCCATTTTATCTAAGTTGTTGAATTTATGTATGTAGAGTTTTTTGTAGTGGATCTTTATTATCCTTTTAATTTCTACAGGGTCTGTAGTTATATTCCCTCTTGTATTCTTGAAATTAGTAATTGTTGCCTCCTCTGTTTTCTTTCTCAATCTTGCTAGAAGTTTATCAATTTAAAAAATCTTCTCAAACAACAGCTTTTATTTTAATTGATTTTATTTATTCTTTTTATGCTTTCAGTCTCACAATTACTGGCCTTAAATTTATTATTTACTTCCTCCTGATTGTCTTGGGTTACTTTGTTCTTTTGTTTCTTGAGGTGAGAGCTTGGATTATTTACTTGAAACTTTTCTTATGTAAGTATTTAATACTATAAATTTCCCTCTAGGCACTACTTTAGCTATATCTCACAGATTTTACTAGGTTGTGTTTTCATTTTTATTTAGTTCAATATTTTTTATTCCCCTTGAGAATTATTTTTTGACTGATGGATTATTTAGGAGTGTTTGAAGATTTTTCTGTTTTTAAAATTAATTTCTAGTTTAATTCCATTATAATCAGAGAATATATTTTGCATGACTTCAATTATTTACATTTGTTAAAGTTATTTTATGACCCAGAATCAAGTCGATCTTAGTAAATGTTTGTGTATTTCAAAAGAATGTGTATTCTGTGGTTGTTGGGTGAAATGCATTATACATGTCAACCAGATTCAGTCGGTTGATAATATTCAGGTTTTCTCCATTCTTGATGATTTTTGACTACTAGGCCTATCTTTCTGAAAGAGGAGTGTCAAAATTTTCCCTGCTTTCTTTAATAATGGAAATTTCAAATTATTGTTGGGCATTTTGCTGCTTTGCCAAAAGTCACATTCCATGCTCTAGCTTCCATACAGCTGGGTGTAATTTTGTGATTAAGTTCTGGCAATAAGATGTGACCTGAAGAGAGATATGTCACTTCCTTGTCATGCTAAAAAAGAAAGAGACTCTTATTCTTATCCTTTCCCTCTTCATGCCAGGAAACAGGAAGAGCTGGAGCACCATCTTCATCCCTCAGGTGGAAACCGTGGGTTGAGGATGGCAGAATGCGCTGCGCTATCCACTGCCGCACTATTACATAAGAAAGAAAACTCTTACCTAGTTTAAACACTCTATTTTGAGGGATTTGGTTACTGCTACTTAGCTTACACACCACTAGATACCAAAATTAGTGGAAATAAATTAGATTTACATATTTTATATGCATAAAATTTTAAAACAATTTTCAGTGAAAAGTTGCTGAATGATTTACATGAAACTATCATTTATATAAATTTGAAAATGTGAAAAATATAAATTATGTATGAATAACTAAATTATAAAATTATCATTGTAATTATAATATAATAAATTTAAAATAAATTATAAAACTATGCACAGGAATGACAATTCAGGTTTGGAGTTAAATCTGGGGAAATTGGAAGGGAAATAAGATCAATAAAACTGTACTCAAGAAACTATATTTGTTACGTTTTATTTACTTTTTAAAATACTAAAACTAATATTACAAATTTCATAATTTGACAAAACTGGGTGGCAAACATATATTAATGATAAATTTATCTACATTTTCATAAGTTTCAGAATATTTCATAATTTAAAACAATAAAAAATAAAAGCCTTCATGGAGAAAGTGGTATTTGCTTTGAAGGAAATGTAGGATTTATGCAGTCATATTTTGTGGATCTGTAGTAATTTCCTATTGCTGCTTTAACAAACTACCACAAACTTAGTGACTTAAAACAACACAAATTGTTATCTTACAGTTTTGGAGTTCAGAAATGTAAAATAGATCTCACTGGGTTAAAATCAAGGTGTTAGCAGGAATGCATTCTTTGCTTTTTTTTGTTCTTGAGACAGGGTCTTTCTCTGTCACCCAGACTGGAGTGCAGCGGCACGATCATGGCTTACTGCAGCCTTGAACTCGCAGGCTCAATCAATCCTCCCACCTCAGCCTCCCCAGTAGCTAGGACTACAGGTACGCAAGACCACAACCGGGTTGTTTTTTTTTTTTTTTTTTTTTTTTTTTTTTGTAGAAAGGGTTTTGTCCTGTTGCCCAGGCTGGCCTCAAATTCCTGGGCTCAAGCGATCTGCCCACCTCAGCCTCCCAGAGTGTTGGGATTACAGGCGTAAGCCACCATGCCGGGCACCTTTTGCATTTCTAGTGGCTGCCCACATTCCTTGGTTCATTGTACCCCTTTCATCTTCGAAGTCAGCAATGGTTGGTGATGTCTTTATCACATGTCGTTCTCTACTTTTTACTCTTCTGCTTCTCTCTTCCCTGTTTAAGTGCTGTGTGATTACATTGGGCCACCTAGATAATCCAGGATACATTATCTTAAAGTCATTTGATTAGCAAACTTAATTTTTGGTTTGTTTTGTGTTTTTTGAGATGGAGTTTCGCTCTTGTCGCCCAGGCTGGAGTGCAATGGCGCAATCTTGGCTCACTGCAACCTCCACCTCCCAGGTTCAAGTGATTCTCCTTCCTCAGCCTCCTGAGTAGCTGGGATTTCGGGAGCACACCACTAAGCCCAGCTAATTTTTGTGTTTTAGTAGAGACAGGATTTCACCATGTTAGCCAGGCTGGTCTCAAACTCCTGACCTCAGGTGACCTGCCTACCTCAGCCTCCCAAAGTGCTGGGATTACAGGCGTGAGCCACCGCACCCTGCGGCAAACTAATTTTCTCTGCAACTTTAATTCTCCCTTGCCATGTAGCATAACATATTCACAGGTTCTGGGGATTAGGATGTGGACTCTTTAGGGAGCTGTTATTCTGCCTACCATAGGGTCCATCAGTATTCTTTGTTTACAAGCAATAGAAAGTGTCTCTAACTGAAGCAGATGGGGAACTTATTAGATGTATAAAGGCTTAGCTCATTGAATTACAGAAAAGCTGAATAATTTTGTGTTGGAAAGGATGTGAAATCTGGATATCTAGAAAGTAGAAGATAATTGGCAATCTCTTTTAATAAACACCACTATCTTGATGAATCAGCTGAAAACATTTGTATTATTACGCTGCTCAAGATTCAAATTCTAGGGAGAGAGAGAATTGGACTGGCTTATCTTGTGTAATGGATCCACTTTTATATACCAGGCAGAGGTGGAATGAGCACCTTGACTGAGATACCAACCAAGATTGCTTGCAATGGGAGGAGGTTCATCCTCAGTGGAAAATCTAGACATTGTTACCAGAAGAAGAGAAAATTTATGTTAGGCAGATACAAAACAGAAATTTCCACTATACTGCAGAAAGTCATTTTGGGTGACAGGAGCAGTGTCAGCAAGTTTGTAGTGGAATCCTAATAAATTATATATTCTATAGACAAGTTTAGTTTGGCTAGCATAGTACACATAAACAGCCCTCACAGGATAACAACAGCAAAGTAGGTCCTGCTGTGTAGAACTGTCCCAGAACACCCAGGCGAAAGATTTTTCCCAATGTTAGAGGGAATGGGCAGTTATAAAATATTTTAGGATAGAGGAATAATATGGTTTGAACTGTCATTTAGGAAATTCAGGCTGATGGCTTTATTAACAAATGGAACCAGAAGTTAGATTCAGAGGTACAACTATGCCACTAATAGCTACAAACAAATCTTACCTGTTTGTTAATATTTCAAACTCTTTCTTGTATTAGAAACTGAACTTCTAGCAAGTGACAAACTCTAGTACTTTCCTAGAAATCAATGACTTCTTCAACGACTACATAGAACCAGCCCAAATGCCCATCAGTGATAGACTGGATAAAGAAAATGTGGCACATATACACCATGGAATACTATGCAGCCATAAAAAGGAATGAGATCAGTTCCTTTGCAGGGTCATGGATGAAGGTGGAAGCCATCATCCTCAGCAAACTAACACAGGAACAGAAAACCAAAGACTACATGTTCTCACTTATAAGTGGGAGCTGAACAATGAGAACACATGGACACAGGAAGGGGAACAACACACACTGGGGCCTGTTCAGGGAGGGTAGTTGGGAGTGGAGAGCATCAGGAAAAATAGCTAATGCATCCTAGGCGCTTAATACCTAGGTGATGGGTTGATAGGTGCAGCAAATCACCATGGCACACGTTTACCTATGTAACAAACCTGCACGTCCTGCACACGTACCCCAGATAAAATAAAATAAAATATTTTTTTTAAAAAAAGAAAGAAGTACAAAACTATCTGTGACTACATACCTAAAAGGCCCTACACACAGACTTACCATAACCATAACCTCACCTAATGACAACCACAGAAAGAGACATACATAAAACTCTCTTCCTCCTACTGTTTATTTTTGTCTATCAGACCCCATAATTTTCTATCTCATTGTTCTTTCTATCCAGTAGGCATTTTTCCGGTTATTCAGTGAAGGAACTCTACGTTAATCCTAGCCACATTTGTAAATAAGAACGTACTTCATATAAAATTGCTAGGTGGTTTTCAAGGAAAGTAACAAAAAAAGTCACATGTTTGAAGGATAATGTTTCATCTTCACAAAGTGAAATTACCAAAACAAATCATTTGAAGGTCAAAAATGTTTACAACTTGCATACATGAGAAAGATAAAAAGAATTATTGCTCAGAACTACTCTTGGGAATCTGGAAGCAATGTGAAACTCAAGCTGTGAACCTGAAAAGGAATGTAAAGTATTAACAAGCACTATCAATGTACTACCATCATTGCCTAGAAATATTTTCCCCCGCCTCTGAAACATCATCCATTTTTATCTGGATTATAACAGCTCCTCTTCTGTCTCCCTTGTTTTGCTGGCCAGTGGAAGAGATGAGTCATTTCACCATCTGGACTAAAGGAAAGAGAGATGTATGGCTGAATAAAGCTGAATATTATCTGCATAATAATGGCCATACAGTCCAAAATATCTCTCATTCTCAGTGTCCTCATCTACACTTAGTCTCTTTCCAAAACATAATTAGGGGGTATTCTACAAAAGCAATTTCTGGCTACTTATTCCCATCTCTAAGTCAACATTTCCAAACGTTTGGCAATAGAAACATTAACTTTTTTTTTTTTTTTTTTTTTTTAACAGAGTTTCAGTCTGTTGCCCAGACTGGAGTGCAGTGGCACAATCATAGCTCACTGCAGCCTCACACTCCTGGGCTCCAACAATCCTCCTGCCTCAGCGTCCTGAGTAGTTGGGACCACAAGCGTGCACCACCATGCTCAGCTAATTTTCTTTTCTTTTTTTTTTTTTTTTTTTTTGAGACAGGGTGGCCCTATGTTGCCCAGGCAGGCCTTGAACTTCTGGCCTCAAGCAATCCTCCAGGCCTGGCCTCCCAAAGCACTGGGATTGCAGGCATAAGCCACCATGCCTGGTCAGTGTTAATTTTCTGAGGTTTGGTAGTGGCTGAGAAACCTGGATTCGATTAATTTAATACAATATATAGCACCATGTGGTTTGTTTGTTTTAAAGTCCCATTCAGAATTCTAAATACCACCACTTCCCAAAAGCAAGGTCAACATTTGAAAAGGTAAAGCCAGTTTTTGCTTGTAGGTAAAAACTAAGGTTACCTAAATGATGCGTTTTCCACACTGGGGGGGGGGGAGTGTGTGCGCGCATGTGCACATGTGTGCACGCAAGTAGACTCTACTACACAGCAAAATACAATTGTGAAGAAACAGACATATATCTTACCCTCATAGAGTTTATAGATGATTGGGATAAAAATATGAACTACATGTAAAAGGTACATGTATTTCTAGGAATGAGGCTTGTATTTAACATGTTATAATCAAGTCTTTCTTATCTAAGATTACTTTCATAAAGAACTAATGTAAGCTATATAGTTCATTGCTTTATATTGCTGTATTTTGTATTATAGCTTTATATTCTATTTTCAATTTTAAAACTATGGATAAGAATTTCAGTTATTTGAAGAAGCAAACCTAATAATGCAATGATAACCTGAATACTACATCCTAAAAGTGATACAAACATTGCTGAGGAAAGGTGACAAAGGTTATAATGAATCTGTAATCAAATTAGGTGATATTGTAATATAAATAGTATTTGTCTCAGTTCTTGTCACACAGGTCCTAAAACTTTTCTAATTTCCCAAGTGATAGGGGTTCTAGGAACTTCTTTTTTTCTAATATTTGGTCTTTTAATCCTGGTTTCTGACACAGAACTCTTAAATCCCTTAAAATTTCCTCAGTGATAGGAACATCTTTTGTTCTAATGAGGCAACTCTTGGTGAGCTCCTGAGTAGCTTCAGGATAGGGAATGGTCACCAGAAAGACTAAGCCATGATTAGAAGCTTGGAACTTTTAGCCCCAGCCATTATTCAGGAAGGGAGAGGAGAGAAGGGCAGGGTATTGAGTTAAGAATTACTTATGCCTGCTGGGCACAGTGGCTCATGCCTGTAATCCCAGCACTTTGGGAGGCTGACATGGGTGGATCACCAGGTCAGGAGTTCGAGACCAGCCTGACCAACATGGTGAAACCCCATCTCTAAAAGAAATATAAAAATTAGCTGGGAGCAGTGGTGCATGCCTGTAGTCTCAGCTACTTGGGAGACTGACGAAGGAGAGTTGCTTGAACCTGGGAAGCAGAGGTTGCAGTGAGCCAAGATTGTGCCATTACACTCCAGCCTGGGTGACAGAGTGAGACTCCATCTCAAAAAAAGAATTATGCCTACATGATGAAGCCTCCATAAAAATCCCTACAGTACAGGGTTTGAAAGTTTCCAGGGTAGTGAATACATTCATATGCCAGGAAAGTGATGCAGCCCAGCTCCACAGGGATGGAAGTTCCTTAGCTCAGGACCCTTCTGAACCTTGTCCTATGCACTTCCTTATCTGACTGTTCATTTATGTTCCTCATCAAATCCTTTATATTTAACCTGCAAACATACTTCCCTGAGTTCTGTGAGCTATCGTAGCAAAATAATGAACATGAGGAGAGAGTTTCTGGAACCCTGATTTGCATCCAAATCTTGCATTCTGTAAGACAGAAGTGTGGGTGTCCTAGGGACCCACTAGTTGCAATTGTCATCTGAATGTGGGAGCAGTCTTGTGGGATTGAACTCTTAACCCTGTGGGATCTGACATAACTCCAGGTAGATAGTGTCAGAATTGAAATGATGTGTAGGATACCAGCTGGTGCCTGAGAATTGATCAGTGTGGGAAAACCCCTGATATATCTGGTCACAGAAATGTTGGAAATGTTGATTGTATAGAAGAAACAGTTTCTTTCCCTTTTCAGTTTCCTATACAAGTTAGATAAGGTATACAGTAGGCCCTTCGATCCATGGTTTCACTTTCCACTGTTTCAGTTACCTGCAGTCAAAGGAGGGCTGAAAATATTAAATGTAAAATTCCAGATTTAAACAATTGATAAATTTTAAATTTTGCACTGTTCTGACTAGTGTGATTAAAATCTCGTGCCCTCCTGCTCCATCCAGCCCAGGACATGAATCATCCTCTGTCCAGCAGACCCACATTGTATACACTGCCTGCTCTTCAGTATGCACAGCTTACCTCCGGGCTATTGAAGATTTCATTCCAGACCATGGCAATGAAGTGAATATTGCAATAAATTGAATGACACAATTTTTTTGGCTTTCCAGTGCATATAAAAATTATGTTTACATTACACTGTAGTTTATTAAGTGTGCAATATCATTATGTCTTTAAAAATCCATGTATATACCTTAATTAAAAATACCTGGCCGGGCGCGGTGGCTCAAGCCTGTAATCCCAGCACTTTGGGAGGCCGAGACGGGTGGATCACGAGGTCAGGAGATCGAGACCATCCTGGCTAACACGGTGAAACCCCGTCTCTACTAAAAATACAAAAAACTAGCCGGGCGAGGTGGCGGGCGCCTGTAGTCCCAGCTACTCCGGAGGCTGAGGCAGGAGAATGGCGGGAACCCGGGAGGCGGAGCTTGCAGTGAGCTGAGATCCGGCCACTGCACTCCAGCCCGGGCTACAGAGCAAAACTCCGTCTCAAAAAAAAAAAAAAAAAAAAAAAATACTTTAGTGCTTTAAAATGCCAACAATCATCTGGGCCTTCAGCTAGTCCTAATCTTTTTGCTGGCGGAGGGTGTTGCCTCGATGTTGATGGCTTCTGACCAAGGTGGCGGTTGCTAAAGGTTGGGGTGGCTGTGGCAATTTCTTAAAATAAGACAAAAATGAAGCTTGCCACATCGATTGACTCTTCCTTACACAAAATATTTGTCCATAGCATGCAATGCCATTTGATAGCACTTTACCCAAAGTAGAACTTCTTTCAAAGTTTGAGTCAATCTTCTCAAACCCTGCCACTGCTTTTATTTTTTTAAAGAAAAGATAGTCTTTAATATTACATTGGCTAAGGAAAAAGAAAAAAAGAATGTATTCAGTGCCTTTCAACTGCAAGGTTAAGTTCACAACATGGTTTTGAATACTTTATGTGCCAGTCTTTATTTAGTTTTCTAATTTGTTTATTTTTAATGTTGTGGGTAGATAGTAGGTATATATATTTACGGGGTACATGAGATGTTTTGATACAGTCATGCCATGTGTAATAATCACATCATAAGGAATGTGGTATTCATCACCTTAAGCGTTTAGCCTTTGTATTACAATCTAATTATACTCTTAGTTGTTTTAAAATGTACAGTTATATTATTATTGGCTATAGTCACCCTGTTGTGCTATCAAATACTAGGTCTTATTCATTCTTCCTAACTTTTTTTGGTAACATCCCCTCCCATTCCTCCTCCCCCAAGACCCTCCCCAGCCTCTGATAACCATCTTTCTACTTTCTATGCCCATAAGTTCAATTGTCTTGATTTTCAGATCACACAAATAAGCGAGAACAAGTGATGTTCGTTTTTCTGTGCCTGGCTTATTTCACATAATATAATGATCTCCAGTCCAACCATGTTGTTGCAAATGACAAGAGCTCATTTCTTTTTATGGCTGAATAGTACTTTATTGTGCATATGTACCACATTTTCTTTATCTATTCATCTGTTGATGGACACTTACGTTGCTTCCAAATCTTGGCTATTGTGAATAGTACTGTAACAAACATGGGAGTGCAGATATCTCTTCAATATATTGATTTCCTTTCTTTGGGGTATATACCCAGCAGTGGGATTGCTGGGTCACATAATAGCTCTATTTTTAGCATTTTGAGGAACTTCCAAACTGTTCTCCATAGTAGTTGTACAAATTTACATTCCCACCAACAGTGTACAAGGGTTCTTTTTTCTCCACATCCTCACCAGCATTTGTCATTGCCTGTCTTTTGGATAGAAACTATTTTAACTGAGGTGAGATAGTATCTAACTGTAGTTTTGATTTGCAATTCTCTGATGATCAATGATGTGGAGCACCTTTTTATATGCCTGTTTGCCATTTGTATGTCTTCTTTTGAGAAATGTCATTCCGAATATTTTGCCCTTTTTTGACTGGATTTTTATTTATTTTATTTATTTATTTATTTATTTATTTATTGAGACAGAGTCTTGCTGTGTCACTCAGGCTGAGTGCAATGGCGGGATCTTGGACCACTGCAACCTCCACCTCCCAGGTTCAAGCGATTCTCCTGTCTCAGCCTCCCAAGTAGATGGGATTACAGGCATGCGCTACCAGGCCTAGCCACTTTTTGTATTTTTAGTAGAAACAGAGTTTCGCGATGTTGGCCAGGCTGGTCTCAAACTCCTGATATCAGGTGATCCGCCCACCTCGGCCTCCCAAAGTGCTGAGATTACAGGCGTGAGCCACTGTGCCCAGCCTGATTGGATTATTAGATTTTTTTCTATAGAGTTCTTTGAGCTCCTTCTATATTCTGGTTATTAACCAGTTCCTTGTCATATGGGTAGTTGGCAAATATTTTCTCCCATTCTGTGAGTTGTCTCTTCACTTTGTTGTTTGTTTCCTTGGCTGTGCAGAAGCTTTTTAACTTGATGTGGTCCCATTTGTCCATTTGGCTTTGGTTGCCTGTGTTTGTGGAGTACTACTCAAGAAATATTTGCCCAAACCAATGTCCTGGAGAGTTTCCCCAATGTTGTCTTGTAGCAGTTGCATAGTTTGAGGTCTTAGGTTTAACTCTTTTATCCATTTTGATTTGATTTTTATATATGGTGAAAGATAGGGGTTTAGTTTCATCCTTCTCCACACGGATATCCAGTTTTCCCAGCACCATTTATTAAAGAGATTGTCTTTACTGCAGTGTATGTTCTTGGCACCTTTGTCACAAACGAGTTCACTTTAGGTGTGTGGTTTTGTTTCTGGGTTCTCTATTCTGTTCCATTGGTCTGTTTTTAAGCCAGGACCATGCTGTTTTGGTTTACATTAGCACTGTAGTCTAATTTGAAGTCAGGTAATTTGATTCCTCCAGTCTTGTTCTTTTTGGTTAGGATAGCTTTGGCTATTCTGGGTCTTTTGTGGGTCCATATAAATTGTCGGATTGTTACTTCTATTTATGTGAAGAATGTCATTTAGTATTTTGAAAGGAATTGCATTGAATCTGTAGATTGCTTTGAGCAGTATGGACATTTTAACAACATTGATTCTTCCAATCCATGAACATAGATTATTTTTCCATTTTTTGGTGTCCTCTCAATTTTTTGTCAGTGTTTCAGAGTATTCATAACAGAGATTTTTTACTCCTTTGGTTAATTCCTAGGTATTTAATTTTATTTGTGACTATTATAAATAAGATTATTTATTTTTCACATTGTTCACTGTTGACATATAGAAATGTTACTGATTTTTGTATGTTGATTTTGTATCCTGCAACTTGACTGTGTTTTGTTTATCAGTTCTAATATTTTTTGGTGAAGTCTTTAGGTTTTTCTGAATATAAGACTATCATCTGCAAACAAGGATAATTTGATTTATTTCATTCCAATATATATCTTTCTCTTGTCTGATGGCTCTAGCTAGGACTTCCAGTACTACATTGAACAACAGTATTGAAAGTGGGCATCCTTGTTGTTTTCCAGATCTTAGAGGAAAGGCTTTCTGCATTTCTCCATTCAGTATCATACTAGCTGTGGTCTGCCATATATGACAATTATGTTGAGATATATTCCTTCTATACTCAGTTTTTTGAGGGTGTTTTTTTTTTTTATCATAAAGGGATGTTGAATTTTATCAAACGTTTTCTCAGCAACAGTTGAAATAATCATACATTTTTTTCCTGTATTCTGTTGATATGATGTATCACATTGATTGATTTGCATATGTTGAATCATCCTTGCATCCCAGGGATAAATCCCACTAGGTCATGGTGAATGACTTCTTCAGGAGTTTGAGACCAGCCTGGCCAACATGGTGAAACCCTGTCTCTGCTAATAATACAAAAATTAGCTGGGCATGGTGGCAGGCACCTATAATCCCAGCTACTTGGGAGGCTGAGGCAGGAGAATCGCTTGAACCTGGGAGGGGAAGGTTGCAGTGAGTGGAGATCACGCCCCTGTACTCCAGCCTGGGCAATAAGAGTGAAACTCCTTCTCAAAAAAAAAAAAAAAAAGTGAGTCTAAGACTTTTCTAGCATCAATAGACTTTGTACCAGTTTTTGCTAAGGCTCTTTCAAGGGAGGCAGTAAGTCCCCACGGTGTGATTTCACGGTAAGTAAAACCCTCTCCAGAGGCAAGAGTTGTGATAGTTTCCACAACTCCAGCCATAGTAAGTCCTAGGACTCTTTTTTTCTTCTAGAATGAAATTCTGGATTGGAAATTATGTTCAAGACAGTGATTTGGGTGGGAGGTGTTGCTCCCAGAGTACAATCACAATAATGAAGAAAATTGTCAAGGTGGGATAGGCCCAAAGCTCGAAAAGGGTTTAAATAATTATTATTAATAGCAATGCCAAAAAACTATAAGAGCCCAAGAGGGGAAGACAATATATTTTTGAGGCTTCCTGGACTAAGATGGTCACTGCTGCTAAGGCTCTTAAGTAGGGAGGGGGGCATCCCTGGGATACTAGGTTTAAAGTTTTGGAAAATATGCTGTAAGGCAAATTAGAGGACCCCCAGATCTTGAACAAAGACTCCAAAAGCTATTCCCTTTTTTTTGTGTACAAACAAAAAGAAAGGCTTAGTCAGATCTTGTAGGGCTAAGGCTAGGGCTGAGATTAAAGCCTGTTTTAAAGTGTTTAGACATGTTCGGGTGCAGTGGTTCATGCCTATAATCCCAGCACTTTGGGAGGCCAAGGCAAGCAGATCACTTCAGGTCAGGGATTTGAGACCAGACTGGCTAACATGGCAACACCCCATCTCTACTAAAAATACAAAAAATTAGCAAGGCAAGGTAGCATGCACCTGTACTTCCAGATACTTGGGAGGCTGAGGTATGAGAATAACTTGGACCTGGGAGGCGGAGGCTGCAGTGAGCCAAGATTGCACCACTGCACTCCAGCCTAGGTGACAAAGCAAGACTCAATCTCAAAAAAACAAAAAGTGTTAGGCTTCCAGCGGTGTCCAATCTTTTGGCTTCCCTGGGCCAAATTGGAAGAAGAATTATCTTGGGCCACACATAAAATACACTAAACCTAACAATAGCTGAGGAGCTTAAAAAAGAAAAAAAAGTGAAAAAATATCATAATATTTTAAGAAAGTTTATGAATTTGCATTGGGCTGCATTTAAAGCCATCCTGGGCCGCATGCAGCCTGTGGGCCACAGGTTAGACTAGCTGGGTTTAGAGCATGCTTCATATCATTAGTCCAGGATAGAGGTTGTTCCTCAGTTCCCTCGCGGGTTTCATATGAAGGGGTTTTGCTACTAATCCAAAGGAAGGAGTCCATATTCTGCAACACCTGGCCATACTCAAAAAGGACAGCAGCTGTTGTTTAGTTACTGGAGTTGTCATGTTTACAATAAGATCTTTACGAGTACTAGAGAGGCTTTTTGTACCAGAGGTTAAAATAGGACCCTCAAAATTGAACTATTTGTGTGGATATTTGTGTCTTCAAAGGAGACACTTTGCACCCATAATCAGCAAGTTTATTTGGTGCTAATACTGTATCTTGGTCTGAAATAGCCTTGTTAGGACTACAGATAGTAGGTCATCCACATACTGGAACAGATGGCTATCTGGAAAAAGCTCCCACGTGGACAGGTACTTAGCTAGGGCCTGTCCAAAACAGTGGAGACTATCTCTGAATCCCTGGGGCAGAACTGGCCAAGTTAACTATTGAATCATTTGAGTATCTCAGTCTTGTCATTCAAATGCAAACAAAGATTGGCTATCTGGGTGTATAGGAATGCAGAAAAAGACATCCTTAAGATCGAGCACAGTAAACTAAGCTGTGGTGGGGGGAATCTGTCCAAAAACGGTGTACAGACTTGGGACAATAGAATAAATAAATATAACAGCTTCATTAGTAATTCTAAGGTCCTGTACTTGTTGGAGTCATCTGGTTTCTTTATAGCTAAAATGGGAGTGTTGTAAGGTGAGTTGCATGGGTACAAGAATCCATGGGTTAAAATTTTTGTTATTAGGGGATTTAACTCTTTTCATGCTTCTGGTTTCAAGGGTGTATTCAGGGGTTTATTGGGAATTACTGGGATTTTTAAACTGAATAATCTCAGGAGTAGCTGATATTGAATGGCCAGGTAGAGAAATATTCCAGACCTCAAATGGCACTTGTTCTAGAATGTGAGGTTCCATAGACTGCAGTGCCTCTTTTGGTGAAGTGTGTTAATACAGCTAGAAGGTGGGGGCCTTAGCTGTAAATTAGCTTGTAATTTTGTGAGTAAGTCATGATCTAATAATGATAGGACAGTTTTGCGGGACTAAAAAGGAGTGAGTAAAGGAATAACCTTCCGTTTTACAAGGGAGTGGAGGTGTGAAACAGCCTCATTGGGGTTTTCCATTGATACCCATGAGGAAAATGGAGCACTGGCACACTGGGCCATAGTAAACGTTTAAAGCTGAGTAACTGGCCCCTGTATCTAAGAGGAACATTATCTCTCATTCAGCCACAGTCAGGTTTACCTGAGGCTCATCTATAGAGATGGAAAAGATGGGGCCTGGATGGCCTCAAGGCCCCATCAGTCATCTAGAGGATGACTTTCAGAGGCTTGATCATAATCCAGGAATAGAGTTAGAGGTGCTTCTCCTTGCCCTTGCCCTTGCCCTAGTCTTCATTCTGCAGGACCCCCTTGTTGGGTAGGTTGTAAGGTTGTGGTTGTGACAGCCCAGAAGTAAGAGGTGCCCCCCTTCATGAAGGAGAGAGGAACACTCGCTCTTCAGATGATCCTCTTGTTTGCAATGAGGACAGGGTCCCAGAGGCGGCTTGTAACCTGAAGGTTTTGGACGTTCTCTGTTTCACTGTTCTGGATTTATGCAGTGATGACAGGCCTCCATTCTGTTAGTATTATAGGGCCTAGCCTTGGGGTTATTAGCTAACAAAAAACAATGTGGCAATGCTGTTGCCATGTAATTAGCTGGTGACAGCATTTTTCCTCCTCCAGTTGAGCCTTTTTTATTTTTGATGTTTCCTCCCGGTTATTGAAAACCTTAAAGGCTATAATTTAATTAAGTAGGAAAGGGAGTTTGTGGGCCTTGCCCTAATGTTCTGGGTTTTTGTCTAATGTCTGGGGAAGCCTGACTTATAAAATGTATGGCCAGAGTGGATTGGCCCTCAGGGCTTTCAGGTTCTAAATTTGTATATTTATGCACGGCCTCCACCAGTCTAACTTAGAAAGGGGCAGGGTTCTCAGATGGCTCCTGAGTGATTTGTCATAGTTTAGAAAAATTAACAGGTTTTATTATAGGCTTTTTTGTTCCTTCCAACAAGCAAGTTATCATATAATCTCGTCTGCCCCTGCCTCTGTTTGGGCCAGCATTGGCAGCCTGATATTGCCAATTGGTTTCTGTGTCGGGAACAGCTTTTGCCCCAGTTCTATTTTCATTAGGATTACAAGCATGAGCTTCATCTCCCTAAACTCTAGCTAAAGACCATATGCGTGACTTTTCTTCATGAGAACAGCAAGTAGTTAATACCACGAATATGTTTTGCCAGGTTAAATCAAAGGCAATAGTTAAAGCCTGAAATTATTGAATGAACTTAGAGGTATCCTGGCTAAATGAACCAGGATTGAATTTTTGAAAGATTAGACATTGGGAAGGGGACACGAACTCAAATTGTTCCTAAATCTCCATTTGCCACCTCGAAGACAGGCAAAACATTTCAGGGATTTTCTGAGGACTCTGTACCAGTGGCATTCGTGACTCCCATGCCAGTATGTAAGGCAGATAAAGTATCTGGATATGGGATAGGGGGTTTACTGGGGGATGGAGCAGATGGAGAAGGGGTAGGTGAAGTGGGAACAGGCTGAAAAGAGTGTGACAGTCAAAAGGAAGGATCATCTAAGACATCAAAAAATCAAGGACAGAGGAAGTTCCTTGGAAGCAGGCATGACAATTTTCACATAATTTTGGGTTTTGGGATAAAGCCAAAAAGACCTGAACATATGGAACCTCTGAATACAAAAGAAAATTATATGCTTCTTTCTGAGAGTTTGTGAGTCAAAATGGGATTAATTTTTAAGAATACGATCTAAGGGTAAGTAGGAATGAAAAAGGGAGTTCAAGAGCCCTAGGGCATCCTTTTGTCTCACTCTATTCAGAGATATCCCACCATGGATAGAGGGCCTGCCCCTGCCTAAGTGACCAGACCAGGCATGTCCTTGTTTCAGTGGTCAGCTCAAACCCAATGTGAAGGAGAACTCACCATAACTTATGATGTAGTGTCTGTGATGAACTTGAATCCAAAACTGGGTGCACCACCAGTGGCACGTGTCTGCGCAGAGTTGAGATCGCTGCTGCTTATTTCCAAGGCACGGTTTACAGAACGTTAAAGTGAAAGTGGCCGGGCACGATGACTCATGCCTATAATCCCAGCACTTTGGGAGGCTGAGGTGGGCAAATCACGAGGTCAAGAGATCGAGACCATCCTGGCCAACATGGTGAAACCCCGTCTTTACTAAAAAAAAGAAAAAAATAGCTGGGCGTGGTGGTGGATGCCTGTAATCCCAGCTACTAAGGAGGCTGAGGCAGGAGAATCACTTGAACCCAGGAGGCGGAGGTTGCAGTGAGTGGAGATTGCGCCATTGCACTCCAGCCTGGACAACAAGAGCAAAACTCATTCTCAAATAAATAAATAAAATAAAAAAATAAAGTGAAAGTGGACTTGTTACCCTGACAGGGAATAGCAAATTCGTCCTTTTGTCTTGGCCTTTGGGTAACACCAGGGAGTGACTTGGGCCAGAAACCCTCAATTCTCAAAGAGTACTCAAGCTGGCTCACTGGCCAGAAAAGAACCCTGGCCAGTCTCTCACCTCTAAGAACAGCAACAAACAGGTATCCCTTCTCTAGGCTTCAGGATCCCACTAAAGAGTGGCCTCAGCCAGGGACCATCAATTCCCATGAGTAAAGAACCAGGGCACCAAGGGAAGCAGGGAGGAAAAAGAGAAATCTCAGTAAAATCCCCTTACAGACCACCAAAACGCTGGGCAAAGTGTCAGAGTCCCAGCATTGGAAAGTCATGAGTTGGTAAGAGTTTACCAACAGCAATATAGGTTTGAAAAGGAAAGTTTTATTAGCATAACCGCCTGATGGGTTCACCTTGCCCACTGCCTAGACAGAGCTAATTTATCAGGACAGGGGAAATGCAATAGAGAAAGAGTAATTCACACAGAGCTGGCTGTGCAGGAGATCGGAGTTTTATTATTACTCAAATCAGTCTCCCTGAGCATTTGGGGATCAGAGTTTTTAAGGATAATTTGGTGGGGGAAGGCCAGTGAGTCAAGAGTGCTGGCTGGTTGGGTCAGAGATGAAATCATAGGGAGTTGAAGCTGTCCTCTTGTGCTGAGTCAGTTCCTGGGTGGAGGTCACAAGATCAGATGAGCCAGTTTATGGATTTGGGTGGTGACAGCTCATCCATTAAGTGCAGGGTCTGCAAAATATCTCAAACACTGATCTTAGGAATAGTCTTGGGAGGGTCAGAATCTTACTTATAGCCTCCAGCTGCATGACTCCTAAGCCATAATTTCTAATCTTGTGCTTAATTTGATAGTCCTACAAAGGCAGTCTCATCCCAGGCAAGAAGGAGGTTTGTTTTGGGAAAGAGCTGAGATCATCTTTGTTTTAAACTATAAAGTATAAACCAAGTTCTCCCAAAGTTAGTTCAGTTTACGCCCAGGAACGAACAAAGACGGCTTAGTGATTAGAAGCAAGATGGAGTTGGTTAGGTCAGATCTCTTTCACTGTCTCAGTTACAATTTTGCAATGGCGGTTGTATGAGACAGAAAGAATGCTGCAGGAAAGTGCAGCAGGATACCTCGGCAAGGGAGGACTGGGCACACCACAGTGGATTTTTCCTTAAGGGTATTTATGGACCTTAAAGTGGGAGCTTAAAAGTAATTTGAATCATTTATTAGCCATGTAGGTCATGACAAATGATTACATCTGTAGGCATTTTGGTGTTAGCAAGGGTTGCACAAGTCTCGACATGCATGCATTCTGGAGATGTACAGAAATTCTAGTAACTTAAAATTTTTTGGGGCCGGGCGCGGTGGCTCAAGCCTGTAATCCCAGCACTTTGGGAGGCCGAGACGGGCGGATCACGAGGTCAGGAGATCGAGACCATCCTGGCTAACACGGCAAAACCCCGTCTCTACTAAAAAATACAAAAAACTAGCCGGGCGAGGTGGCGGGCGCCTGTAGTCCCAGCTACTCTGGAGGCTGAGGCAGGAGAATGGCGTGAACCCGGGAGGCGGAGCTTGCAGTGAGCTGAGATCCGGCCACTGCACTCCAGCCTGGGTGACAGAGCGAGACTCCGTCTCAAAAAAAAAAAAAAAAAAAAAAAAATTTTGGAAAAGAAGTCTGGAACCACAGCCCTGCTTTAGGTAATAGGGAAGTCTAATCACTTCTTAATTCCTCAGTTAAGGAGTTTTGCCTCTGGATGGTCTGCTTGATGGCCACCAGGTGATCTTTGCTCTCCTCAGTCATCATCATCATAATTATCATTTAATTAGTGATCATTGTCACTAATTATTGAATGCTCACTATGTGCTGGATACTGACCTAACTGCTAATTATTGCACTATTCCTCATGTTAACTCTTTAGGGGTAGGCGCTGTTATACTCCTCATTTTCCATATGTAGAAAGCAAGAATTGCGTCATCTAGTTAGTAAGAAACAAATACGGACTGCAAACAAAACTTTTTTTTTTTTTTTTTTAAGACAGAGTCTCACTTTGTCTCCCAGGCTGGAGTGCAGTAGCACTACCTTGGCTCACTGCAACCTCCGCCTCCTGGGTTAGTAGCTGGGACTACAGGCGTGTGCCATCACGCTTGGCTAGTTTTTGTATTTTTAGTAGAGACGGGTTTCACTATGTTGGCCAGGCTGGTCTCAAACTCCTGACCTCAGGTAATCCACCCACCTCGGCCTCCCAAAGTGCTGGGATTACAGGTGTGAGCCACTGTGTCCAGCCAGACAAAACTTTCTATATTCTATTCTGAATAACTAGAGCCATCAGATCTAAAACTCATGGGTGAATGTTATAAAGGAGGAAGATTTTGGCTGGGCGTGGTGGTGCATGCCTGTAATCCCAGGTGCTTGGGAGGCTGAGGCAGGAGAATCACTTGAACCTGGGAGGCAGAGGTTGCAGTGAACTGAGATTGCACCACTGCACTCCAGCCTGGGCGACAAGAGTGAAACTCCGTCTGAAAAATAAATAAATAAATAAATAAACGAGGAAGATTTTATCTTACCTAAGTAAGAAATTTCTAACATTCTACTTCTAATAGTTCAGAGATGGAATAAAACCTTATCTCAATAAGCTCCCCAAATATTGTTGTGTTGAATAGACCTTGGGAAAGGATTTCTGCATTGAGTAAAAAGCTGGACCAATCAATATCGATTCTTCCTTCAAATTCTTCAGAATTTGTCTTTTCACTAACAGCTGATATCATGCTATGAATCTCCTAGCCTATTTGTCTTGGCATTTTGCAATTACTACAATTTTAAAAAACCATATTTTTTTTTTTGGTTTTGTTTTTTTTTGGGTTTTTTTTGGTTTTTTTTTTTTTGAGATGGGGTCTTGCTCTGTTGCCAGGCTGGAGGGCAGTGGCACGATCTCGGCTCACTGCAAGCTCCGCCTCCCGGGTTCAATCCTTTCTCCCGCCTCAGCCTCTCAAGTAGCTGGGACTACTGGCGCATGCCACCACACCCAGCTAATTTTTGTATTTTTAGGAGAGACTGGCACATGCCACCGCACCCAGCTAATCGGGAGGCTGAGGCAGGAGAATCGCTTGAACCCAGGAGGTGGAGGTTGCAGTGAGTCGAGACTGTGCCGCCGCACTCCAGCCTGGGCAACAGAGCAAGGCTCCATCTAAAAAAAAGAAAAAAAAAAAAAAAAAAGGAAACAAACAAACAAAAAAGACAAAAAGAAATCTAACAGCCCTGAAGCAAAGTTTTGGCATTCTAGCATTTACGGTTTTCCCAGGAAAACAGTTAGCTCCCCTTGAAGTAAAGCCTGACAATCAGCAAGTCCCACACATATTCATGGACCATCCAATTAATTTATTATTCAAATAAAACAAATGAAGGTTATCATATACTTGAAGAAAGCTTGCAGTAAGAAAGAGAAATATTAAAATTTAAAAATGCTGTAAATGACACCGAAAGAAACCAACATAGTTCAAGGAACAGAAGGAATCTTTGCAAAGGAAAAAAAAATATCTAATTAGAATCTGTACTGCACTCGGCTGGGTGCGGTGGCTCACGCTTGTAATCCCAGCACTTTGGGAGGCCGAGGCGGGCGGATCACGAGGTCAGGAGATCGAGACCATCCTGGCTAACACGGTGAAACCTCGTCTCTACTTAAAATACAAAAAAACTAGCCGGGCGCGGTGGCAGTGCCTGTAGTCCCAGCTACTCCCAGCTGAGGCAGGAGAATGGCGGGAACCCGGGAGGCGGAGCTTGCAGTGAGCTGAGATCCGGCCACTGCACTCCAGCCTGGGCGACAGAGCCAGACTCCGTCTCAAAAAAAAAAAAAAAAAAAAAGAATCTGTACTGCACTCTAGCCTGGGTGACAGAGTGAGACTGTGTCTCAAAAAAAAAAAAAAAAGGGGGAGATTTTTGGAGAAATTCAAGAAAAGATTATATCCATAATATAAGAGGAATATGGCATGAAAAAGAAGAAATCATAGGAATTAAAAAAACGATGGTTGAAAAATTCTGTCCAGGTGCGGTGGCTCATGCCTGTAATCCTGGCACTTTGGGAAGCCGAAGCTGACAGATTGCCTGAGCTCAGGAGTTCGAGACCACCCTAGGCAACATGGTGAAACCCTATCTCTACTAAAATACAAAATATTAGCTGGGCGTGGTGGTGTGTGCGGGTAATCCCAGCTATTCAGAAGGCTGAGGCATGAGAATCACTTGAGCTCTGAAAGCAGAGGTTGCAGTGAGCCGAGATCGTACCACTGCACTCCAGTTTGGGCAACAGAGTGAGACTCCATCTCAAAAAAAAAGAAAGAAAGAAAGAAAAAGAAAAATTCAATACAAGTAATAAAATATAAAGTTTAAGAATTCTCCAAGAAATTTGAACAAAAAGATGAAAGAGTGAGAGAAAACAATTGGAAGATACCTAGAGAGGAAAGAAAAGAGAATGGAGGAAATTATCAATATAATAATACAAGAAAATTTCCCTGGGCTCAAAGATTTAAGTATTTATACAGAATAGGATTTACCCAATGCTTAGCACTTGAGTCAAAAAAAAAAAAAGAACAGAAAAGAAAAGAAAAAAAGAAAAAAATTTAGAACAAATTGTTGCAAAATTTTAGAACACAAAGAGGAAATGTACTAAAACTTTTCTGAGAGAAAAAAATCAGGTTACCTATTGTTCTATTTAGAAATAGTTTTAAAGAACTTAATCCACTCTAGCAAGTTTGGTCAGACAAAAAGTGTATTATTTGTTATAAAATGTCTCACACTACTGTTGGGAAGGCTGATGAAATAGGCTCTAATTGGAGCTTCCATGAACTATCCCTAAAGTCACACTGCAAAACTGGGCCAAAAGAACTTGTGCCCTTACCATAAGCACAAAGAGCTGCTTGGCAGTTCAAGGAAAACTTCACTGTCACTCCCAGCTCCAATACCACACAATCTGTATCACAATTCACACCAACAAGATGATGTCCAAACCTGACTCTGGACTGCCACAGAACTCAATATCAGATACTAGATCTTTGCCACAGAACTCAGTATCAGACACTAGATCTTTGCCACAGCTGCTAGAGATAATTCCAATTCCTCCACACTGGGTCTGCAGCAGAAACAGCCAAAACAGCAGAACGGTAGCTTTGACTTATGAAATTCACTTCACCTTCCAAATCTCATGTGGGTGCATGTAATTGGCAGAACCTAAATGATATCTGGCAGCCTAACAGCTAAGGAATCCAAGAAATGGAGTCCTAAGAAGTGCTGTCTCCCATACTTAAAGGCATGTTAAAAATTTGTAATGAAGGTTGAAGAAGCCAGTTCTGATTGTCTATCACTGTGATACTTGTGCCTGCAGTCTGTAACTCCAGGGCAAAAGGTTTGAAAACTACAGAATATTAGAGGTGTGTATTATTGTTACTGACTGCTTAGCAAACTATAAGATGAAGGAAATAAGCTCAGGTGAGAAGTGGCTATTTACAAATAGAAATGAAACAGAAATTCCAGAAGTTTGGGGCTGCAAAAGACTGGGAAAGTGAACTTCCACTACTAGACCCTAAACTGTAAGCTAAAAAAAACCAGAAAGGTTTTGATCAACAAAAACCAATTAAGACCAATCTTTATGAAAAAATTCAATTTAAGAGCATGGCTTTCCCACCCAAGCCTGATGGCATCAAGGTATAATCACCATTAAATGGAAAGAAAGATACATGGAAATAAGGAAGCAAAGAATTAAACCAGACTTGAGAATTAAATCTAGAAAGAACTTTGAATATGGCTAATGACTCATAGAACTACCAAAAAGGAAAAATATCAGAAATGTATTAAGAATTGGAAGGAATTATACTACTAAAGGACCATGAGTCTAGACTTTAAAAATGCATTTTCCTGTTAAAACTTTAAAACAACTGTCTGGTGTGCTTCTGGTTGAATTCTGCTCCTAATTAACTCCTATCAGACTAACCTACCCACTGACAGCAACAATAAACACTAGGAAACTATATACAACAACTGTTTGAAGGCATAAAAAATTAGCAATGTTGGAAAGACTTGAGAGCCTATGATCCTTGAGAAAAGGGTAACTTAGGAAGTGAGCTTCACATTCATACTGACTTTTCCCTAAGAGCAATTTGGTTTTTACCAAATTTACCAAATTGTGATACCAAGGAAGAGTTCAAACAGAAAGTGGATACACCAAGGACCCTTAGTACACAGAGGAGACAGAGATAAGAGTTCAAGGTTGCCAAAATGGCTGAACTCAAGAGGAAATACCCACAAGAGGAAAGAACTGCAAAGAAGGAAACTAAAAACCTTTATACAAATTTCCCTCAAGTTATTAGCTGACTCCTAAATGATTTATGCAAAGAGCAAGACTACAAGAAAACCAGCAGAAAATACCAACTGAGACTATAATAAAGGGCTGAGAAGGTTTCAGCAGTCATATGGCCCAGGAGACAAAGACAGGAATGTAAGTCCTGCCAAGAGAGAGACCTTGGTAAATATCCCAGGCTTTCAGTTGAGACCCCAGAAGGGTAACTCTGTGAGTCAGGAACATGACCTGGGAATAAGGGATATATCCTAACAATAAAAGCAAAGCTGAAATAGACCAACCCTATCATAGCCTAACAGCAAGCCTCCACAGATTCAAGGTGATCTGCTGGCAGATCATGATCGCTAATGACAATGACTTGCCTGCTAGATCAATAGAAATCTCAGAAATATTTCACACTCACTTTCTCCAAGGTTTCTCCATTCTGTTGGCTGGATATTGATACTCAGACTGTTCATGAAAGACACATATCAAAGATGGTAGACCTCAGTTTCCTAAATGTGAAGTAGAGCATCCTGCTCATTCTGCTAAACGGCTTTTTAATAATAAGCAATATTATGTTGTGCTACTAAGACTTGAGAAGTTGGTTTATTACAGGGACTAATATATAACTAATAAAACCTCTCTATAGTCACCACCTCATTTAAATGCTATGACACATGTATGTTATTATCTCTATTTTCTAGCTCAGGAAACTAAGGCTCAAGAAAAGTAGATAATCAACCCAAGGTCATAAATGAAAAGGCTAAGATTAGAATTCCTATTTCTTCTTGAGTCAGTTTTGGTAGTTTGTGTCTTTCCAGAGATTTGTCATTTTATCAAGGTTTTCTAGCCTGTCAGCATACAAATGTTCTCAGTATTTCCTTATGTTAACCTTTTATTTCTGTGAGGCCAGTAGTAATGTCTCCTCTAACATTCCTGATTTTAGGAATTTGAGTCTTTTTTCTTTTTCTCTTGTTTAGTCTAGTGAAAGGCTCATCATTTTAAAAAATATATTTTTGAAGAACCGACTTCTGGTTCTGTTGAAAACCAGACATTTAAAAAATATGATATGGCAGCTCTGGAAAATGGAGTCTTTCTCCTTCCTGGACTTTTTTGTTGTTGCTGCTGTTTATTGCTGCTTGTTTAGTCACTTTTCTGAACTACTATGAAGTCTATATTCTTTGTCCTGTGTGGCCACTCCCACTGCTTGGTTAGTTTAATGTTTCTGCTTGCTTAGCTTAGTGTTCTGCTAATGAGTAGACATATTTTCTTAAAGGCCTGGAAACAATACATCTCCCAGTGTTTACTGATGGTCTGTGTGTGTACTGGAGTACAGGAGAGCATGGCTTCAACACTAAAGCAGGCAGTTAATAATTCTTCCTTAACCTTCACTTCCTACTTATGTAGAGCCTCAAGATCAGCCTAAGGTGAATGCTTAGGTTCTTAACAGGTCTTTCTGAGTGTATGAACAGTTTCACACAGCTGTGGGCATGTGTGTGAGCTTCTAGATCCCCAGGAATGTGTTGGAGTTTCTATTAGGCCATTTTCACACTGCTGATAAAAGCATACCTGAGACTGGGCAATTTACAAACGAAGTGGTTTATCGGACTTATAGTTTCACGTGGTTGGGGAGGCTTCACAGTCATGGCAGAAGGTGAAAGGCATGTCTCACATGGTGGCAGACTCTTTGTGCGAGGAAACTCCCCTTTTTAAAACCATCAGATCTTGTGATACTTATTCACTATCACGAGAGCAGTACAGGAAAGATCTGCCCCCATGATTCAACCACCTCCCACCAGGTCCCTTCTACAACACATGGGAATCCAAGATGAGTTTGGGTGGGGACACAGCCAAACTATATCATTCTGCCCCTGACCCCTCCCAAATCTCATGTTTCAAAACCAATCATGCCTTCCCAAGAGTCCCCAAAAGTCTTAACTCATTTCAGCGTTAACTCAAGAGTCCACAGTCCAAAGTCTTATCTGAGACAAGGCAAGTCCCTTCTGCCTATGAGCCTGTAAAAATCAAAAGCAAGTTAGTTACTTGCTAGATAAATGGGGGTACAGGCATTGGGTAAATATAGCCATTCCAAATGGGAGAAACTGGTTAAAACAAAGGGGCTACAGGCCCCAGGCAAGTCCAAAATCCAGCAGGGCAGTCAAATCTTAAAGCTCCAAAATGATTTCCTTTGACTCCATGTCTCATATCCAGGCCACGCTGATACAAGAGGTGGGTTCCCATGGTTTTGGGCAGCTCTCCCCTGTGACTTTGCAGGGTACAGCCTTCCTCTCAGCTGCTTTCATGGGCTGGCATTGAGTGTCTGCAGTTTTTTCAGGCACATGGTGCAAGCTGTCAGGGGAGCTACCATTCTGGGGTCTGGAGGATGGTGGCCCTCTTCTCACAGCTCCACTAGGCAGTGCCCTAGTAGGGACTCTGTGTGGGGGCTACAACCCCACATTTCCCTTCCTCATTGCCCTAGCAGAGGTTTTCCATGAGGGTCTTGTCCCTGCAGCAAACTTCTGCCTAGGCATCCAAGTGTTTCCACATATCCTCTAAAATCTAGGTGGAGGTTCCTAAACCTCAATTTTTGACTTGTGTGCACTCACAGGTACAACACCGCAAAGAAGCTGCCAAGTCTTGGGGCTTGCATCCTCTGAAGCCATGGCCTGAGCTCTATGTTGGCCCCTTTCAGTCACAGCTGGAGTGGCTGGGACACAGTGTACCAAATCAGTAGACTGCACACAGCACAGGGACCCTGGGCCTGGCCCAAGAAACTATTTTTTCCTCCTGGGCCCCCAGGCCTAAGATACAAGGGGCTGCTGTGAAGACATCTGACATGCCCTGGAGACATTTTCCAGATTAACATTTGGCTCCTCGTTACTTATGCAAATTTCTGCAGCTGGTCAGAATTTCTCTTCAGGAAATGAGATTTTCTTTTCTATTGCATTGTCAGGCTGCAAATTTTCCAAACTTTTATGCTCTGCTTCCCTTATAAAACTGAACGCCTTTAACAGAACCAAAGTCACCTCTTGAATGCTTTGCTGCTTAGAAATTTCTTCTGCCGGATACCCTAAATCATCTCTTTCAGGTTCAAAGTTCCACAAATCTCTAGGGCAGGAGCAAAATGCTGCCAGTCTCTTTGCCAAAACATAACAAGAGTCACCCTTGCTCCAGTTCCCAACAAGTTCCTTATCTCCATCTGAGACCACCTCAGTATGGACTTCATTGTCCATATAATTATCAGCATTTTGGGCAAAGCCATTCGACAAGTCTCTAGGAAGTTCCACACTTTCCCACATTTTTCTGTCTTCTGAGCCCTCCAAACTGTTCCAGCCTCTGTCTGTCACCCAGTTCCAAAGTCACCTCCACATTTTCGGGTATCTTTTCAGCAATGCCCCACTCTGCTGGTACCAATTTACAGTATTAGTCTGTTTTCACACTGCCATAAAAACATACCTGAGATTGGACAACTTACAAAAGAAAGAGGTTTATTGGACTCGAAGTTTCACTTGGCCGGGGAGGTCTCACAATCATGGCAAAAGGTAAAAGTAATGTCTCATGTGGTGGCAGACAAGAGAAGAGAGTTTGTGCAGGGAAACTCCCCTGTTTAAAACCATCAGACTTTACTCACTATCATGAAAATAACCCAGGAAAGATCTGCCCCCATGATTCAACCACCTCCCACCAGATCCCTCCTACAACACATGGGAATTCAAGATGAGATTTGGGTGGGGACATAGCCAAACCATATCAGAGTTTTTCAAAGTTCCTATGGACATCTCATTCTCCAGCTTTACATTTTGAGGTAGGAGATTAATTAGCAGGATTTGTTTTTTGAGCACTGGTCACTACCCATCACTACTGCTCTTACCAGAGCAGGATCTGGTAGAAACAGAGTGCAGTAAATAATCCAGCTGAAACCAGCAAAGGGCAACAAAAGTGACCTCTAGCTGCCCACACTGTTCATTACTATAAAGACACTCCTGCTGGGACCATGACAGTTTACAAATGCCATGGCAACAAGCCATGACAACGGCCTGAAAATTACCTTATATGGATCTAAAAACTCCTCACCTCTAGAAAGTTCTAATAATACACCTCTTAATTAGCATATAATTAAAAGTGGGTTTAAATACAGCTTCCAACAGCCCATATGCTGCTACTCTGGGCACGCTGCCCATGGGTTACCACTGCTCTGCAACGAGCAGTATCTCTGCTGCTGCTGTACACTGCCACTTCAATAGAAATCGCTGTCTAGCACCAGCAGCTTGCCATCAAATTTTTCCCTGGGTGAAGCCAGGAACCTTCCTGGGCTAAGCCCCAGTTTTGGGGCCCACTTGCCCTGCATCACTTTCAAGTGTTTGGTTAAGCTGTATTTGGCCCCAACTGTTTCCACTGCCTAAGACAGTGGCAAAGTTAATCAATGTTTTTGTTTTTGACAAATGACCCCTGGGGAAAAGTCTTTGCACTGGGTGAGTCTGGAGTGAAATCAAATAAAGGCAGCCTTGTACAATCTGCAGAACCACCAGATAGGTCAAATAATGACAGTTCTCTGGAAATTAGGCTCTTTAAAGGAGCTCCAGCACCATTCTACTTCCCCTGCTGGCTACCAGCCTGCTCATTTTCACAATTGTGGGCTGTTGGTTTTCAAAGCTACAGTGGACCTGGACATGTGACTGTTAGAGTAGGGCAAGTCAAAATGACACAAAACTCACTGTTCTTAGAGATTCAGCTGTTTGAATAAATACTCCCTGGATTGCTGCAAACCTTTGGTAAATTTTCAGAGTTCTAAAAAAGCTGGTTCTGACAATTTTGCCAGTGTTCTCATTGCTGAAGAGAATTTTCAGAGGTCCTTACACCTTCATTTTGGCTGACATCACTCTAAGGCTATGATTAGAACATAGATCCTCTCACTCCTTGACCGAGCCTTCTTCTATTTAAATTAGTGGTCATCAAATTTATGCATATCAGAATTACCTGGAAGGCTTGTAAAAATACAGCTGGGCAACATACCTAGAGTTTCTGATTCAAGTCTGAGGTTGACACCTGAGAATTTGCATTTTATGTATATATTTATTTTTTATTTTTATTTTTTTGAGGTAGTCTCACTCTGTCACCT
Source organism: Theropithecus gelada (assembly GCF_003255815.1). Classification (NCBI taxonomy): domain Eukaryota; kingdom Metazoa; phylum Chordata; class Mammalia; order Primates; family Cercopithecidae; genus Theropithecus; species Theropithecus gelada. The sequence continues at coordinate 105,248,916 of NC_037673.1, read as the reverse complement.
AGGCTGGAGTGCAGTGGCACGATCTTGGCTCACTGCAGCCTCTGCCTCCTGGGTTCAAGGGATTCTCCTGCTTCAGCCTCCTGAGTAGCTGGGACTACAGGCATGTGCCACCATGCCCAGCTAATTTTTGTATTTTTGCGTACAGACAGAGTTTCACTATGTTGGCCAGGCTGGTCTTGAACTCCTGACCTCAAGTGATCTGCCCACCTCAGCCTCCCAAAGTGCTGGGATTACAGGAATGAGCCACCACGCCTTGCCAGAATTTGCATTTTTTAAAAGTTCCCAAGTAATGCTGATGCTGAAGGTGTAGGGATTATAATACACTTTAGGAACCACTGCAGAATATCATGTAGTACCTTCAATCCATTGCCTTAGGTAGTGCTTCCCAACCCTGGAATCAACAATAATACATATAAGCGAATAATATATACTATTATCTCTATGTAGTAATACAATACATAAGCTATTATGTATTTAGTACTTCATTGTAGGCATGATATGCTTTACATTGATAGGGTTATTTAATCTATACAACTCATGAATTGGTATTATTACTTTCCCATATTTATAATAAATTGGAAACTGAGGTCAGAGAACAAGGTAGATTGCCCAGAGGCACATGGCTACAAATACAGGAGCCAGTATGTGAATATGTCTGTTTGATTCTAGAGTACAGGCTTTTTCAGCCTCCATACCAGTGTTTCTCATAGTAAGAGCTCACTTATGATGCCTTAGTTAACTGTAGTTGGGACATGCATGCAGGATTAAAAACAATGACTCATGTAGTGAGAAAGTGATTGTTATTCTGGCTCTATTTTTTCTATCCTTTGATGACATCATGATAAAAATACCATTTGAGTGCTATATCTTTAACGTGTGTCTAATGCTTGGTAGCTTGCCCTTTTAACAAAGAGAGTTGTCTTTAGACTTAGAGCCTTTAGTGGGCAACAATTTGTAGCCACAATTTAAAAACATTGTTTTGCATTCATTTTTCTTACAGTTACTTTCAACTTATAATAGGTGATGCTAGTTTTCCATTTATAGTACTTTTATAAAGTCTCCTTCTTAAAGAAATTAAAGAAAACATACATTTATTTAAAGAAAAAAGGATAGTGAGTAGTATACACAGATACAGTATGAAAAAGGTTGAAATTTGGGAATCCCTGCCTTCCAGAACAGGTTAATGTTCCAAGTGGGCCAATCTGGAACACCCTAAAGGGAAGTTAGGGATATGTAATTAAAATATGAATTTTGTTTTTTTCAAAGAGGTACTTGGATGGTTAGAGTCAGAACTCCTACAGCAACACGTGTAAAGGCAGGGTAGTATCAAGCGAGGAATGGTTTCTTGGTAAGAAATGTACTACAGGAGTGGGCTGGGATTCAGATGGGATTTCACAAAATGTCTGGCAAATTCTCATAAACCTAAATTTCTACAGTAAATTTTGGGTAATTTGTTTCCAACAACAGCCAAAAAATTGTCTCAGTTCACAGGCAAGAGAGTTTGCAGTTGTTAAGGGGACAGCACAAGAAGTGGGGCTCTTAATTCGTGGGGGAGGGGTCGCGATGAATATATCCTGGGCACCGGGCGACGGGTCGGGGGTAGGGAATAAGAGAAGACAGCGGGACTGTAATCAGAGAAGCGGACACGTTTCATGATGAATAAAAAGAACATGTGCGGAACGAAGAAACAGTTTTGTATCACTGACATAATTAACTAAACTGTTACCCAGGTTTAAATTAAGCAAGGTGTCCGGGGACTACAGCTGTTGTATTTATTTTGGCTGCATGTCATGGGAGCTGTTACTTCCCGGCTTGACAAACAGCCTCAAGATGCAAGCTGGGAGGCTGTGGTCAGCCCAAGGCTATGGAGAGGAAAGGCAGGCCTCCTCTGAACCTCGCCCCAGCAGAATAAGAAGCGAGGGCCAAGGGTCAGCGCGGAAAGGGAGGGTGGGAAGCGCCATATAGTGCCCAGGGTCAGGGTGGGTAAACGAGCCTTTCCTCCTTTTTTTTTTTCTCCCACCGATATCTGAATTGTAACTGAACTTTATGCCAGACCTTAACCTTGTTAATCAGGTTTCCAGTCAAATCAGGATCGATTTTAACGCCTCCATTTTGGTTGTCGCTATTGGAATTTCCGAAAAAGCCTAACTGCGCCAGTCCTTCTGTTAGTTCTCCACACCCACCTCCCTTTCCCTGAGACCCCGCCCTTTTCTCTCAGCCCAAACCACAAAAGGCCGCGCTGTTTTAGCTCCTACACGGTGCTCCGCCCCCTCCCCAAACGTCGCAGTACTGCAGGGAAAGGAGGTGGGCCCGGCTGGGGGTGGGGGACGGAGTCAGCTTCGTCTTTCCGCTCTTCAGCCAATGGTGAACTCCCCCTGAGGGAGATGGGGGAGCAGGCTGTAGAGAAGGTCCAAGTATTTTTCCCTTTTTCTGCCACGTCCCAACCATTGACGTGAGCCCACTCCTCAGGTTCTGATTGGGCGTATGCATTGTCCCCCGGCAGAGATCCTGTAAGCCGATTGGTCATCTCTGCCATGAGGGCGGGGCTTGCATACTCTCCTCCTTCGCCTCAACCGCGGCGCAAGGGGCGGGACTCGCCGCCACCGCCTCTGCTTCCGCCGCCGCCACCGCCGCCGCCGCCGCCGCCACAGCCGCCAGCCGCTGCGCGTTCGGCGGGGGAGGAGTTGGAGGCGGAGAAGAAGGCGGTGGTGGCGGGTGGAGGTTCGAGCGCTGTTCTCGCTCCGGAGCCGCTGCACATTTCGGTGAGGGTTTTTTTTTTTTTTTTTCAATCTGGCTTGTTCCGCTGTAGGGAGTGTGGGGGTCGGGGCGAGGAAATTGTTGCGTTCTGCTCCTCAGTTTCTCTGTCTCTAGCCTCGGGAAGGAGCGGGGCCTGTCCCTGGCCTGCTGCGCCGGCCATGGTGGGTGGGGTTGATGGCTGTGGGAACCCTTTTTCGCCTCCTGGGCCCTGTCCAGCCCGGACCCGGGCCGCGCTCCTATCCGGGACGGTCGCGCCCGCCGCCCCCCGACGGATGACATCGGTTGGTATCGGGGTCTCCGCTGCCGCTCTTTCCTCCTGCCTCTTCTGCTGTCCTTGGTGACTTGGCCAAGGACCCCGCTGGCTTTCCCGTACACTCGCCACTGTCCAAGAGTGTGCCCCCCAACCAACACCTCACACCCCCCTTCTGCCGGTTTCCCGTCACCCCGCGTAGAGCGGAACCATCTTACGCCACAGGCCTGCAGCCCCCCTCCCCCGAGGAGCCTTGCGTTGCCGTCGCTCTGCTGGGCGTCTGCATTTTCCCCGATTGTCAGTGAGGCTCGGCACGCAGACACCCCTCTCGAGCCGCAGCAGTCGCTCTACTCCCGGGATCAGCACCCTTCCGCCAGGGCTGTTCTCTGTTAGAGATGTCAGGCCAGAGCTCCTCTTGCAGATGCACCTTTAATTTGGCCTCCCTCAGATGACTGTTAATCATTTTGCGCACATTCAAAATGGTGAGCTTGAAGACGCTCAGGCCAAGTTGAAGCAAAGGGAGGTGGTAAATAGTCATTTTGCAGGGAGGAAGAGTAATCTGAGAGTTCTGTCTGCGGACATTAAAAAAAAAAAAATTTACATCCGCATAGGCACTTCTTTTGAGTCTGCTGGTTTTGTGAAGTTTAAAATTTTCGTTACAGGCTTAATGTATTCTGTTTTATCATGAAATATTTGGTCACATTTCTTTAAAATGGCAGTCACCTTTGCTGAAGGCTACAGATTATGTGAAGTGTATGTGAATAAACCTGAGGATAACAGTAATAAACGTTTAAACTATATTTTTCAGTGTTGTAATTGTCTTTTGGGATTCATGTCAATTTTATATGAGATAACCACTTAATTTTAAAAATTCATTACAGACATGGCAAGTTTGATGTACATTTCAACAATGTAAATAACGGACTGTTAGGTAAAATTAGAATATTTCTTTTCATCCCCCAGTCCCACTCCAGTGTAAAGTTGACAGTTTAGTGTTCATTTTTCAAAACGCTCTTACAAATGCACTTCTAAACACATAAACGTACACGTAAAGTTTTTTTTTTTGAGGGAGGCTATACCATATACCAAACATGTTTGCATACCGCTTGCTTATTGACTTATTTACATATCTTGAACACCTTTACTTTTTACATAAAGGTCTCCCTAATACTTTTTTAAAGGCTAACTGGTATCTCATCAGTTTGAATGGGCTATAATTTATTCCCTTTTTGAAAGACATTTAATTGTAGTTTCTTTTTGGTATCACAAATAATGATTTATAGTGAAAATAACTTTCTAATTAATTGATCGATGTTTAATTACAAATTTTAACTCATCCTTGATTTAAAAAAATTAAACAGTATGGAAGAATGTAAGATAAAAAGTACCGCTTCCACTTCTAGTCCTGCTTGCATCCTGGTTGTCTGCCACCGTTAACAATTCAGTAAACTTCCTCTATGTGTGATTATTTCTGGAGCATGGGTTCCTAGAAGTGGAGTTGCTCAGTTAAAAGATTATGCGTATTTTAAATTTTGGTAACCCTTTCTCCCTCTTTATTACTCTTGTTGAAAATATTCTTGAATGTTTCTTACACATTTCTTCTTCTAGGTAAACTTTAGACTCAACTAAAAATCCTTAGCTATTTTGAATAAGATTGTATTGAAATTTTAGAATAATTTGGAGACAACTGATCTTTATAGTATTGAGTCTCCTCAGAAATGTGGCCTCTCCATTTTATTCACATCTTGTTTTATATTCTTAGGGAAATTTTTATAGTTTTTCTTTTTTTTCTTCATACGTATAACATTCCTTCCCAGTATTCCTAGCTATTTTATGGTTTGATTCGTGTGGTGGATGGAAACTTTAAATAACATTCCCCTCTCTCTCTTTTCTCTGGTTATAGCCAAACTTTTGAGTTTTCTATCATGTATCAAATTATTTTATTGAGTTGATTATCAGGAGATAGTCACAGTTTTGTGGTTTCCTTTTCAGTTTTTATAACTTAGGTGTTTTTCTCATTGCTTTTGCAATTATACATCCTATAAAATGTTGAACACTGATAGATTAAAAACTAATAGCACTGATAGCTGAAAACATGGTATTGTTTCTGACTTTAAGGGGGAATGCTTCTAATGTTTTAGCATTAATTATGATGTTTGCTGAAGCTTTCTGGTAAAGCCGCCGATATTAAAATATTTCCTTCCAGTCTTGGCTTTCCAAGATGATTATGTTGTTGTTTCTGACATTTTTAAAAACCATAAAAGAGTTTTCTTATATATATATTTTTGGCATCTTTTGAGGTGGTATATGTGGTCATCACCAGTATTCCCTGGTTTATATTTTCCTGAGAGATCACCCTCTTAGAAAATCAACCTTATTGAGGATAATTTAGATACAATAAAATGGACTTATTTAAAATGTACAGTGTATTTTGTTTTTGACAAATGTGTACTCTGTGACCACCACCACAGTCAAGAGTGGAATATTTTCATGTCACAATTAAGGTATAGCATATTTTCATCTCCCCCAAAGTTGCCTTTTACAATCAGTCACAATTTCACCCTCAGGACTAGGAAAGCACTCATCCTTTTTTTCTTGCTGTAAATTGGTATCATTTTCTCTAGAATTTCATATAAGTGGAATTATGTAATACATACTCTTTTGTATCTGGCTTTTTCTCTTGGCATGTTTTTCAGGATTATCCATGTTTTTCTGTACTTAACTGGTTCATCTCATTTTATTGCTGAATAGAAGTCCCTGATATTGACTTACTAGTTTGTTGACCATTCCACCTATTTGCAGATACCTGGATTGTTTACAGTTTGGGGTTGTTATTAATAAATAACCTTCATTTATTGAACATTCATTTATTCAATGAACATTCATTTTGAATTTTTGTGAACATCTTTTTTTCTTGGTAAATTCCTAGAAATGGAACTTGTTGGGTTGTATAAACATAGATGTTTAACTTTGTAAGAAACTGCCAAGCTGTTTTCCAGAGTGGTTGTCCTATTTTACATATCCGTCAGCAGTGTATGACAGTTCCAGTTGCTCCACATCGTCCTCAGCACTTGGTTATTTCAGTCTTTTAAATTTTAGCGCTTTTAGTGGGTATGTAGTGGTATCATACTGGGATTTTAATTTGCAGTTACCAGATGACTAATGGTGCTGAGAATTTGGTCAAGTGTATGTCTTAATGAGCAAAAGATCTGTTGACATCTTTTGTTCATTAAAAAACAAAACAAAAAAAATGGGTGGTTTGTCTTACTGAGTTGTAAGCATTTTTTAATGCCTTCTTAATACAACTTATTTGACACAGTGATACATAAACACACACAGTGCAATCTGAAGCTTGTTTTTTTTTTTCATTTTCCTAACTTTAAAAGAAGAGCTTTTAATTTTGATAAATTCATCTTACCAACTTTTTCTTATGATTTGTGCTTCTGTGTTCTAAGAACTCTTTGCCTAATGCAAAGTTGTGCAGATTTACTCTTATGATTTTTCTATAAGTTTTCTAGTTTTGGCTTTTATGTCAAGGCACATTATACATTTTGGGTTAGTTTTTGTATATGGTGTGTAGTAAGGGTCAAGGCTCATTTTCTTTTCAGGTGTATATGTAGTTGTAGCACCATTTGTTGGGACTACTTTCCTTTCCCCATTGAGTTAACTTTGTCAAAAGTCAGTTGACCATATAGGTGAATCTGTTCCTGTACTTTTCTCTTGATCTTTGTGCCTATAATTTTGCCAATACTAAGTTGTCATGGTTATTTTTACTTTATAATAAGTGTTGAAATTAGGTAATATGAATCCTTGAACTTTATTCTTTTTCAAAATTGCCTTGGCTATTCTAACTTTACCATAAAACTTTTAGAGGCAGCCTGTTGGTTTCTACAAAAAGTCCTGAAGGGATTTTAATTTGGATTGTATTGAATGCGTAGATCAATTTAGGAAGAATCGACATCTTGAGTCTTCCAATTCATAAATACATGTTGTCTCCATTTATGTAGGTCTTCTTTCATTTCCTTTGTCAGCATTTTGTAGTTGCATCATAAAGATGTTACTCATTTTGTTAGATTTATATCTAAGTAATAATTGGTACTATTGTAAATAATAATTTTCTTAAATTTTAGTTTCCAGTTATTCACTGCTATATGTAAAAATACAGTTGGTTTTTGCATACTGACCTTGATTCTTGCAACCTTGCTAAATTCATTTATTCAAGTAAATTTTTTGTAGATTCTTTGGAATTGTCCTATGTAGAGAATCATGTTATTTGCAAATATAGATCCGTTTTATTCTTTTTCAATTTGTATATAACTCCCTCCACCTTTTCTTCTTATTAGACTGACTAAGACCTCCAGTATGATGTTGAATAGCAGTGGTGAAAGCAGATATCCTTCTCTGTTCCTGATCTTAAGAAGAAAGCTTTGAATCTTTCATTATTGAGTGTGATAGAGTGGTGCTATATAGATTGAATGCTTATGTCCTTCCAAAATTCATAGTGTTGAAACATAATCCCCATTGTGAGAGTATTTGGAGATGGGGTCTCAGGGAGGTGATTAGGTCATGAGGCTTCTGCCTTCATTAATGGATTTGTGTGCTTATAAAAGAGGTCCCAGAGAGCTCCTATCCCCTTATGCCATATGAGAACACAGTGAAAAAACTGCAGTCTGTGAACCAGGAAGTGGCCCTCACCAAACATTGAATCTACCAGCGCCTTGATTTTGAACTTCCCAGCTTCCAGAACTGAGAAGTAAATTTCTGTCTCTATTTTTTTTTTTTTTTAGACAGAGTCTTGCTCTGTTGGCTAGGCTGGAGTGCAGTGGCGCAATCTGAGCTCACTGCAACCTCGGTCTTCCAGGCTCAAGCAATTCTTCTGCCTCAGCCTCCCGAGTAGCTGGGATTACAGGCGTGTGCCACCATGCCCAGCTAATTTTTGTATTTTTAGTAGAGACGGGGTTTCGCCGTGTTGGCCAGGCTGGTCTCGAACTCCTTACCTCAGGTAATCCGCCTGCCTTGGCCTCCGAAAGTGCTGGAATTGCAGGCGTGAGCCACCGCGCCCAGCCGAGAAATAAATTTCCGTTGTTCATAAGCCACTTCAGTCTATGGGAGCTTGTTATAGCGGTCCTAATGGACTAAGACAAGTGGCCTTTTATCATATTGAGGATGTTCCCATTCTATTCTTGGATTGCTGAGAGTTTTTGTTGTTGTTGTTTTTGAGACGGAGTCTTGCTCTGTTGCCTAGGCTGGAGTGCAGTGGCCCCATCTCGGCTCACTACAACCTCCACCTCCTCGTGGGTTCAAGCGATTCTTCTGCCTCAGCCCCCTGAGTAGCTGGGATTACAGGTACGTACCACCTGGCTAAATTTTTTGTATTTTTGTAGAGATGGGGTTTTACCATGTTGGCCAGGCTGGTCTTGAACTCCTGACCTCATGATCCTCCTGCCTTGGCCCCCCAAAGTGCTGGGATTATAGGCATGAGCCATTGTGCCTGGCCGAGAGTTTTTTTGTTTTTTGTTTTGTTTTAATCGTGAGTGGATGTTGAGTTTAGTCAGGTATTTTTACTGTATTTATTGAGATGATAATATGGTTTGTTTCTGTGTTAATGTGATGAATTACATTAACTTATTTGCGAATGTAGAATCATCTTCCATTCTGTGGCTAAACCTCACTTGGTGATGGTGTATTATCTAGTATCATTTTTATAAATTGGTGAAATATTTTTTTTTTTTGTTTTGCATCTATGTTCATGAAAGATACTTTTTCACGTAATGCTGGTTTCATAGAGTTGCAAAGTGTTTCTTATATTTTTGAAAAAAATTTTATCAGGATTAGTATTATTTGTTTTATAATTTTTTTTTTTTTAGAGTTTGCACGTGAACTCTTCTGGTCCTAGAGTTTTCTTTGTTGGAAGGCTTCAAGGGATAAGTCCAATCATTCTTTAATAGATACAGGATTATTAGGGTTATCTATTTCTTCTTGAAAGCTTTCAGTCTTTGTATGAGTCACTCACTAAGTGCGGTTTAGTAGTTTTTGTCTTTCAAGGCATTTGTCTTATTTCATTTATTCATTGTCATAAAATTGTTTCTTAATTATTTTGATGCCCATGACATCTGTAGTGATGTCTTTCCTTTCATTCTTGTTATTAGCAATGTGACCTCTCTTGTTTTTATTTGGTTCCAGGTTTATTTTATTAATCTTTTCGAAGTCAACTTTTTATTTGATTGCTTTTTGATTTTTTTATTTTTAGTTTTATTGATTTCTACTCCTTACTATTTCTTTCTGTATGCTTTGGGTTTAAATTCCAATGTGTTAATTTATTAAGGTGTAAGCTTAGGTCATTGACTTGAGACCTTTTTTCTTTGCCTTCCAAGCACTGCCCGAGGTGCTCACACAAATTTGATGCACTGATTATTTTTAAAGTTCTTACGTCACTTCCACTTTGACCCATGGAGGCTGCTGTTTAATTTCCAAATATTTGGTGATTTTGCATGTCTCTTTCTTTGTATAATTTGTTTTAAATTCTTTCATGTTTGTTGTATGATCAGAATATGGTTACTCTCAGTAAATGTTCCATGTCCACTTCAAAATAATGTGTATTCTGCTGTTTAGCGATGGAGTATTCTATGTCAACTTGATTGATGGTGCTTGTTAGGCTTTCTGTTTCCTTACTGAGTTTTTGTTTCTTTCATTGATCATTGAGAGAAGAGTGAAGTCTCCAAGTATAATGGTGAGTTTATTTATTTCTCCTTTTCAGTTTTTGCATCATGTATATTGAACCTCCTGTTAGGTGTGTGTAAATTTAGGATTGTTAAAACTTTTTGGTGAACGAACCCCTTTATCATTATGTAATGCCCTCTTTATCTGTGATAGTATTCTTTTCCAAAGTCTACTTTATCTAATATTAATATTGCCTCTCTAGCTTTCTTTTAGTGTTTGTATATTATTTTCCATCCATTTAATCTGTCTTTTATTTAAAATGGGTTTGCTCTGTTGTGCACATGTACCCTAGAACTTGAAGTATAATTAAAAAAAGAAAAATGAGTTTGTTCTAGACAGCCTTTTTAAATTCATCTCGAAAAACCTGTTTTTAAATTGAAGTGTTTAGACTGTTTACATTTAATGTAATTATTGATGTAGTTGGATTTAAATATATAATCTTAATTGTTTTCTGCTTACTCTGATCCCTGTTTTTGAGTCCATTTTATCTTGACCATTGGCTCACTACTTACACTTACTTTTTCTCTTTTAAAAAGTTATTGGCTTCTCTGTGATTTATATTATACATCTTTAATAATATACCATATTGAAGCAATATTACACCACATTTTTCATAGTGTCAGAGCTCTACAACAGTATATTTACAATGTATATTTACAGTTTCTCCTTATCTTTTGTGCTATTACTGTTTTACCTTTTACAAATGCCATAAATGCATAATACCTTGTAATGTTTGTTTTATTCCTGTGCTGTCTAATATGGTAGTCTTTAGCCAGTGTAGCTATTTAAATTTGAATTTAAAGTAGTATAAGTTAAATTAAAGTTCATTTTCTTTGTTATAATGGCCTCTTTTCCAGTGCTTACTCCTTTTGCATGAAGAACTTCCTTTCACATTTCTTGCATTTCAGTTCTACTGGTAAAAAAGTTCCAAAGATTGTCTCACAAATACTTTGTTTCACTTTTTCTTTTGAAAGATTTTGCTGGATATACATTTAATGTTCACAGTGTTTCTAATATTAAGGATGCTGTTTATTACCTTTTGACTTGCACAGTTTCAAATAAGAAGTTGGCTGTGATTCTTCTTTAGTTCCTTTTTCTACTGTCAGTATCAAATATGTTTTATCAGTGGTTTTTAAATTTTATTTTATGTGTTTGTTTTTTAAGACAAGGTCTTGCGCTGTTGCCCAAGCTGTAGTGCAGTAGTACAAGCTTGTCTCCCTGTAGCCTCCAACTTCTAGAATCAAGCAATTCTCCCACCTTATCCTCCAGAAATGCTGGGATTGCAGGCCTGAGCCACTGTGCCCAGGCTGTCATTGGTGGTGGTAGTGGTTGTTTTTGAGACAGAGTCTCACTCTGTTGCCCAGGCTGGAGTGCAGTGGCGCCATCTCAGCTCACTGCAACCTCCACCTCCTGAGTTCAAGTGATTCTCATGCCTCAGCCTCCCAAGTAGCTGGGATCACAGGCTCCCGCCACCACACCTGGCTAATTTTTGTATTTAACAGGGTTCCACCACGTTGGCCAGGCTAGTCTCAAACTCCTGGCCTCAAGTGGTCTGCCTTCCTTGGGCTCCCGGAGTGCTGGGATTGCAGGCATGTATCATTCGTTTTTTGTTTTGTTTTGTTTTTTGTTTTTTTGTTTTTGAGATGGAGTCTTGCTCTGTCTCCCAGGCGGGAGTGCAGTGGCGCGGTCTCGGCTCACTGCAAGCTCGGCCTCCCAGGTTCACTCCATTCTCTTACCTCAGCCTCCTGAGTAGCTTGGACTACCGGCACCCGCCTCCATGCCTGGCTAATTTTTTTTGTATTTTTTTTAGTAGAGACAGGGTTTCACCATGTTAGCCAGGATGGTCTCTATCTCCTGATCTCGTGATCCACCCACCTCTGCCTCCCAAAGTGCCAGGATTACAGGTGTGAGCCACTGTGCCCGGCCATATCATTCATTTTTTATAGCAGGTTAGAGATGTTACATCGTGGGATATGTGTACATTTTTGTGTGTGTTATATTTATACTGCTTTTGTAGGGGGGAATCACTGAGCTTCTTGGGATTTATGATCTTTTAAATAATGTTTGAAAAATTCACAGCATCTTCTAATGTTTCCACTGCTCTCCCTCCCACTGCCAATTTGCGGGATTCCAGTTAAATTCATGATGGTTCATTTAATGAAGTCTACAACTCTTGGAGGCTCTATTCTGGTTTTTGTTGCTGTTGTTTTTTAATGTGTTTCTTTTCACTTAAATCACTTTTTATCTAGGCTTGGGTCATATCTTTTGACCTAGCCTTTTTTTTTTTTTTTTTTTTGAGACAGTCTCAGTCTGTCACCCAGGCTGGAGTGCAGTGGTGCGATCTTAACTCACTGCAACCTCTGCCTCCTGAGTTCAAGTGATTCTCCGTATCTCAGCCTCCTGAGTAGCTGGAATTATGAGCGTGCACCACCATGTCTCACTAATTTTTTGTATTTTTAGTAGAGGCGAGTTTCACTATGTTGATCAGGCTGATCTTGAACTCTTGACCTGAAGTGATCCGCCCATCTTGGCCTCCCAAAATGCCGGGATTACAGGCATGAACCACTGAGCCTGACCTGACTTATCTTGAGCTCACTAAAAGTTTCCTCCCCTAGTTTTTTAATGAGCCTATAGAATGCATTCTTCATTTCTGTTACTGTGTTTTTTATTTTTTGCATTTCCATTTTCATCTCTCCTGAAATTTCTCATGAGTTGATGCATGTTCCTACCTTTGTGCCGAGTCTTTAAAAGGGTAATCATAGTTATTTTAATTTTCTTCTCTGATAATTCTGTTATTTGCCTTATCTAGTTCTGTTCATTGCTGTCTCTTGATAAAGAGGGTTTTTTCCTCCTTAACTTTTTTGTCTTGTAATTTTTGACTGAATGGAAGACTTCATATGCAGAACAGTAGAGATTGAGGCATATAATTCTTATGTCTGGATGTGAGTCTGCTGCTGCATCTGCTAGGCTTTTAGTGTGGTGTGGCGTTGATTCAGTCTAATTCATGATTGAGATGGGTTTGGATTTTGTTTCTGCGGTTGCATTGTGTTTAGTGTTACCTTATGCTTAGTGTGGCAGCTGAAGTGCCTGATTTTTCTAAGTGTTCCTATTTCACTGTCAACTTTCAGCTTTCTCATGTGTGCCCATCCCTCAGTGGAGAAGTTTCTCCACATGCTGTCATTATCCCCAGCAGTAGACTATTGTTTCTTGATGCTGACTAGCCTGGGGATGGATGCAGAGTTTTCTCTGTCTTCCTTATCTGTACTCAGTGCTACACAAGCCTTGTGTCTCTTGTTTTTGGGTATGGGCCAGTGATGCTGTACCTTCTCTCCATGGTAGCCAAACTCTGCCTCATATCTTCTTTTTTGAAACGGAGTTGCACTCTTGTCACCCAGGCTGGAGTGCATTAATGTGATCTCGGCTCACTGCAAACTCCACCACCCAGGTTCAAGCGATTCTCCTGCCTCAGTCTCCCAAGTAGCTGGGATTACAGCGATGTGCCACCACGCCCAACTAATTTTGTACTTTTAGTAGAGATGGGGTTTCCCCATGTTGGCCAGGCTGGTCTTGAACTCCTGACCTCAGGTGATCCTCCCACCTCGGCCTCCCAAAGTGCTGGGATTACAAGCCTGAGCCCTGTACCCGGCCCATATCTTTGATAGGTTTTGTGCAGGAGAGATTTTCTGCTTCTTCTCCAGTGGTAGCAAATCTTTAATGTACCGGTATAGGAGCCAGGACTATAAACTGTTTCCTAACTGTGCTCTAGGAGTAAAGGTCTTTTTCTTTTACTCATACCCAAACCACAATGGAGGACAGAGATTGCTGCCCTTCCCTAGTGGTTTAAAGTTGTTGGCCGTTCACTGTGGCTCACACCTGTAATCTCAGCATTTTGAGAGTCCAAGACGGGCAGATCATTTGAGATCAGGAGTTTCAGACCAGCCTGGCCAACATAGTGAAACCCTGTCTCTACTAAAAAAAAAAAAAAAAAAACCAAAAAAATAGCTGGGTGTGATGGCAGGCACCTGTAATCCCAGCTGCTTGGGAGACTGAGGCAGGAGAATTGCTTGAACCTGAGAGGCAGAGTTTGCAGTGAGCCGAGATGGCGCCACTGCCTTCCAGCCTGGGCAAGAGAATGAGACTCCGTCTCAAAAAATAAAATAAAAATAAAGTTGTTGCTTTTTTTTTTTCCTACTAGGGAGAAGTGTTGAGGAAGGGTTTCATTCCTTTCCCTTGTTGGCAGTCACTCCCTTTCACAACTGAAGTGGGAGTGACACTCCAGCTTTCTATACCCTGCAGAAGTGGAACTCCTACAAATGGTGTATTTCTAAAATTACTTTTTATAGCTGTTTACTGTACTGACTTTTGTATCTTGATGTTATAGCTGTCTGTCTTAATCTGTTCCTGCTGCTATGACAAAATACCTAAGACTGGGTAATTTATAAAGAAAATAATTTATTTCTCACAATTCTAGAGCCTAGATGTTTAAAATCAAGGTGCCAGTGGGTTTAGTGTTTGGTGAGGGCTGCTCTCTGCTTCCGAGATGGCACCTGGTGCTTGTCTTCACACAGCAGAAAATGAAAGAGCGTGAAGGGCTAAGTAGTTCCCCGCCAGCCTTTTTATAAGGTACTAGTCCATTTATGAGGGCAGAGCCCTTATGACTTAATCGCTTTTCAAAAGACCCCACCTTTTATTACCACCACAGTGTGGATTAAGAATTTTGGAAGATGGCACAAACATTCAAACCATAGCACTGACACTATCACTAAATTTTTTTGTATGTCTCAATTTTTTCTTTTAGATTTCTTTTCACTTTAATAGAGTTTTATTTACTTTTTACAAATTTTATTTCTACATTCCTAGTTTTGTTGGTATCTCTTGTTTTCCTCTTTCTCCCCCTCTCCCCCCGCCCACCTTTTTTTTTTTTTTTTTTGGTCTTACGATGGTTAGAACTTTACATGTTAGGCCGGGTGTGGCGGCTCACCCCTGTAATCTCAGCATTTTGGGAGGTTGAGGCGGGTGGATCATGAGGTCAGGAGTTCAAGACTAGCCTGACCAACATGGTGAAACCCCGTCTCTACTAAAAATACAAAAATTAGCCAGATGTGATGGCACACGCCTGTAATCCCAGCTACTCAGGAGGCTGAGGCAGGAGAATTGCTTGAACCCGGGAGGCGGAAGTTGCAGTGCCCTGAGATCGTGCCACTGCACTCCAGCCTGGGCCACAGAGAGAGAGGCTGTCTCAAAAAAAAAAAAAAAAAGAAAAAAGAACTTTACGTGTTAAGTAGAAGTGATGGTTGGCATTTTAAGAAGGAAATGATACTGACACTTCACTGTTCAATATAATTTTGCCATACCTTTTGGACTGATTAGTTTTATAAGGCTTAGTAAATTCTTTTCCATTTTTAGTTTCTTGAGAGTTCTTTTAAACTTGAATGAATGTTGAATTTCATTGAATGCTTTTTCTCCATCCACTGAAATGTTTATTAATGAAAATAGAAGCAATCATATCTAATGAGTCTGTTTCGGAATAGACTCAGTATATACTGTTTTCAAATATATTGCTGTAATGGCTTGCTAATATCTCAGAATTTTTGTTTTTTTATCACTGGAATTGATATCTAATTTTTTATTTTTGTGACTTGTCTGCTTGTCTGGCCGTTTCTTTTTTTTTTTTTTTTTTTGAGATAGAGTTTAGCTCTTATTGCCCAAGCTGGAGTGCAATGGCGCGATCTCGGCTCACTGCACTCTCTGCCTTCCGGGTTCAAGCGAGTCTCCTGCCTCAGCCTCCCGAGTAGCTGGGATTACAGGCATGTGCCTCCACACCCAGCTAATTTTTTGTATTTTTAGTAGAAACGGGGTTTCACCATGTTAGTCAGGCTGGTGTTGAACTCCTGACCTCATGTGATCTACCAGCCTCTTGGCCTCCCAAAGTGCTGGGATTACAGGCATGAGCCACTGCGCCCATCCTTGTCTGGCTAGTTCATGAAGATTTTACTCTGCTCTTCAAATGAACTTTAAAACATGTCTTTAAAACAAGCTTATGAAATCCTTTTCTATTCTCTGGACAAACAGGTTTAGCACTGGAAATCTATTTGTATATTTGGATAGAAATTTCTATTAAGGTGGCAGGCGCCTGTAGTCCCACCTACTCGGGAGGCTGAGGCAGGAGAATGGCGTGAACCCGGGAGGCGGAGCTTGCAGTGAGCTGAGATCCGGCCACTGCACTCCAGCCTGGGTGACAGAGCGAGACTCCGTCTCAAAAAAAAAAAAAAAAAAAAAAAAAGAAATTTCTATTAAGACCTGTGGGCCTATTGTTTTGCTTGTGGGAAGATTTTTATTCCTTCCCCCGAAGTCAGGGCCTTACTCTGTCGCCGGCTGGAGCGCAGTGGCACAATCATGGCTTACTTCAGCCGCCACCTCCCAGGCTCACGTGACCTCCCACCTGAGCCTCGCATGTAGCTGGGACTACAGGCACACACCACCATGCCTGTCTAATTTTTACATTTTTTATAGAGATGGGTTTTCACCATGTTGCTCATCTGGTCTTGAGCTCCTGGGCTCAAACTGCCCACCTGCTTCAGTCTCCCAAAGTGCTGGAATTGCAGGCATGAGCCACTGGGCCCAGCCTAGTGTTGTCCTTTTAAGTTATACTTTTAGTGACCCTTATTTTTATGATTTACACATTAAAGAAACATTCATCTGATAATCTTAATATCTGAAGTCTTCAGAGGCATTTTCCGTTTCCTTTTATTTTGTTAATTCTTGTCAACGTTCTTTCTCATGTATGTTGTACTTTTTATTGTGAGTTCATATTCTTTGAAATTTTACATGTGAGAATTCTGACCTGGGTTGAAAGTGAGGTGACTTTCAACTGAGAGGAATTAGCTTTGTTCCCAGGTACTTGGAACACTGCTCCCTAAGACTTAACAATATTCTCACTTTGTGGCTTGTTGGCTCATACAGGTTGTATGAATTGCAGCCACAAATCTAATGAGATTAAGCTGTGGCTTTGAATTGTTAGGCGAGATATTCCTTCTCTTTTCCACCATTCACCCCCTACCCAGAGTTAAGACATTTGTATTTGCTTTGAGTTGTGAGGTTTAAAAAATTTTTTTTATCTGTCATACTGTTAGAAACAGAAATTGAGAAGTTGAATTTTCATGAGATCTTGTTTTATACATGTGTTTCTTATTCTCTAATGTTTGTGTGGTTAGAAGAAGGATCTCATGTCCTAGGTTTCCCAGGATAATTCCACTTCACACTTTCTATTTTTGTCTAATAATTAAATATATGTTTTTGCATTCTGAAGTGTCTTAGCCTAATTTTCAGTGGTCCATAAAAACCTGTTGCTAACAAAGTGATTAAACATTTTTCTGCCAATTACAAAAGGAGCACAAGTGTGTGAAAGAAAAGTTGGAAAACAAAAAATGCCTTCCAAAGGCATAAAAATCACTCATAGACCCAAACTGAAATATAACTTTAACACTTGAATATATTTTCTTCCAGTGACTATATAAAACTTTTTATTGCACTGTGCTTGTAAAAATGTGTGTAACTTCAGTAAATTAGCACAGACTGAAGTCAATATAAACACCAACCAAGTCAAGAATTAGCATGTGGCCGGGTGCAGCGGCTCATACCTGTAATCCCAGCACTTTGGGAGGCCGAGGCAGGTGGATCATTTGAGGTCAGGAGTTTGAGATCAGCCTGGCCAACATGGTGAAACCCCATCTCTACTAAAAATACAAAAATTATCCAGGTGTGGTCGCAGGTGCCTATGATCCCAGCTACTCGGGAGGCTGGGGCAGGAGAATTACTTGAACCCAGAAGGCAGATGTTGCAGTGAGCCAAGATTGCACCACTGCGCTCCAACCTGGGCAACAGAGTGAGATTCTGTCTCAAAAAAAAAAAAGAATTAGAATGTTACTAGCACATCCTTCTGCTATAATACCTTTCAGCATTTTGTCTTCCTCTTCTCCGGAAAAGGTGGTTATTCTCTCTTGGTATGTAACACCATAGATTAATTTTGCTTGTTTTTGAACTTTTATAAAAATGGAACATACAGCATGAATTTTTTGTATTTGGCTGTTTTTCATTTCATTCATTTTTATGAGATCCATTTGTGTTTGTAGTATTCCTGTTGTGGGTAGCTGTAGTTCATTTTTGTTTTATAGTATTTTGCCTACAAATATATTCTGTTATATTCACCCATTTTGCTGTTGAACATTTGGGTTGTTTACAGTTTGAAATTATTATGGACATTGCTTCTATGAACATTTTTAAAAATTTCTTTATTTTTTTAGAGATGGGGTCTTGCTCTGTTGCCCAGGCTGGAATGCAGTGCCAAGATTATAGCTCACTGCAGCCTCGAACTCCTGGGCTCAAGCAATCACCCTCCACAGACTGCCATATAAGTGGGACTGTAGGTGAACATTTTTATATGTCTTGGTATGCATTTGGAAGATAGACTGCCTGACCATATCATATGCATATGTTCAGGTTTAGTAGGTGCTTCCAAAAAGTTTTCCAAGATGAATGCAGAGATGTATATTTACAACTGTAAAGTGAAAGTTGCTTAAAATCCACACTAACATTTGATATGGTTAATATTTTAATTTTCATCTCTGGTGTATAATAGTAACTTGTTCTAATTTATGATTTCAGCTAGTTTATGAAATTGATACCTTTTCATATGTTTCTTAGCCATTTGTGTATCCTTTTCTGGAATGTGTCTCATCATGTTATCACATTTCTTTTGGATTATCTTATTCTTTTTTATATTTAGGAGTATGTTATATATGCTGTATGTGAGCACTTTGATACTTATATGTAATGTACATTTCTTTTCTCATTTGTGGCTTTCCTTTTCAGTCTCTGAATGGTATCTTTTTATGAATGGAAATTTTAAATTCCATTGTGCAGTTCATTGGCCCTTTATTTCTTTAGGAAATTTTACTTTTTGTTCCCTTTTTAAAAACATCTTTCTTTACTCCAACAATATAAATATTTATAGTTTTTTTGGATTTATTGTTTTGCCTTTTACATTTAGATCTACAGTCCTTTTGGAATTGAGTTTTGCATTTTGTGGAAAACAGGCGAAATTTTGTTTCTGCATCAGTATCCAATTAATCTAGTGTGTTCAATGAAAAAACGTATCTTGTCCCTAGAGCTCTGTAATGTAGCATTGTCATAAGTCAATTGTATGTAATGTGTATCTGTTTCGGGACTCTGTTCCTGTGTTGGTCCTATATGATACTAGTCACATGTGGCTGTTTAAGATTAAAATTAATATAGGCTTGAACACTGCAGAATTTCATCATCTCAGAAAGTTCTATTGTTTGACACTTTTCTTTTTTTTTTTTTTTTTTTGAGATGGAGTCTTGCTCTGTTGCCCAGGCTAGAGTGCAATGGGGCAATCTCAGCTCACTGCAACCTCCACCTCCCGGGTTCAAGTGATTCTCCTGCCTTAGCCTCCCAAGTAGCTGGGACTACAGGCATGTACCACCATGTGCGGCAAATTTTTGTATTTTTAGTAGAGACAGGGTTTTACCATGTTGGCCAGGCCTGGTCTCCAGTTCCTGGCCTCAAGTGATCCACCCACCTCAGCTTCCAAAACTGCTGAGATTTCAGGCATGAACCACCACGCCCGGTCTGTTGGACACTTTTCTATCCTATTCCATTGATATATTTGTCTGCCTATTCCCTAACAAGCCTCTTATTAATTATCATAGGTTTTTAGGATTTGTCTTCTGAAAGAGTTACCTCTTTGTACCTTGTTCTTTTTAATGATAACTTTGGTTATTCTTGGCCATTTACAATCCTGTTTACATTTTAGAATCACCTTGTCAATTTTCCCCAAAAAAATGCCTGCTGGGATTTTATTAGGATTACATTTAACCGATATATTATTTAAGGAGAATTGAAATTCATGAAACTGAACCAAGCCAATGAGTATGGGATTTTTCTCCATTTAGTTATGTCTTCTAAAATGTCTGTGAGTGATATTCTGCATCTTTCATTGAGTTTATTTCTAGGGATTTGATGTTTGTGGTTGCTGTTGTAAACAATAACCTTTTTAGGTAATATTAGTAATAAATTTAGTTTTCTAGCTATATGTTGGAATGTGATAATACATTTTTATATCAACTTTGTATCTGTCAACCATCTAAAACTTATTACTGTAGAACTTTACTTGTAGGTAGTTTCTTCCATTGTTTTTTCATATGTAACCATGTTGTCTGTGAATAATGAGATTTTTCCTTCCTTTCCAATCCTTAAACTTTTTATTTTCTCTCATTTTTAATTCACTGGCAGGCACACTCACTTGATAGGTGTTTGAGTATATGTATTCAGCTCAGATAGCATGGACTTCTTAATGGAAACTGTGGAAGCCAGCAAACAATAGTAATACATCTTTATAGTGCTCCTAAAAAGAAAAAAAAAAGGCATCTAATGTAGAATACTGTTTTCATTTGAATATCCTTCAAAAACAAAGACAGTCTGAGACATACAGAAGCAGAGAGGGAAGTTGTCACCGGCAGACTCATAACAAACATTAAAAGATGTTATTCAGGCTAAAGGAACATCAGACAGATGGAGGCATGGAAATGGAATAAGTAGACGTTTTCAGAAAGGGATATTGAAGGTGTTTGAAACAGTCTTGATAATGTTTAGTGGGGCTTATATGTAGGGTGAGCTATATGAAAATAACAACCATGGACATGAAGGAGTTAAACTGTTATGAGAGTTTCTTGCATCTTTTGGGACCTGGTAAAAGAACTACAGACAGTGCTCAACTGGTTTCGTTTATGATTTTTCAACTTTACAATGGGTTTAGTAGGGTCTTAAAAGCATTTTCAACTTAATGATATTTTCATTTTATACTAGATTTGTCAGGACATAATCCCATTGTAAGTCAAGGAGCATCTGTAATTTGAAGTAGGCGGTAAGAGTGTAGAGCACACTTTGATATAAGGACAAGCTGAAATGGACTTGTCCAAACATAAACCACAACCAGACTTCTATGATGTTAAGACAATCTACATGCAATATAATTGCCTGCCGGAAGAAAACTTAAAATGCTCATTAGAGAAAGGTAAGTTATTTAGAGCTTCTAGGAAATATTATCCAGCATACATCAAGGATACATTTTGTAATTTCTAGGAAAACCAGTAAGATAATGGTATTTTATATTTTAAAGGATATATCAAAAAAAGCTAGTAGATGAAATGAAATGGAATAACAAAAAAATTATCATTACCGAGGAATTCTCAAGAAAGGAGGAATAAAGGAACAAAGGACAGGTGAGATGATTGAAAATAATAACAAGATGGTAGATTTAAACCAGACTACATTGGTAATTATGTTAAATGCGAATGGATTAAATATTCCAACAAAAAGAGAAAGATTATCAGATATTATATAGAAGCGAGTAAGACCTACCTATATTCTGTTTATAATAAAAGCACTTTACAAGTAAAGGCACAGGTAAAATGAAAAGATGGAATCAGTATTGTTGCAAATACCAAAAGAAAGCTGATGTGGCTATATTAATACCAGACAAAATGGACTTAAGGAGAGAAGTATTCTGAGAGATAAGAAAAAAAGAAAACCATGATAAGTGGGCCAATTTATCAAGAAGACATAATTCTAAATATGTTTTCACATAGTAACACAGCTTCCAAGTATGTAAGACAGAAGCTAAAATAGCTAAAAGAAAGGTAGATCCGTATTCCTAGCTGGAGATTTTAAGTACATTCAAAGTAACTGGTAGAACAATAAGATAAAATAAGTATTAGTAAAGAAATAGGAAATTTGAATGGTATGATTAATCAACTTGACCTAATTGACATTTGTAGAACATTATATTCAACAACTGAAGGCTTTACATTATTTTTAAGTGCATATGGGACATTTGCAAAAGTATTCTTAGTCATAAAGTAGTATCATTAATCTTCAAAGAATTTAAATTATATAACGCGTGTTCTCTGATCACTATAGAATTATATTACAACCCAATAACAAAAAAAATAGGCTGCAAATATTTGGAAATTAACCAAGACACTTCTGGGTTAGCCTATGAATGAAAAACAAAGTCACTGTGGAAATTCAAAAACATTTTAATCTGAAAAATAATACATATCAGAACTTTTGGAATACAGCTGAAGCAGTGCTTAGAGGTAACTGTATGCTTTAGATGTATAAATTAGTAAGGAACAAAGGTTAACGGTCAGTAGTCTAAGCTCTTATCTCAAAGGAGCAATGAATTAAACCCAAGGAAGTAGAAAGAAGGAAATAGTATAAAAGTAGAAATCAATGAAGCAGGAAAGTTCTACAGTCAATTAGTTAAGAAAACTTTTTAAAAATGAAAACCTCTAATCACCTGATTAAGAAAAATGAAAGAAAACACAAATACTCGTATCAGGGATGAAAAAAAGAGACATCACTACAGATCCTCTCTATATTAAATTGTTAATGAAAGGGAATTATGTACAACTTGATAATACATTTGACAACTTGAATGAAAGGTCATAATCCCTGAAAAACACAGTTTACTCAGCTTACCTATAAAGAAATAGAAAATCTGAGTTGTTCTTTGTCTATTAAGGTAGTTGAATTTGTCAAAAACCTTTCCACAAAGAAAATCCTAGACCTGATGGCTTCACTGACAAATCTGCCTTACATTTAAGTAAGATATAATCCTGGATTTACACAGACTCTTCTAGAGAACAAGAAGAACATAGATTTATTTGTGTATTTTATGACTTTAGTATAATCTTGATAGGAGAACCGGACAAAAGCATGACAAGACCATTTTAAGCCAATATTTCTCATAAACATAGATAAAAGAATAATCCAGTGAGATATAAAAGGGTTAATGTATTGTGACCGACATGGATTTGTTTGGGGAATGTAAAGTTAAGTTGGTTAAATGTTTTAAAAGTAATAATTTGGCTGGATGCAGTGTCTCATGCCTGTAATCCCACCACTTTGGAAGGTCGAGGCAGAAGGATCATTTGAGCCCAGGAGTTCAAGACCAGCTTAGGCGACATAGTGGGACCCTGTGTCTACAAAAAATTTTAACAATTAACTGGGTGTGATTCATGCCTGTGGTCCCAGCTACTCAGTAGGCTGAGGTGGGAGGATCTCTTAAGCCAAGGTTGAGTCTGTAGTGAGCCTTGATCTGGCCACTGCACTCTAGCCTGGGCAACAGAGCAAGACCCTGTCTCAAAAATAAAAAATAAAATTAATCAATGTTATCTATCACTTTTACGGAATAATGTAGTGAGTTCATAGGTCCATAGAGAAAAAAATTGTAAATTTTGTAGAATTTACAAAAAAATTATTTGACAAAATTCAGCATGTGTTTATGTTTAGAAAACCTCATCAATTTATGAATAGAAGGAAGCATTCTTAATTTGCCAACAAAAAACATACAGCTAACATCATATTCAATGAAAAACCACTGATTTGTGTGTAATACATCTGTCCCTCTATTCAACATTGCATTGAACTTTTTTTCTTTTATTCTTTTTTTTTTTTTTTTTTGAGACAGAGTTTTGCTCGTTGCCCAGGCTGGAGTGCAATGGCGCAATCTTGGCTCACTGCAACCTCCGCCTCCCAGGTTCAAGCGATTCTTCTGCCTCAGCCTCCTGAGTAGCTGATATTACAGGCATGCGCCACCACGCCTGGCTACTTTTGTATTTTTAGTAGAGATGGGGTTTCTTCATGTTGATCAGGTTGGTCTTGAACTCCCAACCTCACGTGATCCTCCTGCCCAAAGTGCTGGGATTACAGGCGTGAGCCACCGCCCCCGGCCGCATCGGACTTCTAACCAGTATGCTCGGTCAAAAAATAATATAAAAATTAGAAAACGTAAACCCCAAATACATTGCCAGCAAATTATTAAAATAGGTGAAGTTAGCAAGGCGATTGGATACAAGGCCAGTTATTATAATATATGTACTAGCAACCACAAAGTGTAAAAGTTTTTAAAATACGTGTAGAATAGCATTGAAATATGTAAGATGGCTAAGAATAAATTCAATTAACTTGAACAAGACTTCTATACTGAAAATTAAAAGTGCCGACAGACATTTCTAAATACTTACGTGGAGAAATTATTCCATGTTTATGTAGGAAATTCATGTTATTATTTACAGTGAAATATAGGAATGACTTCGCCTCATTCCTTATTTATTGTGTATCTGCTAGTTAGAAAATAAGATCTACTGGACGATTTTGCAGTTGTGTGTATGTGTAGGTGGTCATTTGCTGGCGGATAGAAGATAGGAGAAATCTAGAGATAGATTAAAAAGAATATACAAGTATGAGAAATAATTTAAGTGTAGGCTTTGATTGTTATTCAAAATAAATACCTTGTTAACTCTTGGGATATTTATTTTGCCTTAGCAGTTAATAAAAAGACGAGATAATGTTAGTAAACTAAGTTAAAATATAGTTGATTTTGACATGTATATGTAAAATAGCTTTCTAATAACATTTGTCATAGTTTGTCATAAATGCATTTTGTCATAAAGTTTGTAGTCTGAATTTATATCTCAGTTGTGATAATAGGTGTAAATTATCAAAATTCTGTGTGTCTAAGGAATTCATGTACTAAAAGGAAATGCAGGGTAGATAATTATAGAAGACTGATTTAAGAGGAATTTTAAATGTTTTTAGGGCATTTTGGAGGCATATATGTAAATATAAATATGAGAGAATATAAAATAAATATTCTAATGGACTTGGAAGGGTAACCAAGACTTCTTCAAGTAAGGATCAAATTGTATTTGATTCTCAACTTTGTTTTTCTAGAAAAGATACTTTAAAAGTGAGTTATTTCTGGCTCCCAGAAGATGAGTCATAAGTGTGTAGATCCATGCTATTGGTTGAAACTCTTCTGAAAGTTTAGCTGGTTTTTCTCTCCCTGTGCCTAAATCTTCATTTTAATTTACATTCTTTGTAAAGATAATGTTGCAGTCAAGTAGTTGCAGTCAAGAGGTTGCAGTCAAATGTAGGCTGGGACTGCAGTAATTTGAAGGCTTGACTAGGGCTGAGATAACTGCTTTCCAGGTTGCTCATCCATGTGGCTGTTGCTGGAAGACCTTAGTTTCTTGTGGATTTTGTCAGAAACAGTCAGTATTTCACCATGTGGGCTTTCCATGGGTCTACTTGAGTGATCTCATGATGTGGCAGCTGGTTTCTTCTAGAAAGAGTGAACAGAGAGATTAAGGGAGCCACAATTCCTTTTATTACCCTATTCTTGTACATCACACACAGTCACATCCATCACACTGTCTTCATTAGAAACAAGTCACAAGAGAGGGCTCTAATAATGAGAGCAGTTTATTAATTTGCCTAAATGAAGTTTGAATCCATGTGTGCCCAAATACTTAGCACTCTCTTTCCATTATATGACCACATTTCCATCAGAGAAAGGAGCACAGAATTATCTCGTTCATTCATTCATTTGTTCAGTAACTGTTTAAATATACTGCCAGACAATGTATTAGACAAAGTGTATGTAAATAAAAAATAAACAAGGCCTTTGTCTTTAAATTCACTAGTTTACTGTGAGAAGTGT
Source organism: Theropithecus gelada (assembly GCF_003255815.1). Taxonomy (NCBI): domain Eukaryota; kingdom Metazoa; phylum Chordata; class Mammalia; order Primates; family Cercopithecidae; genus Theropithecus; species Theropithecus gelada. The sequence continues at coordinate 105,223,600 of NC_037673.1, read as the reverse complement.
ATCTTGCAGGTCCATGTTCTTCCTTGTAATCCTTAAAGATTATTCCTATTGTCTGTCCAGAGCTGCTGGCATAATACTGTAGTTAAAATGATAAAGTGATGACTTCTAGATTAATAATTGAGAGACCTAGAAATTAATACATCTCTGATTAACTCCTTTAATTCTTAGCAACATGTTTATATATTTGTTTTAGTACTAGTAAGATGTAAAAACCCCAAATTGTTTGAAGTGACTAATTGTCACAAGTAGAGAGGAGTCTGTTATAAACATGTTAGGTGAATAGTACATGGAGCAAATAACTGATCAGCAAAGGAAGTGTCTATTTAGAGAAAAACTAAGTGTTCCCAATTTACCTTAGCTACAAATTTGGACTGAGTAATCATTTTAATCTTGACCCTAGCTATGGTTTTTATTCCCTACTTATCTCCTCCCTGTTTTGCTTTTTTTCTTGTTTTTTATACTTAGAAATGAGAATACTGTGGTAGACAGAATATAGAGGTCTCGGATTAAATAGAAATAATTAGTATCTACAGAGAGATTTTAGTCTGTATTCATAAAACAAGAACCACTATTAAATAATAAAGAATCACAGATTAAGAAAGTATGAGAAATTAAAAAGATTGTTACAGAGAATAATGAAAGGCTAAGAGAATAAGGAAAGGCTAAGTGAAAGAAGGAAAAGTGAGTGAAATCTCCCAGTCTGTAGAGTGAAAATATGAAAGAAAAGTTTAGAGACAAATGATTAACCCGTTTGGACCAAATAAAAAGTAGTACGGAAAAAGATATATTTGAGACCTGTACAAGAGTCTCTAAATTAAAATAGTTCTTCCAGTGCTGTGTAGGAAAAATTTAAACATGGCCTGCCCCAAACAAGTCTTTGTGAAATTATAGAATACCAGCTATTGAGACAAGATCCTGAATATCCAGACAGAAAAATTTGGTGTTTCTACAACAGCAGTATAAATCAATAGACAGGTAGGACACAGTGCCTTTCAAAGTTTAGAAAAAGTGATTTTGTCTTGAACTGTACTAAAGTGTGAGAGAGATAGTATATTCAGATGTCCAAGGACTCAGTGTTTGCCTCCAACATATAGTTGTTGAAACCGTTATTTGAGCATCTTCCAGTAAAGGAAAAAAAATGATAAAAACATGGAATTCAAAGTAGGGGACTTACCTGAACAGGTAGTACAATCAAAAGATTTCCACAGAAGTAGCTGAGTAATAGCCCTTGAAAACAGGTAGACTAAATTTAGATCAGGATGTTAGACGGCTCGGAAAAGAGTATCTAAGAAAAAAAGTGGAATCACATTAAAGAAAAGTTTAAGAAACAGGATGATTTCCATGATTTCTGCATTCTTCCTAATGCCTTTCCTCTCTTTAGCAGCATTCCTATCACGTATTTGCACCAACCATGCTACCAAAGGTGCCGCCATTCACCATTGTCCTCCATGTTGCTAAGTGGTCAGTGATAGGCCTTCATCATACTTTAACTTCTGGCACGGTCAGTTCTGCCTGAAACACTTTCTTCACTTGGTGTTCACACTTCAGGACTTGACTTTTCTCTCACTGGCCTCTCAGTTATTTTTTTCTGGTATAGGTTAAGCATCCCTAATTTAAAAATTTAACATTTAAAAAATGCTCCAAAATCTGAAGCTTTTTTTTTGAGACGTAGTCTCACTAACCTCAGGTGATTGCTTGCCTTGGCCTTCCCAAGTGCTGGGATTACAGGCATGAGCAACTGCACCTGGCCCCAAAATCTGAAATACTTTTACTGCCAATATGATACCATAAGTGTAAGATTCCACACATCAGTACTTAACAGAAACTTGGTTTCACGCACACAATTATTAAAAGTATTGTATAAAATTACTTTCAGACTATGTGTAAGATGTGTAGGAAACAAGTGAATTTTGTATTTAGACTCGGATGTCATCCCCAAGATATCTTCTTATGTATATGCAAATATTCGAAGATTTGAAAAAATCCCAAATCCGAAACACTCCTGGTTCCAAGCGTTTAAGAAAAGGGATACCCAGTCTGCTGCTTTTTCCCTGGGCTCTTCATATTTGATTGTCTCAGGGCTTAACTTTACTTCTCCATGTACACCTAGAGATCTCATCCAAGTTCATACGTGTTTTAGTATAATCTATGCACTGACAACTCCCAAATTATACTAACAGCTCATAATTTTTCAATCAACTCCAGACTCCTATTTAACATTTCCTCTTGAATGTCTAATTGATATCTCAAACTTAATTCATCCAAAACTGAACTGAATATATTTTCTTCAAATCAGCCTCTTCCACAGTTTTTCCTACATTAGTTGAAATTAACTCCATTTTTCCCATTGCCCAGCCTTTAAAACCTGGAGTCAACCTTGACCTTCTTTCATATCCTATATTAGTAAATTTTGTTGATTCTATTTTTACAATATGTCCAGAATCTTGTCATTTCTTACCCCCTTTGTTTTAAAACCTGGTCCAAACCACTGTGATCTCTTGCCAGTATTATTTTGATAGCTTTGTAACAGTACTCCCTGCTTTTGACCTCATTCCCCTTCATGCTATTCAACACAGTAGCCAGAGCGTTCTTCTTAAAACAAGTCAAATGTCTCTTCTGTGCTCAGAACTTCGATGGTTTTCCATCTCAGAATAAAACCCACATTTCGGCCAGGCACTGTGGGTCATGTCTGTAATCCCAGCACTTTGGGAGGCCGAGGAGGGTGGATCACATGGTCAGGAGTTTGAGACCAGCCTGGCCAATATGGTGAAACCCTGTCTCTACTAAAAATACAAAAATTAGCCGGTCATGGTGGCGCGCGCCTGTAGTCCCAGCTACCGGGAGGCGGAGGCAGGAGAATCACTTGAACCCGGGAGGCGGAGGTTGCAGTGAGCCAAGATCAAGCTACTGCACTCCAGCCTGGGCAACAGAGCGAGACTCGGTCTCAAAAACAAAAAACAAACGAACAAAAAAAACATTGTTAATTCGCACCTTTGTTTTTGCCAGTATGTTAAGATTATTATTTTTTTATATTCCTTTTCTCTTCAGCTGTTGCTAACAGCCTCTTTTGATTCAGATACTTTAAAGGATCATAACTTGTTACTGAATTTGTAATTTATATGGGTGAATGTGGGTGTGTACGCTTACATATGTTAATATATATCTGTGATTAGAGAGGTAACATATACAATTAAACTCATTTGCAGAGCTATTGTCTAATAAATTTGCATTAATGATGAGCAATTAGCAATAGCTCAAGTGTTTAAATGATTAAGGTGTTTAAATAAAAAACTTAACCAGACTTTCAAAAAACCACAGGTTGCAACTTCTCAAGTAGTACTTTTCAAATAGTAAATAAATGCATTAATTTCAAAACAGAAGTTCTTTTTGTATTTGTTCCATGATAAATTATAGTTTTTCCTGATTGAAAATAGGTTATTTGGGATTAAATTATCTGATCAATTGACTATTGCAAAGATTAAATACATCATTATTTACACACATTATTAATTGTTATAAACCATTACACATTTTTAAAAAATGAAGTTTGTATTCTTACAGTTACCTTTTAGCAATTCCAGGGCTAAAGAAACTTTACTGCTTGACAGAGAAGCAATGATAGCACAGTGTAGTAGACTCCCAAATAGTTTGGTAGTCAGTACTTCTAATATTGTAAAAGTTTATTGTTTAAACTTTTTTATTATTTAAATTATTGTAAGTTTAATAAAAAGTACGTGAGTCAGAACTTTTAATATTTTTGTTTGTTTACTTATAAATTATGTATGTGTTGTTGTCATTGACAGTCTTAAGGATGATACATACTTAGGTGAGTTTTGTCAAGAGCAGATGTAAATCTGTATTTCAGATAGCCATTTTGGTATTTCTAAGGGTTTTTGATTGGCTTGTCAAATCATGTTGCATTTTGCTTGTTTTTTTTAATTTATTTTTGGGACGGGATCTCACTCTGTCACCCAGACCTGGAGTGCAGTGACATGATCTCGGCTCACTGCAGCCTCTACCTCCTGGGCTCAAGCAATCCTCCCACCTCAGTTGTGCACCACCACGCCTGGCTAATTTTTGTATTTCTTGCAGAGACAGGCTTTCACCATGTTGGCCAGGTTGGTCTCTAATTCCTGAGCTCAAACTGATTTGCCCACCTTGGCCTGCTAAAGTGCTGTAATCTAAGGTGGATTACAGGCATTTGCCACCGTGCCTGGCTACATCACATTGTATTTTTCTAAGTTTTATTATAAGGCTTCCCTAGGAGGAGCGGAAGTATCATTTTTGCTGTTTTTTTGCTTTTATTATTAATCTGTTGTTCAATTCATTGTTTCTTTGTAGGAATCTCCTGTGGCTTATCCATAGTGTGAATAAAAACTAAATCACATCTATAATTCTACTGAACTAGTCATACAGACACTGCCATATATGTCACAGTACACTGAAAAGGAGCCAGCAGGTAAGGAAAGTCAGTTCTTCTACATTGAGCACTTCTTGTTTCTCCCTCTGGGTACCTTGAGTACCAGTAAGTGACATGTGATCATCTGACATATTATCTTACTAAAGCCTGGTTTTGATCCATATATTGAATATTTGTAAAGCTTAGTTTCTAATTAGAAATTCTGATATTTTCTTTCCGTACCCATTTAGCTTGGAAAGCTTTATGCTTTCCAGTTTGGAGACTATTCTTTTGGTAGAATTGTTAAGGGCATTGGTTCTGGAGTCATACTGTTAGATTATTAGACAAGTTATCCAACACTTAATTTTAACTTTAATTTTTCAATTTTTAAAATAGAATACAGTATCCACCTCAAGATTACTGATGGGGTTAAGTAAGTGTAACACTTGATATTATTATACTTGATATGTGTATATATTATAAATACCTGTTGTTTCTGTTTCCTTCTTGGAAGTGATTATATTTCTTATTTTAATGCAACTAAAAAATTATGTAACTGTTTCATTCATTCATTCATTTATTCATTTTTTTTGAGACGGAGTCTCAAACTGTCACCCAAGCTGGAGTGCAGTGGTGCAATCTTGGCTCACTGCCACCTCCGCCTCATGGGTTCAAGTGATTCTCATGCCTCAGCCTCCCGAGTAGCTGGAATTACAGGCATGTGCCACCATGCCCAGGTAATTTTTGTATCTTTAGTAGAGACAGGGTTTCGCCTTGTTGGCTAGGCTGATCTCGAACTCCTGGCCCCAAGTGATACGACTACCTCAGCCTCCCAAAGTACTGGGATTACAGGCATGAGCCACCACGCCCAGCAACCGTTGCATTTATTGACTGTACCATATGCTGTGAGAAAATATTTTGTTTAGTTGCTGCCTAGTACGGGTAATACATAATTGACTAAACAAACTTACACTTAATATGCATGTGTGAGTAATAATGTACTACTTAGTGAAAGTTGCTGCTGTTTACTGCTATATACCCCTCAGTCATCAAAACTTAATAGTCAAGTCATTTAAATGTTGATGGCTTTTCTTACCGTAACATATACCATTCATTGGTAGTTTTGAAGGCAGGGTAGTGTGTGTTTGACCTGGCTCATTGCTGTTTTCTTTTGCATAGTTTTATCTGACGTTAATCTTTGGGACATATTTATTGTGGTCTGGTTGATTCTTCATGGTACGGATACCATTTAAAGATACCATTATATCTTTGACATAAATGTTTTCATTCTTAAAGTAATTGAAACCATCATATCATATGCTAGTAATTGACTCATCAAATATGTATTGAGCACTTATATTAATATATAAGGTACTTAATTTGGAAGATCTCCAGTCCATAAAGAGCTTTGGCAGTATAATAATTTGGCATATGGAAAATATTTTTTTGGTAGGTTTCATTATAAAAATCTGAAATATCTTGAACCAAATTTTAAAACATATTTTTTGAAGGAAAGAGGCCACTAACTCTTATTATATAGTACTTCATGTTTAATTTTCTAGTGAGTGAAGAATAATGTTTTATAGTACTAGTGAGGTACACTTCATGTTCAGAAGCATATGATTTGGTAAGTAATAAAATATAAACTGAAGTAGTTTTCCCCGACAGGCTGCCAGAATAAAGCTCATTGCTGTTCCTGTTTTAATTTTTTAACTTGTTTTTCAGCAATGGACCAAGAATCTGGTAAGGCTGCCTGGCCCAAACCAGCAGGAGGATATCAGACAATTACAGGCAGGAGATATGGAAGAAGACATGCTTATGTCAGTTTTAAACCATGTATGACCAGGCATGAAAGAAGCTTAGGTCGGGCTGGTGATGACTATGAAGTGTTGGAACTAGATGATGTTCCAAAGGAAAATTCCTCAGGTGTGTAACATATAATTATTTAAAGGTGATTAATAGTTATATAGGAATTGATCTTATAATTAAGTTTTTGGGTGGGTATTATGCATGTCTGTGAGTGCAAATGCAGCACACTTCCTATCAAGAAATTCTATTTTGAAATTATTATTGAATTTAATACTAATGGTGTATATATTTAAACATAGAAGAAAATAGAATATAGCCAATCATTAAAATATAACTACGCTGTCATAGTAGTGATTACAGTGTCATAACCTCCAGCCGAAGGAAATCATCTTTGCATCAAAAAGAAATGTTTTGAAATTTTTAAAAACGTGGATCAAGTAGAGATATTTTTTCCCTGCATATGATATTTAAATAACTTTTCTTCTTCTTCTTCTTCTTCTTTTTTTTTTTTTTGAGATGGAGTCACATTCTGTTGCGCAGGATGGAGTGCAGTGGTGCAATCTTGGCTTACTGCAACCTCCGTCTCCCAGGTTCAAGCGATTCTTGTGCCTCAGCCTCCCTAGTAGCTGGGATTACAGGTGTTTGTCAACACACCGAGCTAATTTTAGTATTTTTAGTAGAGACAGGGTTTCACCACGTTGGCCAGGCTGATCTCAAACTCCTGACCTCTCAAGTGATCCACCTACCTTGGCTTCCCAACGTGCTGGGATTACAGGTTTGAGTCACCGTGCTGGCCTTCCTTTTTTTTATTTTATTTTTTTACTTTTTTAGATGGAGGTTTGCTTTGTCAGCCAGGCTGGCATGCAGTGGCATGATCTCGGCTCCCTGCAACCTCTGCCTCCTGGGTTCAAGTGATTCTCCTGCCTCAGCCTTCCAAGTAGCTGGGACTACAGGCATGCGCCTCCTCACCTGAGTAATTTTTGTATTTTTTGGTAAAGATGGGGTTTTGCCATGTTGCCCAGGCTGGTCTCGAACTCCTGACCTCAAGTGGTCCATCCAGCTCAGCCTCCTGAAGTGCTGGAATTAGAGGCATGGACCATTGTACCTGGCCAACTTTTCTTCTTTTAATTTTATCTCTAAATTTAACTTGACTTGTTTATTTTTTCATCATACAAAATCCAAAGGACAAGGAAGGCTTATTCAATTAAAATTTCTTAGTGATTTGGTGGTTTTGAAAAAGTATTTTGCAGCTATCCCATGTACCATAATTGCACATTTTTGGACTGGATTTGTCTTCTTCCTCTTGTTCTAAGCAAACTTGACATTTCTAGATTATTTTTGCTGTCATATGTAATAACCTGAATTACTGACTAAGGTCATCCCATTAAAGAATCCTTTGTTCCCAGCTACTCAGGAGGCTGAGGCAGGAGAATTGCATGAACCTGGGAGGCGGAGCTTGCAGTGAGCCGAGATCGCGCCACTGCACTCCAGCCTGGGTGACAGAGCGAGACTCTGTCTCAAAAAAAAATAAAATAAAAAAACCCTTCATACAATATGTCATAGCCAAACTTCAGTTATTTTACAATTCATGAATTTTTATTCCAACAAATCTCTAATGTCTTCATTTTTTATTGTTAGTGGTGATGCAAGATAGTTATGCTTAAAGTAATTTATAGATATGATTTTACTCATGTTTGAGAATTCTCACAGTTGAACTATTACAAGAATCAACATATTGATCTGTTATTTTCAGTCATAACTATAACATATCTAAAGTTATAAATGTATTCAGCAATCGAATTTATAATCTAATACGTCTAGATACTGAGATATAATTTTGTGAATTGCCAACAAAACACAATAGGGTCTAATTTCTCTTAGATCTGTAACTATAGTTATTATATCTGTCATAAGTACTTTTGAAGGCTTTTTTGTTTTTTTGTTTTTTTGTTTTTTTTGTTTTTGCCTGCATGTAATAAAGAAGGTGAGTTTGGAAATCACTGGGAGGGCAGATTGGTTACCCTAGACTCCACTTACGAGAGGCTTCCCATTGTATAACCTCTCAAGAGCTTCTCCTTTATATGTCTTGCAGAATGCATTAGATATTAGGATTTAGATAGAAAACCGCCAAAGACATGTGAGGGAGATGATAGTGAAAGGCTATCATTGTGATAGTGAAAGGCTACATTGACATAAATGAACTTATAGAGTAACCAGTCTATATCCCCGGTTAAGTTAAGGAGCATAGAAGTGCTTGGTAAATAAATTTACTCATATGTTCAAGTAGGCAATAATTGGTATGATTTCCACTTAAGTGATAGTTATTACATAAAATTTTATCTAAGTTAATCCTTCAAAATATGTTTTCTTTTGTTTTCTATGAAGGTTCCAGTCCTTTGGATCAAGTTGATTCTTCTTTGCCCAGTGAACCTATATTTGAAAAAAGTGAAACAGAAATTCCCACTTGTGGTTCAGCATTGAATCAAACCACTGAGAGCAGTCAGTCCTTTGCTGCAGTACATCATAGTGAGGAAGGCAGGGATACCTTAGGAAGCAGTACAAATCTTCATAATCACTCTGAGGGAGAGTATACTCCAGGAGCTTGTAATGCTTCAAGTGTCCAAAATGGAATTGCTTTGGTTCATACAGACTCTTATGATCCAGATGGCAAACATGGAGAAGATAATGACCGTCTTCAACTTTCTGCAGAAGTTGTGGAAGGTAGCAGATATCAGGAGTCATTAGGCAATACAATATTTGAGTTGGAAAACAGAGAGGCAGAGGCACACTCTGATCTTTCACCACCAGTTCCCTCATTTAACTGTGAAGTAAGAGATGCATTTGAAGAGTTAGATTCTGTACCGTTAGCGAAAAGTTCTGCTGGTGATACTGAGTTTGTCCATCAGAATGGCCAGGAAATTCAGAGGTCTTCTCAAGATGAAATGGTTAGAAAGAAACAACAAAACAATGCTAGCCAGGAAAGACAGACAGAAAATTCAACTGAAGATGCAGCCTATGGTCCAGGGCATATTTGTAGTGAACAAAATACCAATGATAGGGAAAAGAACCATGGAAGTTCTCCTGAACAGGTAGTGAGGCCAAAAGTTAGAAAACTGATAAGTTCAAGCCAGGTAGACCAAGAAACAGGTTTTAATAGGCATGAGGCGAAACAAAGAAGTGTTCAAAGATGGAGGGAGGCTTTGGAAGTTGAGGAAAGTGTCTCAGATGACCTGTTAATAAAATGTGAAGAATATGATGGAGAGCATGACTGTATGTTCTTGGATCCACCATACTCGAGAGTTATTACACAAAGGGAAACAGAAAATAACCAAATCACACCAGAAAGTGGAGCCACAGCAGGAAGGCAAGAAGTGGATAACACCTTTTGGAATGGCTGTGGAGATTATTACCAACTCTATGACAAAGATGAAGACAGGTAAGGTCACATGCAGTACTTTTTCAGATTGTGTAGTAAATGAAGTGGTTTCTTTCTAGAACCCTGTTTGATGATTGGGCTATTGGATAAGATCAGGCAATTAGACATTTTGACTTACCAAATATTCTTATTTACTGAATGCTAACCATACATGCAAACTACTCATTAGAATTTTTCACAAAAAAATGTTTTTGAGATTTTAGTAGTTTACAGAAATAAGTTCAGATAATGATTATTAATTATTATAAAGGGATAGAGATGCTAGTTAGTTCATGGTATTTCAATTAATAAAATGTAAGATAAACATTTATTGTATTTTTTGAAAACCTACATTAAGCCAGTCTTGGTTTAAAAAGTGATTAATGTCACAAATTATTGGTTGGTAATACTTCATTAACATTGCCAGTAGTTACTAATATCACCTGTTTCCCTCTTTATCTATTCTTCTTGTGGTCTTCCTATTGCTAAGTTTATTTTTTACTTATTTTTTTCTTAGCATTCAGTTCTCATTAACAACTCTGTGTGGTAGGTTCCATTATTTCCCTCATTTGTAAATAAGGAAACTGAGGCACAGAGCGTTAAATAACTTCCTAAGGTCACAGAGCAACTGAATGGTAGAGCTGGGCTTTGAGTGCCTGATTAGGTATTCCAGAGACTGTTCACCATTATTCTTTGCTATTTTCAAGAGAACATAAAACTTATAATAAACATTCTGATTGCTCTTACAAACCTGTATCTTTTTTTTCCAAACCATAAGACAATAGAAACAAGAAAAAAATGGAGAGTTTCTTTGTTCAGTTGTTGAATTTCCATTACCTCAGTGTCCAGATTTTCATGAGTCCTTGTAAGCTAGTTGCACCCCTGACAGTGCTCAATTACAGTGCAATTGCAAGATTTTATTAGCTAGTAGAAATAATTGTGTGGTTTTTTTTAAGCTAGAAAGTACTATAAAGGAAGAAATATACCATTTTGAATATGAAGGCATTTTAATTCATGTCATAAAAGAATTCATTTGGTTTTCTTTGGACATATGAATTAAGTTACTATAATACAGAATGTGTAATTTATTATAAAAAATATTTAAAATGTAATTTCTGCTACTCTTTCAAAGTTTGTAAACTTTAAGTGTTAGTAAGTAATTTTTGTATGATATATTGTTTTTAAGCTAAGGGTAAAGATTTTTTCAGTTCAAGCCCACAGTCTTTTATTCAGTATCCACACTTCTAAAAACAGAAATTGGACACAAAGCCTGACCTGATGTTAACTTCCTGGATAAGCAGATCTGGATCTGAATTGAAATGAGGGTATTTTTTCAAATATTTGTATATTTTACTGCAGAAATATGATTATGTTTGATTACTGTGTGCTGGCCTGGACCACGCTGGGGATTGTTAAGTAGTATTTCTAAATCTGGGAAATATATATAAAAATTCCAAAACACATTCAGCCCTAAGATTTTGAATTAGATTGCAGGTCTCTAATATTATACCTCTAGGTTACTATTTTTTTTAAAAAAAGACAAAACTTACAGTCTTTGATAATTTACTTTTTTGAAAGTGTAAGGTACTTGTATTTTTTTCCCCCAGTTACACTTTTTCTTCTTTAAGGAGAATCATTTAATTTGGCTGTACCTTTTGTCATTTTGGGCAAAATAAATACCTCTCTTCTGCTTGCTTTTTATAGTCGGTTATGTCTTATGATGAAGTTGATGAAATTGTTATGTTGTTTGCCAACCCCTAGAGAAAGGGTAGTCTTCCTGGCTCCTGGATTTTAAACTGATTTTCTTTGTTTTGGCGGTGGTCAGTGGTAGAAGTGTATTCTTTGCCTGGAAGGACCCTGGACTTTTGATAGTTATAAGGTATTTTCTTAGTTATTTGTAGTTCTGGTTGTTCTTATTTATTTTTAATTTTTTTTCTTAAATGATGTCAATATTCTGAACCATGGTGTATATATATATATATCACATATATATATGTATTTTTTTACAAGCACAATGTGTAGATGGGAAAAAGACATTTACAGTTAATAGAAACTTTGTCCTTTTAAATTGCTAGTAATATATTAACTACAGAGCCCGTGGTTAGGGTATGCCAAAATGATGGAACTACTTGAGGATCATTCGTTAAGACACACTGAAATGCTGAAAACACTTAAAAGTTTTTTGTTTTGTTTTGTTTTAAAGAATCAGAATAAATTCTAAAGGATAATGGTTCTGCCTAGGACTGTACTTGTATTTTTATCCATAGCCTTAAGATATGTTTTAGGATCTCAAACTGTCTGTACAGACAGTTTTCTGTACAGACTGTTCTATTTCTGTACAGAAACTCCATTTCTATGCTGATGTTTCCTGTTCCTCTACCCTAATTCCCTGCAAAGGATTATAGTTGCCAGGGTGCCTTTTTAATATGGTGCCAGCTAAAGGTTGGAATTTAATAGCTGTACACTCCTATTTAGTTTCATTTTGCCCTTGTTCATCTCCCTGATGTTTCATTGTCATCCTGCCTATTTCTTGTATTAGTAGATTGGAGAAATGGTGATACTAGTCTTCTCAGGTTTTGGATGGAAAGTATAAGAACTGCTGCTTAATTTGAGTCTGTGAACTTTGAGTTTTCTTTGTAAAGCTTAAAAAGTTGATATACTTGAAAAGTTTTTTTGTCATGCTTATAATAGCCAAAGTAGAACTCATCAAGAATATAACTAAAGTTCATTGTGGCATTTTAATTTTTTTATTATTTATTTATTTATTTTGAGACAGAGTTTCTCTCTGTTGCCCAGGCCGGAGTGCAGTGGTGTGATCTCAGCTCACTGCAACCTCCGCCTCCTAGGTTCAAGCAATTCTTCTGCCTCAGCCTCCTGAGTAACTGGGACCACAGGCATGCCATCACGCCCAACTAATTTTTGTATTTTTAGTAGAGATGTGGTTTCACCATGTTGGTCAGGCTGGTCTTGAACCCCTGACCTCAAGTGATCCACCTGCCTCAGCCTCCCAGAGTGTTAGGATTACAGGCGTGAGCCGCTGCACCTGACCAGCACTTTCAGATATAGGAACTTTGGCTACTTTTTAAAAAATATGGAATATATATTCTTTATAAGTAGAAAAGTATTTTAATGAATTCATGATTGCCTTCTTCCCTGAAAAATTCTAAATGATCACTTAATCACATCTGAAATGTTACACTCTATGGGATAAGCATTGCAGCCAGTAGCATTGCTCTGAGCTGTTTGACAGGAACTGAGCCCCACCTTATTAAATTAGGACTCCAAGGGGAATTTTAATATTCAGCATATAATTACCAGACTTAGAATTAGACCAAAGAGCTAAGGTTAGTACCCTGCTCTTTTGAAGTATACCCTGAGAAGTTTAGTAGCTGTTTGAGGACAAGATCTTGAGTTTAAAAAAAACCTTTCAGCAATACTAGCACATCTTAACCTTGGGCCTAACTGCTTTGAAGAGAGGCATGCCATCTACTGACTATTCCTTATAGCACTTGGGGTTTCTTGCAGAATTTTTGTGTTCTTAGGACTTAACTTTGCTTAAAATTAAAAAAACCTTACTTAAGGTACAATGTTGGGACAACTTATTTTGTTGAAGTTGTTGGGAAATAAAATGATTATTAGCCATTTAGTTGACTTCGATATGATACATTAAAAGATTTGTTGAAATCTTCTTAAGTGCCAGACTTTGTTCCAGGTGCCCTGTTAATGCAAATCGTAATGGTCCCTGTTCCCATAACGTTCACTAGCTTTATGAAGAAGACAAACTATACATATTTATATTGTGAGGCTGAATTAAGTACCTTTCCTCTTCTGTGTAGATTACCTGAAAGCCACAAAGAAAGAGTTTCTCTGAGAACTTGGTACTACCCACAATAAATAAAACATCTATATGCAGCTAAGGCACAGATCTTAAAGCACATGCGCTGACATTTTAGCAAACCTTTTTATCTTGTTTTCAAGTTCATAGAAGTTTGGAAGGAGCACATCAGGTGTAAATGTGTTTGTTCTGCAGATATGCTAGGGAGTTCATGGGATTACAATATCCTGATATTAAGGAAAAAGACCAGAAAGTGACAAAAGGCAGGCACAATTCAAAAATCATAGCCATCTTGGCCTTATTAATAAAATTAAGCAGACATATATTTGGACATAATCCATTTGTATCACTGTATGACATTACAGTTCAGTGTTAATAGTGGTAAAAGTTCCAAAATGTTTAGATTATGTCAGATAACAAAATATTTAAAATTTCACTTTTTCCTAGGCTCCTATAGTTGAGTTTCTTATGGCTATGATAAATGCCAGGAAGAACAAACTAACAAGTACCTTGGGGAATTATGGAATGAGAGATTGCTTTTGGTTGGTTTTATGTTTCCATAGCTTATTTCTGCCTAGGATTTGTACATAAATTTTGTCTATAATTTCATTCTGTATATGAAGTTTTTTTAGCTCACAATTGAGTGTATACAGTGTGACATTTGAGTAAATTATAGTCATCTGCATTTTAAATACAACTCTTAAGTCCTAAAAGGGGTCAGTACCAGTGAAGGATCATATGAAGATCAAAGTAGTACTTAATTTAGTTTTTACTTTGAGAACTTTTAAATGTGTCACTCACCCGCTTTTAAAATCTAGAACGAATGGATCTTCACTATTCCATGATCATTTTTGTGTCCTATTTGTTCTGTTGCTTACTTCTTAAAAAGTGATGTTTTTTCTTTTTCTTTTTTTTTTTTTTTAATTTGAGTTGGAGTCTCACTCTGTCACACAGGCTGGAGTGCAGTGGCGCGATCTCAGCTCACTGCAAACTCCGTCTCCTGGGTTCACGCCATTCTCCTGCCTCAGCCTCCCGAGTAGCTGGGACTATAGGCGCCCGCCACCTTGCCTGGCTAATTTTTTTATTTTTAATAGAGACGGGGTTTCACTGTGTTAGCCAGGATGGTCTCGATCTCCTGACCTCGTGATCCGCCCGCCTCGGCTTCCCAAAGTGCTGGGATTGCAGGCGTGAAAAAGTGATTTTTAAATCTTTTCCCTTTTTGTTTTTCCTTCCATGTACTCCTAGTGGTTAACTTCGTTTCTTGTTTTCCTATAGAAGTTAAAAATGTATAAATGTGAATTTTCTTATTTTCCTCTTCTCCATATTAGGGGATAGTAGTATTTATTTGTATTTTTAATTTCCTCTTCAATGAAGAGAGGTAGCCCCTCTCATTCTGTGCCTATAGTAATTTCTGATACTTCATCTAATTGTCCTTACTCATAGGTTGCTTCCCTCTATCTCTCAACCTTGAGTTTTTCTCTATCTTGAAGAAAACCTTTACTTTTTCTTGCTCTCTCTGTTATTTGCCTGTTTGTGTTTTCTTTTTCACCGCTGAGTTTTAAGAAAAAGTTTTCCATACCTACTGCCTCTATTCTGTCACTATCTACTCTTCTTACTGCCTTGAAATCCAATTCCTAATATTATTTCTATATTCTTTTTTATTGAGGTAGAGTCTCGCTTTGTCACCTAGGCTGGAGTGCAGCAGTGCACTCTCAGCTCACTGCAACCTCTGCCTCCTGGGTTCAAGCGATTCTCCTGCCTCAGCCTCCTGAGTAGCTGGGACTACATGTGTGCACCACCATGCCTGGCTAATTTTATTTCTCTTTCTTTCTTTCTTTCTTTCTTTCTTTCTTTCTTTCTTTCTTTCTTTCTTNATTTCTCTTTCTTTCTTTCTTTCTTTCTTTCTTTCTTTCTTTCTTTCTTTCTTTCTTATTTATTTATTTATTTATTTATTTATTTATTTTACAAAGTCTTGCTCTGGTTGCCAAGGCTGGAGTGCAATGGCACCATCTCAGCTCTCTGCAACCTCCACCTCCCAGGTTCAAGCGATTCTCCTACCTCAACCTCCTGAGTAGCTGGGATTACAGGCGCCCGCCACCACGCCCAGCTAATTTTGTATTTTTAGTAGAGACCAGGTTTCTCCATGTTGCTTAGGCTGGTCTCAAACTCCCAACCTCAGGTGATCCGCCTGCCTCAGCCTCCCAAAGTGCTGAGATTACAGGCATGAGTTACTGTACCCGGCCCTATATTCTTTAATGTCCGTGGTGACCTCCTAATTTCCACATCCGTTTGTCTTTTCTCAGTACCCATTTCCTTTGATTTCTCTGCACTATTATGAAAAATAATTGTAATGTTAAAGAAGCAGCTGTGTTGTAGTGAGCTGCACTGAGTAAACAAGAAGTCTAGTTCATGAAATAATTGAAAAACAAGATAAGCGATTTTATACAGGAAGGTCTTGAAAGAAATAGAGTCTGATCTGGGCCTAGAAGTGGGGAAAAGGTGAAGTGATTGTAAAGATGTTCCTGATGGCAAGAGGAATGGTTGTAGTGAAAGTTCACACTTTGAGGACACTGTTTGAAATAGAGCATTCATGAGTTGGATGCAAGAAAGTACTGGGATCAGATAGCGGTAAATTATAAGTGCTGTTCAAAGACATTTAACTTTTTATTCTATAGGCCACTATTTCCAAAGTGGGTGAAATATATTAAGTGGTACACAGACAGTGTTTTTAATTTTAATCATTATGTATTCATGTTAATGGAAAGTAAAATATAGGTAGCACATCAAATCCAGGACTTAATGGCTATTGCTTATCCTAACTAAATGTATTTGAGTTTAAAAAAAAAAATGTTAAAAAAAGATTTGCTAACAGTTATTGGTGGCTCATTATTTATCAGGCATTGTTAAAATGTTTTATATATATTAATTCATATACCCTTTACATGAACCCAGTGAACTATTAAATACTGTTGTTTTATTCACCTGATATGTGAGACTATAAAGGCATAGAGAGGTTTTCATAGCTAATAAGTAGTGGATTCAAATCCAGGCAAACTGACTTCAGGACCTGTATTCTCAACTATCATACCTTAAGACAGAAGGTAAATGTGTAACTGCCACAAAAATTGTGAGAATGATAGGCAAATGGCTTGTTTGTGAAACTAAAGCTGTAGCATTAGGGAAAAAGAGCTGTTGAAGGTTTTTTGGAGTAATACTATAAACGTACTGTTTGATATGTAAATTGAAGTGATGGTAGTATTCGGAATGCATTTTGAGGGAGTGGAATTAAATTTAGGAACAGCAATTAATAATTGACTATATAGGTCTAATTTGGAGAAAAGCATTTGAACCAGGGTTTTACATTTTAGGAGAAACGGAGAAAAAGGAGCTAGACTATAAGAGCCATTGTGCAGAGAAAGAATGGAAAGTAAGAAAGGATTTGAATGTGGGCAGTTTGTGAAGAGTCAAAAAATAAGTGTTTGCAGAATGAGAGCATGGTGATAACATTAAAAGATGACAAATCAAGAGAGGGATTCATCTGACAGATGAATTTCATAATAGAATTTTTGACAAGGAAGGTGAAAAATCTTAAAATGCTTAGAGGGTAGTTAGTGATAGGAAAAGCTTAGTGTGGTGGTTGGGGCTCACTGGGGATATACATTTAAAAGTTGTCTCCTTAGCATTGAGGGTTAGGTATCATGAGTAATAATGATATAGGCCTGGGGTCTGCAAACTTTTTCTTAAAGGAGCAGATGGTAAATATTTTAGGCTTTGGTGACTAAGAGGCAGAATTAAAGATAAACATGTGAAACCCATTTTTAGCTCAAAGACCATTAAAAAACAGACAGCAGAGCCACGTTTGAACCCAAGCCTGTAGTAGTTTGCCAATCCATAACTTTCCCAAAAAATCCATAATTTTGCCAATCCAGTAGGCTTGTTGATTATTGATCATAGACTTTCCTCTTGTATTGAAGTTTAGAGATACTCCATGAGTTATTTGATTAATATGGAAAAGTGAGGGCTTTTTTACGTTACCTCTTTGGACAGGATCATATTCTGAGTGAAATTTATTTTTTTTTAAATGAGCTTCTCTTTTATACATGTTAGGAATTGCCACAAATTTATGTAGAAATTTTGCCCTAATTGTTAAAGACATATTACAATAGGAGTTGGTAATTTAGCTTTGAATTTTATAAGGTTCTTAGTCAAGGAAACTTAGCTGAATAAGCTCCTTTAAAACAAATTTCTGTGTTGGATTTTTACACTTACATAAGTCTAGAAATTGTTTATATTAGATTATTCTTTGGGTCACAGAAAATTGTACAGAATACAAGGAACTTTGGCTTAGACCCAGCTGAAAGAACACCTTTTAGTTGCTATGCCTAGGTTTTATAGCTTTCCGTTTCTGGGATGTTAGTGCCCTGCCATCCATTGTTTACTGGAAATTGGCAATTGATTTTATATTTTTGCTTCTATTAAACTTCTCAGAGCTTAGATTAGTGCTACTGTTTGTTAATAGCATCTTGATCTTTTGAGTGCATCTGTTAATAAAAGAAATCACTAACTGCATATTAATGACATAATAATCATCATTTTAAAATATAATTTTCCTACCAATTATCACTTCCTTTCAAAAATGTAAACTAAAATTGTTATTTTTGATTTTCCAAGTCAAGTGAACATAGAGAAATCTTTGAGGAGATTCTTAACCAGAATGGTTGATATGGTTAGAGGGGGCATTTAAGACTTACTTTCAACACTAATAAGTAATATTTTAGCCTTTGGTAGTTATAAGATGACTAATTCTTTAAAAACTAAGAGTAGTTAAATGTAACCAAGTTGACTAAAGCTAAATGTAAAAAAGTAATTTTCTGTGCTTTTTTTTTTTTTTTTTTTGAGAGGGAGTTTCACTTCTATTGCCCAGGCTGGAGTACGATGACGCAATCTCGGCTTATCGCAACCTCCACCTCCCGAGTTCAAGTGGTTCTTCTGCTTCAGCCTCCCGAGTAGCTGGGATTACAGGCATGCACCACCACGCCCGGCTAATTTTGTATTTTTAGTAGAGACGGGGTTTCTCTATGTTGGTCGGGCTGCTCTCGAACTCCCGACCTCAGGTGATCCGCCCACCTCAGCCTCCCAAAGTGCTGGGATTATAGGCATGAGCCACCATGCCCGGCCTGAACTGAAACTTACTTCGTATTCACGGTCCTACCTAAGGACAGTAAAGTTTTGCCAGTACTGCTTTTTATGCATTTGAATGTCACTTCTTTAAAAGTTCTTTGGGAAAAAGGAAGAAAAAAGACAGTTAACTTGTTAGTACCTGGTAATAGTAGAAATTTATTCATAGAAAATATGTCATTAGTTGTCACTATATAATTTGAAAGTTGTTATAGTCATATTAGATATGCAGTAAGTCTACTTACATTTATTCCAGGTAGCATTTAAGATTACCAAATTGTACTTAAAAGTTTATTTAGAAATATGTCTAAAATATGACAAGCCCCTATCTAGGTACCATGGATGTAGTGAAAGAAAAAGTAAAATGATATGTTCCATAACTTGCCATGTGCCATATTCTTTTCAAAGAGTCATACTCTGCTGCATGCATTTATTTGTTTAATAGTCTAAAGATTGAATTAACACCTAACGAAGCATGTGTGGCATCAGCAGTCCACTCTATACCGTGATGTCTGGTGTGTTAGTTCATCTGTACATTGCCATAAACAAACACCTGAGACTGGGTAATTTATAAAGAAAAGAGGTTTAATTGGCTCACAGTTCAGCAGGCTGTACAGGAAGCATAGTGGCTTCTGCTTCTAGGGGGGCCTCAGGAATCTTCCCAATCATGGTGGAAGGCAGAGGGGGAACAAGACTTCTCACTTGGCAGGAGCAGGTGCAAGAAAGAGCGAGGGGGGAGGTGCCACACACTTTTAAACAACCAGATCTGGTGAAAACTCAGTCACTATTGCAAGAACAGTACCAAGGGGATAACGCTAAACTCTTCATGAAGGATCCACCCCCATGATCCAGTAACCTCCCACCAGGCCCCATCTCCAACATTTCAGATTACGGTTCAACATGAGATTTGGTGGGAACACAGATCCAAACCATATCATCTAGTTAACACCCTACATGATAAAAATAACTGAACACATAATGATAGTTTATTTCTCTTCTGATTTACAGTTCTGAATGCAGTGATGGGGAATGGTCTGCTTCTTTGCCTCATCGATTTTCTGGTACAGAAAAAGATCAATCCTCAAGTGATGAAAGCTGGGAGACTCTGCCAGGAAAAGATGAGAATGAACCTGAGCTACAGAGTGATAGCAGTGGCCCTGAAGAAGAAAACCAAGAATTATCTCTTCAGGAAGGGTATGTTGAGAACAGTGAGATTTATTTTTCTGTATATTGTACAAGAGTGGTATATATCACATTCAAATGTTGGATATGCCGTTAATTGTATTTATAAGCCTTATGTAGAACCAATAGGACCCCCTGATTTTTTCATTATGCTTTTGGTATTTTAAAAAGAACAATTAAGTTGAAAACACTGATAATTTCAGTATCCTCTATTGAGACACAATGTATGTCTCTACTTTGCTTTAATAAGAAAAGTTGGGCACCTAAAATGTCATTTGCAAAAGCTAGTGTTCATAATCTTGTCTAATTGCATTGTATGATCTCTCCAAAATATCAGTGATTGATGATTAACATTTTTGTTCTTTCCTCATTTTAATGAGAAAGCTCTAGTACTGTAAGGGTTGTCAAACATACTATGAAGGACTAGATAATAAATATTCATGGCTTTGTGTCCAGTCTGTGTTGCAGCTACTCACCTCTACTGTTGCAGTATAAAAGTAGCCATAGACAAGATGTAAATGAATGGTTGTAGCTGTCTTCCAACCTTTTATTATTTTATGGGTTTCTAGCAAGAATGTTTGTTGAATTTTATTAAAGTCTTTTTAGCATCAATGGAAATGATCATGATGATTTTTCACTTTTGCCCTGATCATGAGGAATTATTCTATAATTAGATTTGCTAATATTCAACTTCCCTTGCTCCTTGAAATAAACCAAATCTGATCACAGTCATGGTTTATTGTTATTTTAATGGGCTGCTGGATTCTAATATTTTACATGGGATTTTTATATTGAGATTCCTAGATGCAAATTGTCTTTTAGTTTTTTGTTTCAGTATCAGTTTGGTACTTGCTTTGCTAAAAGAATGTTTATGCTTTTCTTTTTCTTTTTCTGTCCTTTGCATCTGTTGCTTAGTTTGTTTATTCCTTTAAAGTTTGTTAGTATTCACTTGTGAAACCATCTAGGCCTCTTGTTTTATTGTAGGAGAATATCTTTTTGATGATAATTTTTTTCTATGATAATTGGTTCTAATTCTTAGTCTCTCATGGGAACTATTTTGGTAAATTATGTTTTTTTGGTTTTTTTTTAGGAAAAGAACTTTTTCAGTCTAAACTAATAGTAAAACTTGTACTTCTCGAAGCATATACATTTTCAGCTTGAGATTAATCCTATAAGAAAATCTAGAAATAAAATATATAGAAAAATCTATAAAGAGAAATTCACAAACATAATTGGTTTTGACAGTGGTAGGTTGAGGTGGCACTTTTTTCTTCTTGAGCTATATACACACACACACTCACACACACACATATATATATATAGAGAGAGAGAGGGTATGTCTTGCTCTCTGTTGCCCAGGCTGTAGTGCAGTGGTACGATCTCGGCTCACTGCAATCTCTGTCTCCCAGGTTCAGGTGATTCTCCTGCCTCAACCTCCTGAGTAGCTGGGACTACAGGTACCCACCATCATGCCTGGCTAATTTTTGTATTTTTAGTAGAGACAGTGTTTCACCATGTTGGCCAGGCTGGTCTTGAACTCCTGACCTCAGATGATCTGCCTGCCTTGGCCTCCCAAAGGGCTGGGATTACAGGCGTGAGCCACCACGCCTGGCCTCATGATTTTATATTTGATTGCCTTTAATCACTGTTAGTTTAGTTTACTAAGTATAAATTATCCATATATCATTTGTGTTAGTAATTATTCACTCAGCAAATATTTATTGAGCATTTACTTTGTGCCAGACATTGTGTTGGATATTGGAGTTGTGTATCAGTAAACAAGACAAATAACATTCCTTCATGAAGCTTACATTGTAGTAGGAAAGGCAGATGATAACCAAGATACAAACCCAGTACATTACACACTGTGATGATTACTGTGAAGGGAATAAAACAGTAATGTGAAAGAAGGTAAATAATGAAGATATTAATTAGAGTGGTCAGGGACGATGTCTCTTTGGAATTGACTTTTGAGCTGAGTTCTTAAAGATGAGAATTAGGGTTCAGAAAGAACTTTCTATGCAAAAGAAAAAGCAAGAGCAGAGATATTGAATGTTGGTAATTTAAGAAGCCCAGTTTTTCAAAATTAGTCTTTTACATTATTATAGTGCCAAATTATGGTTTTACTCACACATTTTTCATCCTTAGACTTGCTCTTAGAGCTGGCAACCTTGTTTTGATGAATCTATGATTACATATTTATTTTTTCTAACCTAGATTTTATTTAAAGCCATTATAACCAGCTTCCTTTTTGAACTTCTAAATATCTTCTATACACATAAAAGCATAAATGTGTACACATTCCATTTCATTTTTTTTATACAACCGGTAGCACATTGTGTAGACATATGTGTACACCTTGTTTTTGTTATTTGTTTTGTTTATAGATCTGTTTTTTAGATTGTTTCATATTCATGCATGTAGATTTCCTTTATTCTTTTTAAAAATCTGCATAGTACTACCTTGTTTTGCTTAAAGTCACAGTTTCTAAGAAGCTGTCTATAAAGTTAAGTGAGGACTTACTGTATAATGCTAAATGGGTATACCAGTTTCATTTGGTGGACAGTTTTGGTTATTGTAAGTAATGCTGAAGAAAAAAAAAAAACACATTGTGCATACTTGTTTAGGAGAAATAACTGGAAGCCAAACCACTAGGTCAGTGAGTATGCATAAACCTAATCTATAGCTATTGCCAGGTTTCCCTACAAAGAACTTAAATTTGTCACTTTCTTACTAACACTCTATAGGTTGCCTTTCTTCAAAATTTCACCAACACACAGGATATTATCAGAATTTTTTATTTTTGCTAATAGTTGAAACATAGTTGTTTTAATTTGCATTTTGATTATTATAAATGAGGCAGAGCTTCTCTTTATTTATTTAAGGGCTATTTGAATTTCCTTTTCTGCCAACCAAATATAACCTTTGCCTCCTTTCTGTTGATATATATTGATGTTTTTCTTATGGTTTGTTTTTACATTTTAAGCTTCTATTTATTAAGGAAAAGCCCTTTGTCTCTCTTGTATTATAGTTCACTTTTCTCAATTTGAATTTTGTGTCCAAATTTTGGGCATTTTGACTTTTCCGTGAGTGTTTTCTTTAATGTGAATGTTGTATAATTTATCAGTCTGTTTGTGACTTCAGGGTTTTATATCATACTTAGAATGACACTGAAATTTTTGTAAAATTTTCTCTCATGACTCTTCTGGTACTCATTGTTTAAGTGAGGGTGGGGGTGCATATGCACATGTACTTCAAAAAAGTATAGCTAAAGTTTATTTAAGGGATTTAACCTCCCTCCCTACAGCCTAATACGCAGTTGTCCCAATATATTTTGTTGTTGAGTCCTTTTTTGTTTTTTGAGACAGAGTCTGTCTCTGTTGCCCAGGCTGGAGTGCAGTGGTGTCATCTCAGCTCACTGCAACTTCTGCCTTCTGAGTTCAAGTGATTCTCATGCCTCAGCTTCCTGAGTAGCTGAAATTAGGCATTCACCCAGCTAATTTTTTGTACTTTTAGTAGAGACAGCATTTCACTATGTTGTCCAGGCTGGTCTCAAACTCCTGGCCTCAAGTGATCTGCCTGCCTCGGGACTCCCAAAGTGCTGGGATTATAGGGGTGAGCCACTGCACCTAGCCTAAGGAGTCCTTTTTTTTTCTTCCTGTTTTGAAATGCTTCCTTTATCTCCTCCTTATTTTCTTGATCTGTACCATTGATTTGTGTGTCTCTGTTCCTGTTTAGTTAGTTTCTATTAGGAGTAGACTGACAGTAAACAAATAAGAAAATGTTAAGCAAAAATAAATTTTATAATTTAAATAAGCAGAGTTATGTGGTAGTCAGTAACTGGAGAGCTATTTAAACTGAATGTTCAAGACAGGCCTCCCTGAGCAGGTGACTTATAATCTGACATGAACATCAAAAAGAAAGTAGCAAGGTAAACATTCAGTGCAAGAACATTTTAGGTAGAGCAAATGGCCCCAAGGTAGAAATGATCTCCATGTGTTGCAAAAGTAGAAAGAACAGTAGGAGCCTAGTAGCTGGGGGAAGAGTGATGCTGTTGGAGAAGTGGGCTGAACAGAAAGAATGTGTTATGCAAGGATTTGAAGGCCAGGTTAAGGAATTCAGATTTTAACTGTGAAGGGAAAGTACTCAAGAGCAGTGTTTTAAAATTCAAATAGTCAGGGATGGATTTTTCTTATGTTTCTCCTACAGAAGGAGAAAACAGAGCATAGATAATTTGTAAATCAAATAAATATGTTCCTATGTAATTAGGAACTATTTCTGTATACATATGACCCTATAACTAATTTCTTTCCTTTTTTACATAATTCTGCAGTTAAGGAAGACAGTTTTTTAGGTTTATAAAAGTACCAAGAGGTTAGAACTCAACATAATCCACTTGCATGGAATAGAATTAAAGACAGTGTTATGGTATGTTTTAAAATAATATTTTTTTCTTCCTTTAAAATGTTTGTACTAGGGAACAGACATCCTTGGAAGAGGGAGAAATTCCTTGGTTACAGTACAATGAAGTCAATGAAAGCAGCAGTGATGAGGGAAATGAACCTGCCAATGAATTTGCACAGCCAGCTTTCATGTTGGATGGTAACAATAACCTGGAGGATGACTCCAGTGTGAGTGAAGACTTAGATGTGGATTGGAGGTATGTAGCATGATTTTATTAGGATGCTTAATTAGACTCTTTGAGTAGAATGAGTTCATGATTCTAAATTATGAAAATTAAATCTCTGCTGGCTAAGAAATATTCTAATTTTTCCCATCTGTTAGTTCTCCTCTTCTTCAAAGCTCATTTCAAATGTTCCTTCCTACTTGGACTCTTTCTTGCTTCCTCCAGTCAGTGACCTCTTCCTTTGACCTTTAGCTCTCTTGAAGCTCACCTTATATCCTAGTTACTTATACACATTTTTTGAGTTTTAGATTTCTGACTTTTAAAATTTTGCTTTATATGCCCTGTAGTACTTAGCGTAATTCTTTCAAAAATAGCTTCTTAATGAATACCACTTGAATTTTAAAACCTGTGGTTGAATCAGAAAACCGTAAGAATAGTTTTCCTTCCCTGTTCTTCCTTTTCCTTCTCTGTATGTAAAATATGGAAGATAAAATTTTACTTTCCAAGAGATGTTGAAAGCATTTAATTTACTTTATGCTTGACAAAGAATAGTCAGCTTCAAATGAAAGTAACATATAAGTGAATTGTATTGTGAAATTGTTACTACTTATGATACAATGCTCAGAATTTAACTGTTTTGGTTTATAGTGTCTTTCAAGTGTGTAGTAGCCCACTGGAAGCAGGTAACTATTGAGATGCAGAAAGGTGTCCTAACTGATCCCCTTTTTTTTGTTTTTACTTTTTCTGGGGCAAAAAAGATATCTTGATGTACTCACCCTTGTTTCTTTCTCTGTACAAATATATTTTTAAGAATTTGTGTTGTTTTTCCAGTTAAAATTCCTTTACAGAAAATTCAGAAAAATAAATAAGAAAAAACTCATGTATATCTCCTGAATCTCTTCAGGTTTCCGGAACATATGTTTTAAGCCCTCTTTTGTGTCTTTAATTTCTCTTTCTGTGTGTGCTAGCTACTTCTCTGTACTTCTCCAGATTGTTCTAGAAGAGAAACTGAACATCTTGAGATCTTCCTTGCCCTTTCCTATTCTTACTTCCCAAGGGGGGAAAAATGTGTGGAGAACAGACTTTTAATACCATTTTGGGGAAGTAGAAATGGTATTTCATTACAGCCATGCAGTTTGTAATTCTACCTTAAACATTCTCATACTTTAAAACACATTTTCTGGCTTCCCATACGTTATGAAGAATAAGCGGCTTTACCTAGTCCCAGTCTTGCTGATCTTGATGCTTCTCTCTTTTCCTTCCTCTCTCTGTCTCCCCATTACCTTTTTTACTGCACTCCTTGTTAATTCGGAAGTCTTCTGTCTCCATTATGCAAAGTAATTCCTCAGAGTGTTCAGCAGTTGAAAGAATCATCTGTTTAGCATCATCTGTGCATGTTGGGAGGCAATTATGGTTTCATATGAAGGAATTTTTTCTGTTGCACATTTTCAAGACTCTAAAAATAATTTTTTACAGCTCTGTTACGAAGATGCTCCTTCCTACAGGGGCACTAAGATTTAACGGATTTTTGACTCATTGAAATAGTGCAGTGAACTTTTTCTTCCCCATCCTGCATAAAACTTTTTCTATACTTCTGGTTTTTCCTTTAGGACAAATAATTGGAGGTGACATTACTAAGATACGTAGTATTTTTCAGGGTATGGATACATATTTCCAAATAACTTCCAAAAAGGTTGTTTTACCTAAAAATTTGAAGGAATAATGGAAGTTTTTACTGAATATAATTTGTTTGCTTGAGATGGAGTCTCGATTCTGTTGCCCCGGAGTGCAGTGGTGTGATCTCGGCTCACTGCAGCCTCCGCCTCTCAGGTTCAAGTGATTTTCTTGCCCCAGCCTCCCAAGTAGCTGGAATTACAGGCGCCTGCCACCACATCCAGCTAATTTTTATATTTTCAGTACAGACAGGGTTTCACAATGTTGCCCAGGCTGGTCTCAAACTCCTGACCTCAAGTGATCTGCCCTCCTTGGCCTCCCAAAGTGCTGGGATTACAGGTGTGAGCCACCGTGCCCAGCCTCTGAATATAATTTGAACTTAAATTTGAGAAACTATTACTTTAGGTTCTAGTTCACTGATGATCTTTCTAGATATGGCTGTTGTGTTAAGGTTTTAGAAACCTTACTAATGGTCTAAAACTGTACAGAGCTTCAAAGTAGTTTTTTTTTTTTAAATTATAGAAACATTTTAGCATTAATTTTAAGACACAAATTTTGAAGGTTGCTCTATGTCCGCACCTCATTATTTGCTTATATGGTACTACATTAATTTATGTGGCAATGTCTAAAGGTTGATAAAATGAAAATGTGGTTTCATTTCTATATTAAAATAGCATGCTATGGGTAAAGCCATGGCAAAGAGCAGCAGTTCTTGTCTCTGAGGTCAAACTTTGGCACACGTTTTTTCATTTCACCACTGCTTAGGAAAAAAGTGAAGCCTTTTGGTTCGTTAATTTAGTTTAAAGGAAAATGGAAAAAGTCCTCTATCAAGTTTATTTACTTGTTTTCATTAGTTGCATTAGTTACAAGTTGCATTAGTGTTCAGAATACTAAAGAGTACCTGATAGCTTGGTGTGGTAGGAAGTGACACAGAGAAATCATCGTTTTAGATACTGACAGATCCCAACTCTACTGTTTGTTTTTTGTTTGATAACTCCTTAACTTCTCTGTCTTCCTGTAAGAAATTGAGTTCTTATTAACCTAATAAGATTGTGAGAAGTTAATTCTGTGTGGATATAACTGTGGCTTAATAGAATTTTTAAATAATTTGATATAATTTTAGACTTACAGAAAAGTGACAAAAATAGTACAAAAATCCTCATATATCCTTCACTAAGATTTCCTAAATGCTAACATTTTAAAACCACGTTTGTGTTACCATTCTGTCTTTCCTTTCTTTATACTTATAGTAAGGTTTTTTTCTGACCCACTTATGAGTAAGTTGCAGGCATGATGTCCCTTTCTTTACTTGTAAATATTCTAGAATGAATTTCCAAATCCAAGACTACTTTCTTACATAACACAGTAAAATTGTCAAAGTCAGCAAATTAATGCTGATACAATATCATCTAATCTACAGACCTTATTTAGATGTTCGTAGTTGTTCCACCAGTGCCGTTAGAGAAATTTTTTTCTGGTCTAATCTTTGTATTAGATTTTTCATTGTATTTAGTTAACGAGTCTCTTTCAATGTGGACATTTCCTTAGTCTTTGTCTTTCGTTACCCTGAGATTTCGGCAACTAGGAGTTGCCGAAGCTATTTCATATGTGGATCCTCAGTTCCTTACCTACATGGCACTAGAAGAACGGTACAGGTCATTTATTTTTTAGAATGTCCCTTAGGGTGTATTTGTCTGTCATGAATAGATTTGAGTTGTGAATTTTTAGCAGAAACACCCTAGAAATGATGTTTTGTCCTTTGCAGTACATATCAGAAAATACATGGTGTCAAATCAACCCATTACTGGTGATATAAAATCTGATTTGGTTATGATGTTATCTTTCAAATTTCTTTACAGTTGTCATTTATCCTTTTATACAGCTGACCCTTGAACAACACAGGGGTTAGGGGTGCTGATCCCTGTGCACTAGAAAATCCAAGCATAACTTTTGACTCCTCAGAAGGTTAACTACTGATAGTCCACTGTTGACCAGAAGCCTTATGATAAAGTAAACAGTTGATTGCCACATATTTTGTATGTGATATGTATTACATACTGTATTCTTACAATAAAGCAAGCTAGAGAAAAGAAAATGTTAAGAAAATCATAAAAAGAGAACATATATTTATTCTTCATTAAGTGGAAGTAGGTCATCATAAAGGTCTTCATCCTTGCTGTCTTCATGTTGAGTAGTATGCTGAAGAGGAAGAGGAGGGATTGGTCTTGTTATCTCAGAGGTGGCAGGGTGTTAAAAAAAACTGAGGTTAAGGGTACCCACCTACGCAGCTCAAGCCCCTGTTGTTTATGGGTCAACTGTAGTCAATAGGCTTCTAGCGTGAAGATACTTTGAGACTGTAAATAACATGTTTCTTCTTAAACTGTCAAACTTCCATCCACTAGTTTTAGCACCTATTAGTGGTTCTTGTCTGAAACAATTTTTTGTTTTTTCGTTTTTTGTTTTATGTTTTTTTTTCAGACAGGGTCCCATTCTGTCACTCAGGCTGGAGTGCAGTGGTGCAAACTTGACTCACTGCAACCTCTGCTTCCCAGGCTCAAGTGATTCTCCAGCCTCAGCCTCACGTGTAGCTGGGACTACAGGCATGAGCTACCAATGCCTGGCTAATATTTGTATTTTTTTGTAGATACGGGCTTTCGCCATGTTGCCCAGGCTGGTCTTGAACTTCTGAGCTCAAAGGCCCACCTTGGCCTCCCAAAATGCTGGGATTACAGCCACCACACCCGGCCTGAAACAGTTACTACCATGGTGACTGCCAAGTACATGATCTTAGAATTTTTAACTGATTATTTGTAGTGGGCCAAATTACAACTGGATATTATGCTTTGAGTGTCTAGATTTGCTTAGCCTGGAGAAGAAAAGAATTATTGGGAGATAGTTGTCTTCAGTCGTTTGAAGGGTCGTTTTGCAAAGAGAAGGAAGACACAATTTATGTTGTTTCAGCAGGCAGAATTACAGCAACAGAGCAAAAGTTACAAGTAGGAATACTTAATATGTTTTAAATTCCTAGTAGTGCTATCCCGCACTGGTACATACCACCTTAGAAAGCAGTGTATTTTCTGCATGGAAGGAATGTTTCTTCTATTTCTTGAATGTCTACTATGGTACCATCCCTGTGCCAGGCACCTTTGCACACCTACTATGTCTTACTGACTTCAGGGCTCTTTCTCTTTGTATTACATCTTACTGCTAGATGAGGGAGTTTCAGTATTTCAAGGGTGAGTGGATTCAGTAATTCTTAATATTAATTCCAAAATCTGTGATTATATGAGCATGTCTGTTGCTTTGTATTGTGTGATACTTGATTTCCAGATACTGCTAAACTATAACATATTCTTTTTAAGAACCATTTTTGTGTCTCTCGGCAATAGATGGGTAATTTTAATTATGGCACATGGGTTGACATCAAAATGATTTTCGAGCTAGGTTGTTTGTGGATGTTTAGGACTATGATATTCAAATATGATAGGATATGAAAGTCAACAAGTTTGTCTTTAGACAAAATAAGCTCAGTTTAGGATCTCTTGTACTTAAGAGGTGGTAGGAATACATCTACTCAAAGTGCCCCACAGACAACTAGAAATGTAGGTCAGGAGCTTCAGGGGAGTTTAGGAATTAGGTAGAGATTTAGGAATTACCTGCAGAGAGGATAATTGAAGAAAATGGGCTTGAATATATTAATAGTTTCCAAGGGAGCAAGATTAGAGAGAAGAGGACCAAGGACATGCTTACAGTTTTCAAATTTTGAAATACTTAGTATTTCCAAGACTAGAGGAAAGGGAGGAATCTCGATGTGTTCAGGGGTGGAGGAAAGAGAATAGGACCAAAGTGAGACATGTTTTCCTTCTAGGAGCTTAACGGTTTTTAAGAGAAAATTATAATAAAAATGAGCAGTTAGGAGCTAGATATTTTTCAAGCTGTATAGTAATGGAGGTGGCCTAATCTTAGAAGAGGAGATGATAGATTAATGAGAAAGGCTTGAAATAATAAAATATTTTAAAATCTAGAATTATTCAGCATTACAAAATGAGAAAAGAAAAAAGAGGCCATGAGTAATGATAGAATTAAAAAATATATAGTTATTTTCTTTGTCATACTCTCATCTACATGCAAATTGGAAACTGAAAAACAGAAAAAATGTGTGGGAAATAATCAGGTGGGGAAATGTACTATATCTTTCAACTGAAATGCTTGGTACCAGAAGTGTTTGGGATTTGGGATTTTTTTCCTAGATTTTGGAATATTTGCATATACTTCCAGTTGAGCATCCCAGATTTGAAAATTCAAAATCTAAAATGGTTCAAAATCTGAAACTTTTTGAGTGCCAGTATGACATACAAAGGAAATACTCATAGGCACATTTTGGATTTCAGATTTTCAAATTTGGGATGCTCAACCAGTACCTTTAAGCAGTCTCTAGAGTTGGAGCCAGAAACACAAAAGAGAATTTTTCTATAAACTTTGTGCATTGAGTTTGGCAGCCTGTTGGATGAGGTAGTAGTATCTTAACTACTTATCTTCAGCACCTCACTTTTCTGTTGGGTTCCTCCTGCCCCTAACCCTACAAGTTGGTATTAAAATATTTTAAGGTTTTCTGTTCACAGCATGCTTATCGGCTTGTCAGTATGCTAATACAATTATGTCCTCAGCATAAGATTTCCCAAATCATAGTGGTGAGTTTTGTTTTTCTGTTTTTTTTCTTTCTTTTTTTTTTCAGCCTATTTGATGGCTTTGCAGATGGACTAGGAGTTGCCGAAGCTATTTCATATGTGGATCCTCAGTTCCTTACCTACATGGCATTAGAAGAACGCTTAGCCCAGGCTATGGAGGTATGTTCATAACTCTAATGTCCATATATAAGTTGATGGGATGCAAAATGATAAAGGTTTAAAGGGATTTTGAGACTATTCTTAAGAAAAGGTGAATCTTTTTCCCATCAGTTTAGTAACAGTTATTGAATAATAATTGTCACCAGTATGTGTATACATATTATACTTGGTGTCCTGCTAGTTTGCCTTAAATTTCAGTATTTCTCAGTTTTTATTGCAGGATGGAAAATGTTTTGCTTACATTTAGAAAATAATACCTTTTTCTCTATTGAATTATACAAGTACGAGAGTGAATATCTTATATACACATGCACACGTGTATTTGTGAAATGCAGTTGAAGCTAAGGATATATTACAAATCTCTTTTTTTCTCATGGCTTCTAAATACTCTCCGGCTGCCTAATGCAGTTAGGAAATTTGCTGCTCCTTATCCCAACAAACATATACACACTTCAATAAATGGGGCATATTTGCTGCCTAAGTTTCTCTTGCCTTCTTTTCATTATTTAACTAAAACAGAAAAACTTGTTCTTAAATGTTATTTGCCTAAGTTCAAAGCCCAAGTATTTTCGTGTTTGGGAACTACTACTGTACCAGTGGATTTCATTAAAAGAAATCTTTCTTTAAATCACTATTTCCAAAGTGATTTCCAAAATATAGGTACAGAAATGACTGGTGAATGAGCCACAGGTAAGAGGACAAAAAACTTGGTAAGAACTTTTAGAAGCATTATAATATATTTTGTCTTTAAATTTTCTGAGATTAGAAAGTCCAGTTTATGTATTTATTTATTTTTGAGACAAGATCTCACTCTGTCGCCCAAGCTGGAGTGCAGTGGTACAGTCATAGCTTACTACAGCCCTGAACTGCTGGGCTCAAGCGGTCAGCTCACCTTAGCCTGTCCCAAGTAGTGGGGACTACAGATACGGGCCATCAGACCTGGTTTGTTCTGGTTTTTTTTTTTTTGGTAGAGATAGGGTCTTACTATGTTACTACCCAGGCTGCTCTCAAACCCCTGCCCTGAAGCAATCCTCCCACTTTGGCCTCCCATAGCACTGGGATTATAGACATGAGTCACCATGCCCAGCCAGAAAGTCTACTTCAGATTGACAAATTAGGTAGCAGGTACCTATCTAATACTGATATATTTAATAATATATTTATATATCTAATATATTACCTCTCTAGTATATAATATATAATATATATTAGATGTATTATATCTCTATTAGATATATTTGTCTTTAAATTACCTCTAATTTGTAATATATATTATATACTATATGTACTATATATTACATATATAATATATATAGCTATATATAACATCTAGTGTATATATATTAGCTATATATAACTATATGTAATACATAGCATATACATTAGCTATATATTAGACATCTGTAATATCTATAGATATTAGATACAGACATCTATAGATATTAGATACCTATCCATTTGCACACACACATGCATGCATGCATGCATATACATGTTCATATACATTTATGCTAGCTCTGCTTTGTCATCACTTTTTTTACATATGTAATTGTCCATGGAGATTGCTTTCAGTTATGCTTTATAATGAATAATTTTTCTCAAAGTAACCATAGCAGAAATACTCTGTACTAGGAAAAAAGTCAGAAAGAACATCATGAGATAGGATACACTTAGGATTTTTGCCAGATTATTTAACCTGCCTTGGCAAATTCTGACACATAAGAAATAATGGTATAGCATGGTAACTTGCATCAGAAATATATAAAAATTAAGGATCACTCATTTCCTTGTGCTAGGTCTGTTCTAGGGTGTGATTTCACAACATTTAGTCTTTCATTTTATGCTAATGGTTTATGATTTCCTATAATACGGAGATAACTTTAAAAAGAAGTGTTGAGAATGAAATGTTTTATTATTTATTACTAGTGGGGAATGTGACATTTGGCATCTGGAAAGAAGAGCCAGAGAGACTGGTCTTGAGAGGTCATGCTAGGTAAAGGCACTAGCGGTGAACTAAGACAAGAGGCAAGTAAGAGCTTACAGTCTCACATTGTTGGCTTCTACCAGTAGTGAACCCAGTGGCATTATTCCTACCAGTCTATACTTATGCCTCTGTTTAATGGCTTTAAGCATCTCTCTTCTCTAAGGCTTATCAGCTTCTTCACAGTTTAGTGCTCTGATTTAATTTATCTGAATTTGATTGAAATGTTTCACTCCTAGAAAATCAATACAGTTTTCTTCCTGTCACTCTCCAGAAATCTTATTTTTCTATGTTCAGTATGCATTTATTTAATCATTTTTTAAAATGAAACAAAAATAATCTATGATTATTTCTTTTATATTTAACACTAACACTCTTTAAATGAAACAAAAACAAAACAAACTGTTTTTGTTTGTTTGTTTCTCAAGCAGCCCTATAAGTTTTTGGAAGTAGTCGCTTTCATTTCTGGTATTTTTCCAATACTAGATTGATCGTTCTTTTCAGGTAGTGGCTTTTGGTGAAAATACTGGCAATATGTCTTTGTCTCCCTATATCTGTGTCTCTAATTTGAGTGAGGAGAGGATAAAACATTAAACATCTTTAACTTCTTGAAACTTTTCTACTTCTCAAAATGGATTTTGAAAAAATCCCCTTGCACGTTTATGTTGACATCTAAAATTTTTCAGCATAAATCTAAGTAGTAGTATTTACTTTATCGTACTTCTTCCCTGGAAAAATGTTTAAAATTTTTAATGTAAAAAGTGGCTAAATTGAGTTACAATTAATAGTATCCAAATGATCAAAAATAAATTATGAATTTTGATAAGTATTTTGTAGGAAATGCATCTAATGAGATGGAGGCATTTTCCTTTCCCAGTTATGAGTGAATTTTATTTATTACTGAAATGAGAAACATTTCAGCATAAGTTTTACTTTTGATTTTCATCTTATGAATGTAAGGTTGAAAAATGTTGTTCACCTAAATAAATTAACAGGAATGGAAGGAGTTTATTATGGCATTGTCACTGAATTCTTTTGAGATATTTACCCAGAATCACATCAACTTAAGTTGTTTAGATATTCCTTAGATTCGTTCAGTTTTGTTTGTTTGTTTGTTTGTTTGTTTGTTTGTTTAAGCAAGGAATTGGAAGTCACCCAAAAGATTTGTTAGTTAGTCATTAGAGTTCAGTTCTACCTCCATACTTCAGATTGTCCCCCTGAATGGGTAAGAAGTGTGCTTTTATTTATAAAAGTGGAAGAAAGGTAAGTATAAACAGAATGTTAGAACAGAGAACCAGCATGATATACTGCAGGTACATTCTTATGTGGATCATTTTGAAGAAAGATTACCTATGAAAGCTTATTGAAACTGATCATCTTAAGACTGTCCATACCCACGGGCCCCTTGTAAAGTCTCTACATACAATAGCACCTATATATACCCAGGCATAGGCACTCGGAAGGCAGTAATGTGGAGGTTAAGAAGATGGGCTTTTGTGTTAAAGAGTTAGGCTATGTGACCTTGGATAATTCACTTAACCTCTCTAAGCTTTAGCTTCCTCATTTACAAAATGGGAATAATAAAATCTACCTGATGGGTTGTTGTGAGATTGTGTTAAAGCCTTTAGCAAAATACCTGCTTGTATTGGGGAGATCTCAGTAAATGGTATATTCATACAGGTTTATTCAAATCAACAGTCAACTAAGAGATGTAATCAGTGAACAAATCTGGATTCAGTGATTGTCATTCAGAATCAGTATTGCTATCTTCATTCTTTAAAAACTGAATTGTATTTTATTTTTCAGAACAAAATTTTGTGCTGATAAAGGATTATGCTACTTTAAATGCTACTTTTTTTGTCTTTTTTTTTTTTTTTTTTTTCCTTTTTTTGTGGAGAACGGGGTCTCGCTATATTACCCAGGCAGGTCTCGAACTCCTGGGCTCAAGCTATCCTCCCGCCTCTGCCTCCCTGAGAGCTGGGATTACAGGCGTGAGCCACCGCGCCCGGCCTAAATGCTACTTTAAAATGTATTCTAGATTGGGTGATTTAGGCTATTTAGTTGTCTTTCTGACTCTTGGACTAACTATTGTAAATACATTGTACTGCCTAAAGGTGTAGATAGTTTTTTGTTTTTTGTTTTTTAAATTTTTATAGATTTTCATAGCAGTGGCTATAAAATGCTATCTTTTGCTTGTGTTGCTTATAAGTGATCCTGGATTATCTTAAATACATGACAGTACCAAGGCAATAAGTTATTTTTACATATATGAAATTTGAGGTGTTATTAGCACTGCATATGTGCAGATAATCATTAGAAAGAGATGATGAACCCATTGAGACAAACATATATCAAAGCATAATTAGCCTGGAATAACCTCCCCAAATGAAAGTTACTATAAATAATATCCTTTATTTCTGTTTATGTGTAGCAGAGATGAGTTCTTGCAAGCAGGTTCTATCTTCAGTAGTACATATGGGAAATTGGAGAAGATTCATAATTATAGCTATGTGAGAAGGAAAGGGACAGATAACAGGATCTTACCTTCCATTTCCTGTCTTGCAATGGGAAAGTTCAATATAAAGAATTCTAAACTAGAACAAAGAAGTAGAGTAACAAGGGATTGGCTAGGAGGAAATAAAAATTCTAAAGAATATGTGAAAAGCACATATAAGGAGCAACCACCACCTGTCAGGCAAAGCTAGGACAATCCAAGGAAGAGTGCCTAGTCTACCTTGGGGCTGAGGTCCAGACCTTGATGGAAATGGCATCGCTGTGGCTTGCTATATGAGAGAGAAGTCACTGTGGTATGTGCTGGTATAACTTGCTGGAAGTCAGCTCTCTTAGGGTGCTGAGGAGAGCTATTCATAGGAAGGTGTCTGAGTGGAAGCACTGTGCTGCAGAACTGTCCAACATGGGTGCTGGGGGAGGCTGCTCCCTGCTAAGTGCATTACAGGAACTGGCTGCTAGAGAAGCTGTGTGCACTGTAGGAGTCTAGCGCTAGAAAAAGCTATGAACATCACACTAGTCCCGGTGTGCTCTGTCAAGCAAGCACACTGGGACAGAAGGAAAGCCCTTTCCTCCAGCAGTGTTCTTCAACATCCTCTGTGAACAAAGCTTAGCATCATGCCAGCTGTTAGGAGGGAAAGTATTTAAACAGCCCAGATTTTCACAGAGCTGACACAATGGTGAATTTGGATTTATGGAGCAATAATTCCATAAATGGAACATTCCAGCACGTTGACAACTTGGCTTCCATACATACCTTTCAATGCACGTTTAAATTTCCATCCATCAATAGAATTGTGTTTTCAGCCCACAAAATACAGCTATTACTACAACTGAAGTTTCACCCTTTCCCCAGAATGAGCAGATGGCTAGTTCCAAGTGTCATTGTATCTATTACTAGCTATGCATTACTCCATAAATTGATAGTCACACTGAATGTTCTCTTATATAAAGACTAAATTGCAAATTTAACTTCCAGCAACTGGTATATGAAATAGAAATGGGAAAGAGAAAAAGTGAACTGTTAATATATACAAATAAGCACATACATAAAATAAGCACATAAAATATGCAAAATTACTAATCCTTGTTCTGTATTTGGTCGTGAGACTGTAAATGATAGCTATAACTTCCTTCTTCCATGACCCAGTCATATTTTTCCCTGCCCTCAGCCAGAAGCTCATTTAGCTGGTTAGGATTCTTTAGTTGTTAGAGTAACCCAAACCTACATTGTTTATATCTTCAGTTGTTCTTTCTTTTTTTGTCTGCTGTAGTTTTCTGGTAACTTTACTGTTGGGCATGAAAGCACTAAGAGATTCACACTCCAGGGTTTATTATCACAGGGTTTTCAAGCAGAGGAAGCCTAGTCTGTGGAGGGCAGACTATTTCCACTGGTAACAGGAGGCTCAGAGTGACTTGGGGATTCAAGATTATCAGTTTCCTCAGAGTTCAACCAGATGTCCTCATTCCAGGTTTCAGAATCTTATTCCTTAACGAATCAATGGTAAAACTTTTGAGAAATTTGATGAGACTGAGAAGTCAACTCTAATTTTCATTTAGCAATCCACACAGTTACATTTTGTGTTTGATTTTTAGGCGCAAGAGCTTCTTTTAGGGCTGTCATGGATGCTTTCTGGCTCTCATACCCTGTTGTGAGGGCTAAGAGACCTGAGTTTGTAATTTTTTTCTGTAAGTGCACAAGGGCACTTATTAATAATCCATCTCACATCACGATTTTTATAGTTAGATCACTGTTGCTGTAAGGTCAAGTATAGCAGCTCTCTGGGCTCTTAAGACACTTGCTTCAGTTGGACCTTCATCACTGTCAACCACAGTGATACCTTGATTAATTGTGATGCCACTACAGACTATGGATTAATAGCATCCCATTCTTATTGGCAAGGAGCTCAGCACTGAGCTCAAGCTCACAGGCCTAACCAAACCAATCCCCAAATGCAGTTCTGTGTCCTGCAAGACACAGAGCTGTTTTTTTTTTTTTTTTTTTGCATGCTCTTCCCATGAATTTTTTTTTTTATACCTTATGTTCTAGGGTACAGGTGCACAATGTGCAGGTTTGTTACATATGTACACATGTGCCATGTTAGTGTGCTGCACCCATTAACTCGTCATTTACATTAGGTATATCTCCTAATGCTATCCCTCCCCGCTCCCCGCACCCCACAACAGGCCCCGGTGTGTGATGTTCCCTATCCTGTGTCCAAGTGTTCTCATTGTGCAGTTCCCACTTATGAGTGAGAACATGCGATGTTTGCTTTTCTGTCCTTGCGATAGTTTGCTGAGAATGATGGTTTCCAACATCATCCATGTCCCTACAAAGAACATGAACTCATCCTTTTTTATGGCTGCATAGTATTCCATGGTGTATATGTGCCACATTTTCTTAATCCAGTCTGTTATTGATGGACATTTGGGTTGGTTCCAAGTCTTTGCTATTGTGAATAGTGCCGCAGTAAACATACGTGTGCATGTGTCTTTATAGCAGCATGAATTATAATCCTTTGGGTATATACCCAGTAATGGGATGGCTGGGTCAAATGTTATTTCTAGTTCTAGATCCTTGAGGAATCACCACACTGTCTTCCACAATGGTTGAACTAGTTTACAGTCCTACCAACAGTGTAAAAGTGTTCCTATTTCTCCACATCCTCTGCAGCACCTGTTGTTTCCTGACTTTTTAATGATTGCCATTCGAACTGGTGTAAGATGGTATATCTCATTGTGGTTTTGATTTGCATTTCTCTGATGGTCAGTGATGATGAGCATTTTTTCATGTGTCTGTTGGCTGCATAAATGTCTTCTTTTGAGAAATGTCTTCTTTTGAGAAGTGTCTGTTCATATGCTTCACCTACTTTTGGTTTTTTTTTTTTTTTTTTTTTTTTTTGACAGAGTTTTTT